>NC_041011.1:18414304-19614304 GCF_004193775.1 Glycine soja
TGATGGCAAGGACGTGCAATCCTCTGAAGGTGAGGGCATGCCCCCCTTTGAAAATGGGGAACATGTAGTCCTCTGATGGCGAGGACGTGTAGTCCTCTAAAGGTGAGGACGTGTAGTCCTCTGAAGGTGAGGGCATGTAGCCTCTAAAGGTGAGGACGTGTAGTCCTCTGAAGGTGAGGGCGTGTAGCCCTACAAATGTGAAGGCACACGACCCTTTGAAGGCGAGGACGTGTAGTCCTCTGAAGGTGAAGGTAACTAGTACCCAAGGTGAGGGCGTGTAGCCCTCTCAAGGCGAGGACTTATAGTCCTCTGGAGGTGAGGGCGTGCAGCCCTCTGGTGGTGAGGACGTGTAGTCCTCTCAAGGCGAGGACGTGTAGTCCTCTCAACGGTGAGGGTAACTAGTACCCAAGATGAGGGCGTGTAGCCCTCTCAAGGCGAGGACGTGTAGTCCTCTGATGGTGAGGGCGTGCAGCCCTCTGATGGTGAGGACGTGTAGTCCTCTCAAGGCGAGGACGTGTAGTCCTCTCAACGGTGAGGGTAACTAGTACCCAAGGTGAGGGCGTGTAGCCCTCTCAAGGCAAGGACATGTAGTCCTCTAGAGGTGAGGGCGTGCCGCCCTCTGATGGTGAGGACGTGTAGTCCTCTCAAGGCGAGGACGTGTAGTCCTCTCAACGGTGAGGGTAACTAGTACCCAAGGTGAGGGCGTGTAGCCCTCTCAAGGCAAGGACATGTAGTCCTCTAGAGGTGAGGGCGTGCAGCCCTCTGATGGCGAGGGCGTGCAGCCCTCTGATGGTGAGGACGCGTAGTCCTCTCAAGGCGAGGACGTGTAGTCCTCTGACGGTGAGGGTAACTAGTACCCAAGGTGAGGGCGTGTAGCCCTCTCAAGGCGAGGACATGTAGTCCTCTGGAGGTGAGGGCATGCAGCCCTCTGATGGTGAGGACGTGTAGTCCTCTCAAGGCGAGGACGTGTAGTCCTCTGACGGTGAGGGTAACTAGTACCCAAGGTGAGGGCGTGTAGCCCTCTCAAGGCGAGGACATGTAGTCCTCTGGAGGTGAGGGCATGCAGCCCTCTGATGGTGAGGGCGTGCAGCCCTCTGATGGTGAGGACGCGTAGTCCTCTCAAGGCGAGGACGTGTAGTCCTCTGACGGTGAGGGTAACTAGTACCCAAGGTGAGGGCGTGTAGCCCTCTCAAGGCGAGGACATGTAGTCCTCTGGAGGTGAGGGCATGCAGCCCTCTGATGGTGAGGACGTGTAGTCCTCTCAAGGCGAGGACGTGTAGTCCTCTGACGGTGAGGGTAACTAGTACCCAAGGTGAGGGCGTGTAGCCCTCTCAAGGCGAGGACATGTAGTCCTCTGGAGGTGAGGGCATGCAGCCCTCTGATGGTGAGGACGTGTAGTCCTCTCAAGGCGAGGACGTGTAGTCCTCTCAACGGTGAGGGTAACTAGTACCCAAGGTGAGGGCGTGTAGCCCTCTCAAGGCAAGGACATGTAGTCCTCTAGAGGTGAGGGCGTGCAGCCCTCTGATGGCGAGGGCGTGCAGCCCTCTGATGGTGAGGACGCGTAGTCCTCTCAAGGCGAGGACGTGTAGTCCTCTGACGGTGAGGGTAACTAGTACCCAAGGTGAGGGCGTGTAGCCCTCTCAAGGCGAGGACATGTAGTCCTCTGGAGGTGAGGGCATGCAGCCCTCTGATGGTGAGGACGTGTAGTCCTCTCAAGGCGAGGACGTGTAGTCCTCTCAACGGTGAGGGTAACTAGTACCCAAGGTGAGGGCGTGTAGCCCTCTCAAGGCGAGGACATGTAGTCCTCTGGAGGTAAGGGCGTGCAGCCCTCTGATGGTGAGGACGTGTAGTCCTCTCAAGGCGAGGACGTGTAGTCCTCTGACGGTGAGGGTAACTAGTACCCAAGGTGAGGGCGTGTAGCCCTCTCAAGGCGAGGACATGTAGTCCTCTGGAGGTGAGGGCATGCAGCCCTCTGATGGTGAGGACGTGTAGTCCTCTCAACGGTGAGGGTAACTAGTACCCAAGGTGAGGGCGTGTAGCCCTCTCAAGGCGAGGACATGTAGTCCTCTGGAGGTGAGGGCATGCAGCCCTCTGATGGTGAGGACGTGTAGTCCTCTCAAGGCGAGGACGTGTAGTCCTCTGATGGCGAGGACATGTAGTCCTCTCAAGGCGAGGACATGTAGTCCTCTAAAGGCGAGGACATGTAGTCCTCTAAAGGTGATAGGTACAAGTACCCAAGGGTCCACCCTTATGAGAAAGCAAGAGATCGACTCAGCGAGAGGGCCGGTCATCCCAAATCCACAAGATTTGGACATTAGATGTAGGAAATCTATGCAGTTAACATAATTTTTGGGGATGCAGATGCATGCAACCTTTGTCGTGAAATTTTGGTAAATGCAGACTTCATATGAAACAATGCAATGTAATGGAAAGTTGTACAATGTTCATGACATTCTTTCCCTATTTTGTGATTTTGATTTTGATTTAATTTTTTTTTGGAAAACACAGATTGACTGTCTTTTTGAAAGAGGTGATAATTCATGCAACCTCATCCTAGCTTTTTGCAAATCTCTCCGGGAACTCCCTCAGAGTGTATGTTCTTTTTGATTTAGTCACTTGACTATTTTGGAGTGACGGCAATGGAGTCGTTTGATGTTTGATCAATCCATTGAAAACCTAGGGTTTATCCCCCCTTTTCTTTTTCTTGTTTAAAAACATCGACAGGCGAGAACTTTTGATCTGCCCCTATGTTCACTTGAGGCTCATGCACGATGCCCTTCATTGCCCCAGTGTAAGGCTTTGAGGTACCAATCATTGTCTTTCGTCATGACCTTGTAGCTGGGAACCTATTGAGTGAGAACTTCTAATCTGCCCCTAGGTTCGTTTGAGGTTTATGCATGGGGCCTTTCATTGCCCCAGTGTAGGGCTTAGAGGTACCAATTGTTGTCTTGTTTTCACAACCTCGTAGTGAGGAAGAATGAAAGACGCAATTGATTCTTGCAAAAAGAATTTTCCAAGGACGAGAAATAGTTGAAGGATTTTTCAGCTGATGGATTAAGTCAAATGACTCCTATGTAGAAGCAAAATGTTTTGATGTCTTGATGATGCTAAAGGATCAAGTGCTTCTAAGTTCTATCCAAGGAAATCAAGATATATGATCAAGTTTGATCTCTTTAGAATCTTTAGGAAGAAGTTTCCAAATTGAAACAAACAAAGGTTTGACCAAAGAATTCTATCCTTTCAAATTGAGATTTGCTCTCTGGTAATCGATTACTAGCAGTTTGAAAATGTTTTAATTCAAATTTTTAAAACCTGTAATCGATTACATAAGTCTTGTAATTGATTACCAGAGGGGATTTTCAGAAAATAATTTCCAAGAGACATATCTATTCAAATGTTTTATGAATGGCCGTTCAAATGTTTTAAAGAGAGTTTTCATTGCCCAAACAGTTTTATCCTCTCGAAAGATCAAGAGTTTTTCTGAACTGAAATGTCTTATCCTCTCAAAAAAAGACTCCTTGGTCAACCACTTGCTTATTCAATAAGGAATTTTGATTGATCTTCATTTTACAATCTACCTCTTTTACGAGAGACCTCTTCTTCTCTTCTTCTTATTTCTGAAAAGGGATTAAGAGACCGTGGGTCTCTTGTTGTAGAGGATTCCTGAACACAAGGGAAGGGTTATCCCTGTGTGCATTGTTAATCCGAAAAGAGAGAGTGATAGTTCAATCGGGGAATAGTCTTTGCATCTTAATTCAACCCCCCTTTTTCTTAAGGTAACTGAGGCCATTTGCCCAACATCCTATTCTTGATAACTCACTTCTCTCTAAAAAGACAAAATGAGGTCACATGAACGTCTATATTTTTACTTGAAAACACAGCCAATCAAATGCCTTTTTATTTTTTATTATTATTTTTTTTTTTGAAACTTATTTGTTTTGAACTTTGCTCGTTGTTTTACGGCACCCCCACCAACGTGCAAGATGAGTAATCTCTGATTGAACGGTCTTGGAAGTCAACACTCAGGAGCGCAGGTTGCTTGAGCAAACAGACCAATGGCTTACACCCACATTCCGGTGAAAGTTGAATAAGCAAACATGCGTTTGTGAGAGGATGAGGGACAAAGATATCAACTTTATCCATTAACATTGTAGCTGTGGTTTACAATAATGGCATAAACTTGGAAACCCTGATGAGTCATTAGGGACACCTAACAACAGCTTTCAAAATTGCCCCATGTGTGGCATTTCTTGTCAATGTCAGGATTTACACGCAATTCTCCTCAAATTTCAGCCAGCCCGTATCAATTAGACTTCACACTTTATGCTTCGGGGTCATACAATGCTCAATGGAATGCCCCAGGGCTCCTCCACGATAAGCACACGTTGCGTTCGAGTCGTATCCTCAGAAAAGTGGAGGTTGATGAACCTTGGCTAGGGTTATGGCTACCATTGAATTATCAAGTAGATATGGGAGCAAGTCAGCATAGGACACTGGAATTGGGGTGAATTCTACAGGCTTTCTTGCTGCAAAATTCACTTCTTGGTTGGTGTTTTTGGTTTGTGCTAAAGGTGGTGTTCGTCATTGGAAGTGCGGTAGACAGACTTTGTGGTTGATTTAGGGATGGCCTTTGTGGATAACTGGGTGGTGGGTAAGGAGGAGGTTTGTTATTGACTGAGTAATGACATTGTTGGGTTTGTGGGAAACTTGGTCGTACAGGAATGGCAGTCACAACATGGGTTTCTCCCTTATCCTCACTCTCTTTATTTGCCCCAGTTTTCTCAGTCGTCCTAGTAGGATGATCAAATTTGCCTTTTTTCGGACCCACATCGATCCTTTCACTGGCAAAGACCAAATCCGCAAAGCTTTTGAGGGTGCGAAGCCCACCATCTTTTCATAGTAGAGTACCGATAATGTGTCTACCATCACGATTATCGTCTCCCTTTTTGCACAGTTTTTGTAGTTGCATCCTATCCGGAGCCATATCAGAATTGTACTGACACTGCTTAATGAAGGCAACCATTAGGTCCTTCCAAGAATGGACTCAAGAAGGTTCCTAAGTTAGCATACCAGGCGACAGTTGTCCTAGTAAGACTTTCTCAGGAAAAATGTATCAGCAGTTTCTCATCTTTTGCGTATGCCCCCATCTTCCGACAGTACATCTTTAGATGGTTCTTGGAGCGAGTAGTCCCCTTGTACTTGCCAAAGTCCGGCACCTTGAACTTGGGAATGACCACGTTTGGGTATTAGGAACAACTCTTCTAGGTTAGCAAAGGCATAATCTTCACCTCCTTCAATGGCCCTGAGCCTTTCCAACTTTCCCATTCCTGCCATAGTCATGAGGGGCTCTTCCCACCGCAAAACGCAATGGTTATGGTTGTGGGCGAAACTGAGGGCTCTCCAAAGTGTTTTCAAAGGGTATACCACCAACTGCTTGCCCTTCAGTGGCATATCCGAGCCAAGGCTCGAAGTTAGCTAGATTGTGGTGGGGAATTTCATGTGTCTCCCCCGTGGTTTGAGAGATATGTGCCTGATGAGGTTATTGGTTCTCAATGAGTATCGGAGTGGAGTTATCGAGATTTTCATTGAGAGTGTATGCCACATTGGGTGATGTATAGTTGGGAGGCAAGCCATATGATGGGAAGGCGTGCTCGTTTTGAATTTGCACATCATGGGGTCCGCCCGTACTTCCTAAATCTTTGCCTACCATATTTGACGTTGGACGATTCATTTGCTTGAGGCCAGATGGGAGCATCGGGTTCACCTTAACGACAGCGCTAATAGTGGCAACTATAACTGCATTGGCTTCCATTATCTTCTTCATGCTCATCATGGCCTTTATCATTGTGGCCATTTGCTCTTTTATGGCCTTTTTGGCCTTCATCTTCTCTTGCACCTTCTCTGCTTCACCCATTACTCTAGCTCTAGCACGAGTTCGGTAAGGGCGCCGTAAAGCGTTTCCTTTTTTTTTTTTTTTTTTTTTTTTTTTTTTTTTTTTGATAAGTTCATTTTATTTTATTTTTCAAGGAAAGAATGCAATGAGCAATGCAACCAATGAAAAGCATGGATGCATGCGAATGATGTAGAAGTATTGCGAATTTTTACGCAGGATATGGGGTTGAATCAATTTAGATTTTCAACATGGTCCATGACATCTTTGTCAAGGTGAAACTGGAAGTAACAAGGACATCAATAATCCTAAATATGTTTGGCAGTAGACGAAGCAGTGATGTGACTCGATTCATCTTTTGCCCCAAGTTTGCAGGATGGTTACTTCCATATTTCAACCTGACTTGATGAACCTTTTTGTAAAAGCATGAGCTCGGTTCAACCCTATAATCCAAGGAATGGCATGAAGGGGAGGCTGAGGAGAGGTTCCAAGGTCAGAAGGTGCGGGAATTGAGAGAAGAGAGAAAGAAGAAGAAAGAAGAGGAAATGAAGTTGAGGCGCGACTGTGATCAATCTCTATGTTGTTCTTTGTTTGGTGTTCTTCATGCGACTATCGGTTAGTTTTGTTTTTAAGATTTGGATGAGATCTATGTACCCATAGAGTTCCCCCTTGTTGTTTTGTGCATATTCATTTCCTCCATCTATCATCGGTGGTCTCGTCTTTAAAGAGGTTGAAAGAAAATAAACAAAAACCAAGATAAAACCAATTCATAACCTCTTCTTTTTAACAAATATCACTTGAGATCGTTTCAAGGTCCAACGCCTTAATGATTCCCTCTGCTTTTCGAAATTTAAAACATCGTTTTGAGGTCCAACGCCTTAAACGATTCTTTGTTCACAATTAAATAAATCTTTAAAAAAAAACATAAAATCAATTTAACACACAAACATTTAGACTTAAAGAATTACGTAGGTTTGAATTCCTCGTCGCACCTGAGGATACATAGGAGCAAGGGCAACACCCTTGTTGACCCAAAAAAAATAAAAAAATATAAAAAGGGAAAATAAATAATTTTGAAGTCACGTTACGCACACTCGATCAAAGGCTACCGTCCCTTGTGATGCGCACGTGGGGTGCTAATACCTTGCCTATGCGTTGCCTATGCGTAAACAACTCCCAAACCTTTACTTTCAAAATTCACAGACCTCTTTTTGGTTTTTCTAACATTTTCCTCGAATAAACATTGTTGGCGACTCCTACGCGTTTTCCTTTTTGGAAAACGCTTCTTTGGCTTTTCGCCCACACTCCCATCGTAAGGTAGGTTGCGACAGATGCCAACTCCACTGGGGATTGTTAGATGTTTTATCATGACTTCTTCTGCTCACTACCTCAAAGGACTAAAAAGCCATCTCCAAGGATTCTTCCACAGCTTCAACATATGGCATAGAAGAAGGGCAACTTACTAGAATATCCTCTTCCCCCGAGACGATGACCAAGCGCCCCTCCACCACGAACTTCAGCTTTTGATGGAGTGTCGAAAGGACCACCCCAACCGAGTGAATCCATGGCCGGCCCAACAGACAGCTATAGGCCGGATTGATATCCATCAGTTGGAATGTAACTTGGCATGCGTGGGGTCCAATTTGGATTGGGAGGTCAATCTCCCCTATAATGTTTTAGCGGGTGCCATCAAAAGCCCACATTATCATGGAGCTTGGCCTCAGGTGAGAGGCGTTGAATGGTAGTTTTCCCAACATGCTCTTGGGCATTACATTGAGTGATGAGCGATTGTCAACGAGCACCTTGGCCACAATGTGATCCATACACTTGACAGACACGTGTAGGGCCTTATTGTGCCCTCGCCCCTCGACAGGGATCTCCTCCTCAGCAAAGGTGAGGTAGTTGTTAGTTGTAATATTGTTAACGTTGCCTTCGAAGCCTTCCATGGAAATATCTTGGGCCATGTGGGATTCATTCAAAATTTTAACCAGCAATGCCCGGTGAGGTTTGAAACTCATGAGTAGCTCTAATAGAGAGACCCTAGTGTTAGTCGGTTAATACGACAAACTTTTGTGTAAAAAAACTGTGTAAATTGTATTCGACTCCTTCCATTTACAGTTCTTTTTGTAGTATTGTAAGTACTTTTAGTAAATTTAGGTAATAAGTACTTAGATCCCACTTTTGCGTATTTAATAACCTTTCCATTTCAATTTCAGGTAAAATAAGCAAGTTTGGTGAAGTTTGATTTTTGCAGTTCGCTGAGCCATCCTCCTATGGATGAGCGCATGATCCGCACTGAGCGCAACATGAAATGTTGAGCGCATAGAAGAACTTGGAAGAAGATGACTTGTACAGGTGTGTTGAGCGAGAGTCAAACTCGCTAAGCGCATCGCTTGCACCTCCAGGCTGAGCGAAGAAAAGGCACGCTAAGCCAAATGTCACTTAATTCGGCTGAGCGAACCAGAATGTGGCTGAGCTAACGACCAAAAATCAGCAACATTATTTAAAGCCTGAAATCATAAATGGAATGGAGTTCTCAATTTTTGGCGTTTTCTATGTTCTCGGAAGCATTCATCTGAGTGGCTGAGTGGCAGAGAGAACTTCTAGTGTGAAGATCCTGAGGGACAACAGAGATTGAAGAGGAAGTTATCTTGCAGAGTATTGGATGAGAGTTTGAGTGATTGTGAGGTTTCTAGAGGTGACGGAGACATCCTCACCACTTGTACTTCCTAATCATTCATTTTCTCTTTTTCATCTTTGCAAGATAAGCTTCCCAGCTATTCTCAATGAAAGGCCTTTTTGTTACAAAATTTGAAAGCAAAGCAAATTGCCAATTACAAAATTACAAAGAAATGAAAAGTCCTCAATTGTGGTGGCTATTCTCTCTTTAGTGTTTCACTCAATTTGGAGTGCTTCTTAGTCCAATAGCTCTTAAGGTGGTTGGCCCCTTGCTTCTTGACTCGACTTCTTCAAGGGATGGCACCAATCCTCCTTTCTAATTCCTTATATGGCAACTCACAAACAAGGAAACAAAGAGACAAGTAATAACCAAAGACCAAAAAAATGAAATGAAAGCTAAACCAATAGATCTTTAACAAGAAAAATTTTCAAGGATTATTCAAAAATTAAAGCAATGAAAAGCACATAAAAGCAAGCTAGGACTCAAAGAGAAACCTAGAATGGCTCTAGAGTATAGTAGAAAAACTATAAAAAAAGACTCAAGAAACCTCTAGTTTTAGCACTTGCTTTCACACTAATTTTCAATTGAAATATCAGAACTAAGATTGGTATAAAATAGGAACCAATTATAGAACAAATATTAAGCCAAAACAACAGGCACACTTCCCTTTCACTTTTTTTCCTGAACACTAATTTTTCTGCCAACTTGTGTGATTTTTATTATTTTTTCCTTAAACCCAAACCGCGTGGTTCATTTTTTATAATTTTTGCCCTAATGTCTAGAAAAATCAGTAAAAAGTTCAGCTCAAAATTCGTAGTGATCAATTCCCAATAATTTATACAAGTTCGAATGTTCAAGTTGCCAGCACCAGCGATTTCAGCCTAGAAATCTAGAGTAGTGTTTATGTTGCTTAAGGCTTGGATAGTTACAATTTGTGTTTGCTTATGCTCAATTATCTTGAAGAACACAATTCAAGAGATCTTAAGACTTATTTTGATTCACAAATCCAGCCACAACTCAGCACCACAACTGAATTTCTTCATAGGCATCATATAGGAAACATAGAAAACAAAACAAAGTTCAACAACAAGACTACTTCTAGGAATTGATTTAGAACATGTTATGAACTAAATAACATGCATGAATTAGACTCAAAATTCAAAAGATAGGAAAAGAATGACAAGAATACATGAAAAAATGTATCTAGAATTCAATCAACAAAATCAAAATTCAACACAAACTTAGAACATAATGTGACAATTATTATGACTAAACATGGCCCTAAGACAACATGGATTAAGTGATTTACACTTAGATTTTTGTGTTTTTTTTTTCTAATCAATATTTTGGAAGAAAATTTAGATCTAAAGGTTCAGCACAAGAAGATTATGACTGAAAAATGATAGAACCAAAAATCAACACAAAAACATGATTTAAGAGTAGATCTATAAAATTTGATCCATAGAAATGCATGATTATGTGTAGATCTAAGATTTAATCGGTTTATTTTTTTGAATCTACTCTAAACAACACCAAACCACAATACAATGGAGGATATAAATGGAGAATAAGATCAATAACAATGAATTAAAGTGAATTGACCGAACAAAAAGATAGAGGAAGCAAAAGAACATCACCTAGACGAAGATGCTCTTGATACCACATGATGTAGCTCCATGTTGAGCCTATAGGCCTTGGATCTTCTTGATCAATGGAGTGCTTTGCTTCTTAAAGATGAATGGCAGCAGAATGGAGAAGGAGAAAGATGATTGGAGACGCCACTTCAAGGAGAAGATGAATCTAGAAGAAGCTCACCACCATAGGAAGCCATGGATAAGAGCTTGATGGTAGGAGAAGATGAATGGAGGGAGAGGGAGAGAAGGAGCACGAAATTTTGTGCCTCAAATGAGGTCTGAACTTTGAAGTGCAATTCTCAAATGATCAAAGTTAAATAAATGCACACACATGACCTCTATTTATGACCTCTATTTACAGTTGGTGGCTTAAGCCTGAAGTAACATGCTCGCCCAGGCGAGCTGGTTGCCTCATGTAGAAGCTTCCTGATGGGCCTACATGGGCCCAAGGCTGAAGAACACCCATAAATTGATCAGTTCACCCCCATTTTGAGTTTTTGGCTTATTTCATTTCAAAACATCGCGAAATCTTATGGATCGCGCGACAATTGGCTTTAAGCAACTCAACGTGACCTGCAAAAATCCGCATGTCGACAAATATTTGTCTCTAGACGAAATTAGGGTGTGACACAAGCCATGAACTCCAGCAAGTAACTATATCCTGAAAAATGAAAATTAAAAAAAAAAAGAGTTAAGCTAAAGAAGCGTTACCAAACATGTAGTCCTTCAGAAGTTGCAGGATGAGAAAAGAAAGAAGGTAAGAAACTTCCTAAAAAAAAACATCAAGAAACTTTGTCATTAGAATCACAAAAGTTAAAATGAAAAGAAAAAAAAAATGGATGAGAATCACCACATACCCCCAGCTTCTAATTTTTGGATGAAACCTATTTGATTTCACATTTGAAAAACATCAAGAAATCCATTAAAGAAAATTGAGGGAAATTAAAAACAAATATGAAATACCTATAATAATAAGAAAGATGTAAATGACAAAAAAGATGAGAAAACAAACTTACCAATGATATCGATGCAGTGGTGAAGGAACTAATTGTGCAAGAAAACGACATAGAGATGTATATTAATATAAAAAAATTACTTAGCCACACTTTCTCCCAGACAAACCCCACCAGAAACTGATTCAAAGACAAAGATACCAAAAATCCAACCATACATCCACAAAAACCCAAAAATCCCAGGAAAACATCAAAAAACTAAAAAATTAGCCAAATTTCTTCATCTAAATAAAAAAAAAATGCATAATCTGAACTCCATAATAGCACTCAAAAACTAAATCACATAAATGATCCACAACAACCTAAAGGTAACTATGATTATGTCAGAAAAATCAAGAAATATATTATAACATGTGTGCATAGAATATATTGAACGAATTATTTAATAAGTTGATTAGAACTTTTTCTGACAGAGAGAGAGAGAGAAAGAAAAAAGTTGATTACTGCTATAACTTATTAAACCCACTAAATGATAAATTAATAAAATAATGACTTGAGAAATAGTAATAGTAATGGTAGTAGAGAAGAAAAGGAGAAACCTTGGGCATAGGACAAACTCCAGAGATCCCAAGCCATGAACTCCAACAGGTAACTATATCTTGAAAAATGAAAATTAAAAAAAAGGAGTTAAGCTAAAGAAGCCTTACCAAACATGTAGTCCTTCAGAAGTTGCGGGATAAGAAAAGAAAGAAAGTAAGAAACTTCCTGAAAAAACATCAAGAAACTTTGTCATTAGAATCATAAAAGTTAAAATGAAAAGAAAAAAAAAGATGGATGAGAATCACCACATACCCACAGCTTCTAGTTTTTGGACGAAAGAGGAAAACTTGAAAACATGAGAGGCAAAAAGAGCAGAGATTGAAGAAGAGGGACATTACCATCTTCTACGAAGGTTGTGAGGGGCGAGTGGGAGAGGAATAGAAGTATCAAGATGGAGATGCATTTCATATTCTCACTCTCTCTGATACATGTAGGGTTCTCTGTTTTTGAGGAGCGCAAAGGCAAAGAGAGTAAGAGGATTGAATGTCCTTGACAAAGACAAAGCCAGTGAGAGGGAAAGCGGAGAGAAGAAGGGTTTGCTCTGCAATAAGAAACTACATGTCCACTTTGAAATGACAAGACGACACTGGACAGCAAGACACGTGGCCTAGGCCAAGAGAAGAAACATAGTTAAAAATGGAGGGGCAAAAAGACCATAAAACCAAGAAATGTGCCACGTGTCAACGATTTAAGCATGGGTATAATAGGGTTTTCATTGGACTACTCTTTTATTATAGTTATATTAGATATCTTGAATAAAATCATAAGGTTTTAACTCTCATTTTAATTTATGAATAGAATTTAATTTAATTAATATGTGAATTATTGTTTCGGCAACAACCCGTGCCTACATCCAGTCCCCAAGCAACCAACGGTTCTTGAGATTTCTTTCGACCTTGTAAAATCCTTTACAAGCCAAAGATCCACAAGGGATGTACCCTCCCTTGTTCTCTTCGAACAACCAAGTGGATGTATCCTCCACTTGAACTGATCCACAAGAGATGTACCCTCGACTTGAACTGATCCACAAAGAATTCTCAGACGGTTAGTCCTTTGAATCTTTGTAAGGGGAAATAAAAGATATCTCAGGCGGTTAGTCCTTTGAAATATTTTTTTTAAGGGGAAGGGAAGAATCAAAAGAATTCTCAGGTGGTTAGTCCTTTGAATTCTATTGGAAAGAGAGAAGGGAGACACAAAAGAATTCAGGCGATTAGTCCTTCTATTCTTTTGGCAAAGGAAGAAGAGAATGAAGAAAAAGAATAGCATAAGTTTTTGAACAATGAACTTTTCTTGGAAGAGAAAGTATTGAACAAAAACTCTTAGAAAGAAGTTGAGAAATGAATCATAAATTTCTGTAAAAAAACTTATTATGAAATTCATGCCATGGTCACATATTTATAATCATTTGATGACTCAGGTTAAAGTTTGTGACTCTTGACAATTTCTTTAAAACTAGTAACCTTTTAAAAATTGTGACTCCTTTGAAAACTAGTCACTTAAAAAGTTGTGACTTTTGAAAAAATCTTTAGAAACAAGTCACTTTAAGAATTGTGTCTTTTGGAAATTTGTTTTTCGAAATCAGTCACTGGTAATCGATTACACATCAACAGATGTGACTCTTCATGTTTAAATTTTGAAAATCAAAATGTTTAGAAACTCTGGTAATCGATTACAAGTATTGTGTAATCGATTACACAAGTTTAAAATGATTTGAAAATGTTTTATCACTAGTTGTGACTCTTGAAATTTGAAATCTAACGTTTTAGAACATTGGTAATCAATTACATGATTATGGTAATCGATTACAGCTTTGTAAATCAGTTTTGAAAACAATTCTGGTAATCGATTACCAGAGAGTAAAACTCTTTGGTAAAAGATTTTGTGAAAAATTCTTGTTCTACTCAATTTTTTGAAAAACATTTTTTAGTACTTAATCTTGGAAGTCATTGCTTCCACAATATTTGCATATCTCAATACAGTAATGAAAATATTTAATCTAAAAGTGAACCACGTGAGAAATATATTTCATAAAATTGGAAAAATTTCAATTGAAATTCACCCTCAATCAATTGAGCATGTTTGCTCCTAAAAGATAAAGAAAATCCTATCATTTAATTAAGGAAAATCCTACCAATATCCACATCAAAAACTAAATAGTAAATACCCATTATTTCATCAAATTAAAATAATGAACTACATAATTTATATATCAATTTCCTACTCAAATAACATCAATCGAACATTAAAAAAGACTTAAATATGTTTTTGGTCCCTGATAAATACTTGTTTTTTGTATTTGGTCCCAAATAAATTTTCCTTCAGATTAGGCCCCTAATATTTGAAAAATTTTGTCTGATGTCCCTGTTGTTAGCCGGGATCTGTTAACTGCCTACGTGACCGTTAACCGGCCACACAGGCATGCCATGTGTGATGCCATATGTAATCTTTGTCTGACTGAGATTACATGCGGAAAAAAAATATTAAAAAGAAAAAAATGATGTCTTTTTCCTTCAACTTTGTTTCCATTGGCTTTGCGTTCTCTCCCTTCCCTTTGTTTCTCTGTTCTGCCATCGAACAACGGCATGAGCCCCCACAAAGCGACGACCTTGCTGTTCGACACTGCCACATTCATGGTCGTGGTCACCACGATCACGTTGCAGAACCTCATCGCGGCTAAGCTAGGTGTATTTTTGGTATTATAAACATAAACATGGGATTGGACAGAGGATGATGTTGTTGTGGACACACACAAAAACTTGGGTCTTCCTACAACTCCACACCCCTAATCCAACACCAACACATATCCCTTCTTCATCCTCACCTTCTGCAATTCCCACAACCTAAAAACAAAAAGATCTTCTCTTTTTCATTTTTTGGGAACACCCTTTTACTTCTTCTTCTTCTTCTTGTTTTTAATTTTTTTCTGGGGTTCTCGATTTTTTTAGGTTCTTCTTTAGAACAGCTTAAATGAAATATATTTTTTAAAAATAAAATAAAATAACACATTGTTGTTTGTGGTAGATGGCAACTTAAAAGCTTTGAGGGGTTTTCGTTGAATGTGTGTGACAAGTCTATGTTTTATTTTCTTTTAATCAATGTTTTTCTTTTTTTCTCTTCATGTTGTTCATTTATGAAGAAACCTTCTGTATATGGGCATTGATTACTCTAACTTCAACTTGAAAATTGGCTCAGATGGATGATTTCTTCAACTTTTATTCTTTATTGTTTTTTTCTTTGAGGTATTTTCAACTTTATTACCTCTCATTTCCTTTTCCACCCTATTGTTGATTGATCAAAATTCAGTTCCATCTTCTCTCAAGGACTAACATATGAAGTTAGCTTTATTTTTTTTCAAAGAAGAAATGTATGAATCTTTTAAGTGAAAATATCCACATCAAATGTAGAAGCAATATTGTTATATGGTTAACTCAAGGTTTTTGCTTACATTCAGTATTTTGTTATAAAGTTGTTCCAGTTCACAAAAATAAAAATGCATCAACAAGAAAAATGCACACCAATTATTTTGTATTGTTCTAAACAATAAATTTGGGGGAAAATAAGGTGGCAGGGAACCAATACACATCTAAGAAATCCACAAAATGTCAATTCGTTGCTTACAAGGTTAAAATATCTTCAATAGAAGATGTGTAACAAAATCTACAAGTTTAAAAGGCATTAAAATCCTATGTTGAAAGAAGATTAAACTTGAGGTTTCGTATCTTCTTCATCCTCTTCTATCTTGGAAGTCAAATAGAATCACACATAACCCATCTCAACACTCTTGTACTCAACAACAACGACAACTTATTTGACAGACTAATGGTAACTGTGTTGGACAATGGCTCATTAATCTCAATGATAGTAGCTCTTTAGGCTCCAACATTAACCAAAAATTACAATCATGTAAGAAATTCCACCACTATGCAATTCAATAATTGACTATTAAGCTAAAAAATCATAGGTCGAACAAAAGCAATGAGAAGGAAAACAATATCTCACCTTGTCAACATAAGTGTTCTGCCTGCAAACTATAATGTCTCCTTTGGTGGAAAACTTTACACCCTCCTTAGTAATCAAAATGACAACTTCAACATACACAACAAAACATATTTCAGGGACCAAAAACATATTTAAGTCATGTCACAACCTAACCTACGACGAGCGTGCGGGCGAAAAAGAAAAAGCGCGTCTACTAAAAAAGAAAACGCTTGGGAGTCGCCACCAACATATATTTAAGGAAAACGTTAGAAAAAACCAAAAAGAGGTCTGCAAATTTTGAAAATAAGGGTTTAAGAGTTGCTTACGCATAGGGAAGGTATTAGCACTCCACGCGCTCGCCACAAGGGGCGGTAGCCTTTAATCGAGTGTGCACAACGTGGCCTCAAAGTTGTTTATTTTTCCCTTTTTATACTTCTTTAGTTTTTTGGGTCGACAAGGGGGCTACCCTTGCTGCTACGTATCCTCAGGTGCGATGAGGAATTCAGACCTACGTAGTTCTTTAAAGTGAGAAAGTTTGTGTGTTGAGTTGGTTTTATGTTTTTGAAAGATTCATTTTTATTACAAACAAGAAGGTCATTAACGCGTTGGACCTTGAAACGATCCCAAGTGATTTTTGATGGAGAGAAGTTTAGATATTAGTTAGTTTTTATTGTGGTTTTGTTTATTAACTTTTAACCTCTTTAAAGACAATTTTACGGAACTAGTGATCGGTTAGGATTAAACTTTACAAATAAAAATGAGGTCACTGATGATAAATGGAGAAGATGAATATGCACATAAAAATAGAGGGGACCCCTAAGGGTACATAGATTACATTAAATCCTTGAGAAAAACTAATCGACTGTTATACGAGGGACACAAAACAAGTGATGTAGCTCCATGTGGAGCTTGTAGACCTTGAATCTTCTTCATCAACGGAGTCCTTTGCTTCGTGAATTTTAATTGTAGTGGAATGGAGAAGAAGAAGATTTTAGAGGAGATGCCACTTCAAGGAGAAGTTGAGTCAAGAAGAAGCTCACCACCATAGGAAGCCATGGATAAGAGCTTGAAGGAAGGAGAACATGAGTGAAGGGAGAGGGAGAGAAGGAGCACGAATTTTTGTGCCTCAAAAGAGGTCTGAACTTTGAAGTGTAATTCTCAAATGATCAAAGTTGAAAAAATGCACACACATGGTCTCTATTTATACCCTAAGTGTCACAAAATTGGAGGGAAATTTGAATTTCTACTCAAATTTCACTTGAATTTGTGGAGCCAAATTTTGGAGCCAAAATTTCACTAATTATGATTAGTGAATTTTAGCTATGGTTCAGCCCACTAATCCAAGATCAAGTCCAAGATTCTCCACTAAGTGTGCTTAGGTGTCATGAGGCATGTAAAGCATGAAGGACATGCACAAAGTGTGACTATATATGTGGCAATGGGGTGTAGCAAGCAAATGCTCACCTCTCCCTCTAAAATTGAATTGGACTGAGCTTCTCCCAATTCAATTAAATTTATTTCCAACCACACACATCAAATATTCACTTAATGCATGTGAAATTACAAAACTACCCTTAATACAAAAACTAGTCTAGGTGCCCTAAAATACAAGGGCTGAAAAATCCTACATTTCTAGGGTACCTTACCTATATTTTGGAGCCCTAAGTACAAGGCCCAAAAATAATGAAACCTTAATCTAATGTGTACAAAGATAAGCAGACTCATACTTAGCCCATGGGCGCGAAATCTACCCTAAGGCTCATGAGAACCCTAGGGCCTTCTCTTGCTTATCTGGTCCAATCTTCTTGGAGTCTTCTATCCAATGCTCCTGTGGGGTAGGATTGCATCAAAAAAAGAATAATGTAGGGAATGATCATGATCGCAATTCGGTAGCGCCTCAGCTTCACTTTTCTTCCTTCTTCCTCTTCTTTCTCTCTTTCTTTTTCTTTTTTTCAACTTCTAAACCCTTAAACCCCTCCCTAGCATAGCTATTTATAGGAAAAAGCCATTTTGGGGCAGGGGAAGCTCGCCCAGGCGAGCTAGTTACTTAGCCCTGAAGGAATGAGCTCGCCCAGGTGAGCTGGTTGCTTAGGCACGAAGCCATTTCATGGCCCAAGCGAGCCAGTTGCTAGCCTGGGCGAGCCAGGGTCTAGAAAAATCCCAAAAAAGACCCTTTTGCCCCCTTCCTTGGTATCTTTTTGTTTTCTTGATCAAAACATTGAGTGATTCCTTGCTTTGCACTGGAATTGGCGCCAAATATCGTAATTTGATTAGCAAGAATCAAAATATCATATCGAATGATATTCCCCGGATGAAATTAGGGTTTGACAGTTGCCCCTCTTTAGTTATCTTTTATTGAAAATGAAAAGTTAAGTAAAGATAAGGACAGTAATTTCATTTGAGCGATCTTGCTATTCGAAACCGGACGGGAGAGGAAATAGTGGAAGTGGAACCAAAAAAAGCAAAGGACATTGACATTGAAATATCAAAAGCATCAAGTAAAAGACAACATAGTCTTGTAAAACATAAGATTGGAGACATCGAAGTCTTGTAAAAGTAAAAGACAAAAGGCATTGAAGTCTTTGAAATGTAAAAGACAAAAGACATTGAAGTCTTGTAAATGTAAAAGACTGAAGATATTGAAGTCTTGTAAATGTAAAAGACAGAAGACATTGAAGTCTTTGAAATGTAATAGACAGAAGACATTGAAGTCTTTGAAATGTAAAAGATAGAAGACATTGAAGTCTTGTAAATGTGAAAGACTAAAGACATTGAAGTCTTTGAAATGTAAAAGACAAAAGACATTGAAGTCTTGTAAATATAAAATGCTGAAGACATTGAAGTCACTGAAAACTTTCACTAAATACGAACACGCTTGGTAAAGAAATCAAACCCCCAAACCGATCATAACAACACACATTTTTTCAAAAATAATGTAACAAACGAGGAATGAAAGTACAAAGATAGAATTTCTCATAACCAAGAATAAGATTAAGACATTTTGCATTTCGTTTCTAAAGAAGCATTAGAAGAAACACTGGATTCAATCAAATAGAGGAAAAATGCTTAAAGGTGTATAAAACTTCACACAGGCAAGTGTTTCATCTCAATTCCAAATCACAGATATGCCATAAATTGATTTTGCAAGTCATTTCCCATCAAATCAAAGATAATGTGCATAATCATCACGAATCAATAGGTCTTTTTAAGGTTGGACTCGTAGGAAATTTTGGCTTTGGTTGCCTGGGTTTTTTTTCTTCTTTTCTTCTTTTATGGTGTGAATAGGAGAGCAGACATAAAGATTTGGCTTGTAACTTAAATGAGCAATCACTTCCTATCCTTTCATGCCTTGACCAAGTTATTATTATTTTTCTTCCTTTTTACTCTTTACAACAACTCTGTACATGGTTCAGATATTTGTTTATTCCAAAGAACTTGTTTTTCTTTTCTATTTTCCTTTTTTGCTCTTTTCCATTTTGATTTTTTTTCTTTTTTTTCCTTTCTTCCTTTCTTTCCTGATAAATATCTAACTTCCTTCAAAATCCACGACTAACCACAAAAATGATAGAAATCTCCCTTGAAAACACCCCTGCTCTCCTATCCTAAGGTAAGGTAGGAAACTTTCATCCTAGGTTAGTGTTCTGATAAAAATCAAGTGTCTAGCTCAAAGGGCTTGCAAATGGAAAAAATAATGTATATTGGGATAGCTGTTTGGCCAATGGCTTAGAAAGAAAGAATGCCCATATCACTTTCATGAATTATATGTTATGACAATTAGAAATTCATGCAAAACCAATCGTAAAACATATCCATGCGATCACTCAATATAAAATTTATGGTCACACACAGTCACTATAGCTTAGGGCCTGTTTCCAAAAATTAGTGTTTCAATAATTGTTCTTTCATCAAGTCCATGTGAAAACATCCAAGTTCATTTTGGTGTTCGAGAAAGTCCTTCATTACTTTCATCCTCAAGATACACATTTTTTTCAAAAAACCTTTTTGTTGTGTTTCGATCTACAAGATTTCCAAAGAGTATTGGTGGTCGTTCTTTTCAAAAGCTCGTTAGTTTTAAGAAAAAGGTTGGAATCCCAAACAAAGTTATAATCCAAGACTACACCATCAAACATCAAAGCACGCGAAAAAATAAATCAAAAATATAAACCATGCGTAAGGTTTTTTTTTCTTTTTCAAACAATCATCACAACAAATAACATAACAAAGCAATAAATAAGATAAAGACAAGTTCATAAATTTAGAAGATCGTGGTCGGGGAACTCAGCCTCCTCCAATGAAGAAATCAAGCAAATCTCTCATGTCTCCATCATCCTTAAATCCACCTTCATCCCCTTGGGCAGCTCCTTAAGCATCTGTAGGACTTGCCTCCTTCTGAAAATTTGGCCTATCCCCAGGCCATGCGACAGTGGCTCTGAATTGCTCGGGAGTAGGTCAGGGTAAGGGTTAGGGTCCTAGCGATGCTGGTGTAATGTTTACTGATAGAAGTTGTCATTCAACTACATATGGCCCCTATGGTTTGCTGCCTACTAATAAGCCAAATGCTGCATGTATGTGTGCATCTGGAGCTCCATCCTTTGCATGTGAGCTAAGATGGACTCTAGAGATGGTGATTGATGTGGAGGTGATGGTGGTGTGTCTACGGCCGGCTACTGCTGTTGTGCCTACCTTAGCATGCAATATTTTTCAATGAATGACCTGTTAATGGGAGGCTGAATGAGCTTTGTCGGCGCGACCGGTACCCTATAGAATTGGCAGAGACCTGTGATCAATGTTGAAAATCCCAGTGCCCTGTTGGACTTCTCTGGGTCCACTGGGTATCTCGGAGGTGTAATATCTACGAACTGGTGGATGGCATCTGAGATAAGCTGCGCCATATGAACACTGATCTGGGTCATGATGCTGTAGACCAACTGGCATTTGGGTAGTGTGAGATCAGAGTTATGGTCACTAGGAAGGATGTTGCTGAGTAGAAGTGTCATGCAGATTTGAGTTAGAGTGGTCATGCTAGTGTGCATGATCCGCACCTGCCTCCCTACTATGCTCCGCGCAAAATCATGTCCCGGGGAGCAAAGTAGCTGATCTATGGCCTCTTCATCAAAACCTGAAAATTGGCTTCTTCTCTCAGTGTATTTGCATCGTTGTCCCTCTTCTAAGATCAGTGGATGCCCTAAGAATTGGTTGATAGCATCTATGTCATATGGGATCCATTGGCCCCGCACCCCGGAGTGCTTGTCCATGACTCCTTCTTTAGTGGGCCAGGCGTTTGCGTAAAACTCCATGACTACTTCAGGATCATACTTCGCCATAGGCTCTATCACCTGTGTCCAATGCCTCCTGGAAACTTTGGCATGGAATTCCGCAGACTCTCCATCTAGTATCTGGACCCGTCTTTCTTTGAGAAAAGACCAATCCTTAATCACCTCAAAACAGCATTGATGCTCCTTGCTTCGAAAGTGACATCCATCAAACTCAATTTCCACTTGTGGAGCTGCACTGGACCCTTCCCCTGTAGCGGCCTTCCTAGCTCTTTTAGCAGAAATTTTCTTCGGAGCCATTTGTGAAACAACAAAAAAACAAAAGCCAAACAAACACCAATATCTTAGCAAAAACTATTTTCAGAGACGAGTTAGCCATTGGGTCTTTTCTATTCTCCCATCACCTTTTTATTTTATTTCATTATCTTGTTTTTCTTCTCTTTCCCTTATTTTTTTTTCATTTTATTTATTATTATTTTTGACTAAAAGCTACTCTATGCACGTTTACTACCAAAAATATAAATTCCACACAAAAATCAAATGAAACCCAAATCCAACTAAGTGACGCGATTTCACAAGAAAACGGGGGCGGGGGGCGTTCAAACCTAAGGCTCATAAAAATAATTTCCTCCACAAAAGATCATAATTCTATGTAAAACTATCAATTTGGGGTTCATACCACACCTAATTACATGACTAGACATGTTAAATCCTTCAAAGCCTAGAATAGAATGTAGTCCAACCATTGTGGCATTTCACTGAACACTTGGTGTGCACACGTTTAAGCATGCAAAAAATGAGGATTTGAGCATAATCAAACAATGCAAAAAGGTAAAACAACAAGGATGACCAACTATAACTCAAACCAACACACTTTTACACAAACAAAAACAACCAAACAGCCATCATACGCATTGCATTTCTACTTAAAAAGAAAGCACAAATCATCAAACATAACAAGAAGAAAATGAAATTTTGAGCTAAAGATGATCCTTACTTGGATGAGATGAAAGGAATGCAAAATATTTGAGGCAAATGTGCACAAAAGGGCTCAAAGCTGCTGCCACAATGGATGCCTTGTGGGTTTTGTGACTAAGCTTTTGAAATTTGGAGAAAATGGGGGTGGAATCAGATTTCACACCCTTATTTAAGGCTGCTATCCGTGCTAACTCGCCCAGGCGAGCAGATCCCTCGCCCAAGCGAGTTATTTTTTTTTAAACTTTATTATTATTATTATTATTATATATATTTTTTCTTATAAGCCTTATAATTACGTATAAATCCTAAGCAAATTCATGAGATAATTAAAAAAGAAAAATGAACACCATTAACTTGCAACAGACAACATAAAACATAAAATTAAAGAGCAAAATTTAGAGATACTTGGTTGCCTCTTAGGAGCACTTCTTTAACGTCTTTAGCCGGACGCGTGGTTGTAGTCGAGGCTTTGCCATCTCATCCTTCCTAATTCTTTTCTTCGATCATGAGCAAATCCGATCATGGACTTAGAACATATTGGCACCTGCTCTAATGCCTTGACAAAGAGGATGTTAACATGAAAATGTTTAAAATGCTATGAAATGCTCATATCGCCTTTCCTATTTGCCCCTAGGTTTACCCAAGTTGGTGTGGCGCCGACCATAACCTAAAATGTGTCTTCATTCATTTTCCCTTTACAAAACACTTAGAGATGATAAGATGCAGTCGCATGCATGTTTATTATTGAACATTCATTTAACGCAATAAATAACCAAGTGTTGTGTTTTCTCTTTTTGTTTTTTTGTTCAATTTTACTCAATGCTTATAGCACCCCTATTGAATGTGCCAAACGAGTGACTTTTGATCGTGCAGATTCGACCATTGGCTCCGGAGTGTTGGTCATGTGAGTGAGCAAAAATGAGAGTGTACATTCATGTGCAACGACAATAAAAAAGTGAAAGGACACAACACTAGAGGGAGAGATACAAATCATCAATCTATATTCATTAACGTTGCGATTATTGTTACAACAATAGCCTAAGACGTGAAGATCCTAACGAGTCTTCGGGGAGGCCCTGGTTGAGCTCTTGAATTACCCCAAGTATTATGCATAATATTGCTTGACGACATCAAAATTCACAAGGGAAGGTAGCTCTTCATCATCCATATCCATGAGCAACAATGCTCTTCCCGAGAAAGCCTTTTTCACCACAAATGGTCCTTCATAGTTTGGGGCCCATTTCCCACAGTGTTCTTTCTGAACATGCGATACTTGTTCAGAACAAGGTCCCACTCACTAAACTTACGGGGGCATACTCTTTTATCAAAAGTGCTTTTCATTCAGCTTTGATATAGCCGCTCGTGGCTCATGACAGCCAACCTCTTTCCCTCAATAAGGTTTAACTGGTCAAAACGTGCTTAGGCCCATTTCACTTCTTCCAATCCTGACTACACTAGAATTCTTAAAAAAGGAATCTCCACCTCAAAAGGGAGCACAACTTCCATCCCATACACCAAAGAGAATGGGGTTGCCGCAATAGATGTGCGTATAAAAGTCTGATAACCATGCAATGCAAAGGGTAGCATCTTGTGCCAATCCTGGTACGACACTGTCATCTTCTGAATGATCTTCTGGATGTTTTTATTGGCGGCCTCAACTGCCCCATTCATCTTGGGTCAATAAGAAGTTGAATTATGGTGTTGGATTTTGAAATCCTCACACATTTCTTTCATCATTTTGTTGTTCAAATTGGTGGCATTATCGGTGATGATCTTTTTGGACAACCCATATCTGCAAATTATTTCCTTCTTAATGAATCTAATCACCACATTCCTAGTCACGTTAGCGTATGAGGTTGCTTCCACCCATTTGGTGAAGTAATCAATGGCGACTAAGATGAAGCGATGCCCATTTGAAGCCTTGGGTTCGATAGCCCCAATCACGTCTATGCCCCACATTGAGAATGACTACAATGCTGCCAACATGTTCAACGGTACAGGTAGAGCATTAACATTATCAGCGAAGGTCAGGCATTTATGGCATTTCCTCACATGAACACAACAATCATTCTCCATAGTGAGCCAGTAATATCTCGCCCTCAGAATCTTTCAGGCCATGGCGTGTCCATTGGCATGGGTACCAAAGGATCCCTCATGCACCTCCAATAGTATCTGTTTGGCCTCTTTTGCATTCACAGATCAAAGCAACACCATATCATGGTTTCTTTTATATAAGACATTCCCACTCAAGAGGAAACTGATTGCCAACCAACGTAATGTCCTCTTGTCGTTGTCAGAGGCCTCAGGTGGGTATTCCTTGTTGTCAGACCCTAATTTCATCCGGGGACTACCATTCACTGATATTTTGATTCTCGGTAGTCGAATTACAATATTAAGTGCTAGTTACAGTGCAAAGCAAGGAATCACTCAGTATTTTGATCAAGAGTACAAAAGGATACCAAGGAAGGGGGCAAAAGGGTCTTTTTTGGATTTTTCTGAACCCTAGCTCACCCAGGCTAGCATCTGGCTTGCCTAGGCCATCAAATAAGAGAGAATTGAGAGAGAAGAGGAAGAAAGAATAGGAAACGAAGTCGAGGCGCTACCGAATTGCTACCGTGGTCATTCCCTACATAGTTTTCTTGTTCTGCGTTCTTTGTGCGACCATCGGTTAGTTTTGTTTCTAAGGATTGAATGTGATCTATGTACCGTTAGGGGTCCCCCTTGTTATTATATGCACATTCATCTTCTCCATCTATCAACGATGATCTCATTTTATTTGCAAAGTTTAATCCTAACCGATCACTAGTGCCATAAAATTGTCTTTAAAAGAGATTGAAAGTTAATAAACAAAACCAAGATAAAACCAACTCATAACTAAACTTCATTTCATCAAATATCACTTGAGATCATTTCAAGGTCCAACACCTTAACGATTCTCTCCACTTTTCAAAATTTAAAACATCTTTTCAAGGTCCAACGCCTTAAATGACTCTTTGTTCGTAGTTAAAATAAATCTTTCAAAAATATAAAATCAATTTAACAAATAAACACTCAGACTTAGAGAACTACGTAAGTCTGAATTCCTCATTGCACTTGAGGATACGTAGGAGCAAGGGAAACCCCCTTGTCGACCCCAAAAAAATAAAAATATAAAAGGGGAAAAACAAATAATTCTGAAGTCACATTACACACACTCGATTAAAGGTTGTCATCCCTTGTGATGGGCGCGTAGGGTGCTAATACCTTCCCCTTATGTAAACAACTCCCGAACCCTTATTTTCAAAATTCGCAGACCTCTTTTTGGGTTTTCTAACATTTTCCTCAAAAAAAATTGGTGGTTGTTAGTCGTCTTATATGACTAACTTTTGTATAGAAAAACCTTTTTCAAAACATGTATAGTTTTCTCAATTGTATAGTTTTTTTAGTCAACTTACGAGGGATCGAGGTTTAGTACTTTAGGCTACAACATAGAACACAAGAACATGATTAATTAGAGAAATATCCTCATATGCATCAACTTATTTGTTAGAAAGACCCAACACATTTTACCTATTGCTGTCAACTTTTTAATTACTTGCATTTACTGCTCTTTAACATAGCATCTAGTTTACTTTTGATTATATTCTCAAGTATCAATGTTTGTTCACACAATGCCCTATTTCTGAATAAAAATTTGTCTAATAAACAAGTTCCCTGAGTTCGATACACGGATCACTCCATTTTAATTTTAAATACTTGACGACCTGGTGCGCTTGCCGGTATTTCATTTCCCTTGAATATATTTGTTAAAAATTGGAGTAAAAGGAACCATATGGGAAAGTGAACAACGGTGACTCCACTCGTTTTCTCCGTAGGAGATGAACGTGCTTTTCTTTTATTTATATGCTTTCGTTGTCTCGTCGCGAGGTAGGTTGTGACACTTGTCCTTAATGTATCATTTGATATCAAAGTACCAAGGTTTAGCATTCTCCTATTCTTCTATCAAACAACAGTGTGCAGGCTCAACACGACATTTGATGTCGATGCATGGAAATCTTTGTGAGGGCTTACTTTGAACATGGACGATAGAGTGGAAAGGGCGTTGGCCATCTGGTTTTCCTCTATAGGTATGTGATGGAATAATATATCACCAAAGAGTTCCATCAATCCCTTGATGTAAGCCTGGTAAGGAACCAACTTGTGGTCTCTGGTCTCCCATTCACCTTTCAACTGATGAATTACCAACACCGAATCTCTATATACTTTGAGCAACTTAACCCTATAGTTAATTACTGCTTGGATCCCTAGGGTGCATGCCTCGTACTCCGCCATATTGTTTGTACAGTCGAAACACAACCTAGCCGTGAAAGGCAAACATTGTTTGTCTGGCGAAACCAACATTACCCTAATTCCATGACCTAGTGCATTAGATGCACCATCAAACCACACAACCCACTTATCTCTGTCTTCATCTTCAACCTCCTCCTCAAATAGGGCCATAATATCCTCGTCAGGGAATTTTGGATGCATAGGCTGATAATCATTTATGGGTTGTTGAGCTAGATAATCTGCCAAAGCACTCACTTTTATTGCCTTCTGAGTGACATAGACGATATCGAATTCTAACAACAAAACCTGCCACCGAGCTATTCTCCTAGTAAGAGCGGGCTTTTCGAAGATGTACTTGACGGGATCCATTTTGGACACCAACCAAGTAGTGTAACTCAACATATATTGCCTCAAACGGTGAGCTACCCATGCCAAGGCACAACATGTCCTTTCTAGCAACGAGTAGTTCATCTCGCATGCTGTGGATTTCTTGCTCAAGTAATAGATGGTTCGTTCCCTTTTTCTGGATTCACAGTGTTGTCCCAACATACATCCCATTGACTTATCTAACACTATCATGTACAGAATAAGAGGTCTCCCAGGCACCGGTGGCACGAGCACATGAGGATTTATTAAACACTGTTTAATTCTCTCAAATGCTACTTAACAATCATTGTCCCATTTGACAAACTGATTCTTGCACAACAATATGAAAAGAGGCTCGCAAGTGGCAATTAACTATGATATGAATCTTACGATGTAGTTCAACCTCCCCAAGAAACCTTGGACTTGCTTCTCTGTATGTGGCTTGGCCATCTCAAGGATCACTTTCACCTTGTTCGAATCCACCTCTATTCCTCTCTAGCTATCAATAAAGTCGAGCAACTTTCTGGATTTTACCTCAAACATACACTTTGCGGGATTCAGTCTCAACCTGTATTTACGTAGTCGCCTAAACAACTTTCGCAAATTGACAAGGTGTTCCTCCTCCGTTCTTGATTTCACGATCATGTCATCCATGTAGACCTCTATCTCCTTGTGCATCATGTCCTAGAATAATGCCACCATGGCCCGCTGGTATGTTGCCCCAACATTCTTCAGCCCAAACGACATAGCCTTATAGCAGAAGGTTCCCCATAGAGTAATGAAAGTTGTCTTTTCCATATCCTCTGGTGCTATCTTTATCTGGTTATAACCTGAAAATCCATCCATGAAGGAGAATTGGGAAAAACTGGTCGTGTTATCCACGAGAACGTTGATATGCGGTAAAGGAAACTTATCCTTTGGACTGGCTTAGTTTAGATCTCGATAGTCCACGCACATTCACACCTTCCCTTCCTCTTTCAGGACTGGTACGATATTGGCGACCCATTCCGGGTACTGGTCAACAACCAAAAAACTTGCATCAAATTGTTTCTTTACTTCCTCCTTTATCTTTAGAGACATCTTAGGTTTCATTCTCCTCAATTTTTGCTTCACTGGGGAGCACTCGAGATTCAAAGGTAGCTTGTGTTGTACAATTTCTGAGCTCAAACCAGGCATATCTTGGTAAGACCAAGCGAATATGTCTTGGTAGTCTCACAACAGAGCCACTAACTCATCTTGAACGTTTGCGAATGTCATAACCTACCTTTCGGCAGGAAGGCAAGGTGAGACTCGAGGGTGCATCTTCCAAAAAAAACAAAATGCACGGGAGTCACCAACAATGTTTACTCAAGGAAAATGTTTGAAGAAAACCAAAAAAAGGGTCTGTGAATTTTAAGAATAAAGGTTCAGGAGTTGTTTACGCGCGAGGAAGGTATTAGCACCTCGTGCGTCCGTCACAAGGGACGGTAGCCTTTAATCGAATGTGCAAAAATGTGACTTCATTATTATTTATTTTCCATTTTTATGTTTCTTTATTTTTTGGGGTCGACAAGAGCATTACCCTTGCTCGTACGTATCCTCAAGTGCGATGAAGAACTAAGACCTATGTAATTCTTTGAAAGTAAGAAAGTTGTGCGTCGAGTTGCTTTTAAACTTTTGAAAGGTTCATTTTGACCAACAAAAATAAAAGAGACCATTAAGGCGTTGGACCTTGAATGGATTCAAGCAACTTTTGTGGACAAAAGCTCGGTTATACGTTGATTTTAACTTGGTTTCACTTATTAAACTTCAAACTCATTAAAAGGTGATTAGTGACGCAAATGATCGGCCAAAACTCACTTTACCAAAAGAAAAGAGATTACGATGGTAGAAGAATGAGATGAAGATGTATGAATCAACAAAGAGGACCCCTAAGGGTGCATAGATTGTATTCAAATACTTAAAATAAATACTAACCGGTTGACGAATGAAGAACGATGTGGAAATCGATTACGATCGCGATTCGGTAGTGCCTCGGCATCGTTTTTCTTTTCTTTCTCATTCTTTTCTTCAAATTTCACTAAATCCTTTCAATGTTAGAAAGCTGAACCCCCTTCCTCAGCCCACCCCCCCTCTTCACGCCTATTTATAGGAAATGAGGGGACTTGGTTGACTTGCAGCTCGCCCAGGCGAGCTGTTGCTTCAACTTGAAGTAAACCTGCTCGCCCAGGTAAGCTAGTTACTTCACCCCTAAGCTATTTAGGGGCCCAGGCGAGCCAGAGGCTAGCCTGGGCGAGCCAGGGGTCAGAAATAGCTTTAAAATGACCCTTTTGCCATCCCATTTGGGTATTTTTTGCATCCTTTACCGAAACCTTGAATAATCTTCTGTCTTGAGCAGCAACTGATGTCAAATAACTCAATTCGGCTAGCAAGAATCAAAACGTTTGTAAATGATAGTCCCTAGACAAAATTAGGGTCTGACAGTTACCCCTCCTTACTTATCTTTTATTGAAAATGAAAAGGTAAGTATAGATAAGGACATTAATTTCATCCTAGCGATCTTGCCACCCGACCGACAACTAGCGAAAACCCAAGCAGTGAAACCTGTCAAAAGAATAAATGTATGAAGTATGAGGTACACAAAATAAAAGACCTTGAAGCCTTAAAAAGTAATGGAGACATTGAAGTCTCGATGAAAGACATTGATAGCCTTTGAAAAGTAAAGGAGACATTGAACTCTCGACAAAAGACTCTGGTAGTCCTGGAAAAGTAAAGAAGACTTTGATAGTCTTGACAAAAGACTCTGATCGTCCTGGAAAAGTAAAGAAGACTTTGATAGTCTTGACAAAAGACTCAAATGGTCTTTGAAACATAAAGGGCAGAATACATTGATAGTCTTTTCAAGACAACAGACTTTGATAGTCTTGGAATAGTAAAGAAGACTTTGATAGTCTTGGCCAAAAGACTCTGATGGTCTTTGGAATGTAAAAAGCAGAAGACATTAATAGTCTCTGTAAGACAACAAATTTTAATAGTCTTGGAATAGTAAAGAATACTTTGATAGTCTTGGCCAAAAGACTCTGATGGTTTTTGGAACATAAAAAGCATAAGACATTGATAGCCTCTTGTTAGTCGATGAATACGACTAACTTTTATGTATAAAACATGTGTAAAATGTATCAAACTCCTCCAATTTATGGTTATTTTGTAGTGTTGCAATTAATTTTTGTTAAAGATAGGTAATAAATACTTAGTACTCCCATTTTGTGTATTTAATAATCATTTCCTCACAATTTCAGGTTAATTAGGCATGTTTGTGAAGTGTTGATTTTCATCTGCTTGCTAAGCCAATCTGCTGGCTTAGCGAGCCATCCGCTGAGCGCACCATTCCCTTGGCTGAGCGCGAGGAAGAATCAGGAAGAAGGATGACTTGTCCATGTTCGCTAAGCGAAGGGTCATCCTGCTAAGCGTACCGCTTGAGTCCATCCGCTGAGCGAGAAGACTCGTATTAGTCGATGAATACGACTAAGTTTTGTGTATAAAACCTTTGTAAATTGTACCAAACTCGTCCAATTTATGGTTATTTTGTAGTGTTGTAATTACCTTTTGTTAAAGATAGGTAATAAATACTTAGTACTTCCATTTTGTGTGTTTAATAATCATTTTCTCTCAATTTCAGGTTAATTAGGCAAGTTTTGAAGTGTTGATTTTCACCCTCGTGCTAAATGAATCTGCTGGCTTAGTGAGCCATCCACTGAGTGCAACATTCCTCGGCAAAGCACGAGGAAGAATCTGGAAGAAGGATGAGTTGTGCTTGTTCGCTGAGCAAAGGGCCATCCGTTGAGCGAGAAAAGTTGCGCTAAGCCGAAATTCACCAATGCGCGCTAAGCGGTTTAGAATTGCGCTATGCGCACGAGCACGAACAAAGCCACCTATTTAAGCTTGAAATCAGATTTTTGATGAGAGTTTGGTCTTTTCTTGAAGCTTCTACATGTCTAGAGAGTTCTAGAGAGAGAAAGGTCCAAGTTCCAAAGAGTTTGAGAGATTTTGTTGTGTGAAGATCTGCAGAGACCAGAGCTTGAAGAGGAAGCTGTCCTGAGAGCTTGAGATGATTTTGTGAGTGATTGTAAGGTCCTAGAGGTGGAGGAGACATCCCCACTACTTGTATTTCTGCAATCTTTCATCTTGCTCTTCTCTTTGTTGTAAAGGAAGCTTCCCAGTTATGGAAAGCTAAATCCTTTGTTGGATCTTCCTTGTAGGTACTTGATGTAAATACCTGTATATTTATTTAATGATGTTTTGTGGGTTCACTGTGCTATTAGAACTTCATTCTACCATGCTTTTTCCTTGATCACGTAGATGCATGTGTTTTTAGGATCATTCAACAATGGAAACTGGTCTGATTCTTAGAACTTGATAGGACAGGGCTAGTTTGTTGTACTATCACGATGGATCGGGGTACAATAACCTAGTTGTTGTATGTTTGTCTTAATGCAGTCCTGGCCAAGTTTAGTCCAACAAGAGGAATCTATGGACGATGCTTGATCAGGATTAGGCTAGACTATCATGAGGAATCGGGGTTTAGCATTTCAGGAGACACCATAGAACGCATAAGCATTATTAAGTAGAGAATATCCTTTTAACATCAGGCACCTATTAGGAAGACCAACGTGTCATCTACTTGTCTTTACACATCATTACTCACATGATTTTCCTTTTTCATAGTTAGTTTACATACCTGTTCATAGTAAACATATCTCTTTTCACACTAGACACCTATTCACAGAAATAGCTTTACCAAGTAACACAAGTTCCCCGAGAGTTCGATACTCGGTTCTTACCGTTTTATACTACTTGTGCGATCCGGTGCACTTGCCGGAAGCGAACAAGTTTTTGGTGTCATTGCTGGGGAACTTCATTTTATTTGGAAAGTTAGTTTGCTTTTAGGTGCATGTTCTTTATTCGTTATTCTTTGATTATCTTTGAATATTTGTTCTTAATTTATATTTGTCTTCTCTTATTGAATTGGATAATCGTTGTTTCTGTTAGTATTTTATATACATAGATCTCCCACAAGCAATTTAGTTCCTCTGGACTTAGAAATTGAAGCTACATTGAGAAGGAACAGGGCCGAGAGGAGAAGGAAACTTCTGCAAGATAGAACAGTTGCATCCATTCTTGAGGAAGAAACTCATTTTTCTTATTCATTATCACTTGATTCACCATCATCAAGGGAATCCGCTACACAATTGCCTGAAACCACTACCATGGCAGATGAGCAGCACCAAAGGATCACCCTTGAGGATTATTCAAGCAGCTCAGTACCGCAATTCTTTACTAGCATTGCACATTCTGAAGTGCAAGCTCACAACATCAACTACCCGCATTCTTTAATTCATTTAATATAGGGGAATTTATTCCAAGGATTACTTAATGAAGACCCCTATGCACATTTGGAAACGTTCATTGAAATATGCAACACTATTAAGATTACTGGTGTGCTGGATGAAGTTATTAGACTCAGCCTATTCTCATTCTCATTGGCAGGAGAGGCCAAGAGGTGGCTTCACTCATTTAAGGGTAATAGTCTGAAAACCTGGGAAGAAGTTGTTGAAAAATTTCTAAAGAAATACATCCCAAAGTCCAAGACTGCGGAAGGGAAAGCTGCTATCTCTTCATTTCATCAGTTCCCTGATGAATCTCTGAGTGAAGCATTGGAGAGGTTCAAAGGTTTATTGAGAAGAACTCCCACCCATGGGTTTTCCGAGCCAATTCAATTGAATATGTTTATAGATGGGCTGAGACCACAAACCAAGCAATTGCTAGATGCTTCTACTGGAGGAAAAATAAAGCTGAAGACCCCAAAAGAAGCAATTGAGCTAATTGAGAATATGTCAGCCAATGATCATTCCATTTTGCACGACAGAACCCATCAACCCACAAAGAAAAGCTTGTTAGAATTATCATCACATGACACTTTATTGGCACAAAATAACTTGCTTTCTAAGTAACTTGAGATTTTAACAGAAACACTTGGTAAGTTGCCAACTAAACTGTCTATTGGTCAACCTACACATTCTTTTGTTTTGCAAGTTACAGGTTGTACCATCTATGGTGAGGCTCATGAAATAGGCCAATGTATTCCCATTGAAGAAAACACTCAAGAAATTCATTATATGGGAAATCAACAGCGACAAGGGTATACTCAAGGAGGATTTTCAGGCTTCCAGCAGGGTTCTTATAATCAACAAGGACAGTGGAGGTCACACCCTGGAAATCAGTTCAACAAAGACTAGGGTGGACCTTCGAACAGGCCAATCCAACAAGGGCCTAACATCTTTCAGGGGACTACTAAGCTAGAGGAGACTTTGACTCAGTTTATGCAGGTAACAATGTCAAATCATAAAAGCACTGAGTTAGCACTGAAGAACCTTGAGGTCCAGGTGGGACAATTGGCCAAGCAGATAGCTGACAAGTCATCCAACAATTTTGTGGCAAATACAAAAAAGAATCCCAAGGAGGAATGCAAAGTTGTGATGACAAGGAGTTAGAGGTTTGTGGAGGCTGAGGATGAGGAGAGTGTTGCGCACAAGAAGAGAGCTGCCAAAAAGAAAGGTACTGATGGCATGAAAAATGATATGAGAGGTGAAAGCAATCAGGAAAAAGAAAAACAAATAATGGTCAAGAAGAAAGAATTTAATGACCAAGAAAAAAGAATGAAATGACCAAGAAAAAGAAAAAGAAGTAGAAAAAGAAAAAGAAAATAAAAAATTGAAAAAGATGAAAAAAATGAGAATGAAGAGAAGGGTAGAAGTGATAAAGCTGTGAACGAAGGTATGGAAGTACCATATTCTGTGGTACCTTCCAAGAAAGAGAAGGATCGTCATTTGGCGAGATTTTTAGATATTTTCAGGAAACTAGAAATAACCATGCCCTTCGGAGAAGCTTTATAGCAGATGTCACTCTACTCCAAGTTCTTGAAGGATATGTTAACAAGGAAACATTCACCAGGAAAACATCGTAGTGGAAGGAAATGGGTTTTGAAGATCATAAAATTTATTTTGATTTGTTTGTTGAAGACAAGCCTGCTCCAGAACAAAATGTTTGCTTATAGGTAATAGAAGTGGGTCAAGAGGTTCTGGAGGTAAGAACCAAAACATGATATCACCCATTGAGGTAAAAGTGTCAAGCTAATGACATTAAGGAAGCGCTTCCTAGGAGACAACCTAGTTTTAATTTCTGTTATCTTTGTTTTTCATGCATCATATCATGTGGAACTTGCTTTATAATCTATACATTGGAGTTTATCAACTTATCCTTGAATGTTAGATATAAGGGTTTCAATTTCTTGAGAAAGGGACTAAAAAATAACTCGGAAAATATTTTCTGAAAAACAGTCATTTCGCTAAGCACAAGCCTCGCGCTAAGCACATCTTTGGTCATGCGCTAAGGCGTGAGTCGCAAGCACTTAGCGCTCAATTCTTGCATCTTAGGCTAATTTGGTCCGCTAAGCTGGCCAAGGATGAGCTAAGCCAATTTCAATTCGATCTAAATTCGGCTAAGCAACGGCCCGACCGCTAAGTGTAGTGTATTCTTTGGCTAAGCGTTACTCATTGCCGCCAAGCTCATTTCCTTGCGGTCTAAACTGGGTTTCATGGAGCTAAGTGCCACTCATTGTAGCTAAGCGCAAATGCTTGCGAAAATTTAAGTGCTCAGCGATTCCTTATCCGCTAAGTGCTTTCTCCTCTGTACTTAAGATGCATCATTTTAGCTAAGCCGACACAGAGTCCGGCTTAGCGAGAGTTGTAGGTTTTTTTATTTGCAGAAATCGCTAAGCGGTCTTATCCGCACGCTAAGCCAAGCTATTTGTGCTAAAAACAAAATCTGATTTTGAATTTCAAACGTTGGCTAAGCGTTCGGATTCGCTAAGCAAGCCTCATTGAGAAACCAAATGTCTCTCTGGCTCGCTTAGCGCAGCGGTCTGCTAAGCAAGAAGGTCAAAAACTACTTAAGTGAGTGTAACGACAGTTACACTCACAATGGCCAGATACCTTGAACTATCTGTCCAAATACCTTGTTTAGATTCTAGGAGAGCAGATAGTTCAAGGCAAATTACCCCAAATTTGGGGGAGTTGATTGGGATGTAAAGTAAAAGGTAAAGCATCAGCACACACAATAAATAAGTTATGTGTTAAAAAAAAAGAGCAATCACAGAAAATGTGTGTTGTGTAATAAGGTCAAATGCAAATTAAAGTGAAAGGCTAGTGAGTAAGCTAATTGTACTGAAAAGAACATTTAGATAAATCTAGGATTACTACTCTCTTAGAATCTAAGCCTTTGAATTCTAGAAAAAACCAATGATTTTTTGTAGCCAAGCCTCACTACAAGCCTGTGAAAGTCCTTCTAATTCTATTTATGCATTTCTAACTTTATGGCTTGAGATGAAGTTCAAAGATTGGACCTCTTGCTAGTTGTTATTAATGAATAGCTTAAACACTTGTGCTTGAGTGAAACAGAAGCCGTGAGATTGTGCTTTAAGCTGCTTTCCTTGATATCTATCTTATTCCTAACTTCATCTAATTGCACAGGTTACATTTTATTCTTCTCTTTGAATAACTGCATGCTTTGTGAAAGACAAGTGATGACGGCTTCTGCATGTGAGAGATTCTAGAGAGAGAAGGGTCTAAATTCAGATAGTTTTGAGAGATTTTGTTGTGCGAAGACCTGCAGAGAATGGAGCTTGAAGAGGAAGTTGTCCTGAGAGCTTGAGATGAGTTTGTGAGTGGTTATGAGGTTCTAGAGGTGGAGGAGACATCCTCATCTCTTGTATTTCTTCAATCCTTCATTTTTCTATTCTCTTTGTTGTAAAGGAAACTTCCTAGTTATGGACAGCTAAATCCTCTGTTGGTTCTTCCTTGCAGGTACTTGATGTAAATACCTGTATATCTATTTAATGTGTTCTCTGTGCTATCAGTACGTCATTTCAATGTGTTTTTGCCTTGATCACGTAGATGCATGCTTTGTTAGGATCATTCAACAGTGGAACTGGTCTGATTCCTAGAACTTGATAGGACAGGGCTAGTTTATCGTATTATCACAAGGGATTGGGGTACGGTAACCTAGTTGTTTATATGTTTGTCTTAATGCGGTTCTGGTTGAGTTTAATCCAAGAAGAGGAATCTAAGGACGATGCTTGATCGGGATTAGGCTAGACTATCATGAGGAATCAGGGTTTAGCATTTTAGGAGACACCATAGAACACATGAGCATTGTTAAGTAAAGAATATCCTTTTAACATCAGGCACCTAATAGGAAGACCAACATGTTGTCTACTTGTCTTTAATCATCATTACTCACATGATTTTCCTCTTAATAGTTAATTTACATACCTGTTCATAGTCAACACATCTTTTTTCATACTAGACACTTATTCACTGAATATAGCTTTACCTAGTAACACAAGTTCCCCGAGAGTTCGATACTCGGTTCTTACAATTTTATACTACTTGCGTGATCCTGTGCATTTCCCAGATTCGAACAATGGTTGTTAGTCATCTTATACGACTAACTTTTGTATAGAAAACTTTTGCAAAATATGTATAGTTTTCCCCAATTCATAGTTATTTTGTAGGAATTGTAAATAAAATTTGTTGTGTTTTGATCTCTGTCATTAGGGTCTCTTTTATTGGAATTAATGTTAAAATCTGTACAATTTTAGGTACAAATGAGCTAATTTCTTGAAGTGCCAAAGTGACTGTCGTGCTAAGCGAACTCTGTGGGCTTAGCGCATATCCATCGCTAAGCGCGGCTTCATCGCACTTAGCGTGAAGAAGGAATCTGGAAGAGTACCTGAATCAAAGCAGCGCACTAAGCGCGAGATCAGCTTGCTAAGCGAGTCATCCGTCTCTTGCCAGGCTCAGCGCAGCATTGGCGCCAAGCCCAAATCCACTTACTCGCGCTAAGCACGACAGTGGCTCTAAGTGTGACGACGCGATTTCAAAGCCTATTTAAAGCCTAAATTGTCAGAATTAGGGTAAGAAGGAAGAATGAAAATTATTACACTTTTACACAGATAACATTTGCACACACTCAGCGGAGGAAGCAACAGGAAGGAGCCATTTGAGAGTGTTTGAGTGATTGTGAGGCTCCAAGAAGAGGAGGAGGGATCCCCCTTCCTGTGTAAGCAGCAACTGCTCTTCATTTTTTGTCTGATTTGTAATTTAGGTCTCCTTGTTATGGCTTGCTAAAACCCTAGTTGTGGATTTCTAATGAACAGTTGATGTAAATACTTTTCATATCTAATTAAGTGTGTTTTATGTGTTCATTGCTTCTATCAATGCTTTATTGTTGCATGCCTTTGGTCTGATCACCCACTAGTGTGTATTGTTAGGAACTTTAGCACGGGGAAGTGTACTATTTCCTTAGAACTTGATAGAGCAGGGCTAGATAACTGCATTGCTAAGGATAGATTGTAGGTTTTTTAGTTTTTAATTATGTTATGATTATAATGTTGTTTAAATTAAGCCTAGTCCAACAAGAGGGATCTGAGGACGAAGCTTGGTTTAAATTAGTCTAAACTTACGAGGGATCGAGGTTTAGTACTTTAGTCTTCAGCATAGAACACAAGTACATTCTTAATTAGAGAAATATCTTTATATGCATCAACTTGTTTATTAGAAAGACCCAACGCTTTTAAACCACTGCTGTCACTTTTAATTGCTTGCATTTACTGTTTTTCTAATTAGGATATATCATGCGTTTACTTCAATTCACAATTATTATTTTCTGCCAACAAAATGCTTGGTTATTGAACAAAGCTTTGCCAAATAAATAAGTTCCCTGTGTTCGAAACTCGGATCATTCCGTTTTAATTTTAAATACTTGGCGACCCGGTGCGCTTGCCGGTATATCACTCCCCCTTTGATTTAAGTGTTTGTAAATTTAAGAAAAAGGAATTGTGTGGGGAGGCGAACAATGGCTAAAAACCAGCCATGTTGGGATTATACACCCATTTCTCTAAAAAAGGGATGTTGATTCAAAATCATGTGAATATGGTATCTAATGCATGGTTAACTAGGAAAATGATGGCTTTCCGGGCATCTCCATCTGATAATTACATTTTGCCATGCATGGTATAAGTATGCCCGAGACATTCATCTCTATGAAATGTTGTCGAAGTATTGGCGATCAAAATTGTCATTCCTTGGATTGTGGGGTTGAACCAAACACATGTTTTAAGAAAAGGTTCATCAAGGCAAAGTCAAGTATGGAAGTAACCAGCTTGCAAATATTGGGGCAAAAGATTAATCGAGTTACGTTGTTTCTTTGTCTACTGCCAACACATAATTATGCCAATTGAGCACTGTTAACGTTCGTGCATTATTTCCAGTTTCATGAACCATGTTGTTTTAAATCTAAATTTGATTCAACCCTATACGAAATCTGCAATGCATCTTTCACATACATTCATGTTTTTCATTGGTTGCATTGCTCATTGCATTTCTTTCCTTGAAACCGAATTGTAATCATTGTTATCAAAAGGAAAGAATGCGCTTTACGGCACACTTATCGAACACGTGCTAGAGCTAGAGTAATGGGTGAAACAGACGAGGTGCAAGAGCGGATAAAGGCCAACTTGGAGGCCATGAAAGAGCAAATGGCCATAATGATGGAGGCCATGATGAGTATGAACAAGATAATGGAGGTCAATGCAGCTGCAGTTGCCGCTACCAGTGTCGTTGTTGAGGTGGACTTGACTCCGACATCTGGCCTCAACCAAATAAATCATGTCATCTCAGATATGGTAGGGCAGAGAGGCAAAGAATTAGGAAGTACAGGCGGCCCCCATTTTGTGCAAGTTCAAAACAAGCATTCCTTCCCACCATATGACTTGGCTCCCAACCATACACCGTTCAATGTTGCACACACTCCCAATGAGGATGTCGACAACTCTACACCCATACCTATTGAGAGCCAATAACCCCAAGCTGATCATGCACATGTCTCTCAACCCATGGGGGAGACACATGAAATACCCCACCATAATCTAACCGACTTCGAGCCTCGCCTCAGATATGCCACTATAGGGCAAGCAGTCGGTGGTGTGCCCCTGCCAAACACTTTGGAGGACCCTCAATTTCTCCCACAACCACAACCCTTGCATTTTGCATCGGGAAGAATCCCTCTTGCTATGGTGGATAAGGGAAAGTTGGATCATATAGAGGAAAGGCTTAAATCCGTTGAAGGAGGTGAAAGTTATGCTTTTGCTAACACGGTAGAACTGTGCTTAGTGCCTGACATCACCATCCCTCCGAAGTTCAAGGTGCCTGACTTTAATAAGTACAAGGGGACTACTTGCCCCAAGAACCACTTGAAGATGTACTACAGGAAAATGGGGGCATACATAAAAGATGAAAAGTTGTTGATGCATTTCTTCCAAGAAAGTCTTACTGGGGCAGCTGTCACCTAGTACACTAATCTGGAACCTTCCCGAGTCTATTCTCGGAAAGACCTAATGGTCGCCTTCATTAGGTAGTGTCAGTACAATCTTGATATGGCTCTGAATAGGACGCAACTACAAAACTTGTGCAAAAGGGAGCACGAATCTTTGAAAGGGTATGCCCAAAGGTGGAAGGATATGGCAGCTCAAGTAGCACCCCCAATGATGGGAGGGAGTTGATAACGATGATAGTAGACACGTTACCGGTGTCCTACTATGAGAAGATGGTGGGTTACTATTAGTCGATGAATACGACTAACTTTTGTGTATAAAACCTGTGTATTTTGTATCAAACATTCCCAATTTATGGTTTTTTGTAATATTATAAGTACTTTTTGAAAATATAGGTAATAGATAATTTATACTTTTGTTTTGTGTGTTTAATAATCAATTTCTCCCAATTTCAGATTAATTAGGCAAATTGACAAAAGTGTTGTTTTCACCTTCTCGCTAAGCCAATATGCTAGCTTAGCGAGCCTTCGCTAAGCGCGACACTTAGTGGCTAAGCGCGAGGAAGAATCCAAAAGAAGATGAGTTGTCAGGTTCGTTGAGCGCACCGCTCCAGGTCATCAAGCACACCGCTTCAGCTCATCCACTAAGCGAGAGAAGCGCGTTGAGCTAAAAATCACTAACGTGCGCTAAGCGCACGAGCACGAACAAGGCCACCTATTTAAGCCTGAAATCAGATTTGCAAATGGAGTTTGGAGTTTTTCTTGAAGAAGCCTTTGCATGCACGAGAATATGGCCCTAGCTTGAAGCACTTGCATGTTTAGGAAGTTCTAGAGAGAGAAAGGTCCAAGTTCCAAAGAGTTCTGAGAGATTTTGCTATGTGAAGATTTGTAGAGATGCGAGTTCGAAGCGGAAGCCATTCTGAGAACTTGAGATGAGTTTATGAGTGATTGTGAGATCCTAGAGGTGAAGGAGACATCCTCACCACTTGTGTTTTTGCAGTCTTTCATCTTGTTCTTCTCTTTGTTGTAAAGGAGGTTTCCAGACTATGGAAAGCTAAATCCTCTACTGGATCTTCCCTGTAGGTACCTGATGTAAATATATTTCTATCTATGTAATGATGTTTTGTGTATTCTGTGCTATCTGCTTTTCATTCCAATGTGTTTTTACCTTGATCATATTAATGCATGCTTTGTTAGGATCATTCAACAGTGGAAACAGGTCTGATTCTAAAGTCCTTGGTAGTACAGGACTAAGTTGTTGTGCTATCACGAGGGATTCGGGTACAAGAACTTAGTTGTGTATGTGTGTCTTAATGCGATCTTGGTTGAGTTTAGTCTTACAAGAGGGATCTGCGGATGAGGCTTGATTAGGACTAGGCTAGGCTATCATGAGGAATCGGGGTCTAGCAGTCCAAGAGACAACATAGGAACGCATGAGCATTGTTAAATAGAGAACATCCTTTTTAGCATCAGGAACCTATGAGGAAGACCAACGCTTTCTCTACTTGTTTTTACACAGTATTTCTCTTGCATGATTTTCTTTCTTTTTGCCTAGATAGTTTAAATAGTTGTCCATAACCACAATTATATTTTCATACCAGACACCTATTTATCGAAATAGCTTGCCAGATAACACAAGTTCCCCGAGAGTTCGATACTTGGTTCTTACCGTTTTATACTACTTGTGCGATCCAGTGCACTTGTCGGCCGTGAACAGTTACATGCCTTCAAGCTTTCCCGATTTAGTGTTCGTCGACAAAAGGATTGAAGTGGGTCTGAGGAAAGGCAAATTTGATTGTCTTGCTTTGACAAATAAAAAGCCTAGGGCAAATGAAGAGAAGGAGAAGGAGGAAGGAACCCATGTTGTGGCTGCCATTCCTACATGGCCAAATTTCCCACCTGTTCAACAATGTCATTACTCAGCCGATATCAGCCCTTCTCATTACCCACCACCCAATCATCCACAAAGGCCATCACTAAGTCAACCACAAAGCCTGCCTGCCACATAACCAATGCCAAACACCACCTTTAGCACAAACCAAAACACCAAGGAAGGAATTTTGCAGCAAAAAAGCCTATAGAATTCACCCCAATTCTGATGTCATATGCCAACTTGCTCCTATATCTACTTGATAATTCAATGGTAGCCATAACCCCAGCCAAAGTTCCTCAACCTCTATTTTTTTTATCATATGACTTGAACACAACATGTTTTTATCATGGAGGAGTTTTGGGGCATTCCATTGAGCATTTTAGGGCCCTGAAGTATAAGGTGCAAAGTCTAGTTGATGTAGGATCGTTGAAATTCGGGGAGAATCGCTTGTGAATTCTGACATTGGCAAGCGACACTATACATGGGGAAATTTGAAGGTTGTGGTTAGATGTCTCCAGTGACTCAGTAGGATTTTCAAGTTTATGCCATTATTGTAAACCACAGTTACAATGCTAATAATATGGATAAATTTGGCATCCTTGTTTCTCATTCTCTCACAATTACATCTTTGCTCATTAACTTCCACTAGAATGTGAGTGTAAGCCATTTTTTTGTTTGCTCAAGTGACCCGCGCTCTTGAGTTTGACTCCCCAAGTCTGTTCAATCAGAAATTGCTCATTCTACACGTTTGGTGAGGGTGCCGCAAAATGACGAGTAAAGTTTGAAACAAAAAAGAAAAAGCATTTGATTGACTGTGTTTCAAATTAAAAAAATATACAGACATTCATCTGACCTCATTCTTGAAAGTTTTTCTTTTTGAGAGAGAAGTGAGTTATCAAGAATATGAGTCATTTGACTTAATCTATCAATTGAAAAATCCTATGAATGTTTCTCGTCCTTGAAAAATTCATTTTCGAGAATCTGCACAGCTTCTTTCGTTCTTCCTTGCTACAGGGCCGTGACAAAGAAAAACAAAAATAGATACCTCAAAGCCCTACACTGAGGCAATGAGAGGCACCATGCAGGAGCCTCAAGCGAACCTAGGGGGAAGATCAAAATTTCTCACCTGTTAGGTTGAAAACTCGAAAGGGCGGCCTAAGGAAAATTAGGGTAAAAAAAATAACAAACAATCAGGGGTGCATTGTTAAGGTTTGGTCCCAAAATGCAAACTACAAAAGGATCTAAGTCAGGATTTGAAATGACACATGGCCATGTTTCGACATCCCCAAACACTAGTTTATCCCTTGCTACACCCCTCCGAGCCAAATCATGTTGTTTTCTAAAAACAACAACAAAGAAAAAATGGAAAAAAAAATAGAAACCCTAAGTAGGAACCACCGCTAAAGAGAAATGCAAACAACATATGCATGAAGTTAGGCAACAATGAAAAGAAAGATTCGGCCAAAGGCAAGTGAAAAAAGAGAGACAAAAGATCTCCAAAAGAAAGGCATAAAAGTGCAATAGAAGATTAATGTACAAGACAAAAGAAGTAGAGCCCAACTCAAAGTGGAAATGAACAAAAGGTATGAGCAAGGTGCTCTTGAGGTTCTTACTCAATATAACCCTCAAACACTCTTTGAGCCTGTCTAATCCTTTCTTTCATAGCCCTCTTACCCCTGACCACGTTACAAGCTCAATAAAGCCCATGTGGATCAAGGAATGACTAATTTGCTTTTAAGTTAGGATTCTAGTATGAAACCTACACATGCTTGTGACTGTTAAAAAATATATAAAACAAAAAGAGAAACCCATGAGGTTCACAATTGCATGTTTGTGAAGCAAACTCATTTGGCCAAGAGCTCGTGGAAGATGCCCAAACACCTAATTTGAGATTTCTTTCGAATCCAAGTTCTGTCAAGATCAAACCTTGCCATCAAGTTTCAGGGGGGTCAACAGACCCTGGCATCACTCTATGACCTTAAATCAAGAAAGTTTCACTTGGTCATACACCAAAGTGTGACAATCCATTGTCGTCCTTCAAATAGTGCATGCAATCAATCTCGAGCCTTCTCACTCGATCTATAGGGGTGCCGTGAGCATTTAAGTAATTTTGAAAAAAATAAATATTTGTTTGAATTATTACCCTTGAACTGCCCAATCATAAGCATGTATGTGCATCTTTGTTGTCCTATGAGTCAGAGGACAGGAGAAGAGTTGGTCGATACCACACCAAGTCCAAGGCCAAAGGTAAGCAAAGGTAAGCGATAGCATAGTCATATTCTACTATGTAGTACTATTTTCCTGTATTTGGAGACTTAGGGGCAGGTACGAGCAAGTACTGGGCCTGTGATCGACAAGTCGTCGTCCTACGTTTGGCTTAAGACGTTAAAGAGGTGCTACTAGGAGGTAGCCTAGTACCTTTTAAATTTCTTCTTGTTAGTTATTCACCTATGTTTCTTAAGTCCTAGTTGAGTACGCCTAGTTTCCTCATAATCCTAGGAATTAAAATAAACAAGCGCAGACCGAGAAGGTAGTCAAATTTTGCAAAGGATTTTTTTTGAAAATAAAAAGTTAAATTTTGACTAAAAAGCCAAGACGCTTTTGGAAAGAAGTGACTGCCAATTTTTCTTTGAAAAAAGGTTTACAAAAAAAAGAAAGAAAAAATATGTGTACATCTGAAGGGTGAATGCCGTGAAAATTTTTCCGAATGCCTAAATGGGCTCGGATGTGTGCATAAATTGATAAAAGAGCATATTTTGGAAACACTGGGTTGATTGTAAATAGGAAAAATGAATCCTAAGCCTTAGTGTTACATGACCACAAACTTGAAGCTTGAGTGTCCACATGGGTGCATGCATGATCAGTTTTACATAAGTTTTTAAATCATCGTTGTTATATGCATGTCATGGAAATAATATGGGGTATTCCCTCTTATCCCTAAACCGTTGGCCAAAGAAAATACCCTGACATACGTCATGTCTTGCCTTCTGTAAAGCCTCTTTGGGCCAAAACCTCAATCCTTCAGCCCTAAGCCTCGACCAAGGGTAGGAACTTTTACCCTTATCCTCAAAAAAAGAAGAACAGGAGGATCTAAAAAAAACGAGAGGAAGAAAAAGCTTCATTTACTATTAAGTTATGAATGTGCTTCAAAAGGAAAAGAAAAAGAGAAAATCCCCAATCAAAGATTGGAGGAAAGAAAAAGAAAAAGAAAAATTCCCGATCAAAGATTAGAAGAAAGAAAAAGAAAAATATACAGAAAGGTCGTTGGACCAAACAATGTTTGAATGATGTACGGAATTGTCATAAGAAAAAAAAAGCAGAATAAAAGAAACCATGAATTGAAACACGTGAAGCTCCCCTTCTTGGTTATGAACCGAATCTTTGTGCCCGCATCTCTTTCGCGTCGTGCTAAACAAAAAAAAAGGGAAAGGAAAAGGCCGAAACTCCCAAAGCCGAATTTCCCACCAAAATCCAAAATGTCTTACTGATCCATGATTATGCATGTTATCTTTAATTTGATAGGAAATGATTTGTAAAGTCAAGTCATGACATATCTATGGTTCGGAATTAGGATGAAACACTTGCCTGTGGGAGATTTATACACTTTGAGTAGTTTTCCTCTATTTTCAGTTGGACCCAGTGTTTCTTCTAAATGATCGTTGAGAAAAGAAATGCTAATATCCTAAATCTCATTTGTGGTTATGAGAAAATTTTATCAGCATGCTTTCCTTCCCCAATAAACACATTGTTTTTCTTCAAAATATATGTTGCTCGTATCGGTTGGAAGTTTGTTTTTTTGCTAAAGCGTGTTCGCATTTTAGTGAAAGAACACCGAGACTACTACAGTCTCCCTTCGTATTCCAGAGATGGCAAATCTGATGACACGCAGAGATCAATATGGTCGCCTGCTCCCTTTGTCGAAGACTCGATGTCTATCGACTTAGACTACTTTAGTCTCCCTTCGTCCTCCAGAGACGGCTAGTCCAATGACAGGCAGAGATCAATATGGTCATCTGCTCCCTTTGTTGAAGAATAGATGTCTATCAACCGAGACTACTTTGGTCTCCCTTCATCATCCAAAGACGACAAGTCCAACGACACATAGAGACCAATATGGTCGACCGAGACTACTTTAGTCACCCTTCGTCATCCAGAGACGGAAAGTCCGATGACACGTAGAGCAACATATAATTTCTGGTGAAAAACAATGTGTTTATTGGGGAAGGAGAGCATGCTGATAAAATTTTCTCATAACCACAAATGAGATTTTGGATGTTAGCGTTTTGTTTCTAAATGACCATTTAGAGGAAACACTAGGTCCAACAAAATAGAAGAAAATCACTCGAAGTGTATCAATCTCACACAGGTAAGTGTTTTATCCTAATTTCGAACCATAGATATGTCATGACTTGATTTTGCAAATCATCTCCTATCAAATCAAAGATTACATGCGTGATCATGGATCAATAGGAATTTTTCGGGAATAGTGTTTTTTGCTGGGAAATTTGGATCCGAGCGTTTTGGCTTTTCCTTTCATTTTTTTGTTTAGTGCGGGGCGAGAAAGTTGCTAGTGCACAAGATTTTGGTTGGCGATCAAAGGGAGAGGACCACTTCAGGTTGTGGTTTCCTTTCTTTTCTTGTTTACTTGTGACAATTCCGTATTGTTCAGATATTGTCTGGTCCAAAGACCTTTCTGTATATTTCTTTTGTTTTCTTTTGATCTTTGATCAGGAATTTTCTTTTCTTCTACTTTTTTTTGTTTTCTCCCAATCTTGATTGGGAATTTTCTTCTTTTGCTTTCTTCCAATCTTTGATCAGGAACTTTCTTTTCTTTGTTTTCTTTCGAGGGCAAGGATGGATATTCTCACCCTAGGTCAAGGTTTATGGTAAGTTGAGATTTTTGCTCAAGGCTTGTAGAACGGCTGGACATGGTATATGTCAGGGTGTGGGTTTGGCTAGTGGTTCAGGGATAAAGGGGATGTCCCACATTATTTCCATGACACACATGCAACAATGATGATTTGGAAATTTTATGCAAAACTAGTCGTGCATGCACCCATGTGGACACTCAAGCATCAAGTTTTTATGGTCATGTGACACTAGGGCTCAAGATTCATTTTCTCTATTTAAGTCAACCTAGTGTTTCCAAAACATGTTCTTTTATCAATTCATGCATTCATCCGAGTCCATTTTGGGCGTTCGGGAAAATTTTCACAGCATTCACCCTTCAGGTGTATACACAATTTTTCAACAAAACCCTTTGTTTTGATCGGTGACTCTTTTTAAAAGAAAAGTTGGAAGTTAATTCTTTTCAAAAGCGTGCTGGCTTTTTCAACCGAAAGATATATTTTTTGTTCTTGTTTGTTTTTGTTTTTTTTTCATGAGGTATTTTGCTACCTAAACATGTGTATATTTTTGTGAGGTATTTTTGCTATATACATGTGTATCCAAGGTATCTTGCTACCTAAACATACATATATATGTTTTATAAGGTATTTTTTTGCTACATACATGCATATCTAAGGTATTTTCACTACCTAAACACACATACATATATTTTGTGAGGTATGACTACCTTCCGAGCTTGTGCTTGTTTTATTTAAATTCCTAGGATCATGAGCAACTAGGTGTGTACTACTATGACTTGAGAAACAAAGGTGATCAAATAACAAGTCGAAATTTAAAAGGTACTAGGTTGCCTCCTAGTAGCACTTCTTTAACGTCTTGAGCTGGACGCGTGATGACTTGTCGGTCACGGACCTAGTACTTTTGCTTACCTTTGGCTTTGGACTTGGTCACCTGCTGGTCGGCCACGGGTCGTAGGCAACCCTCCAGGCTTTGTAGATGAGCTGAGGGGCTCTAGAGGTGGCGGCGGTAAGTCTATTGCCCACTGCCGGCCATCCCCAAGCTGCTGTGGTGTCTTGCCTTGCGCCTGCCTGGGGGGCACAGTACTTCTTGATGAAAGCCCGATTAATAGGGGGCCTGATGACCTTGTTGGGGGCGACGGGCACTCCGTAGAACTAACAGACGCCCGTAATCAGAACTTGAAACCCCAGGACCCTATTGGACTTCTCCGGGTCCACAAGGTGTCTTGCGAGCGCGACCCCTGCAAACAATAGATGACATCACAAATCAGTTGAGAGATGTGCATACTTACCTATATCATGATGGCATGACCTTGCTAGGGGGTACGGGCACCCTATAGGACTGACAGAGGCCCGTAACCAAAGCTGGAAACCCAAGGCCTTGTTGGACTCCTCTGGGTCCACTCGGTGTCTTATGGGGGCGATCCCTGAAAATAGTGGATGGCATCATAAATCAGTTGAGCCATGTGCATACTTACCTATGTCACAATGGCACAGACCAACTGATACTTCCATAAGGGGAGATCAGCATGGTGGTTGTTGGACGAAATATTGCTAAGTAGCAACGTCATCTATATCTGTGTAAGAGTGGTCATGTTGGTGCGCATGATCCACACTCGTCTCTTTGCAGCGGCACGGGTGAAATCTTGCCCCGGTATGCACAGTAGTTGCGCGTAAGCCTCCTCCTCTAGTTGTGCTCGCATAGTTGGCCCTCCTCCAGGATCAAGGAGTGGCCCAGGAGCTGATAAAAGGAAAATATTGGCCCCTTAACCGGGAGTGCAAGTCTCAGTTAAGCATTAAGGGCAGAGGACCTTAAATTCTCTTAAGGTGCAGATGTGGAGCCCTCCAAAGGCGAAGACGTCTAGTCCTCTAAAGGCGAGGGCGTGCAGCCCTCTGAAGGTGAGGGCGTGTAGCCCTCTGAAGGCAAGGGCGTGCAGCCCTCTGAAGGTGAAGGCGTGTATCCCTCTGATGGCGAGGACATGTACTCCTCTGAAGGTGAGGGCGTGCAGCCCTCTGATAGCGAGGACGTGTAGTCCACTATAGGTGAGGGCGTGCAGCCCTCTTAAGGTGAAGGCATGTAGCCCTCTGAAGGAGAGGACATGTAGTCCTCTGAAGGTAAGGGCGTGCAGCGCTCTGATGGCGAGGAAGTGTAGTCCTCTGAAGGCGAGGACGTGTAGTCCTCTGAAGGTGAGGGCATGTAGCCCTCTGAAGGAAAGGACATGTAGTCCTCTAAAGGCGAGGGCATGTAACCCTCTGAAGGAGAGGACGTGTAGTCCTCTGAAGGCGAGGGCGTGTAGCCCTCTAACGGCGTGGACGTGTAGTCCTCTGAAGGTGAGGACGTGTAGCCCTCTGAAGGCGAGGGCGTATAGCCCTCTGAAGGCGAGGGCGTATAGCCCTCTGAAGGCAAGGATGTGTAGTCCTCTGAAGGCGAGGGCGCATAGCCCTCTGAAGGTGAGGACGGGTAGTCCTCTGAAGGCGAGGACGAGTAGTCCTCGGAAGGCGAGGACGTGTAGCCCTCTGAGGGGCGAGGACGTCTAGTCCACAGAAGGTGAGGACGTCTAGTCCTCTGAAGGTGAGGGCGTGGAGCCCTCTAAAGGTGAGGGAATGTAGCCCTCTGTAGAAGAGGACATGTAGTCCTCTGAAGGCGAGGGCGTGTAGCCCTCTGAAGGAGAGGACGTGCAGTCCTCTGAAGGCGAGGGCGTGTAGCCCTCTGAAGGTAAGGACGCGTAGTCCTCTGAAGGCGAGGGCGTGTAGCCCTCTGAAGGTGGGGACGTGTAGTTCTCTGAAGGCGAGGGCGCGTAGCCCTCTGAAGGTGAGGATGGGTAGTCCTATGAAGGCAAGGACGTGTAGTCCTCTGAAGGCGAGGGCCCATAGCCCTCTGAAGGTGAGGACGGGTAGTCCTCTGAAGGCGAGAACTTGTAGCCCTCTGAAGGCGAGGACGTCTAGTCCTCTGAAGGTGAGGGCGTCCAGCCCTCTAAAAGTGAGGGCATTTAGCCCTGTGAAGGAGAGGACATGTAGTCCTCTGAAGGCGAGGGCCTGTAGCCCTTTCAAGGCGAGGACGTCTAGTCGTCTGAAAGTGAGGGCGTGCAGCCCTCTAAAGGTGAGGGAATGTAGCCCTCTGAAGGAGAGGACATGTAGTTCTTTGAAGGCGAGGGCATGTAGCCCTCTGAAGGCGAGGACGTGTAGTCCTCTGAAGGCGAGGGCGGGTAGTCCTCTGAAGGCGAGGACGTGTAGTCCTCTAAAGGTGAGGGCGCGTAGCCCTCTGAAGATGAGGACGGGTAGTCCTCTGAAGGCGAGGACGAGTAGTCTTTTGAAGGCGAGGGCATGCAGCCCTCTGATGGCAAGGACGTGTAGTCCTTTGAAGGTGAGGGTACTACTGCCCAAGGGTCCACCCTTATGAGAAAGCAAGAGATTGACTCATTGAGAGGGTCGGTCATCCGAAATTCAAAAAGATGGGACATTAGATGTTGGAAATCTATGCAGTTAACATGATTTTTAGGGATGCAGATGTATGCAACCTTTATCTTGAAATGCGATAAATGCGGACTTCGTATGCAACAATGCAATGTAATGGAAAGTTGTACAATGTTCATGACATTCTTTCCCTATTTTGTGATTTTGATTTTGATTTTGATTTGATTTTTTTTTGGAAAACACAGATTGACTTTCCTTTTGAAAGAGGTGATAATTCATGCAACCTCATCCTATCTTTTGCAAATCTCTCTAGGAACCCCCTTAGAGTGTATATTCTGTTTGATTTAAACACTTGATAATTTTGGAGTGACGGTGATGGAGTCGTTTAATCAATCCACTAAAATCCTAGGGTTTGTCCCCCTTTTCTTTTTTTTTTGTTTAAAAACATCGATGGGTGAGAACTTTTGAACTGCCCCTAGGTTCGCTTGAGGATCATGTACGGTGCCGCTCATTGCCCCAGTGTAAGGCTTTGAGGTACCAATCATTGTCTTTCATCATGACCTTGTAGCAGGGAACCTATTGGGTGAGAACTTCTAATCTGCCCCTAGGTTCGCTTGAGGTTTATGCATGTGCCTTTCATTGCCCCAGTGTAGGGCTCTAAGGTATCCATCATTGTTTTGTTTTCACAACCTTATAGCAAGGAAGAATGAAAGAAGCGGTTGATTCTCGCAAAAAGGATTTTTCAAGGACGAGAAATAGTTGAAGGATTTTTTCAGTTGACGGGTTAAGTTAAATGACTCCTATTCTTGATAACTTACTTCTCTCTGAAACTTTTCGAAATGATAAAATGAGGTCACATGAACATCTATATTTTACTTTAAAACACAGTCAATCAAATGCTTTTTTTTCCTTGAACTTTTCTGCTTTACTCATTATTTACGACATCCTCACCAAATGTGTAGCACGAGTAATTTCTGATTGAACGGTCTTGGAAGTCCAAACTCAAGAGCGCATGTCGCTTGAGCAAACAAACCAATGGCTTGCACCCATATTCTAGTGGAAGCAAAGATGTAATTATGAGAGGATGTGGGACAAAGAGGTCAAATTTATCCATTTTATTTAGCATTGTAACTATGGTTTATAATAATGGGATAAACTTGAAAATCCTGATGAGTCATTAGAGACATCTAACAATAGCTTTCAAAACTGCCCCATGTGTGGTGTCGCTTGTCGATGTTAGGATTCACAAGCGATTCTCCTCAAATTTTAGCCATCCCGCATCAATTAGACTTTGCACCTTATGCTTCAGGGCCATACAATGCTCAATGGAATGCCCCGGAACTCCTCCACGATAAGCACCGTTTGCGTTTGAGTTGTGTGGTAGGTGGGTTTTGTGGTTGATTTAGGGATGGCCTTTGTGGATAACTGGGTGGTGGGTAAGGAGAAGGGTTGCTATTGGTTGAGTAATGACATTGTTGGGTTGGTGGGAAACTTGGCCGTATAGGAATGGCTATCACAGCATGGGTTTCTCCCTCCTTCTCATCCTCTTTATTTGCCTCAGTTTTTTTTTTTTTTTTGCATTTATCAAAGCAGGATGATCAGATTTTCCTCTTTTTAGACCCACTTCGATCCTTTCGCCGGCGAAGACCAAATCCACAAAGCTTGAAGGTGTGTAACCCACCATTTTTCATAGTAGAACACTGGTAATGTGTCTACTATCATTGTTATCATTTCTTTCTCCATCATTGAGGGAACTACTTGGGCTGCCAGATCTCTCCACCTTTGGGCGTATTCTTTGAAAGATTCATGCCCCTTTTTGCACATGTTTTGTAGTTGCATCCTATCCGGAGCCATATCAGAATTGTACTGACACTGCCTAACGAAGGAAAACCATTAGGTCCTTCCAAGAATGGACTTGGGAAGGTTACAAGTTAGTGTACTAGGTAACAGCTACCCCAGTAAGACTTTCTTGAAAGAAATGTATTAGCAGTTTCTCATCTTTTGTGTATGCCCCTATCTTCCGACAATACATCTTTAGATGGTTCTTGGGGCAAGTAGTCCCCTTGTACTTGTCAAAGTCCGACACCTTGAACTTGGGAGGGGTGATGATATTGGGTACTAGGAACAAGTCTTCTAGGTTAGCAAATGCATAATCTTTGCCTCCTTCAATGGCCCTGAGCCTTTCCTCTAGATGATCCAACTTTCCCATTTCTGCCATAGCATTAAGGTTTTTACCCGCCGTGGAATGCAAGAGTTGTGGTTAGGGGTGAAATTGAGGGCCCTCCAAAGTGTTTTGCAGGGGTATACCACCAACTGCTTGCCCTTCAGTGGCATATCCGAGGCAAGGCTCGAAGTCGGCTAGATTGTGGTGGGGAATTTCATGTGTCTCCCCCACGGTTTGAGAGACATGTGCATGATCAGTTTGGGGTTGTCGGCTCTCAATGAGTATGGGAGTGGAGTTATTGACATTCTCACTGGTAGTGTACGCCACATTGGGTGGTGTATGGTTGGGACTTCATATGGCGGGATGGCATGCTTGTTTTGAATTTTCAAATAATGGGGGCAGCCCGTACTTCCCAAATCTTTGCCTACCATATCTGAGGTTGGATGATTCATTTGGTTGAGGCCAAACGGGGGCATCGGGTTCACCTTAGTAACAGCGCTGGTAGCGGCAATTGCAACCGCATTGACTTCCATTATCTTCTTCATGCTCATCATGGCCTCCATCATTGTGGTCATTTGCTCTTTCATAGCCTCCATGTCGGCCTTCATCTACTCTTGCACCTCCTCTATTTCACTCATTACTCTAGCTCTAGCACGAGTTCGGTAAGGGCACCATAAAGTGTGTTCTTTTCTTTTTGATAACAATGATTAAGTTCATTTTTTTTTCAAGGAAAGAATGCAATGAGCAATGCAACCAATGAACAACATGGATGTATGCGAATGATGCACAGTTGAAGTATTGCGAATTTTTATGCAGGATATGGGGTTGAATCAATTTAGATTTTCAACATGGTCCATGACATCTTCGTCAAGGTGAAACTGGAAGTAACAAGGACATTGACAGTCCTAAATGTGTTTGACAGTAGACAAAGCAATGATGTAACTCGATCCATCTTTTGCCCCATTTTTTTTTTGCAAGGTGGTTACTTCGATACTTCAACTTGACTTGATGAACCTTTTCATAAAATCATGAGCTTGGTTCAACCCTATAATCCAAGGAATGGCAATTATGATCGCCAATACTTCAACAACATTTCATAGAGATGAAAGACTCGGGAATACATATGCTATGCATGGAAAATGTAATTATGAGATTGAGATGCCCAAAGAAACATCATTTCCTAGTTAACCACGCATTATGTACCATGCTCAATCATTTTGTTTTGTTGTTTGGTTTTTTCTTTTTTTAGAAATGGGCTTATGATCTCAACATGGTTGGCTCATGGTACCTAACACATGCAACTAAGAATGCAGTGTGAATTTCCACGCTTCCTTTTTTGGTTTTTGTTTTGCATAGGAAAACACAAGGATCATGCATGAGTAAACATGAAAATAAAAGTTATGCAAAAAACATGTTAGATGCAGATGCATGGTGATGAAATGACTTATGCAAAATGCAATGCATGAACATGATAAGTAACAAATGCAGGAACAATATGTCGATTAGGATGCCATGAAGAGATGCTTATGCGATGCATGATATGAATGCATTTACGGACACAAGAGCCCAAAAAATTATCTCTTCTTACTTGTGCATTTGGGGGCGCAGTGCCCCATGTGTGCAGTTAAGAAGGTGATATGGACCTTTAGGACCTTCCGGCTTCCTGTGACAAAAGACGAGACCAACATAAAACGCGTGCATGATGAAATGATGCAAACGCGTAAAAGCACAACAGGGGGATGTACACAGTATGGCAATATCCACAAATAATCATACATCAAAGGCGTATATGACATTTAGGTTATATGCATGGCAGTGTTTAAAAGGCACGCAACGTGTTCGCTTCGTGCCCCTATTTTAGGGACCTAAACGGGAGGGACTAAAATGCTTTTAGTGATAACTCCCAAGTTGGTCATATCTCCCTAAACGGTTTCTAGAGATATTATTCCCTTCGAAAAACATATTGCGGCAATAGGGACTACCAGCAACAATATGTTTATCAAAGAGAAAAACTCTAGATGAGGGTTCACTATTATCAAGCAAGTCGGAGACCTAGCATGACCACAGATTCACCTCCACTCCTTATGTTCCCATGGACCCAAGTATAGGGCCCCTTTTCAACTCACCGTGTGTACAAATAGTGTTGGTGTTTGTGTGCATCAAATGAATAAATATTTATCTCATGCATACATTTCAAAAACACACTAAAAGCATCAAATAGTTATATACAAGAACGTAAGAGAAATAAAAGGGAACCGACAAAAGAGGAAGTCATGATATTGCACAAGATTAGAAGGCCTAACTCTCTAAAAACAATCCCCCGTGGAGTCGCCAACTGTCGCAACCTACCCTTCGGTGGGAGGGCGAGGCGGGGCTCACGGGTGCATCTTCCATGGGAGGAAAATACGCGGAGTCTCCACCAATGTTTATTCGAGGAAAACGTCGGAAAAACTGGAAAGGTGTAGTCTATGAACTTTAAGTGTGAAAGGTTCGGGAGTTTTTTTTACGCACGGGGAAGGTATTAGCACCCCACGCGTTCATCACAAGGGACGGCAGCCTTTAATCAAGTGTGCAAATATGACTTCAAAATGTTTTATTTTCCCCTTTTTTATGTCTTTTGGTGTTTTTATGCTTTTTATGTTTTTTGTATTTTTTTATCTTTTTGTGGTCGACAAGGGTGTTTCCCTCGCTCCTACGTATCCTCAATTGCGATGAGGAAATCAGACCTACGTAGTTCTTGCAAAAGCGATAAAGTTACATGTTGATTTCATGCTTTTGAACAATCCATGTTAACCGATAAAAGCAAACAGGACCGTTTAAGGCGTTGGACCTTAAAACGGTTTTTAGTGATTTTTGCGGACAAAGCTTGATTTGTGAGTTGATTTTAGCCTTAGTTTCACTTTGGTTATTAGTCAATTGATCCAAGGAAACTTCCAAAGAAAAACATCCGATTGATTGTTTTGATTATTTTATTCAAAGATATTTTGATTATTTTATTATTATTTTGCCCTTTTTTGGTTTAACCGTGGTTATAGTGTGAACGATGGGTTAGATTTTGTTTTAACAGTGATTAAACGAGATTACAACGCAAATGATCGGTTGAAATTCATTTTATCATTTATTAGAAGAGATAACGGCTTAAACGATCGGTTAAGGCTCGTTAAAAACGAAAGAAAAGAAAACCGAAAATGAACAAAATGAAGATGAAAGCTAAAAAAACAAGAAATGAATTGAAAGTCTCGGATTCAAAAACTTACCCATTGAAGAACGAAGAACGGATGAAGAACGGTGAAGAACGATGGAAAACCTTCACGGATTTGCTCACGGAAACGTCTCAGAAGCGTTACGGAAGCACCTCGACTTAGATTTTCTTCACGGAAACAATTTTTTTCTCCCAAAACAGCTGAAATGCATAGCCAAGGGGGTTAGGGATATCTGGAACAGCCTCCCTTCGCCTATTTATAGGAAAAGGGGGGAGGAGGTTGCCGCCCAGCTCGCGCAGGCGAGCTGGGTTGCTTCCTCCATAAGCAACCCCACTTCCAAAATGTTCTGGAAGGCCCAAATTCGAAAATTTGAAAATTGTTATTTGCACCCCCATCTTGATAAGTTCACCCCCCTTCTTTCATAATTTACAGAAAAGTTAAGGAAGCCTTACGGAAGCATATAGGACTTGACTTTATTCTTTTTTTTCTCTTCCTTCTCACTCATATTAGGTGAAATATGCTTATTTAGGGTTAAGGGAATTTTACGGAAGCATATAGGACTCGATTTTCTTCTTTTTCCTCTTCCTTTTCACCAATATTAAGTGAAATATGCTTACCCATGGTTTTCAAAAATTTTATGGAAGCATTACGGAAGCCCCGGAAACCATTTTTCAACAAAACATGGAGGATCTTGATAAGTTCACCCCCCATTTTGCTAAATACACTCATGTTTATTGACACACCCCAATTTGCTAAATACACTCCCGTTTTCGTGTTTTTGACCGGCTTCCTTCTAAACATCTCAAAACTTCAAGGATTATGCAATGATACTCTTTTTTCCCTCCGGAATGTTGCGGGACTTTATGGATTATGCAGCAATGCTCTTTTTGACTTTTCGGAATGTTGCGGATCTTTACGGATTGCACCATAATGCTTGTTTTGATTTTTGGAATGTTGCAAGACTTTACGGATTCCACAACGATGGGTGTTAAACATTTTCAGGTGGTCAAGCGAAGGTCGCATGCCAACAAATATTGGTCCCCGGACGAAATTAGGGTATGACACTCCATATTGGTGATAAATACACATAGCAGAGAGATGGATATTTTATTTCCAAAATTAGAGGTGCCAGATTGACTCTGTTGCGCTCTTCATGATCTGAGTATCTGACTAGGTATTTACTTTTGCAAGTTTACAAATGGTCCACTAAGAAGGCTTATTGGAAGGTGAGTTTTTTTTATAGTTATGTTATGTGATGGGCTATTGGACTATGTTATGGGTTAATTCGTTGTCTCTTGCTATCCTATCATCTCCTTCATTTAATAGCCAATATTACTTTAGTAGTTTAGTGCAATTGAAACCAAGTTAAGGGATTTTCTTTTTACCTCTGGCCCTTTGCTGCTGGCTCTATATACTGAGTTTAGTCGACCAATCAGGCCCAAGTGGAGTGGACTAGCGGGACTTGTTTTCCAAGTGCTTCATTGACAATATTGACAACTGTTTATATCTTTTTATTTCTAATTTTAGTGCTTCCACTCCGGCTCTATAAATACCACCTACAAATTGATGATTTGCTTAGTTTAGTTAAACTGTGCAATCAATAGTAAGAATATTTCCTTCAAAATTTCTATATCATTAATACTACCGATTTTTTTCCTTCAAAATTTCTATATCATTTATTTCAATATGCCGGAGTACATGATGAGAAAGGTATTCCTATCATTAAGGATTGTTACAGCAGTCCTCTTATATGCCTGTGTGGGTAATTGGGTATTGAGAATCTCACACTTGATATAATTTTCTCATGTGCCAATACAAAGACAAAGAAGCTCCAAAATTAACTGAAAGCGGTTTCCAGTTTTTGGTATGTGTCAATGTATTTATAAGCCAATTGTATTTAATGTATAATGCATTCTCCTAAATATAAAGATTGTTCCTTGTGAATTACAACTCATGGATACAAATACACAACTTTGGTACATCATTAGAGAATATATCTCTAATTCTGAGGTAGCTCTAACTTTTTTTTAATAATATTTTTTCCATTTGTTTTCTAGTGCTCTTCATCATCCAATTTGATGCAGGATAGAGATGTTGATGCAGCTGACCTTATCTCATTCATGTTGGAACTTAGTTTTCATGAAATTGGGGAGGTAAGACATTCTAGTTAACTTGCACAAGTGTTGCATAAAAACTTTGACAAGAATTTTGTTGCATAAAAACTAATATTGTGGTATTCTACATTAACTTGCACAAGTGTTGGACTGATCAAACCTTTGCTTTCTAGTTCCTTTTTCTCTATAGCTATGATTATTGATAAGTATTTGTCTTCTGTTTCTTTCTTCTTTTTGTGACAACTTTATAGGGCAGGAAAGGAAGTTGGTTTATACCAACAAAATTGGCAACCAATCTTTCAATGAGCTTGGCTGATTCATCATCTAGAAAACAAGTTTCTTATTGGTTTCAGAATGTATTTATCTTGATAGAAAATTTAGATAACTCCTTCACAGTAGTGAAGGCTCTATGAAATCAATGTTTTTGTTTGTTTGTTTCAGCTGCATTTTTTCCATTGTGCCTTGTTCACATAGGATGACTTATTCTTCTCCTCCTATTCTTTTTCGTTGTGACTTGTGTCAGAGAAAGCCTCTAGTCTTTCCTCATTTTTTTTCTGCCATTTGTGTTTTGGAACTACTTAATACTTATAGATATCTGAAGTTGTTCTTCGTAGACAATATTTTTGGAATATCCTTAATCTTTCTGACACTATTTTTAAATGAATCCACTAATTAGCTATTAAATTTTGAGCTACCTATTTCAACAAAATATTATTGCTTAGTATCAGTACGTGTGCACTACTAGAAAGATAGCTTTTTACGACGCACATTCTAAGACGGTTATCTGGGACCGTCTTAGAATGTGATGCGGTGGCAAACTTGTAATTATAATACCTGAAAATTATTTTTTACAACGTACATTCTAAGACGATTGTTAATGACCGTCTTAGAATGTACTTGGGGGACATTTTTGTAATTATAAACAAAACAACAACGACGGTTTTAAGAGAAAACCACCTTCGTTTTAATTCCCAAATTAAGACACACAGTGCCACCGGGACCTGTGCTATTCTTTCTTCTTCTACTACTCGTTTTAATTGTGACTGAACCAAAAAATCAGCCACCATCATTTTCATTCTCCTCTTTGTTTTTTCTATTTCCTTTCTCATTGTGGTGTACACAGGGTAGAGTATCAATTTCCAAATCTTATTGTTGGGGCTATTACAAAAGAAAGCTTATATAGTGCTTTTGAAAATGGCATTACAGCAGAGCATGTAAGTATTAGAAAATAGAAATTTTAGTGTGTAATATCTACTTTTATAATATGACACTTGGTTTTTGCAGATAGATGGTAATGATTTATTTCTTGCAATGCTTTTGCTAGGAATAAGGGGCCTAGTACTAAACTGAATTCTAGAAGGAATAGGAAGATAACAAACCCACTGATCCACAGGTCAATAAGTTTAGTGGTCACACACATGGGCACAATAAGTTTAGGTGAAAAAAATCAATTATTTAGGTAAAAGAAATCGAGTTTTTAGAAAAAAAAAAAAAAAAAAAAGAAACCATTTTCTTGGGCACAAAAAATATTATTTCTATTTTATTTTAAAAAAAAACCAAACAGCAAAACATATAACTTCATTTTTATTTTATCTCTCTTGTATTTTTATCTATTCTATTTTTTCTTTTAAATCAAACACACTGTAATACATCAAATGTTATTACACACCTAGAGAGATAAAGAAAGAGAAATTTACATACTTCAATGGTTGTTGTATGCAAAAGCAATAAAGTTCCTACTCTTCTATCCCCTTACTAAAAAAGGAATTGTTCATACAAAATTGTATATAAATTCAAATCATATCTAAACTAAATATATTATAATTGCTTTTGATTTTCAACATAATAATAATTAAAACACTAATCACATTCTTAATTATAGGCCATTCTAATTATTTAAATTGATAATAACTAATATAATTTATTTAACAAATATTTTATTATTATAATTATTGGAGAAATTTAGTATTTATAAACGAGATTTAACATTAAGTAAATTTTACAGATAAAAATCTTGATAAGTTAAAGTGAATGTAAATCAACAACCTCTTTAATATCCCAGAAACTTATTACTTTACATGATACTTAATAAACATGTTATGAAGTGATAGAATTTTCTGCCCATGTCTTTTTCTTAATACCTAAATATGTATGAAACAACTTCTACATCTACTGGGGTGGAAAATAAAATATAATGCCCGCCAACGTAATTGTTTCTAAAATAAACTAATCACACTCTAGGAGTTGTTGTTATAAACTTTTATTAGTGATCATGACTAAGTATTTTACAGTAAATCTTAGTTAATATTAAATGGAGGTAATTATTGAACTAATGGGTCAAGATGAAAAGATAGGGCCAATAATTCATTTTCAAGTTAGCACTAACATATAAAACAAGTTTCTTAAGAAGGTTAAGTTGGACAACTTTTTACTAATTTCCTTGTTTTTAATCTTTCGTTAGTAGCAATAAGATTCTTGGAAATTTGGTTAATTAGCAGATATACACGATACGATATGCACACAATTTTGAATTTAATTTTTCTTATAAATTTTATAGCAGAGTTAGTGAACAAATACATGGTGGTGTGTTGCTTCTTCTATTGGATGCAAAGTTAGTGGACAAATACAATAAAGCAAAATGGTCAAAAACATTGGTGCAGAAGTATCAAGAAGAGGTTGCTAGCAAATACAAGAAAAAGTCCAAGGAACTTATGGTTAGTTTCTATCATTTTTCACATTAGTTACTCTTTTGTTTTTTGTTGAGGAGTTTCATATATGAGAAAAATTAGGTGACAAGCTGCAACAAACTACTCCTTTTTATGTTATCATATGTGTAAAATTTAAAGTAGTTGCACAATGATTAAGCTATGCTAATATCTGCCTATGGTTTATCTTTTCTAAGGCCTAATCCATTTCAACTTGCTGATTGATCTGCATTATTTTATCAGAAATTACTACAAAATAAGGGCTTTAGTCCCAAAGAACAGATGGAGATACTACAAAAAATGAAATTAATTTTTTTAAAAAATAATACATTCTAAGACAGTGTCTTTAAGACCATCTTAGCCACATTCTAAGATGGTCCTGGATAGGAACCTGTCTTAGAATGTTATACATTCTATGACGGTTCTGTAGAAGCAAAGACTTTGAGATTGTAGAAGCAAAGACTTTGCATTTGATATTTTGATGATGCCATATGATCGTGATGATTTGATGTCTTATGAAAATGCGCTTCTCAAGTTTAATTCAAGACAACAATCCAAGAATACAAGATACAACATCAAGAAGATCTCTAGTATTTTAGGAAGGGAATTCCAAATTTAAATAACAAAAGGTTTGGCCAAGAAATCTAAGTTAAAAAGTCTTGTAATCGATTACCAGAGGATGTAATCGATTACCAGTGGCCAAAAATGATTTACAGCAACTATTATGAACTTGAATTTAAACTTTACACTGTGTAATTTATTACACATAATGGTAATCGATTACCAGCAGTTACTAAATGTTATGATTCAAATTTTAAAGCCTATAATCGATTACACAAGTCTTGTAATCGATTACCAGAGGAGATTTTCAAAATATTATTTCCCAGGGTCACAACTTTTCAAATGGTTTTTACATGGCCATCAAAGGTCTATTTATATGTGACTTGGAACAGGAATTTGCTCAGAGTTTTTCAGAACAAAAAGGTCTTATCCTCTCAAAAAGCAAAATCTTCTTATCCTGTTAAGATTCCTTGGCCAATACACTTGCAATTTAATAAGGAATTATTTAAGTGCTCAAATTGTTCAATCTATCTCTTTTAAGAGAGATTTCTTCTTCTCTTCACTCTAATTCTGAAAAAGGGATTAAGAGACCGAGGGTCTCTTGTTGTAAAGAAATCTAAACACAAAGGAAGAGTTGTCCTTGTGTGGTTCAGAACTTGTAAAGGGATTTTACAAGATAGTGGAACTCTCAAGCGGGTTGCTTGGGGACTAGACGTAGGCACAAGGGTGTGGCCGAACCAGTATAAATCTGAGTTTGCACTTTCTCTTCCCTTAAACTCTTTTATTTATTATTGCTTTACATTTATATTCAGATTGTTTAATTTGAATCATTGTATAGAAATCCATCTTCAAGGGAACTTGGAACTTGTATTGAAATCAAAGTAGAATTTTTAATTGGGCAAATAGTTTGTAATATCTTAATTCAACCCCCCCCCCCCCTTCTTAAGATATTTGAGGCCACTTGTCCAACAAGTGGTATCAGATCTTCATTCTTGTACAAAGTTTAGAAGCTTCAAGAATAATGGCCTCAATAAACTTCTTATTCCTAGAAGGAAACTCTATAAATAGGCCTCCTATTTTAATGGAGAGGGTTACAACTACTGGAAAACCCGAATGCAAATTTTCATTGAGGCAATAGACTTAAACATTTGGGAAGCCATAGAAGTTGGACCTTATGTACCCACCATGGTGGCTGGTAATACAACAATAGAGAAACCTAGAGAAGAGTGGTCTGAAGAAGAAAGAAGATTAGTGCAGTACAATTTAAAGGCTAAAAATATCATTACTTCTGCCCTAGGAATGGATGAATATTTTAGGGTGTCAAATTGTAAGAGTGCTAAGGATATGTGGGACACTCTACAAGTTACACATGAGGGAACAACTGATGTCAAAAGATCTAGGATAAATACTCTAACTCATGAGTATGAATTATTTAGGATGAAGACAAATGAAAGTATACAAGATATGCAGAAAAGATTCACACATATAGTTAACCATCTTGCTTCATTAGGAAGAACTTTTCAAAATGAGGCAACCAAAAGTAACAACCATTATAGAATCTAGAGATTTGTCTATTATGTCTCTTGCTACTTTATTTTGAAAATTACAGGAACATGAGATGGAGTTGCAAAGACTAAATCAACATGAAGAAACTGATAAGAAGAAGAAGGGAATTGCTCTTAAAGCTTCATCTTCAATCCAAGAGGAAAGTGAGTTAGAAGATTCAATTGATTTAGATGAAGATGAAGATCTTAGCCTCTTTGTCAAAAGATTCAACAAATTTATTAGAATGAGAGGAAATCAAAGAAGACAAAACTTCAAATCTAAAAGAAGAACTGAAGAGTCATCTCAAATCCCAAAATGCTTTGAGTGCAATCAACCCGGACATCTGAGGGCTGATTGTCCAATCTTTAAGAAGAAAATAAAGAAGTATGAAAAGAAGACTATTGGAGATAAGAAGTGAAAGAAGGCCTATGTCACATGGGATGACAATGACTTAGAATCGTCTGATGATTCTGAAAAAGAAATGGTTAATCTATGTCTAATGGGCAAAGATTATGAAAGTGACGAAGAGGTATCTTTGAAGAAGAAATGTTACATAAATAGCAGATGTTCAAAGCATATGACGGGAGATTCATCAAAATTCACACATATTTCTCCCAAGAAAAGTGGGCATGTTACTTATGGTGATAACAACAAAGGTAGAATTCTTGGAGTTAGAAAAATAGGTACGAATTCTTCAAACTCCATTGAAAATGTTCTACTTGTTGAAGGCCTTAAGCACAACTTGCTTAGTGTTAGTCAATTATGTGATAAGGGCTATCTAGTATCATTTGATTCTCAAAAATGTCTTATTGAACATAAACATGATACTAATATAAAGCATATAGGGTATAGAGTTAACATTGTTTATATGATAGACTTAAGCCAAAAATTAAACAATAATAAATGTTTTCTTAGCAAAGATGATGATCCATGGTTATGGCATAAACGCATTGCTCACATAAACATGGAACACTTAAATAAATTGATTTCAAAAGATTTAGTTGTTGGTTTGCCAAAACTAAAATTTGAAAAAGATAGACTATGTGATGCATGTCAAAAAGGAAAACAAACTAGAGTTTCATTCAAATCCAAAAACATTGTTTCAACTACTCAACCCTTACAATTATTACACATGGATTTGTTTGGACCTTCTAGATTCATAAGTCTTGGAGGAAGTTACTATGCCCTTGTTATAGTTGATGACTATTCTAGATACACTTGGACATTATTTATCACTCATAAGAATGATGCATTTCAAGCATTTAGAAAACTTGAAAATACTATTCAAAATAAGAAAAATCTCAAAATTATATCTATTAGAAGTGATCATGGGGGTGAGTTTGAAAATAAAGAATTTGATTTATTTTGTGAAAAGCATGGCATTGAACATAATTTTTCTGCACCTAGAACCCCTCAACAAAATGGAGTTGTTGAAAGGAAAAATAGGTCTTTGGAAGAAATTGCTAGAACCTTATTGAATGATACTCCTCTTCCAAAATACTTTTGGGCTGAAGCCATTAATACTGCATGTTATATCTTGAACAAGGCTTTAGTAAGACCCATTTTAAAGAAAACTCCATATGAATTGTTTAATGATAGAAAACCCAACATTTCACATCTTCATGTTTTTGGATGCAAATGTTTTGTGCTTAATATTGGCAAAGATAATCTAGGAAAATTTGATGCTAAGTCTGATGAAGGCATCTTTCTTGGATATTCATTGCATAGTAAATCCTATAGAATATATAATAAAAGAACTATGACTATTGAAGAATCTATTCATGTTTCCTTTGATGAGTCTAATGCTATTTCTTCAAGAAAGGATATTTTAGATGATGTTGCAGAATCTTTAGAACAAATGCATATTCATGGACAAGATTCTAAAGGAAAAGGTAAAGGAAGCAATGAAGATCCTCCAGAAGAAGTCAAATCCAATGATGAACTTCCAAAAGAATGGAAAGCTTCAAAAGATCATCCCCTTGACAACATTATCGGTGATATCTCAAAAGGGGTAACAACTAGACATTCTCTTAAAGATTTATGCAATAATATGGCTTTTGTGTCTATAGTTGAACCTAAAAATATAAATGAAGCCATACTAGATGATCATAGGATAGTTGCTATGCAAGAAGAACTAAATCAGTTTGAAAGAAACAATGTATGGGAATTGGTAAAGAAACCTGAAAACTATCCTATCATAGGAACAAAATGGGTATTTAGGAATAAGTTAGATGAACATGGCATAATCATTAGGAATAAGGCTAGATTAGTTGCAAAAGGATACAATCAAGAAGAAGGTATAGATTATGAAGAAACATATGCTCCAATTGCAAGATTAGAAGCCATTAGAATGCTTTTAGCCTATGCATCTATAATGAATTTTAAGCTTTATCAAATGGATGTTAAAAGTGCTTTTCTAAATGGATTAATTCAAGAAGAAGTATATGTTGAACAACCTCCAGGATTTGAAATATCAGATAAGCCAAATCATGTTTATAGATTGAAAAAGGCTTTATATGGTTTGATACAAGCCCCAAGGGCATGGTATGAACGTCTAAGTAAATTTCTTTTAGAAAAAGATTTTTCTAGAGGAAAAGTGGATACCACACTATTCATAATGAGAAAGTATGATGATATTTTGTTAGTTCAAATATATGTTGATGATATAATATTTGGATCCACTAACGATTCATTGTGCAAGGAGTTACCTCTTGATATGCAAAGCGAATTTGAGATGTCAATGATGGGAGAACTAAATTACTTCTTGGGGTTACAAATCAAGCAAACTAAAGAAGGTATATTTTTCAACCAAGCAAAATACTGCAAAGAATTGATCAAAAGATTTGATATGGAAAGTGCAAGGCACATGGCTACACCTATGAGTACTGGTTGTTATTTAGATAAAAATGAATCCGGTCAGTCTATAGACATGAAACAATATCGAGGTATGATTGGATCTCTTCTCTATTTATCTTCCAGTAGACCTGATATCATGTTTAGTGTATGCATGTGTGCTAGGTTCCAATCTAATCCCAAACAATCACATTTGAGTGCAGTAAAAAGGATCATAAGATACTTAGTAGGAACAATCAATTTAGGATTATGGTATCCTAAGAACTCAACTTGTAACATAATAGGATACTCTGATTCTGACTTTGTCGGATCCAAAACTGATAGAAAGAGCACTAGTGGGACATGTCAATTTATTGGATCTGCTCTTGTATCATGGCATAGTAAGAAACAAAATAGTGTTGCTTTATCTACTGCTGAAGCGGAATATATTTCTGCTGGTAGTTGTTGTGCCCAAATTTAATGGATGAAGCAACAACTATCTGACTATGGAATCCTTCTTGATCATATACCTATTAGGTGTGATAATACCAGTGCAATAAATTTATCCAAAAATCCAATTCAACATTCTAGAACCAAACATATAGAAATTAGGCACCATTTTCTAAGAGATCATGTCCTAAAGGGAGATTGTGTGCTAGAGTTTGTTGATACAAAGAAACAACTTGTTGATATCTTCACAAAACCTCTCCCCAAAGAAACATTCTTCTCTATTAGAAGGGAATTAGGCCTCTTAGATATTAGTGATTTGGATAAATAAGGATTGATTGATTGAATCATCTATTCTTAATGATTGATTGTTTGTGTTAAGTATGCTACTTTGCTTGATTTTGCTTAAATTCTTGTTATTATGTTTGATTGATGCATTATTGTATGTTTGATGTTTGAATGATTGAATTAAATACATTAGTAGTGATGATTGATATTGTTAGATGTATTTAGCATAGACATAGATAATTTTTAGAGGAACTAGCCTAGTTTGTGTTCTGGTAATCGATTACCATTAAGTGTAATCGATTACACAAGAACAGATAGCTTGTAATCGATTACAACAGCCTATAATCGATTACCAGAAGGCTTACTAGTCCTGTAATCAATTACCAAACCTTGTAATTGATTACATCACATCCTCCTCTATAAATACTTAAGAAAACTAGTCACGTTGCGCAACCACCATCTCTTCTTCATGCCTCCTTCATGCCTAATCTTCAAACCTTCATATCTCTCTCAATTCTTAACCAAAACACGTCCCGCAAAGCCTAATCTTCATCATTTTCACTCCTTTTTTGATTCCACTGATTGAAATTCACTAAAACTTCATCAAATGGCAGAATTGTCAAAGAAGCGAAAAGGATCATCCTCCACCACCGTTGTTACTGCCCATCGCCGCCATGGACCATCTGAAGCACCTACAACACCAATCCATCCTTCCTTATCATCTCCAAGATCATCTACTCTATTTTCTTCAGATGATCAACGTCTACGGTACCTTTTTCAATTTTCTTCTAGGATCATTCTAGACCCTAAGTACCTAGACATAGATTTCTTTAATGATGATACATTTGACTGTTATCAAGTGTTTCAAAACTCTGGATTGATTGATTTCATGTCTTTAAAATAGCCTTACTATCCTGAACTTGTTAAAGTATTTTACAGCAATTTAAAAATTCAGGATGGTATTATTTCTTCTAAGATGCATGGTATTTCTATGATCATTGATTAATCTTTGTTCTTTTCATTGACAAAATTACCCAGTCAATGTGCACCTTTTGAGGGCACCATTGTTGATGACTGGAAGTTCGATTATTCTAGTCATAATGCTCGCCATATGGTTTGTAATGATCAGGCTGAAATGACCGGTAGATTGCTAGCCGGATCATTGACCTTTGATAATCGCATCATGCACTACATTATTGTTAGAATTTGCTTCCCCGGTCTTCAAATTTGGCTCAAGCCTCTGAGGAGGACTTGATTTTGATGTGGGCTTTCCTTACCGATCGTCAGATCGACTGGGCTCACTTGGTTCGGTACCTAATGCATAAGGCATTACAGGCTAATGCACCTCTTCCATATCCTCAATTGGTCACCCTCTTTCTCTGTCATTTTCAAATTCCTCTTGATGATGAACCTTTTGTTCAAGTCAAGCGTTCCTTTGCTATAGGTGCTGGTGCTGTCACTTCATTTGGTTACCATAAGGATCGCAATGGTCAATGGACGAAGAAAGATGCACTCCCTCCACAAGACAAACATACTCCTTCTCCTCCTCCTCAGCGAGATGATTCAGCCCTTATGACTGAAGTTCTTTCAGAATTACGGGGTCTTCGCACTTATGTAGTTGAACGATTTGATTCTTTGGATGGTTGCTTTGCAGGAATGGATATCTATCTCACGCAGCTTGAAGAGGATGTGGTTTATATTCGTCAGAGCTCGATCTTCCACCACCACCACCACCCTCTTAGTGTTTAGATTATTATTATCTTATCTTATAAGCCGTGTATTTGGCTATGCTCTTTACTTTATCATTTTCTAAACTTTAATTATTCTTCGATATTTAGACTTTAGTCTTTTATGCTTGGATTCTATGTGGTTTTGGATTATGACTGTTTGGATTATATTTCACTTCTGAATGCTTGGATTATGTTTGGTTATGACTTATTTATGCTTGGCTTATGTTTGGTTGTGACTTATAATTGATTATGTCCACTTTATTATATTATCTTGTGTTGATTGCCATGCACTTTGGCTTTTTGATGTTGCCAAAGGGGGAGAGAAATAGGGTGGTATAGAAGCATAGAAATCAAGTAATCATCAATTCCAAAACATAGGGGGAGTATGAAATGAGTGAACACAATATATCATGCATATACATTGCTTGTATCTTGATTTTAGGAATTAAATTGTCATCATCAAAAAGGCGGAGATTGTAGAAGCAAAGACTTTGAGATTGTAGAAGCAAAGACTTTGCATTTGATATTTTGATGATGCCATATGATCGTGATGATTTGATGTCTTATGAAAATGCACTTCTCAAGTTTAATTCAAGACAACAATCCAAGAATACAAGATACAACATCAAGAAGATCTCTAGTATTTTAGGAAGGGAATTCCAAATTGAAATAGCTAAATGTTTGGCCAATAAATTTAAGTTAAAAAGTCTTTTTCAAGAGATTTACTCTCTGGTAATCGATTACCAGAGGATGTAATTGATTACCAGTGGCCAAAAATGATTTACAACAGCCATTACAAATTTGAATTTAAACTTTACACTATGTAATCGATTACACATAATGGTAATCGATTACCAGTAGTTACTGAATGTTATGATTCAAATTTTAAAGCATGTAATCGATTACACAAGTCTTGTAATCGATTACCAGAGGAGATTTTCATAAAATTATTTCCAAGGGTCACAACTTTTCAAATGGTTTTTACATGGCCATCAAAGGTCTATTTATATGTGACTTGGAATAGGAATTTGCTTAGAGTTTTTCAGAACAAAAAGGTCTTATCCTCTCAAAAAGCAAAATCTTCTTATCCTGTTAAGATTCCTTGGCCAATACACTTGCAATTCAATAAGGAATTATTTGAGTGTTCAAATTGTTCAATCTATCTCTTTTAAGAGAGATTTCTTCTTCTCTTCACTCTAATTTTGAAAAAGGGATTAAGAGACCGAGGGTCTCTTGTTGTAAAGAAATCTAAACACAAAGGAATAATTGTCCTTGTGTGGTTCAGAACTTGTAAAGGGATTTTACAAGATAGTGGAACTCTCAAGCGGGTTGCTTGGGGACTGGACGTAGGCACTAGGGTGTGGCCGAACCAGTATAAATCTGAGTTTGCACTTTCTTTTCCCTTAAACTATTTTATTTATTATTGCTTTACATTTATATTCAGATTGTTTAATTTGAATCATTGTTTAGAAATCCATCTTTAAGGGAACTTGGAACTTGTATTGAAATCAAAGTAGAATTTTTAATTGGGGAAATAGTTTGTAATATTTTAATTCAACCTCCCCCCCCCCCTTCTTAAGATATTTGAGGCCACTTGTCCAACAGGTTCAATACAACCGTTGTTGTAAACATCCACACTTTCTACGACACCTGATTCAACAACGGTCGACAACCGATGTAGTAAGCTACAAATAACCGATGTACTAGGCTTTTATTGTAGTAGTGGCGACAAAAGCATTAGCAAGGTACAAAAAAAAATCCGTCAACTTTCTTCTCTAAACCCTAACCTGGTTTTTTTTATTTCTCTTCACTTGCAAAAGAATGCAAACACAAGTTACTATGTTGATTTGATAAAAGAAAATACTGGATTGGGAACTAATCTTTGGCTATCAACTTAATTACATGAAACACTTAAATTGCTTAAATTAAGAGCAATTTGACATATTTTTTTGTTTTGAGTTTTTATTGTTGATAGCTAACATTATTTTATTATGGTTGCAATGTATTTGTGTGCTAGATCATTGAATATGTTTCACAATGTAGAATAATTTATTCTTTTTAAGAATTATGGTTTTTAAATCACACTTGGATCTAGATTGGTTCCGATTTAGGCACAAATTATGATATTTTATGGATCAACAAAAATGTTGTTAAATTGTTTGGACATTTTTGCTCTGTACATAATATTAATTTATGTATATCTAATTTATAATATTCCTATTCTTTATTGTTATTGCATTTTTCTAATTATCATGTGATGTGTTGGATTTCATTTGTTAGGTTTTTTTATCATTCTAATCACATTGGTAATGATGTTGATTCAACTATGTAATTTTTTTCTAACCTTCATGAAATAATTGAGTGGTGGATATACACCCGTCACAATTGAAGCTTATGAACTAGATCTGTTAAGATCGATAACTATATTCAATTTATAACTATTATTATTTTACATATTTTTTATTTACTTATTTTATACAAAAAGCAACTGATGTGAAACTAATAAGAACTTAATTATATGAATTTAATAACATAAAATACATCATTAAATCTTATACATTAATTGCATTTTTGTAATAAATTAAATAATACATTAATGGAAGAAAAGTTGTTCGAGCAAAAGTTTTAAATCAATCACTCCTTTCATATTAAAGTTTCAACTCGTGTAGGTTTGGGACAGGTATATGTATTGTTTTTATTGCATGAATGGGAATGGATACTATTATACCCATCCTACACATGCCCATTGTCATCCCTAGTGATGACCCAATTTTGAGTTCAAGAGCTGTTTATCTCGATGGTTATTTTTTTCCCCATAATTTAGATTTGTAATAAAATACTCTTATAGTGTTAAATAGTTTTTTAGAATAGTTTTAATGTCATTAATATAATATTTATAAATAGATAAAATTTTCTTGTTTGTTATATTATTAAAATTTTTGAAAATGAGTAAATAAGCTATTTAGAAAAAGTAAAAGTCAAAAAAATACTGTCAAGATAAAAATTTCTTGTTTGTTATTTCATCATCTTTCTCCTTTGAATCCTAACTTGATTTTTTTTATTTCTCTTTTTTTTGCAAAGGAACACAAACACGAGTTACTGTGTTGATTTGATACAAAAAATACTGAATTGGGAGTTAATCTTCTGCTATCAACTCACCATAATCATTGAAATTGCCTAAATTAAGAGAAAGTTAACATATTATTTTTTTTAGCTTTTACTAGTGATAGCTAATATTTTTTTATTGATGATACCATTGTAATTTTTTGGCTAGATCATTGACAATGTTTCACCATGCAGAATAATTTATTCTTTTACAGCATTGTGATTTTTCAATCACATTTGGATTTTAGATAGGTTCCGATTTAGACACAAATTATGATATTTGCTTGATCAACTAAAAGGTTGTTGTTTGTACATTTTTTTTGTATATGATATTAATTTATGTATATTTAATTTTTAATATTTCTATTCTTTATTTTTATTGTATTTTACTAATTATAATGTGATATCTTTGATTTCATTTTTTAGATTTTTTTTATCATTCTAATCACATTGGTATTGATGCTAATTTAACTATGTGATTTTTGTTCTGACATTGTGAAAGGATAGTTAAGAGAACCTATGATTGATATAGTCAAATTCAATATATATTCTATATATATTTTGTATAAGATTGTTTGTATTAGACACTATTTGTCTTCATGAAATACTTTAGTGTTGGATGTACACCCTGATGCAATCCTACCACCCAAGGGCATTGGATAGAAGACTCCAAGAAGATTGGGCCAAAGATGCAAGAGAAGGCCCTAGGGTTCTCATGAGCCTTAGGGTAGATTTCAGGCCCATGGGCTAAGTATGAGCCCACTTATCTTTGTACATATTAGATTAAGGTTTCATTAATTTTGGGCCTTGTATTTAGGGCTTCATAATGTAGGTAGGGTACCCTATAAATATAGGATTTTTCAGCCCTTGTATTTTAGGGCACCTAGACTAGTTTTTGTATTAGGGGTAGTTTTGTAATTTCACATGCACTAAGTGAATATTTGATGTGTGTGTTGGGAAATAAAATTTAATTGAATTGGTAGAAGCCCAATCCAATTAAATTTTAGAGGGGGAGGTGAGAATTTGCTTACTACACCCCATTGCCACATCATATAGTCACACTTTGTGCATGTCTTTCATGCTTTACATGCCTCATGATACCTAAGCACACTTAGTGGAGAATCTTGGAATTGATCTTGGATTAGTGGGCTGAACCATAACTAAAATTCACTAATCATAATTAGTGAAATTTTGGCTACAAAGTTTGGCTCCACAAATTCAATTTCAATTCAAGTGAAATTAGAATTGAAATTCAAATTCCCCTCCAATTTTGTGTAAGGGCTATAAATAGAGGTCATGTGTGTGCATTTTTTCAACTTTGATCATTTGAATATTGACTTCAGATTTCAGATCTCTTTTGGAGTACAAAATTTCGTGCTCTTCTCTCCCTCTCCCTTCATTCATCTCCTTCTTCCTCCAAACTCTTATCTATGGCCTCCTATGGTGGTGAGCTTCTTCTAGACTCATCTTCTCCTTGAAGTGGCGTCTCCTCTCTCTCTTCCTTCTCCATTCCGCTGCCATTTATCTTCCAAGAAGCAAAGGGATCCATTGATGAAGAAGATCCTAGGCCTACAAGCTCCAATGGAGCTTACATCACACCCTATCACAATTGAAGCTTATGAATGAGATCCATTCAGATTATATTCAATTTATAACTATAATTATTTTATATACTTTTTTATTTACTTATTAATGTGAAATTTTTTAGAATTTAATTATATGAATTGAATAATATAAAATATATCATTGACTAAATCTTTAAATTGTATATATTAATTGTATTAAATTAAATAATACATTATGAAGGAAAAGTCCCTAGAGCAAAGCGTATCTTTTTTAAATCAACCACTCCTCTCGTATTACAAATGTGTGTATGAGGGCGGTTACGTGTATTGCTTATAACACGAGTATGAGGATGTTTACTATTGTGCTCTTCCTAGATCCTAACTATTGTCATCCTTATTGATGATCCATTTATGTGTTAGAGTTCCTCATGAAGATGATTTCTTTATACTAGTAATAAGCATAATTTAGATTTGCAATAAAATACTCATATAGTGTTAAATATTTTTTTAAGTAGTTTATAATTTCATTGAATAATATTTGTCTTGTTTTTTATTTTATCTAAATTTTAGAAAAATTAGTAAATATGTTATTCTGAAAAAGTAAAAGTCAAACAAATATTTAAGAAATTAGATTTGAAGAAAGGTATCATTATAATAAAATCTATTGTATAAAGCCAATTTGTTGTTTGATTGAAATTTTAAATAAATTATTTTATAAAATATTATAAAGAATAAATTTCAAATATACATATATATATTTGAAAAAAGTATTAGTATGATAAAATCTATGGTATGACACAATTTTGTTATATAATTAAATTTTTAAGAAAAATAGTTTTAAAATATTTTGAAAATAAAATATCAACCATATATAAAAGAAACATGTCCCAACATATATAAAATGAACTATTTTGGTGGTAATACAACAAAAGGGGGTTTGAACCTTTTAAATGATTTTCTTTTTCCTTTTTGACACATGTCCCCACATTAACGTGAAATTAATTATATGAATTTATTAATTAAAATATATCATTAAATTTTACACATTAATTGTGTTTGGTATTAAATTAAATAATACATGGTGGAAAAGTCCTTACAACAAAATGTATCTGATTGAAATCAACCATTGCAGTCATATATATTTCTGCTAAAGGTTACAAGTGTTTATCTGTAGAGAATCACCTTTTCTAACTTTTTGCTAAAAGTTCTATCTCAACACTTAAGCAAGGTAGAACTGTGTCAAGAGGTGAATCTAGATAGAATTTTGAAATTATGTTTTTCTAGATTAAATTCTCAGATTTTCTTTTTTGCTTGTTGACCATAAATCTATCTGCCAAAGTAATCTATTTTTGATTTTGTAATTCTTGGTTGGATTTGATACAGGGTTTTCAAGAGCATCAATCTGAAAATGAGTGAGAATGAGAATACCCAAAACTTGGACATTGTAGGTGAGTTAGTCCTTAGCCTCTAATATATAATTATGATGTTTAACTAGCATATTTTAAATATGTTGCTTGGATATAATATGTTGATTTACATAATTATTTTATGCCATTTTTCCTCTCTTGATATGATTCTTATGCATACTGGAAATCATGAATATGTATATGTTCAAGAAAAAGTGTTCCATATATTTTTTGGCAAGAGGATGAGAAGGAAGAGTAGAAAAATTAAATTTATGATACAAAGAATAACATACTTTTTGAAATTAAATGATTAAAGATGTTGGAATGTCTAGGGAGCACTCAATAAAGTGAAAAAAATTCATCCATTCATTTTAAAATGTGTAAATATACCTGTTACAACAATGCTATGCACAATGGGATACTAGTTAAGGTAAAGGGCAAAATGAAAGCAGCAAATGTTTTGCTTACTCATTTCTGTGAAAATATGAAACATGGTAGCATGAAAAGTTCATGTAAAAATGTTTTGACAGTAGAGTTCAAATAAAAAACTATTTTTTTATTTGAATTCTACTATAATAGAAGGAAGTGATCCAATTCACAAGAGAATCCTTAATCTAGGTGAATGCTCAAACACTAACATGGATATTGTATCGTATAGAGAAAACAATTATCTTATTGAACGCAGTATCGAGTTTCCAGAAGACCATTTGTTTGACAAATCACATGGTCCTACAATCTTTGGGAGGTAATTAATTGATTCTGATGGACAAACAATGCCCCCTAATGATACCTCTAAAAGGTATTGTGGGTTCAATAGAAATCCAGCTGAATTCACTATAATAAAACTAAGGAATCCCTACATGTTATCCAAATCTTAATCCAAACATTCTCATGTATTTTATAGAGCTATTCATGGTACTATTTTCATAGTGAATCTATTGCGAGAGATTTTCAAAATTAATCAAATTTACTACAAAAAATGTGTCTTTTACTGGCAGTCACAAAGATTTGCCTAAAAAATCTTAATAGGAAATATATACTTTAGAAAATCTATATTGTTTGAACATTTTAAAAGTTTTTCTTTTTCTTTTTTGACACCTGTCCTAGCATGTCACTTATGATTCTTATTAAGGTGGCATGTTTTTTGTTTACTGCGTCACCTTCATAAATATTAAATATAAAGTATTCGAAACTACAAATAAAAATAAAACCCCAAACAAATCATTGATGTTTTTCTCTCTACCCTTCTTCATCTCCAAATGCCACCTTGTTTTTCAACCCTACTTCATCCCTACCTTCTCCTTTTTCCTTGCTATGGAAGGCTAAATCCTCAGTTAGGGATTCTTGCTCAGTAATTGATGTAAAATCTTTCCCTATCTAATTAAGGTTGTTTTATGTGTTCATTGTTTCTATCAAGACTTTATTATTGCATGCTTGTGGCTTGATCACCCATATGTGTGTACTGTTAGGGGCTTTATCATTGAAAGATGTATTGTCTCCTTAGAACTTGATAGAGTAGGATTAGGTCACCGTATGTCTGGACACGAAGTGCAGTAATTTAGTATTTATTATGCTATGATCATAAAGTTGTTCAATTAAGCTAAGTTCAACAAGAGGCATCTGCGAACGAAGTTTAATTAGAATTAGGCTAAACTCATGAGACATCGGTGTTTAGTACTTGAGCCTTCTGCATAGAACACAGTAACATCTTTAATTAGAGAAACATCCTTAATTGCATCAATTTGCTCAATAAGAGGACCCAATGCCTTTAGATATCTGTTTTCATACTTGCTCATGTTTATTGCTTTGTAATTAGAAAAGAACATACTTTTACTTTCATTCAGAATCATGATTTCTGTTTGCAAATGCCTGCTTATTGAACAAACCTTTACCAAATGAACAAGTTCCCTGAGTTTGATACTCGGTTCACACCGTTTTAATTATTTACTTGACGACCCGGTGCATTTGCCGGTAGATTTCGCATCCACACAAACAAGTAGTATCCCAGAGTGCAAACATACACCCCCCTAAATTGATCAATTCACTCCCCATTTTGTGTTTTTGGCTGATTTCCTTTTAAAACATCGCGAAACTTTACGGATTACCCAACGATGATTGTTAAGCATCTCAATTTGGTCAGCAAAGGTATGCATGTTGACAAACAATTGTCCCTGGACGAAATTAGGGTATGACAGTTGACCTTCTTTACTTATCTTTTATTGGAGATAAAAGGGAAGTAAAGATAAGACACTAATTTCGTTCGAGCTGAAACTCCACCCGACCAACCAATAGCTCAATCAGCGAAACCTGTCAAAAGAAGGAGCATAAAAGACATCAGGTGCATCAGCAAAAGCCTTGGTGCCTTGAAAGTGACAAAATAGATCGTTGTCATGGTCTCCGCATGCTATTGAATTCGCTTGTCTCGGGATAGCAGGGGAAACTTTGGTAGCCTTGATCGACAAATGTTGAGTCTTTCGACGAGGGAAACAAACGACTATTGAAAAGAATTAACTTCTAGCTTTTCTTTGAAAAAGAGTCACCGATCAAAACAAAGGGTTTTGTTGAAAAATTGTGTATACACCTGAAGGGTGAATGCTGTGAAAATTTTCCCGAATGCCCAAAATGGACTCGGATGAATGCATGAATTGATAAAAGAACATGTTTTGGAAACACTGGGTTGACTTAAATAGAGAAAATGAATCCGGAGCCCTAGTGTCACATGACCAAAAAACTTGATGCTTAAGTGTCCACATGGGTGCATGCATGACTAGTTTTGCATAAAATTTCAAAATCATCATTGTAGCATGTGTGTCATGGAAATAATGTGGGACATCCCCTTTATCCCTTAACCACTAGCCAAACCCACACCCTGACATATATCATGCCCACCCGTTCTACAAGCCTTGAGCAAAAATCCCAACTTACCATAAACCTTGACCTAGGGTGAGAATGTCCATCCTTGCCCTCGAAAGAAAAAAAAAGAAAAGAATGTTCTCGATCAAAGATTGGAAGAAAGCAAAAGAATAAAATTCCCAATCAAGATTGGGAGAAAACAAAAAAAAGTAGAAGAAAAGAAAATTCCCGGTCAAAGATCGAAAGAAAACAAAAGAAATATACAGAAAGGTCTTTGGACCAGACAATATCTGAACAATACGGAATTGTCACAAGTAAACAAGAAAAGAAAGGAAACCACAACCTGAAGTGGTCCTCTCCCTTTGATCGCCAACCAAAATCCTGTGCACTAGCAACTTTCTCGCCCCGCACTAAACAAAAATAGAGGAGGGAAAAGCCAAAACGCTCGGATCCAAATTTCCCACGAAAAACCACTATTCCCGAAAAAGTCCTATTGATCCTTGATCACGCATGTAATCTTTGATTTGATAAGAAATGATTTGTAAAAGCAAGTCATGACATATCTATGGTTCGCAATTAGGATAAAACACTTACCTGTGTGAGATTGATACACTTCGAGTGATTTTCTTCTATTTTGTTGGACCTAGTGTTTCCTTTAAATGGTCGTTTAGAAACGAAACGCTAACATCCAAAATCTCATTTGTGGTTATGAAAAAAATTTATCAGCATGCTCTCCTTCCCCAATAGACACATTGTTTTTCACCAGAAATTATATGTTTCTCTGATCAGTTGGAGGTTTTGTTTCTTTACTAAAGCATGTTCGCATTTTAGTGAGAGAACACCGAGACTATTTTAGTCTCACTTTTGAAAGAACTACGTAGGCCTGAGTTCCTCATCACAAATGGAGGATACATAGGAGCAAAAACCTCGCTTTTGTCGACCACCCCACCTTTTTCTATCATGACCCAAGAGTCTGGTAGCATGCGGAAACACCTTCCGGTTATCCACACCGCGTCATTCGGAGACCCCAAGTTCGATTGACAAGCAGAGGCCAATGTGGTCATCTACACCTTTTCCGGAGATGTCAGCATCTCCCGGTAAAGACTATTTTAGTCTCGCACATCACAAAAGAAAGAACTACGTAGGTCTGAGTTCCTCATCACAAATGGAGGATACGTAGGAGCAAAAGCCTCGCTTTTGTCGACCACCCTACCTTCTGCTATCGTGACATGTGAGTCCGATGACATGCGGAGATACACAAGTGATTATCCGCACAAACGATTTCTGTTGATCCTAACCCGTGAAGTTAGGTGGCAGGCGGAGATACCCAAGGGGTTATTCGTATAAACACTCTTTCGCTATCCGTCAGACTCAGAGTCCGGTAGCATGCAGAGACTAACGTTGTCTTCTGCACCCTTTGTTAATCAGGGGCAAACGAAACCGTTGACACGCGGAGACTTACATCGTCTTCCGCGCCTTCAGTCATCCTGACCCATGAAGTCAGGTGACGTACGGAGATACCCAAGCAGTTATCCGTACAAACGGTTTCTGTCATCCAGACCCGTGAAGTCAGGTGACATGTGGAGATACCCAACTGATTATTCGCAAAATTGATTTTTGTTGATCCTAACCCATGAAGTTAGGTGGCAGGCGGAGATACCCAAGTGGTTATCCATATAAATACTTTTTCACTATCCGTCAAACTCAGAGTCCGGTAGCATGCAGAGACTAACGTCATCTTCTGCACCCTTTGTCAATCAGGGGCAAACGAACTTGTTGACACGCGGAGACTTACATCGTCTTCCGCGCCTTCTGTCATCCTGACCCGTGAAGTCAGGTGACGTATGGAGATACCCAAGCGGTTAACTGTACAAACGGTTTCTGTCATCCTGGCCTGTGAATTTAGGTGACGTATGGAGATACCCAAGCGGTTATCCGTACAAACGGTTTCTATCATCCTGACCCGTGAAGTCAGGTGACATGCGGAGATACCCAAGCGGTTATCGATACAAACAGTTTCTGTCATCCTGACCCGTGAAGTCAGGTGACATGCAGGGGTACCATATGGTTATCCGCACCTTTCGTCAACCAGGGGCAAACGAGCCCATTGACGCGCAAAGACTAACGTTGTCTTCTGCACCTTTTGTCATCCTGACCCATGAAGTCAGGTGACATGCGGGCGTACCGTATGGTTATCTGCACCTTTCGTCAACCAGGGGCAAACTAGCCCATTGACGCGTAGAGACTAACGTCGTCTGTTGCACCTTTTGTCATCCTGACCCTTGAATCTAGGTGACATGCGAGGGTACCGTATGGTTATCCACACCTTTCGTCAACCAGGGGAAACGAGCCCGTTGACGCGCAGAGACTAACGTCGTCTTCTGCACCTGTTGTCATCCTGACCCTTGAAGCTAGGTGACATGCGAGGGTACCGTATGGTTATCCGCACCTTTCATCAACCAGGGGCAAACGAGCCCGTTGACGAGCAGAGACTAACATCGTCTTCTGCACCTTTTGTCATCCTGACCCATGAAGTCAAGTGACATGCGGGGGTACCGTATGGTTATCTGCACCTTTCGCCAACCAGGGGCAAACGAGCCCATTGACGCGCAGAGACTAACGTCGTCTTCTGCACCTTCTATGATCCTGACCCGTGAAGTCAGGTGACATGCGGGGAATACCTTATGGTTATCCGCATCTTTCTTCAACCAAGACGAATGAGTCGATGGTATCGTGATGATGTTGGTCATCCGATTCTGATTATTTTTTGAAAATTTTTGCAGGTGTTCCTTTCGTCGTCCAGAGACATTCAAGTCCGACGACGCGCAAGATTCTTCTCTGCTAGGCAGGGACAATCGAGTTCGATAGCATGTGGAAACGTCATGGTTATCCTGTTTTATCGCTTTCGAGGCACTGAAGTTTTGTTGACGCTCCACATACCTTTTCTTTTTTTTTTTCCTGAATGACAGGTTCCACTAGTTGGGATATTGATCGGCTGAATGATGTTCCGCTCGAACGAAATTAGTGTCTTATCTTTACTTCCCTTTTATCTCTAATAAAAGATAAGTAAAGAGGGGCAACTATCATACCCTAATTTCATCCGGGGACCATTATTTGTTGGCATGCGACCTTCGCTTGACCACCTCAAAATGTTTAACACCCATCGTTGTGGAATCCGTAAAGTCTCGCAACATTCTGAAAAGTCAAAAAGAGCATTGTTGCATAATCTGCAAAGTCCCACAACATTCCGGAGGGCAAAAAGAGTATCATTACATAATCATTGAAGTTTTGAGATGTTTTGGGAGGAAACCGGTCAAAAACACGAAAACGGGAGTGTATTTAGCAAATTGGGGTGTGTGTAAATAAATGGGAGTGTATTTAGCAAAAGGAGGGGTGAACTTATCTAGATCCTCCATGTTTTTTTGAAAAATGGTTTCTGGGGCTTCCGTAATGCTTTCATAAAATTTCTGAAAACCTTGGGTAAGCATATTTCACTTAATATTGGTGAAATGGAAGAGGAAAAAGAAGAAAATCAAGTCCTATATGCTTCTGGGGCTTCCGTAATGCTTCCGTAAAATTCCTATAACCCTAAATAAGCATATTTCACCTAATATGGGTGAGAAGGAAGAGAAAAAAAAAGAAGAAAGTCAAGTCCTATATGCTTCCATAAGGCTTCCGTAACTTTTCCGTAAATTACGAAAGAAAGGGGTGAACTTATCAAGATGCGGGTGCAAATAACTATTTTCAAAATTTCAAATTTGGGCCTTCCAAAACATTTTGGAAGCGGGGTTGCTTATGGAGGAAGCAACCCAATTCGCATGGGCGAGCTGGGCGGCAACCTCCTCCCCCCTTTTCCTATAAATAGGCGAAGGGAGGCTGTTCCAAATATCCCTAACCCCCTTGGCTATGCATTTCAGCTGTTTTGGATGAAAAAAATTGTCTCCGTGGAGAAAATCCAAGCTGAGGTGCTTCCGTAACGCTTCCGAGACGTTTCCATGAGCAAATCTGTGAAGGTTTTTCGTTGTTCTTCACCTTTCTTCATCCGTTCTTCGTTCTTCAACGAGTAAGTTTTTGAATCCGAGACTTTCAATTCATTTCTTTTTTTTTAACTTTCATCTTCATTTTGTTCATTTTCGATTTTCTTTTCTTCCGTTTTTAACGAGCTTTAACCGATCGTTTAGGTCGTTATCTCGCCTAATAAATGATAAAATGAATTTCAACTGATCATTTGCGTTGTAATCTCGTTTAATCACTGTTAAAACAAAATCTAACCGATCGTTCACACTGTAACCACGGTTAAACAAAAAAAGGGCAAAATAATAATAAAATAATAAAAATATCTTGAAAAAATAATAATAAAATAATCAAAATATCTTTGAATAAAATAATCAAAAAAATCAATCGGACGTTTTTCTTTGAAAGTTTCCTTGGATCAATTGACTAATAACCAAAGTGAAACTAAGGCTAAAATCAACTCACAAATCAAGCTTTGTCCGCAAATATCACTAAAAACCGTTTTAAGGTCCAACGCCTTAAACGGTTCTCTTTGCTTTTATCGGTTAACATGGACCGTTCAAAAGCATGAAATCAACATGTAACTTTACCGCTTTTGCAAGAACTACGCAGGTCTGATTTCCTCATCGCAATTGAGGATATGTAGGGGCAAAAGCCCCGCTTGTGTCGACCACCCCAAGAGATCGTTAATGGTCTAATGCCTTAACGTTTCTCTCCTTTCAAAAACCAAGAGATCGTTAATGGTCCAACACCTTAACGTTTCTCTCCTTTCAAAAAACAAAGAGATCATTAATGGTCCAACACCTTAACGTTTATGATCGAGGTCGTACCCGAATCAAATAAACATGAAAATGCAGTAACTAGGAAGTGATCCTAGGTCGTTTTCCAATGAGCAATGATAAACCAAATGTTCATGATATACTTGTAGTAACAGTAACGATGGGGGGGGGGGGTTGTTTGTTTTGTGATTTAAAGAACAGAACAAGTAAACTGTAATACGAAACTAATAATATTAAAAATGGGTTGTTTCCTCTGATTCAGAAGCCATTCTCTTGTCCTAGGTTATGGAGAATTCATCCCTAACAGTTAACCACTTAATCCAACCCTATTTCAATTTACTAAGCGAAAATCAACTTAGGGTTGTCAATACGTGATTAGGCAACACATACACCAGTTAGTCCTTTGTCCATTAAGCATGAACGCAAGTTAGGCTCAGAGGCAATTAATCAAACACGAAGCGTGCACAGATTAATGTTCACGAATTTGGGTTAACTGGTGAATGGAAAACTGCCAGGAAGCCACATTACAAACGAAACCTCAAAGAGAGTTGAGCTTCGTCCTCAAAAGGAAACAACACCTGAATATTTAGCCTTCCATAGATTCAAACAGAAAACGTAAATGGACTAAAAGCAGAAACGTAAATGAAGCAGAAACGTAAACGAAGCAGAAACGTAAATGAAGGCAGAACAAGAACGAAATTGTAATTAGAAGAAGAAAATGGAAAATTGCATTACGTGAACAGTAGCATTAGAACGGAAAAACGTAAAAACCATAAACCCTATGCTCTGAATAATAGTCTAACAGAATAGCCTTGCACGAATCCCATGGCTGCTATTTAAAAAGAGTCACTCAAAGTCACTGGGCCCTATTACAATATTCTGGCCCAAAACGAAATAAACACTGAACCACATAAAATAAAATTGCAATCTCCTAATTAGAAATTAACTAAGGTAAGTGCTGCTTTATTTGCCCTCTTCAAGTCCACAACCAAAATCCAGATTAAGCCCAATGTTTCATTAATTCCTGAAATTCGATTAAAAACATCAAATTTGCTAAATGAGCCCAAATAATAAAACTGCCTAATTAATTTGACAATTAAGATTAATCAGTAATTAAAATGGTGCAAAAAGGGTTTAAGAAATAGAAGAAAATGATGGCACATCAAAACCCCCCATACTTAGCCTTTTGCACTCCTGGGCAAAATAAAACAAAGAACAAAATCCAAGGATATCAAAGAGAGACAAACAAAAACATTCACATATTTCTAAATGAACATCAAGGAATGAAAGTAATGGGTAACATCTAACATAAGGAGATCCGAAAAGTTAAGACATTCATGAAAATCATCCAAGCAACCCAATCATGGCAAAATAGTTAATCAGCTCAAGAATGAAAAGTGATGAAGCCTCACAAGATATACTCCCTATCTCTCATGTGTCTAGGCTACTATTTACCCTCAAAGCACCCATGAAAACAAACACCACATAAACTTGGCAAGATTCTAAAATTGACAATCAACCCATAAACACAAGCACATGAGGATCAAAAGGTCTTTTTAAGGTTGTAATGGGGCCAAGGACAAGGTAGGAAAAATATGGAATAAGTGGCTAAATCCCAAAGGAATAGAGGAGCAATGGGGAATAAGTGCATATTAAGAAAAAAATAAGAAGACCCAAAGATAAAATTTAAACATAAAGAGTAGAACTAAAAGTCTCATCATTCTTTTTCCATTTAAGTTCTTATTCACTCAACTTTAGTGCTTTTCTTTTTCTTTTTCGATTTTTTTTTTAGAAACAAGAAACATTTGAGAAACAGCATTTCATTCAACATGTCCAACATTTAACCAATATACAATGTACATCAAGTATGGCCCAAAAATACATCATGAAGCATAGCCAACAAACATATTATCCAATGAAACAAAAAACCCCACACTTATTCCCAAAACAATTCCAAAGTTCCAAAATTCCTTAATGATATGGTGATATCATGGTTTTTCATTTAAGGCTTGTAGTGAGCTTCAAAACAAGGAAAGGGAAACAAGGCTCGAAAGGGCTATCAAAGGAATTAATTCAAGGTAAGTCCATTTGGCTAGAAGCTTATAAGAACAAAATTGCCTCAATCATTTCCAAATATGCATGTGAATTAGGAAGCATCAACAAGAATCAAGTCAAGGCTATTGCGCAAGCAATCAATGGGGCAAAACACACCAAATGATTATGATGATGGATGGCTCAAATTCTCACAAAGGTATACTCATCACTTTCAAATTGAGCTTTCAAAACTATCATGACATGTAGAGGAGAATCAAGGATTTCAAGTCACAAAATGTCAAGAACTTTTATTTTCAAAACAATTACCCATTTCTTGAACATATCCTATAATTCAAAGAAAAACATGAAAAGTCGTACATGCACACAAAATTTACCCAAAATATTAAACTAGAAATCCGACGAAACTAACAACATTAACAAATTAACACAACTAACAAATTAACAAAACCGACAAAACAAGCAAAACCAAAGAACACTCCCCCCCATACTTAAACAACACATTGTCCTCAATGTAGCACAATTAAAAGATTAAAACAATTAAACCATCAAATAGAATCGGACAATTATAATAAAAGCAAAGAAGGAGATAGGAAAAGAAGAACTCCCTAAGTCATGGTGGAGGAAGAGTAGGGTGGAGTAAGGAAGTCTCTTCCACCACTACGTCCACTAAAGAAGGGTTTGTGAGGAATGGTTAAGTCGATGTCCGTTGACCTTGAAGCTCTTGTTTGTGGAGTCACTTTTGATCTCAAATGTACCATAAGGAAAAACATTAGTAACAACAAAATGACCAATCCATTTAGACCTCAACTTACCACTCATGAGTCCAAGCCTAGAATTATACAATAACACTTTTTGCCCAACCATGAAGTCCTTCTTAATTATCATGCTATCATGAAACTTCTTGGTCTTTTCTTTGTAGAACTTGGCATTCTCGTAGGCTTCTAGGCGGATTTCATCTAACTCACTCAGTTGCAACTTTCTTTCCTCACCAGCTTGATCCATAGAGAAGTTGCAAGTCTTCACTGCCCAGTATGCTTTGTGCTCAATTTCCACTGGAAGATGACATGCCTTTCCAAAGACAACCCGATAAGGAGACATTCCTATGGGTGCTTTGTAGGCAGTCCGATGTGCCCAAAGAGCATCATCAAGCCTGGTACTCCAATCTTTCCTGCTTGGCTGCACAATCTTCTCTAAAATTCTATTGTTCTCCCTGTTAGAAATTTCTGCCTGTCCATTGGTCTGGGTATGGAATGGTGTGGATACCCTGTGTACAACCCCGTACTTTTTAAGCAAGGCATGCATTGTTCTGTTGCAAAAATGGGTTCCTTGATCACTAACAATTGCTTTAGGTACTCCAAACCTGCAAAATAGATTAGACCTGACAAAATCTGCAACAACTTTAGCATCATTAGTTCTAGTGGGCTTGGCTTCCACCCATTTTGAAACACTGTCAACTGCAAGGAGAATGTAAACATAACCAAAAGAGACAGGAAAAGGGCCCATGAAATCTATACCCCAGACATCAAACACCTCACAGAATAGCATAGGTTGCTGAGGCATTTGTTGTCGCCATGTAAGTGTATTTCCTGCTCTCTGACACTGCTCACAAGTGCTGCAGATCTTCCACGCATCTTTAAAGATGGTGGGCCAATAAAAACCACAATCAAGCACTTTGCGAGCTGTCCTTTGAACACCCAGATGACCTCCCGGTGCGGAAGAATGACAGAACTGCAGGACTGAGTCAGTCTCATGATCTGGAATGCACCGTCTAATGACCTGATCACTGCACAATTTCCACAAGTAGGGGTCATCCCAAATAAAATGCTTAGCATCACTTTTAATTTTATCTTTTTGGGCCTTAGATGCTAAGGGAGGAAAAACAGAGGCAACTAAATAATTGACAATGTTAGCAAACCAGGGAGTAGAAAGAGAGTCAGAAATACTATACAATATATACAAATGATCATCCGGGAAATCATCCCGAATGGGTGAATCCGCATCTGATACACGTTCGATCCGACTCAAATGATCGGCAACTAGATTTTGTGCTCCGTTTCTATCGCGGATCTCCAAGTCAAACTCTTAGAGCCAGAGCATCCATCGGATCAACCTAGGCTTAGAATCAGCCTTCTTCAACAAGTACTTTAGAGCTGCATAGTCAGTATAAACAATAATGCAGGTACCAAGCAAATAAGATCGAAATTTTTCTAGAGCAAAAACTATGGCTAGAAGCTCTTTCTCAGTAGTAGTATAATTCGCTTGGGCAGCATCTAAAGTCCTAGAAGCATAGTATATCACCCTGGGCAATTTATCAATTTTCTGAGCAAGGACAGCCCCCAATGCATAATTTGATGCATCACACATAAGCTCAAAAGGGGTTGTCCAGTCGGGTGCCTGGATGATGGGGGTGGTAGTCAGTGCTCGTTTGAGGCAGTCAAAAGCCTCTCTGCATTTATCATTAAAGTCAAACTCCACCTCCTTTTGCAACAAGTTTGACAGTGGAAGGGCTACTTTGCTAAAATCTCTTATAAAGCGCCTGTAGAATCCTGCATGACCAAGAAAAGATTGCACCTCTCGCACACAAGAGGGGTAAGGCAATTGTGATATAACAGAAATTTTTGCAGGATCTACTTCAATGCCGTTTTTTTGAAATAATGTGGCCTAAAATTATACCTTGCTCAACCATAAAATGACATTTTTCAAAATTTAGAACAAGGTTAGTTTAAATGCATCTATTCAAAACTTTTTCCAAACTATCCAATCAACCATCAAAAGAGGATCCATATACAGTGAAATCATCCATAAACACCTCTATGCAAATTTCTAAGAAATCATTGAAAATACTAATCATGCACCGCTGGAAGGTACCACGGGCATTGCACAGGCCGAAAGGCATCCTCCTATAGGCAAAAGTGCCGAAGGGGTAGGTGAATATGGTTTTTTCCTGATCCTCAGGAGTAATAGTAATTTGCATATAACCAGAAAAACCATCAAGGAAACAGTAGTGAGATTTGCCTGCCAGGCAATCAAGCATTTGGTCAATGAATGGCAGGGGAAAATGGTCCTTTTTGGTAACCTGGTTCAGCCTCCTATAGTCAATGTAGACTCTCCAACTGTTCTGCACCCAAGTAGGAATCAGCTCCTCCTTTTCATTTTTTATCACTGTGAGGCCGGTCTTCTTCGGGACTACCTGGACGGGACTCACCCATTGGCTGTCGGAGATAGGATAAATGATTCCAGCTTGCAAAAGCTTGGTTATCTCCTTCTTCACTACACCAAGAATCACCGGGTTGAGTCTTCTCTGTGGCTGTCTTACTGGTTTAGCTCCATCCTCTAAATTTATTCGATGCATACATGTGGATGGGCTAATACTAGGAATGTCCGCCAGGGTCCAGCCTATAGCCTTCTTATGCTTCTTGAGAACAGACAACAACTTCTCCTCTTTCTCATCAGCAAGGGAGGCACATATAATCACTGGAAAACTTTTGCTATCATCCAAGTAAGCGTATTTTAAATTTGATGGAAGAGGCTTCAATTCTGGTGTGGCCGACTGGATAGTGGTAGAAGAAGATGGTTTCTCAGCCTGTACCTCATAAAGAAAGTCAGAGGTATGTGTACTTCCTGAAACATGGTTAGTCCTATCTGACTCTATAAAATCAATCTCGAGAGGTAAAACACCACCACCAAACATGCATTCCATATCAATTTTAGATTCACTCTCAGCATCAAATTAAGACATATGATCAAGTACAGTGTCAGACTCAATGCATGAAGAGTGAGAGGCATGCAGATTAGAATAAAGATCAGTCATGTATTCATCAACAACATGGTCAATTATTTCAGCACAAAATACAAAAATATCTTCAGATGGGTATTTCATAGCATCCAGAATATTAAAATGAACAGTTATATCACCAAACTCCATGGATAGTGTGCCTGCATATACATCTATCTTAGTTCTAGCAGTTTTCATAAAGGGTCTGCCTAGAATGATGGGAACTGATCCTTGAGAAAATTTGTCTTCCATATTCAAAATATAAAAATCAACAGGGAAAATCAGTTCACCAACTCTAACTAAGATATCTTCTATGAAACCAACAGGATAGGCAACACTTCTATTAGCTAAATGAATTACCACATCAGTTGACTGCAAGGGACCTAAAGACAGAGAATTAAAAATAGACAGAGGCATAACACTAATAGAAGCTCCTAAATCTAGCATGGCATTGTCAAACTTACTATTCCCTATAATACAATGTATCCTGAATGTACCTGGATCTTTACATTTTTCAGGACTTTGGGGAACAAATTTACCAATCAATGCGGAGACATTTATGTCCATGCTAATTCGTTCACTTCCTTTAAGCTTCCGCTTATTAGTGCACAGCTCCTTCAAGAATTTAGCATATCTTGGAATTTGCTTTATTGCATTCAGCAGAGGTATGTTTACCTCTACTTTTCTAAATGTTTCCAAGATCTCTTTCTCTGCCTCTTCCAATTTTTTGTTGGGAACTGCTCTGGGAGGGAATGGAAAAGGGATGTGCTGCTTCTGCAAATCAGAATTACCAGTGGAAGAAGATTCACCTGCACATAAATTGTTAGGTAAATTTTTGTCATCACCTTTTTCAGGAGTAGAGTGAAGTTGGGCAGGTTCATTTGCAGATGAGAAAGGTGCTATGGGTTGAGGTCCTTGACACTGCTTTCCCGACCTCAATGAAATGGCACTGCCATTTTTGGGATTTTGGACAGATTGAGAAGGCAGCTTGTCAGAATTCTGGGACTGTTGTTGATTTAATTGTGTAGCCAATTGTCCCATCTGATTAGTTAAGCTCTGAATGGAGGCTCTGGTCTCTTGTTGAAACTGCATGTTTTGCATAGTCATTTGCCTCACAAGTTCTTCGAGGGAAGGTTGGGGAGGGGCCTCAACTGTTGGCTGTTTCTGGGGCTGTTGCTGTTGTTGGATTGGTGGAGGAATGTATGGTCTGCTTGGGCCAGCAGCATTTTGGAAGGAAGGAGCAGGCTGCTGTTGTCGCTGTTGAGGGCTAGACCATCTAAGATTAGGGTGATTCCTCCATCCAGGGTTGTATCTGTTGCTGGAGAGGTCGTAATTGTTTTGCTGTGGTTGATTTTGCTGCTGAGGTTGAGGAGGTCTATTGTAGATGTTTGCAGCATAAGCTTCGGGCTGCTCAATTGCTCCAGGTTGCCGCATGGAAGGGCAAAGGTCTGTATGGTGGTCAGCAGAGGAGCACAGACCATAGACTCTTGCGACAGGTACAGATTTATGATTCAAGGCCAGCTGGGTTACCAAGTTAACCAATGCATCTAGTTTGCCTTCTAGCTTCTTAGTTTCGGATGATGCAACTGAGTTTGTAGCTACCTCATGCACTCCTCTAATGACTATAGCATCATTTCTTACGCTAAACTACTGGGAGTTGGAAGCCATCTTCTCAATTAAATTTTTGGCTTCAGCAGGAGTCATGTCTCCAAGGGCTCCACCACTGGCAGCATCTATCATACTTCTCTCCATATTACTGAGTCCTTCATAAAAATATTGGAGAAGAAGCTGCTCCGAAATCTGATGGTGAGGGCAACTGGCACATAGTTTTTTAAATCTCTCCCAGTATTCATACAGGCTCTCTCCACTGAGTTGTCTAATACCTGAGATATCCTTCCTGATGGTTGTGGTCCTGGAAGCAGGGAATTTGTTTTCTAAGAATACTCTCTTAAGGTCATCCCAGCTCGTGATGGACCTTGGAGCAAGGTAATACAGCCAGTCCTTTGCCACTCCCTCTAAAGAATGAGAAAAAGCCTTCAGAAATATGTGATCCTCTTGGACATCTGGGGGTTTCATGGTGGAGCAGACAATATGAAATTCCTTCAAATGTTTGTGCAGGTCTTCACCTGCAAGGCGATGAAACTTTGGAAGCAAATGAATCAGTCCAGTTTTAAGAACATATGGGACATCCTCATCAGGGTATTGGATGCACAAGCTTTCGTAGGTGAAATCAGGTGCAGCCATTTCCCTTAGAGTCCTCTCACGTGGTGGAGGTTGTGCCATGTTCTCAGAATGCTCAAAATCAGAATGCTCAAAATCAGGATGTTCAAAATCACCAATAACAGAATGCACAGATTCACCAGTAATGGAATGCTCAGGATTATCAAAAGGTATAAAATGATGCCTAACTAATCTATGAAATGTCCTATCTATCTTAGGATCAAAGGGTTGTAAGTCAGATGGATTGCCTCTAGTCATACACTACATTCAGCATGCACAACTAGTTGCCTTGTCATGTAAATAAAGGTGTAGGTTTGAACTACAGCTACCCTCAAATGATATCCAAATGACTTGAAATTTTGTGAGCGACCTTATAAAATGATGAGAAGATAGCACAAAAAATTTTCAGACAAAAATTCAAAGTCTAACTATGGAAGCTAAAAATGGTAGGTTGAGAAAAATAAGTGAATAAAACTTGAAAAATAAAAACCTTTTGACAGAATCCCTTTTTATGGATGATGGAGACCTCAGCCCACCTATGGCAGGCTTTCACGGTGTAGGAAATTTTTTTCTACCCCAAATACATATACAATAATTGTGATTCTGATAAATGGAGCAAAAGTTATGGCCGTTTGAAGTTTTGACAAACACAAAATTTGATACTTTTTTGGAACTTTCAAATCTGACCAAACTAAAGGCTCTAGTTATTTTTCCCACAAAATATAGATTAAAAGAAGTTACCACAAAAAAATTCAGCCAAAAATAACAACCCTAGCTACTAAAACAAAAAATCCAAAATAATTCAGCATGGGTGGTCGCTAAAATCCGTCGCTACATGATTTCTACTACTACTCTGTTTTGCCGCAAGCAAAAGTGGTCGCTAAGTCTGTCGCAAAACACTATTCACAGCAAAACACCCAAAATTGAAACAGGGGAAGCGCTTAATAGGAAAACTGAAACAGAACACATACTAAACAAAATACCAGGACATTAAACAACACTAACACACATACTAACACAATACTAACAATTAAACATAAAACACGAAAGAATTATACACACAACACTTGCTATTATGAACCTTTGGACACTGCTCCCCGGCAACAGCGCCAAATTTGATCGAGGCCGTACCAAATCTAATAAACATGAAAATGCAGTAACTAGGAAGTGATCCTAGGTCGTTTCCCAACGAGCAATGATAAACCAAATGTTCATGATATATTGCAGTAATAGTAATGATGGGGTAGGGGGGTTGTTTGTTTTTTGATTTAAAGAACAGAACAAGTAAACTGGAATACGAAACTAATAATATTAAAAACGGGCTGTTTTCTCTAATTCAGAAGCCATTCTCTTGTCCTGGGTTATGGAGAATTCGTCCCTAACAGTTAACCACTTAATCCAACCCTATTTCAATTTACTAAGCGAAAAATCAACTTAGGGTTGTCAATACGTGATTAGGCAACACATACACCAGTTAGCCCTTCGTCCATTAAGCATGAACGCAAGTTAGGCTCAGAGGCAATTAATCAAACACGAAGCGTGCACAGATTAATGTTCACGAATTTGGGTTAACTGGTGAATGGAAAACTGCCAGGAAGCCACATTACAAACGAAACCTCAAAGAGAGTTGAGCTTCGTCCTCAAAAGGAAACAACACCTGAATATTTAGCCTTCCATAGATTCAAGCAGAAAACGTAAATGAACTTAAAAGCAGAAACGTAAATGAAGCAGAAACGTAAACGAAGCATAAACGTAAATGAAGGCAGAACAAGAAAGAAATTGTAATTAGAAGCAGAAAATGGAAAATTGCATTACGTGAACAGTAGCATTAGAATGGAAAAACGTAAAAACCATAAACCCTATGCTCTGAATAATAGTCTAACAGAATAGCCTTGCACAAATCCCAAGGCTGCTATGTAAAAAAAGTCACTCAAAGTCACTGGGCCCTATTACAATATTCTGGCCCAAAATGAAATAAACACTGAACCACATAAAATAAAATTGTAATCTCCTAAGTAGAAATTAACTAAGGTAAGCGCTGCTTTATTTGCCCTCTTCAAGTCCACAACCAAAATCTAGATTAAGCCCAATGTTTCATTAATTCCTGACATTAGATTAAAAACATTATATTAGCTAAATGAGCCCAAAATAATAAAACTGCCTAATTAATTTGACAATTAAGATTAATCAGTAATTAAAATGGTGCAAAAAGGGTTTAAGAAATAAAAGAAAACGATGGCACATCAGTTTCTCTCCTTTCAAAAGAATCAAAAGATCATTTAAATGGTTTAACACCTTAAATGACTTTTGTGCGGTTAAAATTGATCTTGCGGAAAAAGATCAAAACAACTTAACCAACGTTTAGTTCTCAAAGAACTACGTAGGTCTAATTTCCTCATCGCAATTGAGGATATGTAGGAGCGAGGGAAACACCCTTGTCAACCACAAAAAGATAAAAAATACAAAAAACATAAAAAGCATAAAAACACAAAAAGACATAAAAAAAAGGGGAAATAAAACATTTTGAAGTCATATTTGCACACTTGATTAAAGGTTGTTGTCCCTTGTGACGGACGCGTGGGGTGCTAATACCTTTCCCGTGCGTAAAAACAACTCCCGAACCTTTCACACTTAAATTTCGTAGACTACACCTTTCCAGTTTTTCCAACGTTTTCCTCAAATAAACGTTGGTGGTGATTCCGCACATTTTCCTCCCATGGAAGATGCACCCACGAGCCCCGCGTCGCCCTCCCGCCGAAGGGTAGGTTGTGACATGGAGCCGTACAAAAGGCTGTATGGAGGGGGTCTATTCCAAAGGGATATTTGTCTGCTGAAAATTAAAATTAGGGGCATTAACGGTAATTTCCAGAATGACTAGGGAGCCTAGGAGTTTCATCAAACCTAAAGGAGGTAAGAGACTAAGCATAATTTATCAAATTAGCAAATATAAGCATTACAAAAACAATTAAATCCTTTTCTATTAAGTATGGAAAACAAGAGAAAATTGCATGTAATCCCAAATTAATAGAACCATATTTTGCATGCCTCCAAAATCTCCCTTTCCTCCACCGCGGAGACCGGCAACAACACCACCAAACTCGCCTCCGCCACCTCCCCAATCCTCAGCATCACCATCGGAACACTCGCCGCAACCTCCCTTTCACCCACCGTATCCCCCTCCTCACCCTTCCCCTCCAACTCCTCCAAAATCACATTCCTCGTTGCCTCTGTCTCCACCATGCCTAACACCTACTCTAGCACTGACGTCCTCTGCTTCGATGGGTTCCTGTGCTCCCTACTCTGTCGGTAATACATAAAAGAAAGACAATCTTCGAGGAGAGTGTAGTCGAAGCTCTCCCACCCCTTATCCCCGTGCCTGCTAGGGAAATCCTTCATTGCACGTGCAAGCTCCTGCGTAGCCTTCCCGTCACACCGATTCTCGACGAGAAAGCGTGCGACGGTGATGCACTGGAAGGCACTAAGGAGGCGGATCTCGTAGAGGAGCTCGGCGCCAGTCTTGAAGGCGACGAGGAGGTCAGAGTCAGCGTTGGACTGGATGAGGGAGTCGCTATGGAATGTGAGGAGGGAAAAGAGAGGAGGTAGGACTCAGCCATGGTGAGGGAAGTGATAGACATGAGTGAGTGAGTGAGTGAAGGGTTTAAAACAAGGTTGAAGACCAAGATTCTGGATATCAATTGAGATAACGAAGGTGTTTTAATAAAAACCCATCGTAATTTTTATGAGCAACACACATTCTAAGGCGGTTTTCAATAATCATCTTAGAATGTGTGTCGTACAAGCTTTTTCAGTAAGATAATTGCAAAAATGCCATCGGTTCGTTTTCTAAGGCGGTTCCAAAAGAACTTTCATAGAATGGCTGTCGTAAAAACTCATATTTCTAGTAGTGCACCAATTTACGTAGAGGATGTCAACCTATTTCATTCCTTGTCCATGGCGATGCTCATAGTGGCATTATCATGGGTCCCAATTTATGTTTTCTACTTGCGATGGCCAATGGTCACGAGCAGGAGAAGATAAGGTTTTGCTTTTGGATCAAACAATAAAATATATTAAAAGAGGGATTTAATAGAACAATGTCCAAATTGTATTTTAATGGTCTTCGGAAGGAAGAAGCAGAAGGAAGTGATGAGTGATGAAAAAGGGTTGAAAGAAAAGGTGGCTTTGGGAGATGAAGATGGATATTGAGAGAAAAACATCAACCATTTGTAAGGTTTTTTATTTTTGTTTATAGTTTTGAATACTTTATATTTAATATTTGTTATGTTACACGATAAACAAAGAACATGCCACATCTATAAGAATCATAAGTTATTGACATGATGTGACATGTGTCAAAAAAGAAAAAGAAAACATTTAAAAGGTTCAAACAACTTAAAACTTCTAAAATATATATATGTCTAATTAAGATTTTTAAGCCAATTTGTTATGATTTTTAGTATAAGCCCCTTTGTTGGATCAAGTGGCCTCGGAATAATTAAGAAGGGGGGGTTGAATTAATTATTAATGAACCTTTACTAATTAAATATCTATCCTTCTTAATGTTACTAGATTCAATTAGGCTTATACAATAATGTTAAGAAAGTAAAAAACAAAAATAGAAACTTAACCAAAAGTAAAAATGATAATTAAAGTGCACAGCGGAAATTAAAAGTGTAGGGAAGAAGAAGACAAACACAAGAGTTTTATACTGGTTCGGCAACAACCCGTGCCTACATCCAGTCCCCAAGCGACCTGCGCTCCTTGAGATTTCTTTTCAACCTTGTAAAATCCTTTACAAGCAAAGATCCACAAGGGATGTACCCTCCCTTGTTCTCTTTGAACAACCAAGTGGATGTACCCTCCACTTGAACTGATCCACAAGAGATGTACCCTCTCTTGTTCTCAGTCACAACAACCCAAGTAGATGTACCCTCTACTTGTACCACAAAGGATGTACCCTCTAATGTGTTAAGACATAGTTCTCAGGTGGTTAGTCCTTTGAAACTTTGTGAAAGGGGAAACAAAATATATCTCAGGCAGTTAGTCCTTTGAAATCTTTTGTTTAAGGGAAAGGGAAGAATCAAAAGAATTCTCAGACTGTGTCGTTTTGAATTCTTTGGAAAGGGAGAAGGGAGACACAAAAGAATTCAGGTGGTTAGTCCTTTGTTCTTTTGGAAAAGGGAGAAGAGAGACACAAAAAGAATTCAGGCGGTTAGTCCTTGGCGAATTCTTTTTGGCAAAGGGAGAAGAGAATGAAAAGATGAATAGCACACTTTTGTTTTCTGTGAAAGAGCAAGGTTTCGAAAACCAGAAAACTTAGAAAGCTTTTGGCAAAGGAAGAAGAAGAAGATGTTCAAAGAAATTCAAAGGTTGTAAAAGAATATATGAAAAAGTTGTAATAATTATTTTTCAAATGCAAGTCAAGGTCTTGCTTTTATATACTCTTCATGTCTAGTCAAGAAAACCGTTAGAAGAGTTATAACTTTTAGAACAACCTGAAAACCGTTGGAAGAGTTATATCTCTTGATTTTTATTCAAAACTTGTCACTGGTAATCGATTACCAAAACCATATAATCGATTACACAAAGCTTTTTATGAAAGGATATGACTCTTCACAATTGAGTTTGAATTTCGACGTTCAGATACACTGGTAATCGATTACCAATATCTTGTAATCGATTACACCATTTTGAAATCAATTGGGACGTTGCAAATTCTGTTAAAAGCTTTTGAAATCAAACTTCGCCACTGGTAATCGATTACAAGAAACTGGTAATCGATTACCAGAGAGTAAAAACTCTGGTAACTTATAAAATTTTGAGAAAAACTCTTTTTTGTTTTTTGAAAAAAAAACTTTTTTATACTTCCCTTGTGAAGTCTTCTTGATTTCTTCTCTTGAATCTTGAATTCATCTTTTCTTGAATCTTGAAATCAAACTTCTCTTGATTCTTGAATCTTCTTGATTTCTTCTTGTTGACTTAATCTTGAAATCATTCTTTGGGCTTTTTGTCATCATCTTTGTCATTATCAAAACTACTTGATTCATCATCATGAAGCTTGCTTCTACACCCTTTTCTTGTAGTGTTGCCACCATAACATTTGATTAATTTTTAAAATCTATCACAATAAATTCCCTACATACAGATAAGCATTAAAAGAAATTATCAAGTATGACGTAGAAAAGAGGAAAAAGATGGATTAAATTAGCTCCGATGTTATTAAATATATTATATTAACAATATTAAATGTTATAATCATAATTTTTTAAATGTAATTTTTTATATATATGTTTGAATTTTTCTTTTTCAAAATGATTTAAAACTAAATTTTAAGTAAATTACAAAATTGTCATACCATACATTTTGCTATAATAATAATAATTTTTTTCAAATCTAACATTCTTATTTATACATTTGACTTTTGTTTTTAAAAATGTTTTAAAAAAATACTTATTTACATTTTTAATTAAATAACAAAATTAGCTCACACAATAGATTTTATTATACCAATACATTTCTTTAAATCTAACTTTCTTAAATTTGACTTTTGCCTTTTCTAAATAGCTTATTTACTATTTTTTATTTTAATAAAATAACAAACAAGAAAAATGTACCTGTTTATAAATATTATATTAATGACATTAAAAACTATTCTAAAAAATAATTTAACATTGTATGAGTATTTTATTAGAAATAAAAATTATACCTATTTCAAGTAATGACTATCCCAGAGGGCTTGAAAGCTATTTATAAAAAGTCATCAAGTAGGTTATTAATAGTAATGACCAATTTTCAATAACTACTAACTAGTTAGTAATGCTAAGTGCATCATACTCTAACCTCGTTTCAAAATTCCAAAAACAAATGTTACGATAATGTAGTGTTCAAAATCAAAACTAAAAATAATAAATATCTGAACAAATTTAATCATGGAATCTTAAGGAGCAAGCAGTAGAATGTAAGATGCTCAGTCTGAAATTAGCAACTTATTTAAAATTAGAGGAAGTCATAAAATGTTTACTCTAACATACTGCTAAGAAATAATAAGGATAAAATGTGTGAATTCACCTCTTTTAATGAAGTAAATAAGTAAAAATGATACCAACTATGACATTATTTTAGCATTTTCTTCATCACTAGCATGATGTGATCTGAGCATGCATTTGTGTGCATCACTATCTTCCATTGAAGAATTTGAATTTTTGTCATGAACTCCCGTTTGAGACCACGGTGTCAATGGAAAATCAGACTCACCACAATGTCTACTTCCACTCGTAGAAGCATCTACAAAAAGAAACATAGCTGCTGCTAGTCTGCATTTAATTAAAATCTCAGTTTTTGATCGTACTAAACAACTATAAGAATTGATATATTTCTTATCGAAGTAACACAACTTACAATACCTTAGTATACTATTCTTTAGCATAAGCTAAAGTAAACTATTCTATTATAAATGATTCATGCTCTCTAAATAAACATTAGAAGTAGCTCATCTATTTTAAATTTTCAGTTTCAACAACAAGATGGTATCAAACAACTCAAGTGATTGTTGAAAATTTGAAAATCCTGTAAATTCTCAAGGCCTTGAAGTTCCTTTGGTACCTCTCCCACCAGCATGTTATTGGAAAGGTTCAATGTTTTGAGGCTCTTGAAAGCACCAAATTCTGGAAAAGTTGAACCTTCAAACTTGATTAAAGACAAGTCTAGATATTCAAGAGATAAATTTCCAAAAGTAGAAGAAATCACCTCCAAAGCATTATCTGAAAGGTCAAGCCACATTAAAGCTTTGAGTTGGGAAATTGTACTTACATTACCTCTAAGATTCTGATGAGAGAGATGAGTTTCTCCACAAATGAGTTATCTTCCCAAGAGCAGTAATCTGAGTTGTTGGCATTCCATATAGGTCAATGGCAAGTAGTATAGTTTGTTCCTGAAACTCAGCACCCACAAGCAGAGATTTTGATAGATGCCAAGTTGATGGAAAATGCAATTAGCACAGAATTCTCATCACTGAATACAACATCCTCCAAAAATCTCTCCCTGGAAGTGTGAAGGTTTATGAAACCAAGAGAGCTACTATTTGCAACACACCCTCAAATGAAGATTTGATGCTTCATGAGAAAACCTTTAATTTTGAAAGCTATCACCAAATAATTGAGTAACGCTATATCACTGATCAACATTTTCAAGGATAAAGTAAGCACCCTTTTCAGATGGCCACAAACACATTTTACCCAATGTGTCCGAAAACCTAGTATATTTGCATGTTTTGTAGCAAAGATGAAGAGAGGAATGGAAAAGTAACAGCAGAAGAATTGATCAATTTCCTATCAAAGTAACATAACTTTAACAATACCTGAGAATGTTTCAGTTATTTTTTTTCACAATCATATTAATGCACGTTAGTTTGTTAGTTTTTGTAAGATTAGTAAGAGCATGCTAGCATAGAAAGGTTTAAAGAATAAGTCTGATGTATTTTATTCATAGAATAGTGTTGTGTGTGTGTATATATATATATATATATATATATATATATATATATTAGTAAAATTAAAAAAAGAAATAACAAAAAAATAATAAACCAAATAAAAAATAACTAAATTTTTGTTGTATCTTTATATATATAAAAGGGGACGGGTTAAGAAGTTTTGAAAATATATTTTTGGTGAGTAAATGAAAAAAAAGGCTTTAATTGGCCTTAATTAGGAATGCTAAAAGAAAACAATATGCTTTCATTGTCTTATTGGCTTCCCGTTTGAAATGGCCTAAGTGATGAAAGGGATAAAAATTTAAGATGCACAAAAAATAAATAATCGAAAAAAAAATGAATGACAATATCAAGAAAAATGGAGTGTTAGAATTAACAACTTATATTTCACTTTAATGCCTATAAAATTAATAAATTTTGAAGTAATCTTTATGATGTAATATGATTTTAAAAAATACCTAGAATTAGAAGGTTGACTTGGTAGTAAAAAGAAAAGGGAGGGAGAGAAAGGTTGTGGATTCGATTCCGCCTACTAATAGTTAACAACTAATATTTGCCAATAAAAAAAATACCAACTTAGATTTAGATTTGAAAAAATGATAAGAATGGACCTGGCAGATGACGACAAAATGATGTTCATCACTGATATAGCTACAAAGTTATGCCTTTTGGATTGAAGAATGTTGGGGCCACATATCAACAATTGATGGATAAAGTGTTCAGTGCACAATTGGGGAGAAACTAGGAAGTATATGTTGACAATATGGTAGTCAAGCCCGATGACCTGCCAACACACATCAAAGACCTGGAGGAAGTATTTGGTTAACTCCAAAAACACAACATGAGATTGAACCTTGAGAAGTGTACCTTCAAAGAGAAAGGGGGAAAGTTACTAGGATTCATGTTAAAACATAAGGGGATACATGCTAACCCTGACAAGTGTCAGATCATCCTAGAGATAAGAAGCCTTAAAAACATGAAAGAAGCCTAAAGACTAGTTGGCATAATAGCTTCCCTGTCCAGATTTTTGCCGAGGATCGCCAGAAAAAGTAAATCGATTATGAATCTCTTTAAGACAAAAAAATTTGTATGGAAGGAAGAATGCGAAATAACCTTTCGATATTTAAAAAAGACACTTGCAACCCCCTAGTACTTTCAAACCAAGTACTAGCAAGAGACTCATAGCTTACCCCTCGGTATTTGCCAAAGCCATAAGCGCAGTCCTTGTCCAAGAGGGAAATGGTGAGTTAAGGCCGATCTATTTCGTTAGTCGAGTATTGCAGAACCTAGAAACTCGATATTGGGTAATGGAGAAAGTAGCCCTAGTGCTAGTCAATGTTGCTCGACATCTTCGGCAATATTTCCAAAGCCATAGGATTACTGTTCAAAATGATTGCCTTATAGCTAAGGTATTGCACAAACCCCAATTGGGTGATTGAATGATATCATGGTCCGTTGAGTTATCGAAGTATGACATCCACTATGAGTTGAGGGGTACCATCCGAGCACAAAGCTTAGCTAATTTTGTAAATGAGTTGAAAAAGACAATGGGACTAACCAAACCAAGAGTGGGGGGTGGGGGGGGGGGGTGGGGGTGAATTGGTGTAAAAACAAATCGTCAAAAAAAAGTTTTAAAATTTTTGTTCCCTAAAGGATCGTATCACAACTTTCTTTTAAATCGATATTGAATCAATCACCCGAACATAGTACTCTTTTTGTTAAAGTGCACCAATTTAAATTTTCTTTGAAACTTAGCTAGTTTATAAAGAATGCAATAGAGAGAGAAGAGAGTTAAGGAGAAGATAGAGAACAATATTGATAATGGTTCACTATTTCTAGAGAAGCTAATCCAGCTATCTAATTCAACCCGAATTAGATTTTCACTATGCAATGTGAGTTTTACAAGCAATCACAAGAAATTTCAAATTCTTCCTAGAAAATGAAACTTAGGCACCCAACCCTAGGGTCCTTAGTGAATCTAAGCCTAAGAGAAACCTACTCTTAGCTTCAAACTAGAAACACCTATTCTAGCATGCAGTAAAACTTTTGTTGATGCAGTAACAATGTGTAAAAAGAATATGAAATAGAATCAAGGAGAGATACAACCTTTACATTCAAATGCAAGAACAAAAGACTTGATTGAATGGACCTCTCTTTATCTTAAGTGTGTTTACAACTCACTAATCACATAACCCTCAGAGAAACTTTAGTTTAGAAAGCTCCAAGAAATGAAAATTGAAGTTTGTGAGTTGTAAAAGTTCGTTGAAAGTAAGAACACAAGGTGGATATATATAAAAAATAATTATAACTTCCTGTAATCAATTAAAGTGTTCTTCCCCAATTCTAGAAAACATTCAAGAACAATGTAATCGATTACTATATCCTCGTAGTAGATTAAACCAGAGACCCAAAAAAATAGTCATGGTTTTAATTTGAATTGTGTAATCGATTATGAATATATGGTAATCGATTAAACCAGAGCCATGATTTCTCTGCAAGTTCTCATAGACTTATGTAATCGGTTACACACATGTGGTAATCGATTAAACCAGTGATTTATATAGCACAAAAGATGTTCCTAATATTAGAAACTATGTTCCTACTTCTATATGATGATGCATGATGTACACACAGATTGACTAAGGATAATAAAAACCAAGCAATACAAATGTTACTCAATGAGGAGTTGGGCATGGAAAAGTCAAAATGCTTCTTAGTCTTGATCCTTATGTTGTTCCCTCTATCTCTAACATGAGTTTCATCCGCCATAAACACAATTCTAGCACGAGTGGTGGACTCTACATGTAAACGGCAATCAACATGGTAGTGGAGCCGAAGTCATTTTAGAAGGTCCAAACAACATGGCCTTATCACAATTATTGTGTTTCGAGTTTAAGGATACTAGAAAGCAGGATGAATATAAAACATTTCTGGTAGGCTTGAGATTGACCAAAGAATTCGAAGCCCGAAGGGTCAAATGCCGAAGTGATTCCAAAATTGCTTATGAGCAAATTAACAAAGTTTTCTAGATAAGAGACCCCCAACTATTAAAATATTGTCATCATGACCGAAGCCTGCAAACAATGTATGGCTCGATGCTTTAACTCTAAGTTAGTGCCTAGGCAGTTTAGAAAGGGAGACTTCATCTAGAGAGTTTGAGGAGAAGCCTGAAAGGATTCATTAAAAAGCAAGTTAACTGGCAAATGGGAAGGACCATTCAGGGTTTGACACAACTTACAAAATGGGGCCTACAAACTTGAAGAATTGTCTAGAAAGACCATTCTGAGGACTTGGAATTCTACTCACTTAAAGATCTATTTCTGTAAAACTTTGCAATGAATGGTGTACTCTTTTTCCTATCTCAACTGTTTATCCCTATAAAAATATGAAAGGGCTTTTTGCCGAGAAGGTTTTAAGGAGGCACACTCAAGCAAAATATCATAAATGAAGTTTTTTTCCATCCACATATGCTTATGTTTTCAAGTTCTCAAGTTTCATTATGATCACTCAAACAGTTCCCTCTTGAATACCTTCTTCAGCTAAGTTTGAACTTAGTAATTTTATCATTATTATTAAATAGTTCCCTCCTAAATACTCTCTTCGGATAAGGTTGAAATTAGTAAGTTATCATACTCGATTAAACTGTTTTATCCCAAATACCTTCTTTGTCTATGGTTGAACTTAGTAATTTTATGGTTAATATTAAATAGTTCCCTCCCAAATACCACTACTTGAAAAATGCATTTTAGTGACTGACGAAATTAATCGATATATTGGAAATATTAGTTGTTTTATTCGGTCTTTACAACCCAAGTCTCTAAACCTTCAGCGACCAAAATATGTGTTGGTCACTGCCTTGCGACTGATGATTCGGTTGCTAATAAAAATGCTCAGTTGTTGGTGATTTGGTCGTTTTTATTGCTAGGGAACCAATTCAGCCACTGAAACCTTTTGTCTCTACTTCGGTTGCTAAAGTTTATTTTAAATGGATTTTTAAATAAAAAATTGTGGGTGATTGTTTCGATGGTTGTGTAGTGACAAATATTTTTAAAATTGGACCAACCACTGAACCGGTGAAAGTACTAATATAAGGTTTAATGGTTCAACCGTGATTGAACTAGTAATAAAATAATATTTTTAATTTTTTATTATAATGTATTTTATAGTTTTAAGTAAATACAATATAATATTCATAATTTTGTAACCTTAAAAATTAAACTTTTTTAAAAGTATCATTACTTATAGCAAGATGCCTCAGGTGGGAGAGCAATATAGGTCTCCCCACCATGGAAAAGAACTATGAACCATTAGATTTCTCATTAAAATAATGAATGGTTGGAATTTTTTAATTTTGTCTTTTGAATTTTTTTTCCAATTTATCCTTCTACCTTCACCAAATCTGCATCACCTTTGACAATAATGGAACATCCCCACCCTCTCTCCTTCAATGTTACTAACTCCACCATCAATTTCAACTAGTGCCTCTTCTCACAAAATGAATTTTATTAGGCTACGACTTGAAATCTCAATTGTGTTGCTTGTGTTTTGGTTGTTGTTTTTATGTAGATTTTGTTGTGCTTAAGTTGGTTTGGGGATGTTGCTAGGTTTGTTGTTGTCGTGAATATTCCTAGTCTCTATCCACTTTCTCTCTCACCATAAAAATGAAAAAGATGATGGAACTCACAAACCCAAGGGGGGGGTGAATTGGTTTCTATATCAATTTAGACTTTAAAAATCAGAGTTAAAAAAAAACTTCTTTTCCAAGGATCATATTGCAAACTTTTGATAAACCAATATTTAATCAATCACCCTTAACACATAATTTTTTGTTAAAGTTATTTCTTAAAAAGATATTTTCTTTAATCTTCAGTAAATTGAAGCTAATCCAGTATAGAATTCTTACAATAAATCACAATCAATCTTAGTTCCCACCCCAAAAAAAGAGACTAAGGCACCCAACCCTAGGGTCCTCTGTGAATAAGAGCCTAAGAGAAACCTACCCTTAGCCTGAACTAGAAAAACCTATTCTAGTATGCCTTTTGAAATTCCTGCATATGCTAGCAATGTGTAGAAACACATGAAAAACATAGTCAAGGAAAGACATAACCTAATCAATCATGTGCAAGAACCTTTCTTGAGTGAATGAGTGTCTTCTTGAACTTAAGAGAAATTCACAACTCACTTTTCACCATGAGATCTTCAAAAACGAAGTTTAGAATTTGTGAGTCGCATTTTTTCTAAGCACTTAATCTTCCCTCTTTATTTCACTTATTTTAGCTCGCACTTCATTCACACACAGAACTGAGAACACAAGCTTGTTATTTATAGAGAAAATAGTTATAACCTCCTGTAATCGACTAAATAGTCAATGTAATCGATTGTTTCAAAGAAGTAATGAATTATTTTATCATTTCAATTGATTAAAGTGTTCTTCCCAACATCTAGAAAACTTTCAAGAACAAAGTAATCAATTAGATTCTTGATGTAATCGATTAAAGTGTTCTTGATCACTTTTGGGAACACTTTTAAGAACAAAGTAATCGATTACTATCACCTGGTAATCGATTAAAGCACTAATCAATCATATGCAAGAACCTTTCTCGAGTGAATGAGTGTCTTCTTGAACTTAAGAGAAATTCACAACTTATTTTTCACCATGAGATCTTTAAAAACGATTAAATTTGTTGTTTTTCTGCACCTATCCTCTTCTCTCCTTCATTCATGCTCACCATTTTGCTTCTAGTCATAATAGCCTTGGACTCCTCCTTAGGATTCTTCTCTATGTTGGCTCCAAAGCTGCTTGACGGTCGGTCTGCCAGTTGTTTTGCTAATTGTCCCACCTGGACTTCTAGATTCTTGATGCATGACTCAGTGCTCTTTTGATTGGACATGGATACTTGCATGAACTTAGCGCGACAGCAAGGCGCTTAGCGCATTCATCGTGATTTCCAGAAAACTAGGGGCTTCTCACCCCTTCTCATAGGCCCCTATTGGGCCATCAAACCCTAATCAAAACAAGCACATTGTGACTATAGTACAACCCTAAAGCTATTCTAACTAACAACTAACCTAACACTAAGCATAAACAGAAATTCTACCTAACAATCACTAAGTTATCTAATCTAAGGTTGAAAACATAGAACGAAAATGAAGTAAAGTAAAGAAACTTACTTGGATTGTGTAGATGAATGCAAAGAATAGCAAAGGTGCAGGAATGCAGGGAGATGAAGCAAGGTGAGGGAAAATGCAGTGAATGGCCTTAATGCACAACAAGAGCGAAATGGAAACTGCCTGAGGCAAGTACCTTATAACTTTTGGCAGTTTCGTATGGTGCGCTTAGCGCACAGTTGTGCTTAGCGTGTCCATATGACGTTTGAGTTTTAAAAGCCCCTGTGCTTAGCGCATCTACTCGCTAAGCCCAATTCAAAATGTTAAAATTCTAGAGAAGCTTTTGGGCTTAGCGCGCAAGGACTCGCTTAGCGGGTACTACAGCTTTGATTGGTCCTACAACTTGCACTTAGCCGCCAAAGGCTGCGCTTAGCGAATTAATGCTCATTAAAAAGCAGTAGTGGCCCGCGCTTAGCGCAATTCTAATAATTACAATTCCAGAGAAGGAATTACGCTTAGTGAGCGTTCGCGCTAAGCTCAATTTGAAAGAATTAAAATCTAGAGAGGTTTTTGGGCATAGCGCTAAGCACTTGCTTAGCGGGACCATCCAGCCATTGATCAGGGGTCAAGGCACTTAGCATGAACAACAGCTCGCTTAACGCGTGAAGGAAATGGCGCTTAGTGCGAGGGATGCACTTAGCGCGTGGACCACAGACAATTTTCTAAGTTATTTTTCTGTCCATCTCTTCACAAAACTTATAAACCCCTTTTTCAATACTAAACATGTTGAAAACACACAATCACAAGCAATCTAACTGAACTAGAATGCAAGAAAAACAAAATTAAAAAGGGTTGGGTTGCCTCCTAGTAAGTGCTATTTTAATGTCATTAGCTTGACGCATAGTTTTGTGTTATCCTAGATCAATCTTGGTTCTCTCCTTCAGAACCTTCTCATCAAACTCCTTCATCTGTAAACAAACATTTTGGTCCATCAATTTTCTTTCTTCATTAAATAGATCAAAGTTGATCTGCTGGTCTTCAATACCTATTTCTAACTTTTTCTTCCCCATGTCCACTACACAGCTTGCAATAGACATAAATGGACGTCCCAAAATTAAGGGAATATCTGCATCTTCCTCAATGTCCATTACAACGAAGTCAGCGGGAAAGATAAGATGCTTCACCCGAACCCGAACCATTGCAAAATATGTATAGTTTTCCCCAATTTATAGTTCATTTGTAGGAATTGTAAATAAACTTTGCTGTGTTTAGATCTTTGTCATTAGGATCTCTTTTATTGGAATTAATGTTAAAATCTGTACAATTTCAGGTAAAAAGGAGCTAATTTCTTGAAATGCCAAAGTGGCTGTCGCGCTAAGCGAACTCAGTGGGCTTAGCTCGTATCCATCGCTAAGCGCGGCTTCAACACGCTTAGCGTGAAGAAGGAATCCAGAAGAGCACCTAAATTGAAGCAGCGTGCTAAGCGCGAGATCAGCTCGCTAAATGAGTCGTCTGTCTCTTGCCAAGCTTAGTGTAGATTGGCGCCAAGCCCAAATCCACTTACTTGCGCTAAGCGCGACAGTGGCGCTAAGCGCGACGACGCGATTTTAGAGCCCATTTAAAGCCTGAATTGTCAGAATTAGCGAAACGAAATTATTATGCTCTTGGACAAAATTTTACACATAGACCTTAGAGAGTGAGCTCTGAAGATAGCAGAGGAGAGGCAACACAACAAGGAGCCTAGGGTTCATCTTTAAGTAAGATTAGAGAGTGTTTGAGTGATTGTGATGTGCCAAGAAGAGGAGGAGGGATCCCCTTTCCTGTGTAAGCAACAATTTCTCTGTATTCTCAGTCTAATTGTAGAAAAGGCCTCCATGTTATGGCTTGCTAAAACCCTAGTTGGGGATTTCTAATGAACAATTGATGTAAACACTTTGCATATCTAATTAAGTGTGTTTTATGTGTTCATTGCTTTTGTAACACCCTGATATATATATATATATATATATATATATATATATATATATATATATATATATTATTAGTAATTATACTTGATGTTTGATTATTTGTTGCGTTATTTTTATCCATAATTATTTTCAAGGAGGTTAATTTAGTTAATAGAGGGGTGTGGGTAGATAAGGATCTAGCTTCTCAAAGAAGCCTCTTGAGAAAGCTTTTCAAAGAAGCCACAAGGAAGCTTCTTGAGGAATCCTCTTAATGAAACTTCTTGAGAAAGCTACATGAGCTGCCTCGGTAAAAATGCTGTCCAGCCTTGGTTAACCGTTGAATCCTCTCGAAATTTGCTCTGCAGCTTCACAAGACACTTGTCCACGATATGACCATTGGGATCTTTGAGAAGATGTCTGGAGTGTGCGCGAAGCTTCTATTCCCGAGAGCATTTCTCACTTGAGCGTTTTCAGCTTTTGCTTTCGTGTAGCTTAGGAAAAACACCATTTCTTCTCCTTTCTTTCTTCCAAAACCATTTCTAACGTCCCAAGCACTTTCTCCATCACCCACAGCCACTATTAGCCACCACAAACCGCCGTTGTTCTCCGTTGCAACCCCACACTGAGAGGAGCCCTTCGACCGAAGCAAAATCTTCCAACTTGGCTTGCGGTTTCGGTAGAGAACGAAACCCTAGTCTGACCTTTTGTTTTCCTTCGAGGTAACCATGGTTCTATGCTTGTTTCTTGTTAGTTTCAGCTTGTCTTTGCATCTTTTCTGACTTTGGAACCGCCATTGCATGTCTTATGCTTCCTTTGAAAAACCCTTGAGAAAGAGACTTTGTAAACGTTATCCCTTCATGAAATGAATGTTATTTTTGTAACCTACACTGAACCCCAGTCACATTGGCATGGTCGGAATTTCCAAATGATGTTCCTTTGTAAAACCCAAAATGCTCTCAGCTCTTTCATGTATTGATGTGGGTGTTTGACCCAGAGCACTGTTATTAGCTTTGTTTTCTGAAATCCATATTAAGTCTCCTTCGTTTTGGTATGGTAGAGGATTGCATGGAACCAATGAGCGGAAAAGAAAAAGACATCTCCAAGTGACGTGACAAGGAAACTGCGGGTAGCTCACAATAGGTGAGGGGAGTTTATTATAAAATTTACCGTTTTAACACCATAGTTAGGGTCAGAGAACCTATCTATGAGGATATCTGCTTGTCCTTATTGCATGCTGATTTTTCTTTCAAGAATATTATGTTTTTAACTAATGGGATGCAATAAAATTGTTATTGATATGGATGCTGTTTTTTCAGGAGAAATTATGTTTTGACAAATGGGATGCGATATATATATATATGTATTGTAATGAATGATATTGTTGTGTTTGTCTGAATTGTGTTGTTTGAAGACCGTGAGTGTGAATCTCAGACATGAAAGATATATATATATATATATATATATATATATATATATATATATATATATATATGTGTGTGTGTGTGTGTGTGTGTGTGTGTGTGTGTGTGTGTGTGTGTGTGTGTGTGCGAAATGCGATTTATTGTTGATGTTGCTATTGAGGATTTTAATTGATATGTGATGATTATGATGATATTGATTTGAGATGACGTTGTAAATAAAGACCATGTCAACATGAATTGTTATTATTGATGAATATGAGAATATAAAATGAGGTTGTTGTTGTTGTTGATAACGTCGTTGAAACTATAACACCCTGAAATATATATATATCTATATATTATTAGTAATTATGTTTGATGTTTGATTATTTGTTGCGTTATTTTTATCCGTAATTATTTTCAAGGAGGTTAATTTAGTTAATAGAGGGGTGTGGGTAGATAAGGATCTAGTTTCTCAAAGAAGCCTCTTGAGAAAGCTTTTCAAAGAAGCCACGAGGAAGCTTCTTGAGAAAGCTACATGAGCTGCCTCGGCAAAAACACTTCCCAGCCTTCGTTAAACGTTGGATCTTCTCAAAATTTGGTCTGCAGCTTCACAAGACACTTGTACACGATCTGACCATTGGGATCTTCGAGAAGATGTCTGGAGTGTGCGCAAAGCTTCCATTCCCAAGAGCATTTCTTATTTAAGCATTTCAGCCTTCGCTTTCGTGCAGCTTAGGAAAAACACCATTTCTTCTTCTTTCTTTCTTCCAAAGCCATTTCTAATATTCCAAGCACTTTCTCCAACACCCACAGCCACCATTAGCCACCACAAACCGTCGTTGTTCTCCGTTGCAACCCCACACTGAGAGGAACCCTTCAACCGAAGCGGAATCTTCCAACTTGGCTCGCGGTTTTGGTAGAGAATGAAACCCTAGTTTGACCTTTCGTTATCCTTCGAGGTAACCATGGTTCTGCGCTTGTTTCTTGTTAGTTTCAGGTTGTCTTTGCATCATTTCTGACTTTGGAACCGCCAATGCATGTCTTATGCTTCCTTTTGAAAAACCCTAGAGAAAGAGACTTTGTAAACGTTATCCTTTCATGAAATGCATGTTATTTTCGTAACCTACACTGAACCCTGGTCATATCGGAGTGGTCGGAATTTCCAAATGAGGTTCCTTTGTAAAACCCGAAATGCTCTCAGCTTTTTCATGTAGTGATGTGGGTGTTTGACCCAGAGCACTGTTATTAGCTTTGTTTTCTGAAATCCATATTAAGTCTCCTTCATTTTGGTATGGTAGAGGATTGCATGGAACCGACGAGCAGAAAAGAAAAAGACATCTCCAAGTGACATGACGAGGAAACTGCGGGTAGCTCACAATAGGTGAGGGGAGTTTATTATAAAATTTACCGTTTTAACACCATAGCTAGGGTCAAGGAACCTAGCTATGAGGATATCTGCCTGTCCCTGTTGCATGCTGATTTTTCTTCAAAGAATATTACCTTTTGGTCACGTTCATACGTTGGATGTTGTGTATGACCGTGGGGGGCACTGTGCACTGACCTTCTAGGGTCTTTGGCACTAGCTTTTGGCCACAATCATATGTCATATGGAGTGTATGTCATGGGGGGTAGAGAATCTAAGCATTTCTGAGGGGATGCTTAGGCACGTTAATTGGTCCATGGTCTTTGGCACTTACTTTTGGCCGTGATCATAGCTCATATGACACAGGAAATAGAGTAATTGTGGCCAAGTGTACTTTGTACTAGGGGGTTGTCACTAGGTAGAGAACACCTTTGGGCTCCCAGGCTGATCACCTATGGGAGGGGGGTTGTTACGTCCACACCCGGGTGGTCTCAACAAACTCAGCATAGTTCCCTAAGTAATAGTGTCGTGTGGACATGCTTAGGCTATTTCCTGAGATTTGGTTGTTGTTGGTACGTACCACATTGCATCTGAGTGTTGAGTCAGGTGCAGGCATCATTTTGTGCAGTCTGGATTGGGTCCATGGATGGATGATGAGTAATTGTTGGATGTGGATGATGAATATTTGTTGCATATGAGTGTTGAATAATGATTGTTGTGTATGCTCATCATGTTTGCCTATGTTCCTTGCTAATTGTGGTTATTTGGAATTGGTATTGGTTCTTTTTATAATGAACTCACCCTTGCAATTTTGTATCGTGTGGTTGATACCTGTAATGATCATGAACCTTGTTCGTGGGAGCAGAATGACAGTGGCAGGGTGCAAGGAGTAAGATTCTGGTGAGGAGCCGCCGAGCCGACGTGATTACGTTGGCGTTATTTTGGGAGAGAGTTGTGTTTTGTAATCAACTCCTCCGTAGTTGGTTTTTAAGTTTTATTTTATTGAATCAAAGATGCAAAACTTGGATTTTAATTATACTTATGAAAAGATTTAATTTTCGTTTATATGTATGACGTGTACCGAGTTACTGTTTCTATATAATTATGTATATTCACTTAAGTAATGATGTGTTGTTGGATGAATGTATGTTGTGACAAAATTACTTCAGTTTTCATAAGCAAAATTAAGGGAGTTCTTTTTATAAAAAATTGAAATTAGCATATATTAGAGTGTGGATATCGTAGCGACGAGGCGGGTCGTTACAGCTTCTATCGATGCTTCATTGTTGCATGCTTTTGGTCTGATTACCCATTGGTGTGTACTGTTTGGAACTTTAGCACTGGAAGTGTATTGTTTCCTTAGAACTTGATAGAGCAGGGCTAGATAACTGCATTGCTAGGGATAGATTTCAGGTTTTTTAGTTTTTAATTATGTTGTGATTATAATGTTGTTTAAATTAAGCCTAGTCCAACAAAAGGGATCTGAGGACAAAGCTTGATTTAAATTAGTCTTAACTTACGAGGGATCGAGGTTTAGTACTTTAGTTTTCAGCATAGATCACAAGAACATTCTTAATTAGAGAAATATTTTTATACGCATCAACTCATTTATTAGAAAGACCCAACGCTTTTAAACCACTGTTGTCACTTTTAATTGCTTACATTTACTGCTTTTTAGCTTAGGATATATTGCATTTCTGTTTTTATTTATGAGTATCAATGTTTGTTTACACAATGCCTGAGTCTTGAACAAAACTTTGTCTAATCCCCAAGTTCCCTATGTTCGATACTCGAATCACTCTGTTTTAATTTAAAATACTTGACGATCCGGTGCGCTTGCCAGTAACACACGCGACCCCACTTCTGTGTTTCAAAAAGAAAAGAAAAGAAGAAGAAGTGAACCGTGAGTGGGGCGGAACAATTTGCTAACTGTAAAGTCATCCTAGTTGGCATTATCTCCAAGTCTCTGGCACATGGAAAACGACATCAAATTAATACTGGCTCCTAAATCAATAAGAGCTTTGCCAACAGAAACATCACCTATAGAACAAGGTATAGTGACGCTGCCTGGATCTTTATGTTTTGGTGGAAGGATACGTTGAATCACGGCGGTGCAGTTTCCCTCCACGACTATTGTGTCACTATGGATGTACTTGTTCTTTCGAGTTAGCATATCTTTCAGAAATTTAGCATAGAGTGGCATCTGCTGCAGAGCTTCTCCAAAGGGCATGGTAATTTCTAGCTTCTTGGAAATATCCAAAAATCTAGCTAGATGTCTTTCTTTGTCCTTCCTAGAAGGTACCAAAGGATATGGTACTTCCTTCCCTTCAGCTGAAGATGCTTCTTTCTTTTCCTCTCTAGCACACTCACTCTTGCTTTTTCTCTTCTCTTCTTTTCTCTCTTTTTCTTTTTCATTTTTCTCATTTTTTTCATTTACTTTTTCTTTCTCTTTTTCTTTTTCAATTTTTTCATTTTATTGTTTTTCACTCAAAATTATTGGTGTCTCTCTCATCTATTCATCCTCCTCTTCTTTTTCTTCCTCTATAAGTTCACAAAAGGGTTGCACTGGTTCAGGTGTTGGTTCAATTACCAGTTGTTTGTCATCCTCCACCATTTTCTCCTTCTTCTTCTCCTCCTCCATTGTTACCTTCCTTCCTCAGGTCATCACAGCCTTGCATTCTTCTATTGGATTCTGCTCAATGTTAGCTCCAAAAGTACTGGAAGATTTTTCTGCAAGCTATTTGGCTAACTGCCTTACCTAGACCTCTAGATTTTTTATGGCTGACTCTGTGCTCTTATGATTAGTCAATGACACCTGCATAAACTGAGCAAGAGTTTTTTCCAGCTTTGTTGTTCTCTAAGATAAGCTAGGCCCTTGTTGTTGTGGCCTGTTAGGTGGCCCACCCTGGTCTTTATTGAACTGATTACCGGGGTGAGTTCTCCATTGATTATGCTGTTGGTAAGGTTGGCCATGTTGAAATCCAGAAAATCCACCTGCATTAAAATTTTGTCTAGGCTGGTTTCCCATGTAATTAACTTCATGAGACGTTTCTTTAGTGGGAATACACAAGTCTGACCCATGAGCTCCACCATAAAGTGTGCAACCTTAACCTACAAAACAGAGGAAGGTAAAGGTTGACTAACATGCAATTGAGTTGGCAACTTACTTAGTGTTTTAGTTAAAGCTTCAAGTTGCTTGGACAACAACTTATTTTGGGCCAACAAGGCATCATGTGATGAAAGCTCCAATAAACTCTTCTTGGTAGGAATATAAACTCTATCATGCAAAATTCCATGGTCACTGGCAGCCATATTTTCAATTAAGTCCATGGCTTCTTCAGGTGTCTTCAACTTAATTTTTCCCCCTGCAGAAGCGTCGAGTAACAGCTTTGACTGCGGCCGTAACCCATCAATGAAGATGTTCAGCAGTATAGGCTCTGAAAAATCATGAGTGGGAGTTTTTTGCAGCAAGCTACGAAATCTTTCTAATGCCTCACCCAAAGATTCATCAGGAAACTGATGGAATGAAGAAATTGCAGCTTTTCCACGACTATGGTGTCACTATGGATGTACTTGTTCTTCCGAGTTAGCATATCTTTCAGAAATTTAGCATAGAGTGGCATCTGCTGTAGAGCTTCTCCAAAGGGCATGGTAATTTCTAACTTCTTGAAAATATCCAGAAATCTAAGTAGATGTCTTTCTTTGTCTTTCCTAAAAGGTACCAAAGGATATGGTACTTCTCTCCCTTCAGCTGAAGATGCTTCTTTCTTTTTCTCTCTAGCACACTCACTCTTGTTTTTTCTCTTCTCTTCTTTTCTCTCTTTTTCTTTTTCATTTTTCTCATTTTTTTCATTTTCTTTTTCCTTCTTTTCCTTCTCACTTATTTCTTTTTCACTCACAATTATTGGTATCTCCTTCTGCTAATCATCTTCTACTTTCACTTATTCCTTAGTCTCACTCAAAGGTTCCACCACTGGGTCAATTGTTGGCTCAGTCACCAGCTGTTGTTTTTCTGCACCTATCCTCTCCTCTCCTTCATTCATGCTCACCATTTTGCTTCTAGTCATAACAGCCTTGCACTCCTCCTTAGGATTCTTCTCTGTGTTGGCTCCAAAGCTGCTTGACGGTCGGTCTGCCAGTTGTTTTGCCAATTGTCCCACCTGGACTTCTAGATTCTTGATGGCTGGCTCGGTGCTCTTTTGATTGGACATGGATACTTGCATGAACAGAGCAAGAGTCTCTTTCAGCTTCGTTGTTCTGTCATAGAGACTCGGCCCTTGTTGTTGTGGCCTGTTAGATGGTCTACCCAGGTCTTTATTGAACTGATTGCCAGGGTGAGTTCTCCACTATCCCTGTTATTGATTATAGTGTTGTCCATGTGAAAATCCAGAATACCCACCTGCATTAAAGTTTGATCTTGGCTGGTTCCCCATATAGTTCACTTCATCTGTTGTATCTTTAGTGGAAATATAGCAGCCAGATTCGTGAGCTCCACCACATATAGCACAACCTGCAAAACAGAAGAGGGTAAAGGTTGTCCAGAATGTAATTGGGTGGGCAACTTACTCAATGTTTATGTCAATGCCTCAAGTTGCTTCTTTTGGTTGGGATGTGTGCTCTATCACACATGATTACATGGTCACTAACAGCCATATTCTCAATCAAGTCCATGGCTTCTTCAGGGGTCTTCAACTTTATTTTTTGCCCTACAGAAGCATCCAAAAGCTGCTTGGATTGTGGTCTCAACCCGTCATTGAAAATATTAAGCTGGATTGGTTTTGAAAATCCATGAGTAGGCGTCTTTCTTAGTAACCCACAAAATCTTTCCAAAGCCTCAGTCAAAGACTCGCCTGGAAATTGATGAAAGGATGAGATGACAACTTTTCCTTCAGCAGTCTTGGACTCTAAGAAGTATTTCTTCAAGAATTTTTCAACCACTTCATCCTAAGTGTTAAGACTATTACCTTTAAACGAATGGAGCCATCTTTTTGCCTCTCCAGACAAAGAAAATGAAAACAAGCTCAATCTAACAGCATCCTCAGGCACACCAGCTATTCTGACAGTATTGCATATCTCAATATAGGTAACTAGATATGCATACTGGTATTCATTGGGCAGACCATGAAACAAATTGTTCTAAATTAACTAAATTAATGAATGTGGATAGGTTATATTCTGAGCTTGTACCTCTAGCCACACAATGCTTGTGAAGAATTGCGGCACAAAAGTACTTGAGTAATCTTCCAGGGTCACTCGTCTTGGCTCATCAGCCATGATATTGGCTTCAATTAATACTGTGTGAGATTCCCTTTGTTTTGGAAAACTAGAAGATGCCTCAGAAGATAGAGGTTCTTCCTGAATTGCTGCTACCTTAATGTCCTGCAAAAACTTTATATTTCTTTCTGCGTTCCTTTTCCTGCAAGTTGCATTAATTTCCAAGTCTATGGGAATCAAAACACCTGCAGAAGACCTTCTTTGCATGCAAAACAAGCAAAACAACAGTTAACCAATTCCAAAGAACAATGAATTATGTAGTAACTAAATCTTCACAAAATAAAAAATGAATAAAAAAATATATAAAAAAAAATAAACGCCTGCAATTTGAACTAAACTTTTCTAAATAAAAAGAAGATTCCCCGACAACAGTGCCAAAATACTTGTTTCCACCCCTAGGAATACTTGTTTGTGTGGGTGCGAAATCTACCGGCAAGTGCACCGGATCGTCAAGTAAATAATGAAAAGGGAATGATCCGAGTATCGAACTCAGGGAACCTGTTTTACTTGGAAAAGCGTCATTCAAAATACAGATGTTTGTAAAAAGAATTAAGTATCATGAACTGAAAACAGAGGTATATTCTATTGTAATCAAAGAAACAGTAAACGTGAACAATTGAGTGTGAAAACAAATAAGTAAAAGCATTGGGTCCTTCCACCGGGATACTTGATGCAATTAGGGATTTTCTCTATTTGAAATTATTCATGTGTTCTATGCTGAGACAAAAATACCAACACCAATGTCTTGTGAGTTTGGACTAATTTAAACTAAGCTTCATTCGCTGATGTATCTTGTTGAACTTAGCTTGATTTAAACAGCATTATAAGCACAACATAATAAAAACTAGAACCTTGCACACTTTGTCTAGCACTACAATTATCTAGCCCTACTCTATCAAGTTCCAAGGAAACAGTACATTTGTCAATGCTAAATTTCCTAATAGCACACACCAATGGGTGATCAAACCATAAGCATGCATACAATAAGCTTAGATAGAAACATTGAACACATGAAAATGACCTCAAATAGATAATAAAAATATTTACATCAAGTACTCAGTAGAAATTCCCAACAAAGGATTTTAGCCCTCCATTACAAGGGAGCAGCTTTCACAAATAGGAGAAGGGTTTCATAGAAAATACCAGATTACAAAGCACTGGGGATGTCTCCTCCACCTCTAAGAACCTAGAAAATAACTCTAAAACCTAGAATCTACCTAAAAGTTAGGACCTTTGCTTCCTTGCTCAGCTTTTCCTCTATTCTCTACACACAATTCGCAGTCAATTCAGACCTCTTTCACATCGTCATGCTCTCTTTTTTTTTTGCCAATCAGGCTTAAAAAGGACTTTCTGACCTCGAAGGCGCGCTTAGCACCATTCTCACGCTTAGCGTGAGTAAGTGATATTTGGCTTAGTGCCAATCTTGCGCTTAGCGCATAATAGACAACCGGCTCGCTTAGCGAGCTACATACACGCTAAGTGTGTGCTGGCGTGGAAGAACTTTCTTCAGGCTTATGCTCATGCGCTAAGCCACTACTGTCTCGCTTAGCGGTTTGGTCTCGCTAAGCGCATGGTTCAAGCTTAGCGAGACAACACTTTTTGAACCTTCATAATTTTCTCCCTTTTACCTGAAATTGAAGTGAAATTTACATTAAATTCAATAAGAAGGCTTCTATTGAGCACAAATGAAAACTAAAATAGAAATATTTACAATCCTACCAAAAATTAACCATAAATTGGGAGATTTATTTACATTTTGGAAACTTTTCTATACAAAAAATTAGTCATAAAAGATGACTAACACCACCTGTGATCGATTAAATAATCAATGTAATCGATTGTTTCGAAGAATTAATCAATTATTTTATCATTTCAATCTATCAAAGTGTTATTCCCAACATCTAGAAAGCTTTCAAGAACAAAGTAATCGATTAGATTCTTGATGTAATCGATTAAAGTGTTCTTGATCACTTTTGGGAACACTTTTAAGAACAAAGTAATCGATTAGGATCACCTGGTAATCGATTAAAGCAAAGACTCTTGAAAAACCAATCATTGTCTCAATTGAACTATGTAATTGATTACGGTTAACTGGAAACCGATTAAACTGATATGAAAATCTCTCTGCAAGCTACAAACACTTGTGTATTTGATTATGATTAGCCTTGTAATTGATCAAAATAGAGATTTTTATACACTAAAGTAAGTTTCTAACTTTAGAAACAATCTTCTTATTCCTACATGATGATGCATCATGTACATATGAAAAGATAGAGATTATGATGCAACAATCAATACAAATGCCACTCAAGATAGTTGGGCATGTAAAAGACAAAACTTCTTCAAGCTTCTTCAAGCTCCAATACTTAGTCTTCATGTTTCTCCCCCTATCTCTAACAAAAATTACCAAATATTGGGTACAAGAACACATGTTTTGGATCTGCATTTTTCGTATGATGGCTTCCGATGAAGAGTAGCGACAGTGATTTGGGCTTGAAAAGGTACTGTCAATGAGTGTGACGGTTCACTGGGCGAGGTGGTCATCGATGTCTTCATTTTCAAAGAATAAAACAACCTTTTCAAAGAACCATTCAACCCGCTCAAACTATCGGTTTTCACGGTTCTTCACCAATTCCACCGATTCTTCATTGATTTGATAACTCAATTGTTTTAAGTAGCTTTCGGACTGGACAGGCAACCGGTTCTTGGTTGTATTGGTTGAACTAGCCAGTCTGGTCTAGTTTTAAAAACCTTGGTAGCGATCGAGTAGTATCATTCGTTGGCGCGCCTATCTCTAATTCGGTCGTTACATTTTGTTTATGATATTTTAAAAGATACTTTTGATAATAATACCAGTCACTATTTCAATATGTGTAGCAACTAAACCATTTCCGTCATTGAAATAAATAGATGATTACAAATAATTTTTTCCATAAAAGCAAAAGTGGTGGTTGTTTTTGTTGCTAGAAGCAAGAAAAATAATCACAAATTCAGTTGCTAAATTAATAATTATTCAACCCGCTTAATAATTATGAATAAAAAATTATTAATCACATTCAAACCCAATAAGATATATAATATATCCATAAATAATGTATAATAAAATGCTACTTCAATACTTGTAAACAATGCATATTCATAACTCAAAGAGAACCAACATGATATATAATATATCCCAAAACCACAATGTACAACAAATGTTTAGATTACCAACTAAAAAAAAACATCTAGTTCAGTTTTGAAATTGATAAAATCAAAATAAACATGGTGTTAAATATTGTCATCTAGTGCAATGAATGGTCCTCTAGCTCAATCAACTTTAGCATCATCAACATAATTCTCAATGTCATCTTCACTGGTAGTAGTTGTAGTACGACCTAGCATGACAGACTTAATATTGAAGTGCTCTAATATAAGGTGCATTTGGTCCTTTTGTTGACGAATTTGTTCATTCTGATGATGAAGCTACTCTTCTTGTTGGTCATGATTTTGAATCATTTTTGTCATTTGTTCCTCCAATGTCTTCTCTTTATTTGTCTTTTTTGTAAGCTCAACATTTAGCTTTTGAATTGTCTCACACTTCTCGTGTATTTGGTCTACCACCTTAGGCTAAGTGGCAGAAGGTTAGGCACATTTTGCTCAATGCACCTAGCTCGTACACATTTCCTTTGGCATTTTTACCTCCAACGACAATAAAATATAAGTCATTGTAATTAACAGAGAAAGATGGGGTAGATGAACTTATGTAAGCTCCATTGGAGCTTGTAGGCCTAGGATCTTCTTCATCAATGGATTCCTTTGCTTCTTGGAAGATGAATGGCAGCGGAATGCAGAAGGAAAAGAGAGAGGAGACGCCACTTTAAGGAGAAGATGAGTCTAGAAGAAGCATAACTAAAATTAGTGGGCTGAACCATACTTGTGTTTTGAAAGCCGCATCCTCCATTACCTTATTGTTCGCATCTTGCTTCTGAGATCTTCAAACCTTGCTCAGGTTTCTGAAGAAAATCTCATTGTCATGTGGGCCTTTCATAAAGGTTTACAAATTGATTGGGCACATCTTGTTAGATATCGCATGCATAAGGCATTGCGATTGAATGCTCCATTGCCTTACCCTCATCTTGTTACCCTTTTCCTTCAACACTTCAACATCCCTCTTGATTCTGAACCTTATGTTTCAATCAAGAGATCTTTTCTTATAGGCACTTCAGTCATAGCATCTTTTTCTTATCAAAAGGAGCATGATGGCTCTTGGGTGAAGAAAGGTACTCGACATGTTGGTGAAGAAGGACATGATGGAGAGGATTCATCTCTCCTTTCAAAGATTTTAGACAGGTTTGATGGTCTTCAAACCTTTGTTGGTGAGAGGTTTGACAATTTGGAATTACAAGTGGATATGCGCTTCAATGAAATGGAGTCAAGAATCACAAAGGTTGAAGAAGATGTGTCTTACATTCGTTAAAGCTTCAATCTTCCACCATCGCCGCCACCATCATCTTAGATTTCTATTTTAATATTATTAGTACTTTGATTTTCAGCCTTGTATTTTGGCTATATTATTATGGTATTTGAACAATTTACTATTCCCTTATTTGCATGGTATGTTTGAACAAATATTAAGTATGTTGTTTGACTATGTGGATTTTATAGTTAATCTATTCATGATTGTTGCTTCATGGTTCTTGCTTCATGATTTGGTTGATATTTTTTCATGAATGTTGTATGGATGTTTAGTTATATTTGAATACTTCAAATTTGATATGCACTTTGGCTTTTGTTGATGCCAAAGGGGGAGAGAAATAGGGATTAAATCAAGAACTCACATGAGTAATCAACTTAATTTTAAGATAAGCATAAATTCAAAAACAAAGGGGGAGAATGGAAATTTATATGAGTGATCGACTAGGAAAAAGTGTGTGTGTTTCTTGATTTCAGAAGTTGTCATCATCAAAAAGGGGGAGATTGTAGAAGCAAAGCTTCATGATGAATCAAGAGTGATTCAAAGATGTTTTGATGATAACAAAGATGATAACAAAAGATGATGACAAAGGTGATGACAAAAAGCTCAAAGGTCAATTAAAGAATGAGTTCAAGATATTCAAGATAGAATCAAGAACACTTCAAGATTCAAGAGGAAAGTTGATTTCAAGAATCAAGAGATCAAGATTTCAAGAATCAAGATTTAAGTGATCAAGATTCAAGACTCAAGATTCAAGAATCAAGAGAAGACTTAATCAAGATAAGTATGAAAAGGTTTTTCTCAAAAATTGAGTAGCACATGCATTTTTCTCAAAACATGTTTACCAAAGAGTTTTTACTCTCTGGTAATCGATTACTAGATTGTTGTAATCGATTACCAGTAGCAAAATGGATTTGAAAAAAAAATTCAAATGAATTTACAACGTTCCAATTGATTTCAAAAAGTTGTAATTGATTATAATGTTTTGGTAATCGATTACCAGTGCCTTTGAACGTTGAAATTCAAATTCAAATGTGAAGAGTCACATCCTTTCACATAAAAGCTTTGTGTTATCGATTACACTGATTTGGTAATCGATTACCAATGATTGTTTCTGAATAAATCAAAAGATGTAACTCTTCAAATGGTTTTTGACTTTTTCAAATTGGTTTTAAGTTTTTTCTAAAAGTCATAACTCTTCTAAATGGTTCTCTTGGCCAGACATGAAGAGTCTATAAAAGCAAGGCTTTGATTTGCTTTTAAATACACTTTTCCAATCAATCTTATAGAAGCCTTGAATCTCTTTGAACTTCTTCATCTTCTTTGTGCCAAAAGCTTTCCAAAGTTTTCTGGTTTTCCAAACCTTGAAAACTTGTGCTATTCATCTTTTCATTCTCTTCTCCCTTTGCCAAAAAGAATTCGCCAAGGACTAACCGCCTGAATTCTTTTTGTGTCTCTCTTCTCCCTTTTCCAAAAGAACGAAGGACTAACCGCCTGAATTCTTTTGTGTCTCCCTTCTCCCTTGTCAAAGAATTCAAAATGACACAGTCTGAGAATTCTTTTGATTCTTCCCATTCCCTTATACAAAAGTGTTCAAAGGACTAACCGCCTGAGAATTCTTTTGTATCCCCATTCACAAAGTATCAAAGGTTTAACCGCCTGAGATCTTTGTCTTAACACATTGGAGGGTACATCCTTTGTGGTACAAGTAGAGGGTACATCTACTTGGGTTGTTGACTGAGAACAAGAGATGGTACATCTCTTGTGCATCAGTTCTAGTGGAGGGTACATCCACTAAGTTCAAAGAGAACAAGGGAGGGTACATCCCTTGTGGATCTTTGCTTGTAAAAGGATTTTTACAAGGTTGAAAGAAATCTCAAGGACCGCAGGTCGCTTGGGGACTGGATGTAGGCACGGGTTGTTGCCGAACCAGTATAAAAACTCTTGTGTGTTTGTCTCCTTCTTCCCTACTCTTTTACTTTCCGCTGTGCATTTTAATTTCCGCTTTTACTTTTGGTTAAGTTTCTCTTCTACTCCTTATTCTCTTAACAACATAGTAAAAGCCTTTGAAGAGTAAATTTTTTATTAGTAAAGCTTTAGGAATAATTAATTCAACCCCCCCCCCTTCTTAATTATTCTGAGGCCACTTGATCCAACAAGCCTCTATTTATAGCCTAAGTGTCACACAAAATTGGAGGGAAATTGAATTTCTATTCAAATTTCACTTGAATTTGAAATTGAATTTGTGGATTCAAAATTTCACTAATTATGATTAGTGAATTTCAGATATGGTTCAGCCCACTAATCCAAGATCAAGTCCAAGATTCTCCACTAATTGTGCTTAGGTGTCATGAGGCATGTAAAGCATGAAGGACATGCACAAAGTGTGACTATATGATGTGGGAATGGGGTGTAGCAAGCAAATGCTCCCCCCCCCCTCTAAAATTTAATTGGATTGGGCTTCTCCCAATTAAATTAAATTTATTTCTCAACACACACATCAAATATTCACTTAATGCATGTGAAATTACAAAACTAACCCTAATACAAAAACTAGTCTAGGTGCCCTAAAATAAAAAGGGCTAGAAAATCCTACATTTCTAGGGTACCCTACCTATAATATGGAGCCCTAAATACAAGGTCCAAAATTAATGAAACCTTAATCTAATATGTACAAAGATAAGTGGGCTCATACTTAGCCCATGGGCCCGAAATCTACCCTAAGGCTCATGAGAACCCTAGGGTCTTCTCTTGCATCTTTGGCCCAATCTTCTTGGAGTCTTCTATCCAATGCCCTTGGGGGGTAGGATTGCATCATCCCCTCTCACTTGAAAAGGATTTGACCTCAAATCCAGAGGTTCATGAAACTCATGGATTCTTTCCTCTACACCTGTAAAATGAATAAAAACATTTGTATTAGTGATGTTGGGTATGTTAGAGTATGGTAAGGACTGAAAACCCCTTTCCTGGCCATTTTCCCATGAGAGAATATAGTTCCTCACCAACTCAATGAGTGGTGCTACAAATATAGAAAAATATGGGACAAACCTTTTGTAAAAGTTTGTTAAGATATTGAAGCCCCAAATTTCCCTTATACTTGGTGGAGTAGGCCACTCAGGAATGACCTTTATTCTCTTAGGGTCCATAGGAAGCCCTTGATCATTATTTAAAAAGTTAAGGAAAGTAATGGAATAAAACATAACTTTTTCTTTATTTTCATGTTGATTATTCCTACAAAAAATTACAACAAACCTAAGGTGTCCCACATGAGCACCTAGGTTTGCATTGAAACAAAAAATAAGAACAAACCTACCTAATGAGTCCCTATGTACACAAATCATGAAGATGTTGGGTGCATGAGTGATTTTACAAAAGAGTGTTGCACCACTCAACACATTCATCATACCACCTATCATAGGGATTTGGTGCCTAATAATACCTATTTTAGGCACCAACAAAGCACAAGGATTTAAGCTCTTGCGAACCAAACCCTCACACACTATAGTCTTCATTTCTGAAGCGTTCATGGCTAAAGTGAGTTGTTAACGTCTTGTGAGATCAAGAAGAGATCCATTCCATCTAGTTTGGTTCTTTCATTTGAAGGATCAGGTTACGTCTCTCCTTGACTCAGTTTTCATATGTTTTTACATATTTTTGTAGCATAATCATGAGTTCCTAAAGCATGCTAGAATAGGGTTTTCTAGTTTGAGCTAAGGGCATGTGTCTCTTATACTTTCATTCACAAAGGATCCTAGGGTTGGGTGCCTTAGTCTCTTTTTTCTGGATAGGAACTGAGATTGACTGTGATTACTTGTAAGAACTCAAAGTACATAGTGGAAATATAATTCAGGTTGAATTAGATAACTGGAGTAGCTTCTCTATAAATAGAGAGTGAACCAGTATAAATCTTGTTGTTCATCTTCTCTTGAATCTTATCTCTCTCTCACATTCTTTATCAATTTGTTGAGTTTTAAAATATTTCTTTTTAAAGAAATTTAACAAATGGATATTGTGTACAGGTAAATGATTAGATATTGGTCTAAATAAAAAATTTTGTGATACGATCCTTGGAAGCGAAAGTTTTTCAAAACTGTTTTTAATTTTGATTAGTTTGTAAAACCAATTCACCCCTCATCTTGGTATATGAGATCCATCATCTTTTTCAATTGGTATCAGAGCTACATCTTGAGAGTTGCTCAATATCATAATTTTTCAAAAATGGGCTATAAACAAATCACTTTCAAAGAGGGTGTTTCTCTCAATCAATAACCATTGTTTGAGGGAGAACATTTTTCTCTTTGGCAAAACAGAATGGAAATCTTTATTTAGTCAATTGTTCCCGGCGCATGGAATGCTATTGTTAAAGGGTCGTTTATACCAATTGAAGAAGTCAATGGTGAAAGATGATGAGAAAAGAATAGTGCAACATGATCAAAAGGCTAAAAACATTTTAACTTTTGGTTTATCTTCTGATGAATTTTTCTGTACTGCAAGGTGTAAAAGTGAAAAGGAGATATGGAAAATTCTTGAAGTCGGTCATGAAGACAGTGTGGATGTAAGAAGAGCAAGAAAGCACACCCTTGTATCCGAATATGAAGTTTTCCGAATGAAGAATGGTGAAACCATTTCAGAACTTCAAACAAGATTCACCCATATAGTGAATCACTTTTTTGGTCTTGGAAAAATGTTTGAAGATGATGAGCTAAACATCAAGATCCTCAACTTTCTTACAAGAACTTGGGAACCAAAATCACAGTGATCAAGGAATTCAAGGACTTGGCATCAATGTCGATGGAAGCTCTCTTCAGAAAATTGATTGGGTATGAACATGAGTTGATTCAAAAATCTCAGGTAGAAGATACAAAAAAGAAAAGAAAAGGGATTGCACTCAAAGTTAGTTTCTCAAAGGAAGATTGGAAAGAAAGCTCTAGTGATGATGAAGATGTAGAGAATACTTATGTTTATTTTCTCTTTGGATTTATGTTTTTAATTGTAATAGTTTGGATTTTAAATGACCTTTGGAGAGAGCCAATACAATTTATTTTATTAGTATTATTATCTATCTATGCGTTGACTGTGAAAACATTAAAGTTGTGATACATTTTATCTTAAAAGATTTTTTTAAAATCTTAAATATTATAATTCGCTTGCTTTATTTCTACAAATAGATTTATGTGGGGGGAAAGGGTGTCACACCACTCACAAAACAACACCAGCCCATCCCTCAACATCTAAGGTGAGTCTTCTCTTTTTTGTCTCTGGTTCATCTTGATTCTCTTACTTGTCTCCACTTTCACACTTTCAAATTTTAGAAGATGTTGAAGGATGCTAGTGAGAGAGGGAAGTTAGGGTTATAGAAGGGTACTTTTGTCCTGTGGGAGGTGTGGAAGCAATTTCCTGAAAGTTGTAGCTCATATCATTTGTTAGTATGAGCTAGATCATGACAAGGCCCAATAGGACATGCTACGTACATATAGTGGATCATGACATAGGCCCAGATGGACATGCCACATATATGCAAGGAGAGAGTTGATATTGACCACATTGCAATTGCTTTTGGCCCATACCAAAGGGCAGACCCTTTTTTTTATCCAAAAATTTCCTTTCCATGGAATCATGATTCTATTGAACTATTTTTCTTAAAAAATCAACAACAAAATCACGATTATGCTTATGTTGTGTGCCTTGACAAAATCAACAATGGAATCATGATTCCATTGTATCCTTCATCAGACATAAAACAACACAATGGAATCGAGATTTTGTTGAAAAAAAATACATAGAAAAAATCCGAGAAGAAGTGTTGGGCGAGGAGAAGGGAACAAGCAAAGGAGAAGGGTTTTGGGCAACCGAAATGGAAGGAGAAGGGAAGTGAAGGACTAGGAGAGGGGGGAGGGAGAAGGGAAGGGCACAAATAGGGGGAAAGGGATAAGGAGAAGGGTGCAAATGGGGGGAGAGGAGGAGAAGGGGGCGAAGAAGGATAAGGGGGCAATAAGAAGGTTGCGCATCAAGTTGATCCGCAAGAAGCTTACAGATCAAGTTGATCCGCAATAATCTATTTTAATTTTAAAAAGTGAAAATTAGGTTATAATTTATGAAAAATGTTTTTTAATTAGGGTTTAGGGTTACGTTTGAGGCTTTTAGGCTGAAGTATGATATTGTATAATGCTTGTTTAAGATATTGGTTTCAAATTTGGTTTTTAGGCTTTTTGGTTTGTATTGTATTATGTTTGATATTGTATAATGCTTGTTTAAGATATTTTGATTGGTGTGAATTTATATTTTGAAGGTTTCAGTGGTTTATTACTTTATTTATATCCTGTATGCTAGTGAATAACAAATTGAAAATAGGAACACAAACTATTAAGTTGTAGCACTACTTTGAACACAAACTATTAAGTTTTGCTGAAAGTTTCTCCTAGTTCTGTGTTTGAAACCCTTAAATTTAGTCACTCATTAGAATCCAAAAAGCATGCTAAAAAAGATTAGAACCCTGTAATCTTTTTTAAAGGCTACTCATATGGTGCTTCTCATGTGCCTAAAAAAGATTAGAACCCTTAAATTTGTTGGACCTTGTGGCCTCAATAATCTTAAGAGGGATAGGCTTAGAATGCAAAAGAAGCAACAACAATCAATTTAATAATGTTCTATAAACATGCAAGGAAAAATTGATTGCAATAACATAAATGAGATAAGGGAAGAGAGAATGCAAACACAGTTTTATACTGGTTCGGCCACAACTCATGCCTACATCCAGTACTCAAGCAACCCACTTGAGATTTCCACTATCTTTGTAAAATCCATTACAAAGTCTGAACCACACAGGGACAACCCATCCCTTGTGTTCAGGAATCCTTTACAACAAGAGACTCACAGTCTCTTAACCAATCTCATTGAATAAGAAGAATGGAAGAAGAATTCTCTCTTCAAGAGAAGAATATTACAATGAAGATCATGTAAGAATCCTTATAGATTTTGCAAGTGTTTGATCAAGGATTTCTTGAGACAGCATTTGACAATGAAGTTCTTTTGGAATCTCTCTCATTGTCTTTTGAGAGGATAAGACATTTTTTCCAAGCAAAACTCTCTGCATAAAATTCGTGCCCAAGTCACCTATTTATAGGCCTTTGATGGCCATTCACAAATCTAATGAAAAGATGTGACTGTTGGCGATATTCCTTGAAAATCCTCTCTGGTAATCGATTACAGAATTAGTGTAATCGATTACACAGTTGTTTTTCTTGAACAGTTGTGACCCTTCATTTAAAATTTGAATTCCCAACGTTCAGAGTCTCTGGTAATCGATTACATATGATGTGTAATCGATTACACACTTTCAAACCATTGGTAATCGATTACATGTGGCTTGAATGACTTGAAACCTTTCATTGTGAGGCAAGGCTTGATCTTGAAGAAATCTTGAATCAAGGCTTTGTTTGTTGAAACAATCTTGTATTAATCTTGAAGCAAAATGAGCCTTGTTTAATTCTTCTTTTGACATCATCAAAATCATGTATACATACATTCACAAAATTTAGACAAGAATTTCTGATGGTGCTTCTCATATGCCTGATAGCAGTAAACTAATTAGGTCCAAAACTTCCTGAAATTGTTGTATAATAGATCATTAACCACAAAACAGAATCATAAACTATCTTAGCAATAAGAGAAATAAATGGTGCCACTCGGATGCCACAAAGCTAAACCTAGCTCATCCATGACATAGCTAAAAAATATGGACAAAAAAAGTGCAATGAGTTCAAGTGGAGTTGTATCATTGGGAAAAACTAATGATTCATGGGACACTTCAATTTTTTTTTATCCCATTTAAAGTACTGAACCCAACCATTAAGTAGTCAAACATTGATCCTAGATTTAGTAAGTTGAACTAGTTAATATTGTGATGAATTTGTGTGGTTTAGTGATGGAATTTGTGGTAGATATTTGCAGATCATGGTTAGGACTAGAGGCTTAGGTCTTGCCTTAGTTAGGATTATTGGCAGAGCTTTAGGGAGAGAGGATTGTCATGATTCTAGTGATGCTCCCCAGCAGCGAAGGCCTACCGCATCGGCACGTAGGCAACGGGGAGTTGTCCTTGTTGCCGAGGATGAGCCTGTGCTACCTGCGGACGAGCCTGTGGTACCTGTGACTGACCCTGTGGTAGCTGCCAATGAGCCTATGGTAGATGCAGACGTACAGGACACTGGTGCAAACACTGGTGTAGAGGCTGCTGCAGATGAGCCTGAGGGCTTTCTAGGTGGACTGCGTGACGCATCGGTGCTTACCGAGTATGCTGACCATGTTGCAGCTAGCGTATGGAGCGGAGAGGTATTTATAATTTTCAAATTAAGTTATTTGTTAAGTAAGTGTTATTATCAAAATTTTTGTTCCTTTAACATATTATGTTAATAAATTGTTTGTTCCTTTATACTTCAATTCAGGAACGACCTGAATTGAAGTTATCCTCCCATGGGAGGAAGGTGCAGAAAGTAGGTAGGCCTATTCATGCAATTAAGGGGTTAGTTGCTAGCACAAGACTAAGTCATCTGATCACGTGTTCAGTAGACACTGGTGATCAGGAACTTATATTCTCGTTTATGGAGAGGTGGCACAGGGAGACTAGTAGTTTTCATCTTCCCATGGGGGAGGTTACCATCACCCTTGATGATGTGGTGTCTCTTCTTCATCTTCCCGTTGTTGGTGCCTTCCATAGCTTCTAGCCTCTGCATGTCGACAAGGCGGTGTTGATGTTGGTTGACTTGCTACTGGTCTCAGGAGAGGCAGCCAGGGCTGAGACAGGACATTGCCATGGACCATACGTATGCCTATCTTGGCTACGAGATATATGTCAGTGCAGATGTTAGGTCGTACATTGGACAGCTGCAGCTCATGCCTATCTTCTTCATCTTCTAAGTTGCACTCTTGTTGCTAACAAGAGTGCAACCCATGTTCATGTTGTCTTCTTAGACACTTTGCAAGACCTCAGTCAGACTGGGAGGTATGCATGGGGAGCTGCTGCCCTGGTGCATATGTATGATCACTTGAATGATGCTTGTATCAACAGCAGCCGACAACTTGCTGGTTACGCCACCTTGTTACAGGTAATTAATATGTTTTTCATAAGTTAATTACAACAATGTTTTAATTAGGGTATTTTAGACGTTCATTTCAAATTTGTATGATTTGCATGTAACCTTTGTAGTGTTGGATATATAAGCACTTTCCGTCAGTTGCGGAGTGCATCGCTGATCCGGACTACGATGAGGTGTCTCCACATGCATGTCGGTGGATTTCTATGAAGAAGACTGTGAAGACCATATCTACAAAGACCTACAGGCAGCATCTGGATCGACTTAGGATTCTTGATGTCTGCTGGATGCCTTATGGGGAGCATCGACTAGTCCGAGAATTTCAATTGATTTCATGCTTTTTCGGTCAGCTCCGCTGAGGGCCCGTTGCTGTTAGACACTGACTAGAGAGGGTCATGCGGCAGTTTGGATACATCCAGAGTATTCCTGCACAACTTGTCAATTCATGGGAGTCATTTGATGAAATAGACGACAGGTGGATGCACTACTCATACCATCTTGCGCCAGCAGGTGAGATGTGTGTTGTGCTAGGTCAGTGTGCGCCCGACTACATTGACTGGTTCTTCGTCATTTCTCATCCATTCATGACCGCGGCACTACCATCAGATCCGCCGTACGATGCACCTGCGACGCATCATGCCGCATTTGTGGAGCCACATAGCCCCTAGGTCCCGGAGCCAACAGCTGCATCGACACATGCCTGTCTGAGGTGGAGCAGCCCAGACATGTAGTGGTAAGTTTGACTATTTGCGGGATATGTATCAAATGTCATTTACGTCAAATATTTTAATACTGATTTGTGTAATTTGTTTGTTTTCTATTTAACAGGAGGCTTGCCAAGCGATCGCTGAAAGGTTGGAGCGTCATCTCAACCTAAGGATAGTCACGCTAGGCATAGAGACACATGAGGTCATCGAACAATGTCTCAAGATTGCCAGGGGTGTCATAGAAGACCGCATTGTGTATGTGAGGTCTCGACGTAGGCGGCGCATGGATAAGTCATAGTTTATTTACACATTTGATATTATCATATTTGGAAGATCAATATACTTTTCTTGTATTTGAAAACATGTTTGTTTTTTATTGAGCATTTTGTATATTTTAAGTTATTTTGGTTTATAATATTAGTTTATAATATTAGTGTTAACATTTAAATGTTATTTTTAAATTACTTAATTCCAAATTCATTCAAAATTTGTCGAAATAGTATGAATGTCATTCGAAATGTCAAAATAATTTTTAATTTAAATTCATTTGATTTTACTCTAAAAACATTGAAACATAAATCGCATCATTTTTAAATTACTTTTAATTTAATTTATTTTTAAAAATATGAATAAAAAAATAATTTGCTTTACATTATTTGACAACTTTTATTACGCATTTTCAAAGTTATAAGATAAATTAGTTTACATAAAACAATTAGTTTGATTTTTTTTAAAAAAAATAGACGTTGAAACCAACATGAGATTTTAATTTCATACAAGTAGTATGATCATAGATTTTTTTATTTATTATTTTGTTTCTTTATTTTTTTATTTTATATTTATTGTCTTTGTTTTTTATGTTTCTATACTTTTTGATTTACCAACAAATTTATTTTCTGGTCCAATTGGTATCATTTTAATTTAACGAATTTGTGGATTTAGGTAAACCATGAACACTAAATAATCATCATACGGTAATGGACATGAATTCAAACATTACATTAACTTCAACATAGTGGAAAGAAATAAATTTTGCATCAAATACTACAACTAAGTCATGCTAATTTTGCGACAAGGACACGTCGTCTTCCATTTCCATTACATGTTTACTAAAAACAGCCAAAATTTCTATTGGCCCAATTTTTTCCAGTAGTTAGACTGCACTAACACCTTCAGCACGTCAGCATTGGTTTTCAGTTCAATAATTTCGAATTTGATAATTTTATCTAAATACTCATAGTGACTTGGTTGTCGAAAAAACAATCGCCTTACCGTTTGTGTTTCATGAATACCATAAGGGGGAATCCCATGAAGCACAACTTGCTTGATCAAATCCTTCAGTTCATCCATGGTACATTTGGAAGGAATGTCAAACTTTTTGGGATTTTTTCCTATGAACGAGTAACCAACAAACTCATTTTGGTGTGGCATGTTCCACCTCCCATTGTAATATAGCAGGGCATCATGAGTAGGGGTCATAGTGGCTTCAAGTAAGTTTAATATATCATCTGGTGTTCTACCAATGGTGCATAATAACTCAATTAGACCAACACATGAAAATTGATGATTACACATTAACATTGTGTTAACATCATCATCATTTTTCAATTGCATACATTGAAAGTGAAGATGATTACCTGTATCTGTGAATGGATGTCGGTAGTAAATTTCATCCAAATATTGTTTGTCGATTAGCTGAAGGTACTATGTATTCTGGTTTTTAACGTTTGAAAATCACAAGCGTTAGGTACTCAAATGGGTACTAGAGTGGAAGCTTGAAAATAAACACCACTTTTGTTGTGAACAATGGATCCATTTGCAAAAATAAAACCTAATGTCAAGTTCACAATTGTCTAACTACTTGTTTCTCCTAAGAATGTCATACTTTGTTCTAAGAATTGGGTTAGGAGAGAACGTGTGATTTTTTACAGTGTTCGACTATGTCATATATATAGATGAGTTCAGTATCATTGCTTCAATTTTTTAAAATAAATACATATCCGTGCACATGGTTTCTGTTTGTGTTTTCAACTACACCAATGACGTGCCATGCTTTATCTTGCATCAGATCAGAATGTGTAGTCAAGTCTTACAATGTTCTATCATGCTTTGTGTTAACACGCATGCATTTCACAATGTATTGTCAACTCAGACAACGATTTATCATACATGCGTACTTTATTTTAGTTGCACCAATTAATTTTTTTCTTAATGCAAGAATTAAGTAATAATTTTTTTGTTAACGCAACAAATATACAAAGACAGATAACTCTAATGTCAAATTCAAATTCATAACGATCAGTCATTAAAAGGTACATGTTCAGTCATCATTTATGTCAACATAGTCTCTTTTGAACATCATGAAACTTTTGTAATATTGCATTCTACTAGTATATGGAGTTGCCCATAGCTTCGCCTGAGGATGACAATTGCTAGACCATAACAATGCTACAGGGGGGTAAAGAACAACGGTCTTTTAAATAAACATGTTATACTTGCAAAAAAAAACTCAATCGTCCACAACTAATTGCATATATATATAAAAAAACAATTTATATCTAGAATGTACCTGAACAAAATGATTGTCATATACGTGACCGATACAAATTATACGATGCATTGAAGAATCTGCCAATGGTTGACTTCTAAGAGGAAAGAACGTTCATGCTTTGTTGTTGAGACAAGGATACAATGTCCTGTCATGCTTTATGTTAATGCGCATGCATTTCTCAATGTATTGTCAACTCAAACAACGATTTATCATACATTCGTACTTTATTTTAGTTGCACCAATTAATTTTTTTCTTAACACAAGAATTAAGTAATAATTTTTTTGTTAACGCAACAAATATACAAAGACAGATAACTCTAATGTTAAATTCAAATTCATAACGATCAGCCATTAAAAGGTACATGTTCAGTCATCATTTATGTTAACATAGTCTATTTTGAACATCACGAAACTTTTGTAATGCTGCATTCTACTAATATATGGAGTTGCCCATTGCTTCGCCTGAGGATGACAATTGCTAGACCATAATAATGCTACAGGCGGTAAAGGACAACGGTCTTTTAAATAAACCTGTTGTACATGCAAAAAAAAAATAAAAAAACTCAATTGTCCACAACTGATTGCATAAATATAAAAAAAAAAGCACTTTATATCTAGAATGTACCTTAACAAAATGATTGTCATACACGTGACCGATGCAAATTATGCGATGCACTGAAGAATCTGCCGGTGGTTGACTTCTAAGAGGAAAGAACGTCATGCTTTGTTGTTGAGACAAGGATGCAAGGATTACATTATAACTTGATGCAATGGCATATCCCATGTCGGTTATATCCATCCACTTATCCATAGTCACCTTAATGAAACAAATATAGACGTCAAAGTTAATTTTAAAGTTAAGTCTTAAAAATCAAAACAAAAATTACATACCTTGGTTAACCCATCAACAAGTAGTGACATCCTTAATTCCTCAAATTTGTCTGTGCCACCAAAGAGCTTGATATAGTCATCTGAGAATTTACCAAGTTCTTTAAGCAGATGGTTGCGGGCCAACGACCAAGAGTCTTCACCCATACCTAATAAACCGGCAACCGACCGATATCCACAGTTTCCATCAGTTTTGACATCAACAATGTTATCAATGAAGTCGTGGATAAATGGCTGAAATTGATCCAACATAGGCATGATCCTTCTTGGATTGGGCTGCTTAAAAGATGATGCACTATGCCTCATTGATGAATTGCTATTTTGCACAGAATGAAAAGCATCTACATACTCCTTGTAAGATGAATCACGCTTTGTTGACCTTGGGTTTCTGTTCATCGGTTTCTTCGGTGCACCTTTTGTGTTAACCTTTGTTGGAGGAGAACACATCGAATTTTGATCAGGGTATGGAATTTCCCAAAGTTTAGTGTTTAGAGTAAAATTACCACAAACATCAAGTTCTTCAAATCTTTTGGATATGGTTTCCATTTCTTCCTTGATGCTCACTTCGGGCTCAGATAACCCTTGGTCTAAAAAACTGAGTCTCCTCTAGAACATATGGATTGAATCCAGTGGGATGCAATCAACAACATATTTCGATAGCTCACAAGCACAAGGAAGACCGTGCGTGGATCTCATGACATAACCACAAGTGGAAGGATTCTTGCCAGCATAGTGAACACGCTCAAATTCAGCAGCAATCTGATTTAAAGCATACCTTGAAACCATTCCTAGAAGCCTCTTGTATAAGGTTTTTTTGAAGACATGTCCAACGACATGTGTACTTGTTTCAAACGATGTTTTAATTTTCGTGTGCTGTAGTGTCATCATGTTGTTCATGGCATCCGAGACACTGCATAAGTCTCCAAGGCTATTCTGTAACACTCTTTTTAAAGCCTAGTGAGCAGATTCAACCCTACATTTCAAATACACAAATAACAATAAACATATACAATAATAAAATTCCATGAATTCATCAACGTTAATAGAAATAATTGAACATTTTCATACCTGTTTGTTGTTGTGTTTCCTAAGTGCATCACCTTATTCGTCCAGGCAGCAACAAATTTTTCCTTGTGTGGGATTATCTATGTTTCGTTGACATAGTCAACAAACATTGGCCAAGGTGAACAAGCCATTTCAAACTTCTTCAGGCATTCATCGAACTGCTGCTCCGAAGGACAATTAACCAGACTTCCCCAAGCATCAATGACATACTCCCAAGCATTTTTTTTTACCAATTAATGATTTACATTTGGCCTTGAGATTCTTGTTTATGTGAAAGCTGCACAACAAATTTGTACACTCAGGAAATACAGTTTTCACTGCATTCATCAATGCTAGGTCTCTGTCAGTCACAATAACTCCAAGGAGGGCATCACGTCTTAAAAATATACCTCGAAACCGTTCTAAGGCCCATACCACATTATTAAGACGTTCACCCTCCAGATATGCAAAACCAGCAGAGAATGTCATCCCTGTTGGCGTCACCCCAACAAAATCAAGCAGTGGGAGTTTGTACCTGTTTGTTTTGTAGGTATTGTCTATCAAAAACACCAAATTACAAGCATTGACTAACTTCACTGCATCAGAGTGACACCAAAAGATATCACGAACCACGTCTTCATCCTTTAATTTGTGCCAATGAATATACTGATCCCATTCAAGAAGTTTCATTAGATGTTGCATTTCAATATCACTTCTTCTTATGGAAGAACAGTATGCACTTCTTGCATTGTATATTTGTTTGATGGTCGTACAACTATTGGCATTGTGCTCCTTCTAAGTTAGCAGAATGTTTCTTGGTTTCACCATTGACTTGGTCATATCAGCAATAAGTGTCTTTTCAGCTTTAGTCAATCGCCCAGCATATGGATGTCCAACTAATGACTTGGTCAATTCATGATTATGAATCTCACACATCAACTTCACCATCCAGCCTTGTCCTCCAACCACTAGCTTGCCACGAAGCTTGAAGGGACACCCACATTTTCTAGTCTCAATATCTCTTCTAACAAATTCTTTCTTCCTACACCTATACTCGCCACTCCTTTCACAACCAATTAACACAAACGAAATTCTTCCTCTACTACCAGTGTTTGTGTTAAACCTTATAATCATTGCCACAAATCCGTTTTCATGAGCAACAGATCGAGCCCACTGCAAAACATCATCTCGGCAGTCAAACACCTACAAAGCAATCCAGATAATTTCAGTTTTCTAGAACATATTCATTTTATTAAATCGCTCACAATCATGAACATTATTACCTGAGAATTATTGAACGCATCCGAACAATCAACATGTGGTTCATTCACACCACATTCTTCTTCATTTTGATAATCCATATCAACTTCTTCAGACATTATACTGTCATACATCCATTGATCTTCGTCCATCTTAACAATAAATCATAAATTTCAACACAGACATACAACACCTAACCAAACTAGACATAACATACAAAACTATACATAATATTTTACTATCAGTCACAACAACTCATTATTAGTAAAATGCAAAAATCCTATGTCATTCTACATACAATGAAAATCAATTACACGTATAAACAATTAAATTATTTTTAATTATGACAATACAAACAAAGTAATAATTAAAATAATTATAAAATTAAATAAATTTTACAAATTCAAAATCCATATAAACCTTACGGATTAAGTTGATCCATAAGGCTTATACGGATCAACTTGATCCGTATGGTTAATATCAACATACGGATCAACTTGATCCGTACAAGTCTTACGGATCAACTTGATCCGTATGCTCTACGGATCAGCCCACTCACAAACACCCAACAGAGATGCAGAAATGCGTATCTCATTTGCCGCCAACGTCGAACAAACCACCGCAACATTAAACACTAGCCCCTTCACCTTCACCGAAGCTCACCTATCGCAAGAAAATATCGCACGGAAGAGAGAAACACAAGAAAAAGAAGCTCCGCAGCAAAAATCATTGTGCACCCAGTTTTTTAAAGAAGATAGAAGAAGGGGCATTTCTGGCATTTTCAGAAAATGCTGGATGCACCTAGCATCTCCCTTTTGTTTTGGAGTTTGGGCTTTACCCAAGATCTCTTCTTTTACTCCCAGATCTGGTTCTACTTTTTTATTTTTTTAAGATTGTTGATGCTCCAAATTCATGTTTGTTTTATAATCTGGAACAACAATTTTTGGGGTTTCGTTTTATTTTGCAATCCTAATATGGATTAGGAGGTGTGAAAAGGGGCACTTATCCAACAACATTTTGAGATCAAATTATAGATACTGGTTTATGTACTTTTGGTAGCTGGGTGCAGGAGACATCTTTTGTGCCTACCCTTGAAACTTTGATAATAAAAAAGTGTAAAATGGCACACAAACACTAACAATAAACAGAGATTGGGGAATCGGCAATTGTTGTTAATTAGCTTCCATTTGACTAAATTGTAACCGTAGTGCTTCTCGAATGTAATAGGATTTTAGAGCATTTTTAACATAAAATGTTGCTATGTTTCTTTCTAGCTGATTCTACCAACAAACCATCATTTAACATAAAAAAAACTAACTACAATGCAATTTATAATTAATAATTACAGAGGGGCAAACAAGTAACAATACTACTCAACATTATAAAACATTAAACTACCAAAGGTTCCATGGATGAAAGTTAGCCGTTCAATATTATAATAATACATCCCACGGTCAGGAAAAATTTGTGCACCAAACACAAATTTACCTACTTGACCACCATAGCCTTTGCCATAAAGAATCTGATAAGATAATCATTTTTACAGATTTTATATAATGGGGTAGGGATATATTAGAAGATTGCCAATTAGCACTTCTTAACATTCCTCACAACAACAACAACAACAACAACGCCTTATCCCACTAGGTGGGGTCGGCTACATGGATCAACTTCCGCCATAATGTTCTATCAAGTACCATACTTCTATCCAAATCATTAAGTTCGAGATCCTTCTTGATAACCTCTCTTATAGTCTTTTTGGGTCTTCCTCTGCCTCGAATTGTTTGCCTTCTCTCCATCTGGTCTACTCTCCTCACTATAGAGTCTACCGGTCTTCTCTCTACATGCCCAAACCACCTAAGTCTATTTTCCACCATCTTCTCTACAATAGGCGCTACTCCAACACTCTCTCTAATAGCTCCGTTTCTAATTTTATCCTGTCGAGTCTTACCACACATCCACCGCAACATCCTCATCTCCGCTACACCTACTTTAGTCTCATGTTGGCTCTTGACCGCCCAACATTCTGTTCCGTACAAAATCGCCGGTCTTACCGCAGTCCGATAAAACTTTCCCTTTAGCTTGATCGGTACCTTTGCATCACATAACACCCCCGATGTTTTTCTCCATTTCATCCATCCTGCTTGAATGCAATGATTCACATCCCCTTCAATTTCTCCATCATCCTATATTACAGACCCAAGATATTTAAACCGTGTGACTTGAGGGATAATATGGTCTCCTATTTTCACCTCTGAGTTAGATACCCTCCTACTTTTGTTGAACTTACATTCCATATACTCCGATTTGCTTCTGCTTAGGCGAAAGCCATGTGTTTCTAGAGCTCGTCTCCAAGTTTCCAACCTCTCATTCAACTCCTCCCTCGACTCTCCAAGGAGGACTATGTCATCTGCAAAAAGCATGCATCTCGGCGCTATCTCTTGGATTTGTTCCGTGAGGACATCCAGAATTAAGGTAAAAAGGTAGAGGCTAAGGGTTGACCCTTGATGCAAACCAATTGTGATGGGAAAATCGTCTGACTCTCCACCCTGTGTCCTAACACTAGTCGATACCCTATCATACATATCTTGGATAGCTCGAATATATGCAACCCTAACCCCTTTCTTCTCTAGAGCTTTCCACAAAATCTCTCTAGGCACTCTATCATACGCTTTCTCCAAGTCAATAAAAATCAAGTGCAAGTCTTGTTGGTCCATGCGATATTGCTCCATCACCCGCCGTAATAAATAAATCGCTTCCATGGTCGACCTTCCCGGCATGAAACCAAATTGATTCTCAGTAATTTGAGTCTCTTTTCTTAATCTCCGTTCGATCACTCTTTCCCATAATTTCATGGTATGACTCATGAGCTTGATTCCCCTATAATTTGCGCAATTTTGTATATCCCCCTTGTTCTTATAGATTGGCACTAACGTGCTTCTCCTCCATTCCTCCGGCATGCGTTTTGACCTCATAATTTCATTAAAGAGTTTGGTGAGCCACTCAAGACCTCTATCTCCAAGAGTTTTCCACACTTCAATAGGTATGTTGTCTGGCCCCACCGCCTTACCGTTACTCATTCTTTTCAACGCTTCCTTTACTTCCTGTTTCTGAATCCGACGATAATACTTATAGTTCCGGTCCTCTTCTCTTGTGTCTAGACTGCTAGAGTCATATCCATATCCATCATTAAATAAGTTGTGGAAATACACCTTCCACCTTTCCTTGATATCTTTTTCATGCACTAAGACTTTGCCTTCTTCATCCTTAACACACTTTACGTGATCCAAATCTCTAGTCTTCCTCTCTCTACCCTTAGCAAGCCTATATATAGATCTTTCTCCGTCCCTGGTTCCTAGAGCTTGGTATAGTCCGTCAAAAGCTTGGGCTCTTGCCTCACTCACCGCCTTTTTGGTTTCATTTCTAGCTATCTTATACTTATCCCAAGTTTCAGAATTTCTACACCTAGACCACTCCTTGAAACACTCCTTTTTTACTCTAACTTTGCTCTGAACACTTTCATTCCACCACCACGATTCTTTACCCCTAGGTCCAAAACCTCTAGATTCACCCAACGTCTCTTTAGCCACTTTAATAATCTCTTGGGACGTCTTGTTCCACATATCATTTGCACTTCCTTGTGATTGTCCACACCATCCCTCCCATATCTTTTGTTGGAAGATTCCTTGTTTCTCACCCTTCAAGTGCCACCATTTGATCCTTGGTGCTACCATAGGACTTCTTCTCTTTGCCCTATCTCTAATTCTTACATCCATAACCAAAACTCTATGTTGGGTAGTCAAGCTCTCTCCCGGGATAACTTTACAGTTCAAGCAATACTTCCTATCAAACTTCCTGATAAGGAAGAAATCTATCTGAGAACATGTCCCTCCACTTTTGTAAGTGATAAGATGTTCCTCTCTTTTCTTAAACCATGTATTGGCTATAGAAAGATCCAAAGCCTCCGAAAACTCCAAGATGGATTTACCCTCCCCATTCATCTCCCCTAGGCCAAAACCCCCATGCACCCCCTCAAAACCTCTATCCACGCTACCTACATGTCCATTGAGATCCCCTCCTAGGAAAACTTTCTCTCCTTGGGGTATATCCTGAAGTACCCCTTCTAGATCCTCCCAAAATTTTACCTTAAAGTGTTCTGCTAACCCAACCTGAGGTGCGTACCCACTAATAACATTAAAGGTGTCCTGTCCCACTACCAATTTTAAGGCTATGATACGATCTCCTACTCTTCTTACATCTACGACATCCTTCTTCCACTCCTTGTCCACAATAATCCCTACCCCATTTCTTGATCTGATTTTTCCCGTATACCACAGTTTAAATCCCGAGTTGTCTAATTCTTTCGCTTTTTCACCTGTCCACTTAGTTTCTTGTAGGCACATAAAATTGATCTTCCTCCTCACCATAACATCCACTATTTCCATAGATTTTCTAGTAAGTGTGCCTATATTCCATGTACCAAAGCGAATCCTCCTGTCATGAACTAGCTTCTTTACCCACACCCGTTCACGAAAATGTGGGAACCCTTGCTTACTTTTCACTACATCCGGGCGGCGATGCAGCGGCCCTTGCTCTTTTGACACTGTACTCGAGCCATACAGCGCGTTGCTTCCGGGCAACGACCTAGCATTCACATTATTACGTAATTGATCCATGTCATAGAGATTCGACAAAGTTTTACGTTGGCTGTCGAAAGCCTAACACAACCCTCTCCTTTTATCCGGGCTTGGGACCGGCTAAGAATAGCAAAGCTAACCTAGGCAGGATTCCTCACAACACATCCCTAAAAAAAAAAAACATTCCTAAGAGCCATTGCATCACCAAAATAAAGAAGTAAATAAATAAAAATAATAAAATTAACGAGGCCTTAAAACAACCTAAGATGTATATGTTATGAAATTTCTAATATTCAAGCACACATAAGAAAACGAAGAACCTATTGTCTATTCATAAATCATAATTGCTAACTGAGTGAAGTCATATACAAAATGAGCTTACTAGACATCTACACAAAATGATCGTGGAGCATTGGAGCAATGAACAAAGCAGATACATAATAGCCTTAACATTACAAATTACCCGTATGCTTAAAAACAATTTCTTGGAGAAAGCTTTTAGGTCAAGTCACTTTAGACGATAGCCCAAAACTTTTTTCTACAAATTAAAACAGTTTCCATTTTCTTCTCTTTGTTCTCTAACATTTGTGATTCCACTTCCCATAGGAATTTTGGGGCTACCTCTAGGATTCTAGAGGTAATATCTTCCTCGTCCCTAATGATAATAAATCCCTGCACATAATAAGTAGCGCTGAGTTCTTAGGAATAAAAGAAAATGAAAGTTGAATTGCAACATAAGAACTTAAGCGAGAAATAATGAGTCCATTTGATCTCTATACGTAAGTGAATGAACAGGTAAACAAATAGGCACTATATGTCATCAATATTATGCAATAATAAATGAGTAAATAACACATGCACTAACATAGTAAAGATCTTTTACAGTGTCATCCAATGATAAATTGTCATGTATGATAAGTTTATTGATATTTACATTAATTGCCTTAAGAGTTATACCTTTTGTGATTTAAGAAATTTACACATACAATGCATAAATATTAAACTCATAATAAAATTCTACAATATCCTGTTCTAGACCAAGTAACAAGGATCCAATTCACCATGCGTTGGGGGACCAAGGCCCAAAAAGACCAGCACCAACATTGGGCCAGACACACCAGAGGTTCCAGAATACTCTTCTGTTAGAGGAACCTATGTAACTGAAATTACCTCATGACCATGCTAGGTTACTGTTAGATTACATCTTGATATTGTATTTATGATCAGAGAACAATTAGGGGTATATTCATTATCACTCAGATTATATTGATTCTACGTAATTAACGTAGATCCGATTTGTTCATTATAAATAAAGGATTAGTGTGGTCATCCTTGACACACAACATTGTAGTAAAACACTGTTATATGGTATCAGAGCACAAGTTATTCTAATCTTAACAGAGGAATAACAAAAATCATTCTCCACCAAGGACCGGACCTTTATATTCGCCACACCTTTTCCAGCATACTTCTTTCACTCTGTTTCCACATTCCAGTGGATCTTTATGGTTGTTGCACTTATTCTGGCGACCTGCTTCCGCTTTCCAACAACCCTTTGTCCTTTCCCAGTCGATGACACTTTTGTGGCACCCCATTGTCCCGGTGGACCCTTTCTCCTTGTGCCTCTTTCCAGCAACTTGTTTTCAGTTTTCCGGTGACTTCTTCTAATCGCCACCGCTGCATATCCAGCGAGCTTTCCGGCCAACACCACCACCATTGGACTCGTCATGGGGCTGATCTACGCAGATCTGGCAGTCGCTTCCATAGGAGAAGCTTCACGAACTCTTTCATTGCTGCATCAAACAGCACCAGCCGCCTTTTCTGACTGCGTTTTGCAGTGTTGTGGTCGCCCTCCCACATGACCCCACCCTTGCAATTTCGCGTCAATTAGAGCATTTTTCTTACGGATGACCCTTTACTTCTTTTTTCTGCCCTTTGTTTTTCCTTTTTATGCCACCCCTCTTTGTAGATGCAAATGCCTTTGGTGTTTTGATGATGATCATGATGATATGATGCAATTGATGCAAATGGGCTTTTCAAGTTTAACTTCAAGACAGTACTTCAAGAATACAAGTCACAACATCAAGATGATCACTAGTATATTAGGAAGGGAATTCCTAATTGAATTAGCAAAAGGTTTGGCCAAGTAATTTAAATTAAAAAGTGTTTTTCAAAGGATTTACTCTTTGGTAATCGATTACCAGAGGATGTAATCGATTATCAGTGGCCAAATATGCTTTACAACAGCTACTAAAAATTTGAATTCAAATTTTAGACTGTGTAATCGATAACACAATTTTGGTAATCGATTACCAGCAGTTAATAAACGTTTTAAATTCAAATTTTAAAAGCTGTAATCGATTACACAAATCCTATAATCGATTACTAGACAAGACTTTCAGAAAAATAATTAAGAGTCACAACTTCTCAAAAGGCTTTTTCATGACCACCAATGGTCTATATATATGTGATTTATAACACGAATTTGCTCAGAGTTTTTCAGAACAACAAGTGTTTATTCTCTAAAAGAGTAAAATCATTTTATCCTCTTAAGAATTCCTTGGCCAATTCAATTGCAATTCATTAAGGAATTATTTGAGTGCTCAATCTGTAAAATCTATCTCTTTCAAGAGAGATTCATTCTTCTTCTCCTTCTAATTCTCTAAGGGATTAAGAGACCGAGGGTCTCTTGTTGTAAAAGAATTCTAAACACAAAGGAAGGATTGTCCTTGTGTGTTTAGAACTTGTAAAAGGAATTTACAAGATAGTGGAACTCTCAAGCGGGTTGCTTGGGGACTGGACGTAGGCACAAGAGTGTGGCCGAACCAGTATAAATCTGAGTTTGCACTTTCTCTTCCCTTAAACTCCTTTATTTATTATTGCTTTATATTCATTGTTAAGGAAATTTATAACTTAAATAAAAAGTGAAATAGGTTTTTACTTGGGGAAGTAGTTTGGAATATCTTAATTCAACCCTCCCCCCCCCCCCCTTCTTAAGATATCTGAGGCCACTTGGCTAACACTCTTTGCGGTGAACAATACCTCATGCCTGTTCTGCCCATGGTTGCCAGACTTCCCGATGCCTTTTCGTCGAAGCTCATCTTCGACCACTGACGCCCATCGCTGAAGACCGCCACACCATCCACGTGCGCAGTCAACTCAAAACACCGTCAAACACGACCCGCACAGGGTCCTTTTCTGGCGCATGAAGTTCATACACACGATACGTGATACATCTCCGGCAAGCGTCACACTAGTCACCATGAATATCCGGTGCAACCACGCGACTCGAACCGCCTTTAGTTTCTATCGAGTTGACCACATTTGTAACAAGTTCAATTCATATGCTCGAGCTTGAGGGGGAGTGTGAGATTACATCTTGATATTGTATTTATGATCAGAGAACAATTAGGGGTATATTCATTATCATTCAGATTAGATTGATTCTATGTAATTAATGTAGATCCTATTTGCTCATTATAAATAAAGGATTAGTGTGGTCATCCTTGACACACAACATTACAGTAAAACACTGTTAACCTTGGTTGTGACTCACCGACAACTGAGCCCTATAAAGTTCACACTAACTTAGGCGATGGAATGCCTTTGCCAGCACTCCTCACCTTTCATCGTTGTCTTGGACTAACATTTAGACTCATGTCTTCTGCCCCAAAGTAATAAATAAATAAATCTATACTGTATTACTGTTGCACCAATTTCTTCTTCAACCTTTCATAACATTACTTTATTTAATCAAATGACACAAGGAGAAGGACCAAACTTTTAGGTTCCACAATTCTGCAAAATGTCTACACATATTATCATGCAAGTTCAAAAATACGTTTGGACACTTTACATCAGATTTGACCAAAAATCTAATTTTCATCCGTTGCATGAATTTTTACTTTGGTCTCATATATGCAGATAACCATGAAAGATGACAGTTTCGAAAAGTGATTACCAATGGCCGTATTAGTCGATCCATCTCCAGCATGATGTCCTCCAATAAACAACCTTCCCCTTTTCTTTTGTAGTGGGAAAAGAGGTAGTTGGCATGCAGAAGATCATATGTCCGAGGGTAACTTGAAAATGGTTCACACCTAATGTTTCAGAATCTATACATTAGCTGCAGTCAATTAATAATAAGTACAAACACTAGTGGAAAAAAAGTATTTGCGGTATTTAGGATATCAATAGCAAAGATTTACCAATCATGAAAAGCTCCAATCAATCCCCGGGCATAAATTCCAGATAAGGTGTTCTTCATGCTTGCAGGAACTACATTCATTATCCAAACAGGAAACTTATTTAGTGCAACAGCAAATCCACCACAATAAGCATTCATATCCATCACATTGCATATTTCTGTCTTGCTGACATTCATCAGTTTCCAGTAATGACCAATTTGTTCTTGCCAAAAGAGAGTGTCTGAAGTAAATTCATTCTGATTTATACCTGTTCAAAAGGTTAAAGGGTTATCAGACTGAAAAAGACTACTATTGAGCGCACCATAGCAATGCTTGTTTTAACTTTTAATTTCTAGCTGGGTAAATTATCTTTTTAGTCCCTAAACTTTTTAAAATTTCTGTTTTTACTTTTTAGTCCCTGAACTTTTTTCCGTCCTTACTTTTAAGGGACTAAAAGTAAGGATGAAAAAAAAGTTAAGGGACTAAATGTAATGACGATAGAAAAGTTCAAGGACTAAAAACAAAAATTATAAAAAGTTTAAGGACTTAAAAATAGTAAACCCTTTCAAGTTGAATGATTAAACAATAGTAGTCCTCACTTTTGGGGAATTGATTCTTACCTATCCCATCGAAAAATAGGGGATGGACCAGCAGTTGTCTATCTATATTCATATGTTATCAATATGTACATTGATCCTTATAAGAATGCTTTCATTTTAGACAATTTGGAGAAATGTTCAAGTACAAGTCAGTCTGACAATAAAATATATTTATTCGGGAAATAATAACAATAAAATATGTAAATTTTTTATTTTTTTTATCATCTAGGCAAGTCAATTATGTTCCCACAGAACTTGAAGTTTAAGAACAGAACTATTCTGCAACAAAAACAATGTTAGCAAAGCTAATTTCTGCTATGCTGCAGATTGTGCCTTTGATTAAAAGCTAAGACCTGAATAATATCTAAAAGCCATTTGAAAGTACATTTTAATAATAACAAATCTGTTGTTATCTGACATGTTACCAGGACCTTCATTTAAGGCCATTTGAACAAAAATCTGTGTGGACAAGTAAATATCAGTACTCTCTGCACATGCATGAAGTTTCCACTGGAAAGGTTGGAAAAGTATAATTTAAGAGTAAGGAAGCTGTAAAATATGGACAGAAAAAATTAGCTTCTTTCACTTGTACAAAAAAATGTGGACAGACCTATCATGTTAAGGTTCTCAGAAAACACTGAATGGCGCTCGTGAGTAGGAAGAAGCTTGTAAGAATCTGTTTTAGAATTTCTAACAAGTACACAATTCTTTAGTTGGATATTCCATGAAGGTTTAGAATCATCAACAGCATCACAGAGGTTTATGTGCTTTTTTTCTACATTGTGCAAAAGGCATGACTGGTTATTTTCTTTTATCCATATTGCTGTCTGAACTTGTCGTGCAATGAGTCTCCAGCACATTGCTGTAGTCAAATTCATCAACTTATCCCAAATTACAGGATAATCTTTGTCTTTTCTATAAGCAGGGGGAGCTGAATAAACAAAGTACCCATTGAAGCGAAGAAGGCGATTCAACTCCTTCAGTAAAATCCCATCTGCAAAAAACAAAATAAATTGACAATAAACAAGTCTGTCAGAATAACGTGCAGTTTCATGAATCACTTGAACAAAATAAACAAGTCTGTCAGAATAACATGCAGATTAATGTTAATGTGTCACACATTAACTGCATTCAGTTATCACAGGAATTAGTATTTAGGAAATATCATTCATTTACTCTTTGCCAATGAAATAGTTCACAACTAGTCTTTTAAGAGTCCATGTATACAGATGTTCCACAAAGTGTAAGTATCGTGGTCAATTTTACTTGAGAAATTTCTTCCTATATCCCTCTCTATTAATCTATTTCTCTCCCTCTAAATCCAACAAAGTCCATTCAGATAAGCCCAACTCAGAGATCAACTGATTAAGTTTAGGATTCTGTTATCACATCTAACCGTTAGGATTTATCTTCAGTTTAGAATTATGTTATTTGAATTCTGTCATAGCTTATCTTTAAGGATTTATGTTTATTTTAGGATAATGTTATTTGAATTCTGTTATCATAATTTATCTTTGGGAATTATGTTTCTTTTTATCTTTTTGGGAGTTAGTTGAGGGAGAGGATAATCAATATAGGACAGTCTGTTAAGGGGAGGTACTGTTGGTGAATTTCTATTGAATTGTATTGTGGAGCTGGTGCTCTGGGTAATACTCGACCATTCTAGGAATCCTGTCAGCTAACCTCACCAACTTATGTAGTTTTGACAAGTACTACCAGTTATCCAGATTAAATTCATAACATAAGTATTGAATAGGTCTAATAGAGCAAGTCTTTGGCACCTACAAATAAAAATGATGACAATGTCAATGATTATGATAGGGACTTAGGCACCCCATAATACCCAAGTCCCTAGAGCATAGAACTACTTCTAACAACCAGCGCCCCAGCAGCTGACTCTACGACGCTTCACTCAGGCTTTCTAGCCAACCCCTTCACGCCAGCCCTTTCTGAGAAACTAGCAACCAGCTTTGATACCAATTGATAAGATCATTGGGGAAACCACACCACAAAAGCTAGTTGTTGTGGTTAGAGAACCTAAAGCTACATATACCCCACACTAGAATCCCCCTCACACTTCCATTGTGGAACTCAAATCCCATACCTTGCAAGTGGATCCTAACATCTCACCACGCTTCACAACCCCAGCATCCATGCAGACCGATTGTGCATTAGTCCTATGATTAGTCCTGGACAAAACACTGTAATGCTGTCATGCCCTCACCAGTGGGACATCGTGGAAGGCTTTGACACCTGTTAATAAGCACCTAAGCACTTGGGGAACCCTCTATATAGATGTTCCACAAAGATCTTAACTAACAGAATGCTGAAAACAATTTTAATGGAACATTAGATGTGAAAAATTAGGTCTTGACTGCAGTTGATAGTTGACTTGGGGAACACCCTACCTTTAAAAGCTAGTCTTTTAAAAGTTTATGTATATAGATGGTCCGCAAAAATCTTAACTACACGTTTGGAAACGATTTTAATGGGACATTTGATGTGAAAAGCCATGGCTTGATTGAAGTTGATAGTTCTTGGAAAACTGCGTTTTTAAATTGTTTCCAAACATGCACTAAACAGATTTACCCACATATTTTGGGATATAATCAACCAAACGACAGAATCCCTACTTTCTCATTTTCCCTAACTTATTGAAGGAATAACTGTTCTTAATTTTTCTTTTCACTGTAACAACTGTTCTTAATTATGTAGAACTCTACTTTCCCTATTTTTTTACAACTCCATTCTATATAATGGGGAGCAAACCTCCCAAGTGTGATAATCCTACCATAGCCTCTCTCAATTATAAACATTTGCAGCCCCTTTGCTAACCTAAGCATCAAAATGTCTTTGTAGATACACCTCACCTCCATCAACACTTTGGCAAGAAGCAGGTCATGTAGAAGGATTGTGAATTGGGCAAGAGAACCCACATTGAAGATAGGTAACAAGTAACAACACATCTTCATTTATTGTCTCATGTGCAGAATTAAAGTTGCAATCATAAAAACATAATATTGAAAGCCAATTACCGTTTTCATGAAAGTCTATTCGGCATCGTGAACAGTGAATCATTTCAAATGACTCACTAGGATACGGTAGTTGTTTTGTGGACAAGGCAGAGATCATTGCACCAATCCCTCGTTCTAATGCAAATTGAATCTGATTTTCATGACCATCCTTGGGGGCAAAGGACATTGTTCGTATATCCAAGGGAAGAAGATATGCTGAAAAACTGGCCACACCACAGCCAACATCCAGAACTTGAACTACCCCAGCAGAACGCAGATCACCAGCCTCATTGGTAATCATATGTCCTAACCTGCATTCATAAAAAATTAAATGGATAACAACTATGTCTTGAACTATTCAATTAACAGAAAATTCTCCACAAGAGCACCCACTACATAGAAAAAGTTCAAGGAAAAGACAACAAAAATTAGCGTCATTAGGAAACTGTTAACTACTCACAGTATACAACCACTCATGCTCAAGTTATTTGGGAGAATCAAGCAAAATAATGAAACCATAGATAAGAAATGATTACTAAAATTTGATATCAATATAATAAATCATAAATATAATTTTACAACATTCAAAGCCTTTCCCACAAGATGGTTTTGTCTAAACGAATCAAACAATGCCAGTGTGATTTGTGAAAAACAAATTTTTAAAATAGGCCATTTAAGTCTAAAACCTTTGTGTATGTGAGTGTGCATGTGGTCAATGACTGCATCTGTATTCATTCCATTGGCCCACAACTTTTCCTTGATTAAGTTGACTCCTATGTCAACATTCTCTAAATGACATCCTTGTTGTGAGATAAAGTACAGGAATTTAAATCTACTGCTTCCAAATTCTAATCTTATTTCTTTCACAAGTCTAAGAATTTTAGTTTACAAGAAATTTATGTATCAGAATTCAGAATCATATGGACAAAAGTAGAAGGTTATTCAAGATTGATCATCTTCTGGATGTCAAAGAGTTAACTCCAGTTTTTTTACCCTCAGTTTAAGATGGTAAGGAGGGAATATATTTTAAAAGTTAGAAACTTTTCAATTGTTTGGTTAAAGAGAAAATTAGTATTGAAAGAAATCAACGAAATAACATTTCTACAATCAGCATGGTCCTCAGACAAAGAAAATAAAGAACTTAAATAAATCATTAGCAGCTACCTCTCTATGTAATCAGAAGCCCCATGCTTGAAATGGGTACCACCACCAGGAAACCACCAGAGCTGATCCTTCTCATGCACCCAATTTTGGCCTCCTTTGACTTCTGCAAGATGCGTGTGATTCACATTACTTCGCCAAACATAATCCCTGCTAAGAGGCCATTTGATAGGTAATTTATAATCCTTTGGCGGAGGAACCAAGCAAAATAAGCGCTTTTCAAGAGGAGGACAGTGTCTCTCAAGTTCTTCTTTTCTAGAAAAATCAAGACTTGGGGCCAATGTTGCCACATAGGAAACATCATGACAGGGAATATACTCATTGAACGTCAAAGGGCACACATCCATCCCAGTTTCTGGAATTACAAGCGGGGTTTTCCAGTAAGTCAGAGCAACTTTGTTAGTAAATTTGGTAGTACCTGCATGAGTTTAAAAAAAATTAGTAATTATTCTTCACAAAGCAGCAGTAAGGTTTAACTTTAACCTTAACATAAGTTTTCAAATAAGCCACCGACACTAAGTGGTATCTCCCACAAAAATGTAATTAACAACTATTTGCAACTCAACCAAGCCAAGTGTGCATTCAATTCATATAAAGCAGTTTCCATTACATAGAATATGCACATTGATGCAAACCATTCAGAGAGGACCCAACTAGGATCTGATAGCACTAAAATGATTATAGGCAGAAAGAACTAACAAGACACTGTTAAACACCCATTTACTTGAATATAACAAATAGAAGATGTTTCAACATGAATTTAACTAAATAAGCAATATAAATCTGGGAATTTACAAACAGAAGCATTCAGAAGAAAACCCAGGAAAAGTTTCAAAATTTTGCAAGAAGACAATAAAGGGTATGAAGAGAAGCAGTGGAAAAAGGAAGTTCGAAGTTGAGGTGAGGTGAAGAGGTTGTTACCGTTGGATGAGACATTGTTGGGAGGAGAAGAAGAAGATGAAGAATGAGAAACAAGCTGAGAGACGTAAAGGGGAGCATTGTTGCCAAAAAGGATGCCAGCATAGAAGGACACAATCATCAAAAGCAAAGCAGCCATTGTCAGCCCAGATTTGGAATCGAAGGTATAACCCATTGCGAAACCCCCCATTGTTGTTGCCCCTTCTTCTTCTTCTTCTTCTTTTTCACTCTCTCAGTTGGGTTTCTTTGTAATGTTTCGGAGAATGGACAATGTTGAATCAATGCAACAGAGAGAGCTCGTAGTTGCGCAAACGAGCCTTTCTTTCCTCTCAAGTTTCAGATCGGGTGAAATTTTTTGCTTTATGCTATTTTTCATTTTATTTTTTCCCTTTTCTCTTGCATTTTTTCGAATGCGTGAGGTTGAGATTGGTAATTGCTAACTGCTAAGCTAAGCTTAGTGGTGGCTGGCTAAGTGGCAACAGTTGGCGCGAGAGAAGCACGTGAGAGCAATTTGCAACTCGTTAGTTTATTGCATTTTGTTGCGTTTCTCGCCGCTTCAACTATGCTTTTATTAAAGAGAAAAAAAGATTATATCCTTATTATTGATGGTGTAAATTATGAATGGATAATTGTGTATAATTATTTTATATTTTTAGTAAATGGATAATAATTTTTTTTAATTTTAGTTTTTTTTTATTTTTCAAAATATATAATTTTGGTGGAATTTTTAATTTATATTTTAGGCTTTATTATTATATTTTAATTAATTAAATAATTTCTTGATAATATTTTAAATAAATATATTTGGTCTAAAATTCAATTGGACCGAAATAAAAGAAATAAAATAAAAATAAAAATTTAGAATTAGATCAAAATTATGAATTTTTTAAAATATGGGAACTAACTATTTCTATTTTAAAATGGAGGAGACAAAATTGTAAATCAAATAAAATAGAGAAAAAAAATATTTAAGTCTAAACTTCTAAATTTTATTAGATTTAATATGTTTGTCTTTGTCTTTCAAATTTAAGTTTATTTATATATTTAACTAATTATTATCTCTATTATTATAAGCGTATTTTACAATTAAAAAAATCATTGGAGAAATGTATAAAATCAAATTAACAATTAAGTAAAAAAATATAAGTAGTTGAAATTTAAGATAATAAGAACAATTTCTTAAGAATTTTTTTTTTTTTTGTTAAATATCATTTTTAGTCCTTTATGTTTCAAATGTTTAGTTTTTGTTCTTTCTTTGATTTTTTGTTAACACCATCGGTCTTTTAAATTTTCAAACAATTAATTTAATATAATGATAGGCTAAAAATTATCACTATGTGTAATAATATCTTACTGTTTGACGACAAAAGAAGTGGAAGCAAGACTGCCAGACTGTTGGGAAGATTCTCAAGCTTGCCACAAAAGTAGAGGTAGGTTTTGGGAATCTGCGATTTTAGGGTATTTTGATCTGCATTTAGGGCAATTCTAGAGGATGGTGGTGGCAAAGATGGGGAGTTAAAGAGGTTTAAGTGGTAGAAGGGGCAATATTAGAGGAATAGTTATCTCCATCAAAGTTAGAGTCAGAGAGTAGCGTGATAACTGCTTCTCATACTTTGTTTTTGTGAGCAAATATTCTTAGTTGTTCTAGGATTTTTTTGAATAAAATTGTATAAAATGATTTCAAAAAATAAAAGGATAATTTTTAATATTTTAGGGTTAACTATGTTTTTGATACCTAAACTTTTTCAAGTTTTTTATTTTTGGTCCCTAAACAAAAAATTGACTAGTCTTATGAAATAACAACAATCACACTAGAAGAGGGGGTTGAATAGTGTGTTTATCAAAGTTATACAATAACTTTTGCAACTTTGTGTGTGTGTGTGTGTAGGTGTAACCTATAGGATCAAAGGGTACAGAAAATTTTTTGGCTTGATTTAAATTTGGTCCAAATTGTCTAGGTTGCATGACCTTTAGAATTTGGATAGTCGAATGGGTGTTCAAATTTGTGTCATTTGGGTCTTTGAAGTGCTTGATAGACACTGAGTTTGAGTCTATCAGTATGAATTCATAAAAGATTCTTGTTTTATTGATTGTAGTAGGTTTGAAATGGGAGCCTGGAGGAAATGCCTTGGTTGTGTGGCCTTGAAGGGATTTTTGTCCCAAAACTCTGGGACCATCTGCAAAACAGTTGAAATTTTATTTTTGTAGATATAACTGTTAGTTGGTTTTTGTGGTGGGGTCTTTGGTTGGGATAAGGTATGTTTCCCTTTTGGATTAACAATTGTTTGGGATTGTTTGGTATTTTGAATCAAGGCTTGTAAATCGGTTTCAGAATTATCATCAGATTTTGAGGCAATGTCTGCCCAGGTCTTTTTGGTGAGTTTTGGGAGTTTGGTTAGCCCTATTTCTTGTAAGGCCTGGAGTGTTTCTATAGAGAAGGCATAATCAACCTTTGTTTGTTTTGAAGTTGAAGGTTTTGGGGGTTCCTGAGTGGATGACTGTGGTTTGATTGTGATTATTTGGGCTAATGACCCTTCTGTTTTGGGTTTCTGGGTAGATGAACCAGCCTGGGTTGGTGACCCAGAGGTTGTGGAAGAACTCTTTTTGACAGTTGGCTCTGGTAGGGCCAACTTGAATCCTTTGCCGGTGCTCTGTCCTCCCCTTAGGGAGGCGCCTGATGCCTTAGGTGGCATGAGAATTTTTCTGTAAGAATTCATAGGTGAGATAATCAGGAAGAGAGTCTGAAGTGCCATTGATATATTCTATGTCGAAATCAAAAACACTTAAAATTGCTTGCCATCTTGCAAAAATTTGTTTAGGGGCAAGATTTTTGGCGTCCTTTTGTAAAATGTCTTTGGCTGATTTACAATCAACCCACATTAAAAAATTTTGATTTAATAAATCAGATTGAAATTTGGAAATGCACAAAAAAATTGCTAAAACTTCTTTTTTAATAGTTGAATATTTTAATTGTGCAGAATTCCAATGCTTTGATGTGTATGCAATGACATGTTCTTGGGCATGGACTATTTGTTTGAGAATACCACCGTAACCTGTGTCAGATGCATCAGTTTCAATGATTTTGAATGCTTGTGGAATTGGGAGATACAGACATTTTATGGATTGGACTTTGAGTTTGATGTCTTTGACAACTTGAGTATGGATGTCAGACTAAGGAGGTGGATTTTTCTTCAACCTATCATGCAATCGTTTGACAATATTGTTTAAGTATGGTACAAATTCTCTCACATAATTCAGACAACCAAGAAATCTTCGTAATTGGGTTTTGTCTAAAATTTGGTTGGGGAATTTGTTCTCAAATTCTATTGATCTATCTATTGGTATGATTGTACCCTGGTGTATGTTGTGACAAAGGAATCGAATTTTCATTTGAAATAGATTGATTTTTGATTTGGAGACTGCAAGGCCGTTTTGCTTGATGATATGGATAAAAGTTTGCAAATGTTTAAGATGTTGGTCTATATTTTGGAAGAAAATTAAAACATCATCTATGTAGACAATGACAAATTTTTAATAAGGATTGGAAATATCGTTCATGATTTTCTGAAATTCTGAAGGGGTGTTCTTCAGACCAAATGGCGTAACATTCCATTCATATTGCCCTAAAGGTACCGTAAAAGCAGTTTTGTACCTATCAAATTCTTGTATCTGGATTTGCCAAAATCCAGATTTCATGTGAAACGAGGAAAATATTTTTGCGGAATGTAATCTATTGAGCAAATCCTTTTTGTTTGGAATAGGATACCTAATCCATTTTAAGGCTTGGTTTAGTGGTTTATAATTTATAACTAAACAAGGTGTACCCCATTCAAGCTTCGCTTGATTATTGACATAGAAAGCAAGGCAAGACCATGGGCTTTTGCTCTTTCTAATTAAACCTTTGTCAAGTAAATCTTTAATTTCCTTTTGACAATATTGAAAAAGTTCTTCATTCATTTGAACTGATCTAGCTTTTGTGGGAATTTGTTTTTCCCTAAAATCTCTCTCATAAGGGAGATCGACAATATGTTTTTTGCGGTTCCGAAATGCATGTGGCAAGTCGGAACAAAGGTTGATTGGATACGTTGTAACAGGGTTTGGATTTTCTCTTTTAATTGTGGTTTTTCTAATTGTAACTGAATATTATTAAAAGAGACTTCTTCTTTTAAGAAATTGGTTTGACTGATTTTCTTTTCTATAAAATTTATATTTCTTGAGATAGGTTTAGTAGAAAAATTAAATGTAATTTTTCTTCCTAAATGATTGGTAGTTATTCCTTCCCTAGATATCTGATGGGAAAATAAGGCTCTAATAAAGGGTGTTCCTAGGATTAGCGGAGAGAGATCAGCGGACAAATAGGAAGAAGAAATGCAATAGGTAAAAAGACAGTATGAATGATTGTTAAATAATATGAACAAGAAAATAAATAACTATAAATGAAATTTTAAAATGAAAACAACATTAAAGAAATAGAAACAACTGCATAGCCGAATAGAATTTGTGAAGAGGGAGAAGAGAAGGAACTGAAGCAACGACAAAGCTGCATAGGATCAGTCAAGAGGGAGAAGATATATGGAAAGAAACTTTGAATTTATTAAAATCAAATGAAAAGCTTACAAAGATTTTTTCAATGCAGAGCCTCTCTCTCTAAAACCTGAAAATGACTATTTGAATAGGGTGCCTCACAAATGAGCCGAGGACTCCTTATATAGCCAAAAAAAAAATCTATTGTAGTTATAGTGCCAGATTTGTGACTGAAACTATTTACATAGTACAAGTAATTTGAAATTAATCATCATTTAATGAAAATCCAAAACATTCGTCTTCATTTTGGTAGAAAGGATCATTTTCTTCTGAAGAGTTATTATCTTCCTTCTTTGAGGAAAAGCCTTCGTCTTCTTCTTGTTGGAGAAGCTGTAGGACTTCTTTTAGATTTTTTGCCAGACTTTCTTTTGATCTGGAACTGGCAAGGAAAGAAGCTAATTGAGACTTTTGATTGAGGAATAAAGAGGTCTCTGGATTAGCAGTTTTTAGGAATTTTGGATGGGCTTGAAACTAGATTTTTACTTGATTTGGTGCTGCCTTTGATGTATCAAACTGATTCCACCACTTGACAAATGCATGACGTTGTAATGATGGAAACTGCTTGTTGTTTTTAGTTTTACCATACCTATATTGCCATGAAAATATCCAAGACAAAGAAAAACTTGAAATGTATTTTAGGTCTGCAGGGATTCGTGATTCTTGAGAATTAAACATTTTGTTGAATTGGGCAAACCCATGTTGAACCTGCTCTAGGTAGATTTCAGAAGTTGGTCCAAAAAAGTCCCACCATTGGAGGAACCAGTTTGGAAAATTATAGATTTTGTTAGTCTTAAAATAAATAAGCCAGGAATGTTTGAATTTGCTGCTTTGATGCTAGAATACATTGGTCCAGGCATCCACATAATCCCAATAGGTGTAACCTATAGGATCAAAGGGTACTAAAATTTTTTTTGGCTTGATTTAAATTTGGTCCAAATTGTCTAGGTTGCATAACCTTAAGAATTTGGACAGTCGAATGGGTGTTCAAATTTGTGTCATTTGAGTCTTTGAAGTGCTTGATAGACACTGAGTTTGAGTCTATCAGTATGAACTCATAGAAGATTCTTGTTTTATTGGTGGCACTAGGTTTGAAATGGAAGCTTGGAGAAAATGCCTTGGCTATGGCCTTGAAGGGATTTTTGTCCCAAAACTCTAGTTCCATCTGCAAAAAACAATTGAAAATTTATTCTTGTAAATATAACTATTAGTTGGTTTTGGGGGGTTCCTGAGTGGATGACTCAGGTTTGATTGTGATTATTTGGGTCGATGACCTTTCTGTTTTAGGTTTCTGGGTAGATGACCCAGCCTGGGTTGGTGACCCAGAGGTTGTGGAAGAACTCTTTTTGACAGTTGGCTTTGGTAGGGCCAACTTGAATCCTTTACCTGTGCTCTGTCCTCCCCTTTGAGAGGTGCCTGATGCCTTAGGCAGCATGATAATTTGTCTGTAAGAATTCACGGGTGGGATAGTTAGGTAGAGAGTTTGAAGTGCCCTTGATATTGATGTAGCTCCATGTGGAGCTTGTAGGCCTTGGATCTTCTTCATCAATTGATTCCTTTGCTTCTTGAGGTCTGATTGTAGCGGAATGGAGAAGGAGAAAGATGAATGGAGACACCACTTCAAGTAGAATATGAGTCTAAAAGAAGCTCACCACCATAGGAAGCCATGGATAAGAGCTTGAAGGTAGAAGAAGATGAATGAGGGAGAGGAAGAGAAGAGCACGAAATTTAGTGCCTCTAAAGAAGTCTGAACTTTGAAAGATCCCCAATAGAGTTTTAACAAAAGACCCAAAAAATGAAATGAAAGCTAAACCAATAGAGTTTTAACAAGACAAATTTTCAGGGATTTTTCAACAATTAAAGCAATGAAAAGCACAAAAAAATAAGCTAGGACTCAAAGAGAAACCTAGAATGGCTCTAGAGTAGAGTAGAAAAACTCAAAAAAAAAAGACTCAAGAAACCTCTAGTTTTGGCACTTTTTTTCACAATAATTTTCAATTGAAATTTCAGAACTAGGATTGGTATAAAATAGGCACCAATTATAAAACAAATTTTGAGCCAAAACAACAAGCACACTTTCATTTCACTTTTTTTTTCCTGGACACTGATTTTTCTGCCAACTTGTGCGATTTTTCTTATTTTTTCCTTTAACCCAAATCGCTTGGTTCTTTTTTTATAATTTTGGTCCAGATGTCTAGAAAATTAAGTAAAACTTTCAGCTCAAAAAACGTAGTGACCAATTCCCAGTAATTTATACAAGTTCGTATGTTCAAGCTGCCAGCACCAACGATTTCAACCTAGAAATCAAGAGTAATGTTTATGTTGCTTAAGGCCTTGATAGTTACAATTTGTGTTTGCTTATGCTCAATTATCTTGAATAACACAATTCAAGAGAGCTTAAGACTTATTTTGATTCACAAATCCAGCCACAACTCAGCACCACGACTCAACTTCATCATAGGCATCATGTAGGAAACTTAGAAAACAAAAAAAAGTTCAAGAACAAGACTACTTCTAGGAATTGATTTAGAACATGTTATGAACTAAATAACATGCATGAATTAGACTCAAAATTCAAAAGATAGGCTAAGAATGACAAGAATACATGAACAAATGTATCTAGAATTCAATCAACAAAATAAAAATTCAACATAAACTTAGTACGTAATGTGACAATTACTATGACTAAACATGACTCTAAGACAACATGGATTAAGTGATTTACACTTAGATTTTTTTATTTTTTTTCTAATCAATGTTTTGGAAGAAAATTTAGATCCAAGGTTCAGCACAAGAATATTATGAATGAAAAATGATAGAACCTAAAATCAACACAAAAACATGATTCAAGAGTAGATCTACAAAATTTGAACCATAGAAATGATAGAACAAGTGTAGATCTAAGATTTAATCGGTTTATTTTTTTAAAATCTACTCTAAACAGAACCAAATCACAAGACAATGGAGGATATACTTGGAGAATATGATGAAGAACTAGGAATTAAAGAGAATTCACCGAACAAAAAGATAGAGGAAGCAAAAGAACATCACCTAGATGAAGATGCTCTTGATACCACATGATGTAGCTTCGTGTGGAGCTTGTAGGCCTTGGATCTTCTTCATCAATGGATTCCTTTGCTTCTTGAGGTCTGATTTCAGTGGAATGGAGAAGGAGAAAGATGAATGGAGACACCACTTCAAGTAGAAGATTAGTCTAGAAGATGCTCACCACCATAGGAAGCCATGGATAAGAGCTTGAAGGTAGAAGAAGATTAATGAAGGGAGAGGAAGAGAAAAGCATGAAATTTAGTGCCTTTAAAGAAGTCTGAACTTTGATCATTTGAGAATTAAACTTCAAAGTTCAGACTTCTTTAAAGGCACTAAATTTCGTGCTCTTCTCTTCCTCTCCCTTCATTCATCTTCGATAAAAGAGATCAACGATATGTTTTTTCCTGTTCCAAAATGCATGCGGCAAGTCAGAACAAACGGTTGATTGAATATGTTGTAACAGAGATTTGATTCTTTCTTTTAATTGGGGTTTTTCCAATTGTATTTGAATATTTTTAAAAGTGACTTCTTCTTTTAAGAAATTGATTTGACTAATTTTCTTTTCTATGAAATTTATATTTCTTGAGATAGGTTTAGTAGAAAAATTAAATGTAATTTTTCTTCCTAAATGATTGTGTTAATGAAGGGGGAATAAGGCTCTAATGAAGGATGTTCCTAGGATAACCTCATTCTTTAGGTTTTTTACTAAAAGAAAGTTTGTGTGAATTCTAAGACCTTGATTTTCTATAATTACGCTTGATAATTTGTAGTTAATTTTTAATTTCGAGCCATTGGCTGTACTTAGTTTTTCTTAGGTTTTCTCAAAGAATTTTGTGGGAACTAATCCTTCCAAAATACAATTTGAATCAGCCCCTGTATCAAATAGGGCCATTGTATCTACAACATAGTCATTTATAATGATTCTAATGTTGATATAAAATTTTTGGATTTTAATCTTGTTGATTAATCCCATAAACATTTCATCTTCTTGATTTTCATTTTCTACATCCTTTCCTACACTCTTTGAATCACTATTTTCTTGGAGATGAGATAGGATGATTTGATGAATTTCTTGTTGTTGTCAAAGTTCTTTAACTTCTCGTTTTAGATTATTAATTTCCGTTTGAAGATCTTGGATTGTGGTTGGTTTTGTTGAAGAGTTTTCTAATCTTTTGAGCATATTGCTAACATCAAATTTACTATTTGTTACAAAATCTTTTGGTCTGGGTTAGGTTTCTAAAGATTTTTTCAGTTTATCCAGGAAAACCTTCTTTTCCTGAGGGTTTGGTATGGAATTGATTGCCTCAAACAAAAGATCTTGTTCTCTTGTTAGAGTATTGATTTCTTGCATATCTTCATCGTCCGTAGATGATGGTTGATCATCTTGTTGAATTAGATTGAGATCTTCTTCAGAGGATACATCTTTTGTTTCTTCCTCTGAGGTATCAATGAGTAGATTATTAATCTGCTCTTCGATAGTTGGGTCTAGGTTAAAATTTCGTAATTTCTCTTTTAGCCTGCAATATTTACTAATGTGGCCTTGTTTTCCACAGTTGTAACAGGTTATTTTGGGTTTTATCTTTGGCTTTGGAGTATCAGCTTCTTTGCTGGTTGAGGGTTTATGCGAGTATGAGATAGGATTAACTAGATCGGCAAGAAGGTCTTTTTCGGTAAGAACCTGATCAATCCCAATAGGATTAACTAGAGCTGCGTCACAAAACTAGTTTACTAGTATAAACCTCCAAGGATTAGATACAACCTCTAGTATACCTAGAACTACGTATAATCAAGATCAAGAGGATGACCAAAAGTCGATCCAATCTCCAACATATTCCTCTATGCATGAATCTTATGATGTTATCTGACAGATTTAGCATTGATAAGGATACCCTTAGAAAAGACTTTTATTCTCCGGAGAATAAACCTCAGAGGAGATGGTTTTTTCAACAGTATAAGGGTTCAAGTAGAAAACAAATCCAAGACAAATTTTATGAATTTGTCAAAAGAGTCAAAATCAATGTCCTTTTCTTTGATTGGTTTCATGCCTATACCATCAGAGAGAACCTAGATTACCCATGGAAACAAGATATCATAGGTGATCCAACAACCAATGTTATTACAAATTGGCAAATCAATGATGGTGAGATAATCCAATCAGAATTGCCTCCAACAACATAATACCATCTGCCAAAGGTCAAAGACAGTAATGATAAACCTGTCATGGCCACATCGTTTAAAACAAAAGATGTCAATGAAGAAATCTCCTCAAAAGACATCAAAAGCCTAATGGAACAGGCTAACTACACCAACAGATATCTTCAGGTATTAGGAGAATCCATTAAAGAAAAGGTATTTCCCAAACAAAGAACCTATGAAGAGTCCACATCAAATGTTCAGATAGAAAAACCCTTATTCAAACCGTTTAGGGTTAGTGAAAAAAGAAAAACAAAAAATTAGGGAATTAAGGAAAAATAAATTCCTTACGGAAGGTGTAGGTGATAACAACATTGAATTATTAAACAAGATTGATAGTTTACTTAAAGTCATCCTTGAAATACCTCAACCTTTGGAGGAATCATCCAAGATGAGAACAAGAAATACCTCCAGAATAATTGATGTTATTAATGAAGATAGTGACCAAAATTCAGAACAAACAACCGAAACAGGTTCAGTATCTGAAAAACATATTAATCCAATAAATTCCAAACAATGGAAAACACACTCCAAACTTTATTATCAATGACCAACTGCCCCTGACCTCCTACTAGAAGAAAGAGGCGAAAGTAATTTTAAAAGCTTTAGTGCAAATAACATCTATGAATGGAATATAGATGCCCAAACAGAATACAATATTATGAATACACTCCAACTCATGACCATGGTAGCCACGACATACCAGACATCCCATGAGTGTTCGGAGGAAACAATCATGGATATCCTAGTGGAAGGATTTTCTGGCCAATTAAAAGGATGGTGGGATAATTAACTCACTAATGATGAAAAATACAAAATTTACGGTGCAGTCAAAACGGATCTCAATGGAAAAGTCATTACAAATGATGATAATAAGGAGATTTCTGACGCTATCAATATCCTTATTTTTACAATAGCCCAACATTTTATCGGTGACCCATCACTCTGGAAAGATAGGCCAACATAATTGTTATCAAATCTTAAGTGTAGAACTTTAGCAGACTTTAGGTGGTACAGAGATACCTTCCTAACTAGAGTATACACAAGAGAAGATAGCCAACAACCTTTCTAGAAAGAAAAAATTCTAGCCGGTCTTCCAAGATCATTAGTGATGTAAGCTCCATTGGAGCTTGTAGGCCTAGGATCTTCTTCATCAATGGATTCCTTTGCTTCTTAAAAGATAAATGGCAGCGGAATGGAGAAGGAAGAGACAGAGGAGACGCCACTTCAAGGAGAAGATGAGTCTAGAAGAAGCTCACCACCATAGGAGGCCATGGATAAGAGCTTGGAGGAAGAAGGAGATGAATGAAGGGAGAGGGAGAGAAGAGCACGAAATTTTGTGCTCTAAAAGAGCTCTAAAATCTGAAGTTAATATTCAAATGATCAAAGTTTTTAAAAAATGCACACACATAGCCTCTATTTATAGCCTAAGTGTCACACAAAATTGGAGGGAAATTTGAATTTCTATTCAAATTTCACTTGAATTTGAAATTGAATTTGTGGAGCCAAATTTTGGAGCCAAAATTTCACTAATTATGATTAGTGAATTTCAGATATGGTTCAGCCCACTAATCCAAGATCAAGTGTAAGATTCTCCTCTAAGTGTGCTTATGTGTCATGAGGCATGTAAAGCATGAAGGACATGCACAAAGTGTGACTATATGATGTCGCAATGGGGTGTAGCAAGCAAATGCTCACCTCCCCCTCTAAAATTAATTGGATTGGGCTTCTCCCAATTCAATTAAATTTATTTCTCAACACACATCAAATATTCACTTAATGCATGTGAAATTACAAAACTACCCCTATTACAAAAACTAGTCTAGGTGCCCTAAAATACAAGGGCTGGAAAATCCTACATTTCTAGGGTACTCTACCTACATTATGGAGCCCTAAATACAAGGCCCAAAATTAATGAAACCTTAATCTAATATGTACAAAGATAAGTGGGCTCATACTTAGCCCATGGGCCCAAAATCTACCCTAAGGCTTATGAGAACCCTAGGGTCTTCTCTTGCATCTTTGGCCCAATCTTCTTGGAGTCTTCTATCCAATACCCTTGGGGGGTCGGATTGCATCATTCGCTCCCCCTTGAAAAGGATTTGACCTCAAATCCCGAGGTTCTCGAAACTCATTAATTCTTTCCTCAACACCTGTAAAAAGAATAAAAACATATGTATTAGTGATGTTAGGTATGCTAGAGTACGGTAAGGATTGAAAACCCCTTTCCTGACCATCTTCCCATAAGAAAATATAGTTCCTCACCAACTCAATGAGTGGTGCTACAAGTATAGAAAAATATGGGACAAACCTTTTATAAAAGTTTGTTAAGATATTGAAGCCCCAAATTTTCCTTATACTTGGTGGAGTAGGACACTCAGGAATGACCTTTATTCTCTTAGGGTGCATGGGAACCCCTTGATACTATTTAAAAAATTAAGAAAAGTAATGCAGTAAAGCATACTTTTTTCTGTCTTTTCATGTTGATTATTCCTACCAAAAAGTATGACAAACCTAAGGTGTCCCATATGAGTACCTAAGTTTGTATTGAAACTAAAAATAAGAACAAGCCTACCTAATAAGTCCCTATGTACAAAAATCATGAAGATGTTGGGTGCACGAGTGATTTTACAAAATAGTGTTGCACCACTCAAAACATTTATCACACCACCTATTTTAGAGATTTGGTGCCTAATAATACCTATTCTGGGCACCAACAAAGCACAACGATTTAAGCTCTTGTGAACCAAACCCTCATCCAACAACTCCTTTACTTGAGGAATCAACTCAAGCCTAAGAGGTGTGGCAATGCTAACAAGTGTCTTTTTACAAAGGAGAAAATGTGGAGGTTGTCTAAGAGGGGAAATTTCTTTAATATTTGTCTTTATTTCAAAATGACTTTCCTTCTTAGCTAACTTCTTGGAGGAGACACTTACCTCCTTACCCTCCTCCTTAACCATTAAAGGTCATCCTTCTTCTTGGGGGTACATCTCTTCACTAGATTCTTCCCCTTTTGCTTCTTCACTTTCACTAGAAGAAGGTGAAGTAGTAGCCTCATCTTGGCTACTATAAATGTCTTGGCCCCTCATAATCATGGTTTTCTTGGTGGGGCATTGAGAAGTAATGTGTCCTCTTCCAAGACATTTAAAGCACTTCATGGAGCTAGTCTTCTCTTGCATACTAGCCTTAAGGGGTTGCTTTTCTATTGTCTTCCCCTTATCATCTTTGGGCTTAGAAGGAGTCACCTCTAAGATGCCTTGACCTTGGTCTTTCTTTAGATAAGAGTGAGAGCCATAAGATTTTGAAGTAGACATGCTTTTAAGTTGTTGATCTACCCTTATTTCCCAATCTAAGTTAGCCTCTACATTGTCCTTCCCATGGAAGTATGGGAGGTTAATATTAGCCTCTTGAGGCTTTCTTTCCTTTTCTTTTCTTTTGGAGTGATGCTTATTATGTAAGCTATGGCACCCTCTATAATAGTCGCTAAGTTCTTCACTTAAACTCTTGCAAGAGTCATGACTACTATAAGAGGCATGTTTTTCTCTTTTCATTTCTTTCATTATTTTTCTTCTTTCTTCCTCTCTTATTTTCTCTCTTTCAGCTTGACTTATTTCTTCCACTCTTTTTTTTTACCTTTTTCTTTTCTCTCTTGTTTTTCTTTCCACAACTAAAGGGATCTTAACTCATCTAGTATCTTATACAAGGGGTCCTTAGGAGTAGAACCCTCATCATTAACACTAGATGAAGAATAAAGACTCATGTTGGTTCCTAAGTTAGGGTTCTTTCTTGTTGGGGGTTTGAAAACAAAAGGTAAAAGAAACTATGGTTGAAACTAGCCAAAATAAACACTAAAAGAGGTGTGAAAGATAAGGTAAAAACTAATTGGTAAAAGGCAAGCTATCTAGGTGGTTTGACAATGGAGGGTAAAGGAAATAAGCTATGAAAGTAAGCAAGAAATTAAAGTGAAAGAAATGCAAACTAGGCGGATCCTAAGAGTGTTTGGATGACCTTATTTAAGGTTCCCAACAAAACACTCACTATCCTAAGGGAAAATTGCCTAAAATTATTACACACAAATGGAAGTCAGGTGACCTATTGGAGGCTCCCAACTTACTTCCAATGAAAGGCCTTTTTGTTACAAAATGTGAAAGCAAAGCAAATTGCCAATTACAAAATTACAAAAGAAAAGTCCTCAATTGTGGTGGCTATTCTCTCTTTAGTGTTTCACTCAATTTGGAGTGCTTCTTAGTCCAATAGCTCTTAAGGTGGTTGGCCCCTTGCTTCTTGACTCAAATTCTTCAAGATATGGCACCAATCCTCCTTTCCAATTCCCTGTATGGCAACTCACAAGCAAGGAAATAAAGAGACAAGCAATAACCAAAGACAAAAAAAAATGAAATGAAAGCTAAACCAATAGAGTTTTAACAAGACAAATTTCCAAGGATTATTCAACAATTAAAGCAATGAAAAGCACAAAAAAACAAGCTAGGACTCAAAGAGAAACCTAGAATGGCTCTAGAGTAGAGTAGAAAAACTCAAAAAAAAAAAAGACTCAAGAAACCTCTAGTTTTGGCACTTGTTTTCACAATAATTTTCAATTGAAATTTCAGAACTAGGATTGGTATAAAATAGGCACCAATTATAAAACAAATTTTGAGCCAAAACAACAAGCACACTTTCCTTTCACTTTTTTTTTCCTGGACACTGATTTTTCTGCCAACTTGTGCGATTTTTCTTATTTTTTCCTTTAACCCAAATCGCTTGGTTCTTTTTTTATAATTTTCTTCCAGATGTCTAGAAAATTCAGTAAAACTTTCAGCTCAAAAAACGTAGTGACCAATTCCCAGTAATTTATACAAGTTCGTATGTTCAAGCTGCCAGCACCAACGATTTCAACCTAGAAATCAAGAGTAATGTTTATGTTGCTTAAGACCTTGATAGTTACAATTTGTGTTTGCTTATGCTCAATTATCTTGAATAACACAATTCAAGAGAGCTTAAGACTTATTTTGATTCACAAATCCAGCCACAACTCAGCACCACAACTCAACCTCATCATAGGCATCATGTAGGAAACTTAGAAAAAAAAAAAAAAGTTCAAGAACAAGACTACTTCTAGGAATTGATTTAGAACATGTTATGAACTAAATAACATGCATGAATTAGACTCAAAATTCAAAAGATAGGCTAAGAATGACAAGAATACATGAACAAATGTATCTAGAATTCAATCAACAAAATAAAAATTCAACATAAACTTAGTACGTAATGTGACAATTACTATGACTAAACATGACTCTAAGACAACATGGATTAAGTGATTTACACTTAGATTTTTTTATTTTTTTTCTAATCAATGTTTTGGAAGAAAATTTAGATCCAAGGTTCAGCACAAGAATATTATGAATGAAAAATGATAGAACCTAAAATCAACACAAAAACATGATTCAAGAGTAGATCTACAAAATTTGAACCATAGAAATGATAGAACAAGTGTAAATATAAGATTTAATCGGTTTATTTTTTAAAAATATACTCTAAACAGCACCAAATCACAAGACAATGGAGGATATACTTGGAGAATAAGATGAAGAACTAGGAATTAAAGAGAATTCACCGAACAAAAAGATAGAGGAAGCAAAAGAACATCACCTAGATGAAGATGCTCTTGATACCACATGATGTAGCTTCGTGTGGAGCTTGTAGGCCTTGGATCTTCTTCATCAATGGATTCCTTTGCTTCTTGGAAGATGAATGGCAGCGGAATGGAGAAACAAGAGATAGAGGAGACACCACTTCAAGGAGAAGATGAGTCTAGAAGAAGCTCACCACCATAGGAGGCCATGGATAAGAGCTTGGAGGAAGAAGGAGATGAATGAAGGGAGAGGGAGAGAAGAGCACGAAATTTGGTGCTCTAAAAGAGCTCTGAAATATGAAGTTAATATTCAAATGATCAAAGTTTTTAAAAAATGCACACACATAGTCTCTATTTATAGCCTAAGTGCCACACAAAATTGGAGGGAAATTTGAATTTCTATTCAAATTTCACTTGAATTTGAAATCGAATTTGTGGAGCCAAATTTTGGAGCCAAAATTTCACTAATTATGATTAGTGAATTTCAGATATGGTTCAGCCCACTAATCCAAGATCAAGTCCAAGATTCTCCTCTAAGTGTGCTTATGTGTCATGAGGCATGTAAAGCATGAAGGACATGCACAAAGTGTGACTATATGATGTGGCAATGGGGTGTAGCACGCAAATGCTCACCTCTCCCTCTAAAATTTAATTGGATTGGGCTTCTCCCAATTCAATTAAATTTATTTCTCAACACACATCAAATATTCACTTAATGCATGTGAAATTACAAAACTACCCCTATTACAAAAACTAGTCTAGGTGCCCTAAAATACAAGGGCTGGAAAATCCTACATTTCTAGGGTACCCTACCTACATTATGGAGCCCTAAATACAAGGTCCAAAATTAATGAAACCTTAATCTAATATGTACAAAGATAAGTGGGCTCCTACTTAGTCCATGGGCCCGAAATCTACCCTAAGGCTTATGAGAACCCTAGGGCCTTCTCTTGCATCTTTGGCCCAATCTTCTTGGAATCTTCTATCCAATACCCTAGTGGGGTAGGATTGCATCAATTAGGAGATAAGGTCAATGGAGGCATTCCATATGAAAGTTTAAGTTATGGTCAATTAATTTCTTATGTCCAAAAAGTAGCCTTAAAAATTTGTAAAGATGAAAAAATCCAAAGACAATTAGCCAAGGAGTAAGCCTAAACTAAGAGAGATTTAGGATCTTTCTGTGAACAATTTGGATTACCCGCTTGCCCATAGCAAAAGAAAAAACAAAATCATAACAAAGAACTTCATGGAAACAAAAATTTCAACAAAAAGAGATTTCCAAGGAAGAAATACTCACACAAACCCTCCACTAGCAAAGACGCTGACACTCCAAGACCAAAAGTAAAACCCAAAATAACATGTAACAACTATGGAAAACAAGGCCACATTAGTAAATACTATAGGCTAAAGAAAAAATTAATAAATCTTAACCTAGACCCAACCATCGAAGTGCAGATTAATAATCTACTCGTTGAAACCTTAGAGGAAGAAACAAGAGATGCATCCTTTGCATCCTCTGAAGAAGATCACAATCTAATTCGACAAGATGATCAACCATCATCATCTACGGATGATAAAGATATACAAGAAATGAATACTCTAACAAGAGAACAAGATCTCTTGTTCGAGGCAATCAATTCCATAACAGACCCTCAGGAAAAGAAGGTTTTCCTAGATAAGCTGAATAAATCTTTAGAAACCAAACCCAGGCCAAAAGATTTTATTACAAATAATAAATTTGATGTTAGCAATATATTCAAAAGATTAGAAAACTCTTCAGCAAAACCAACCACAATCCAAGATCTTCAAACATAAATTAATAATCTAAAACAAGAAGTTAAAAAACTTTGACAACAACAAGAAAGTCATCAAATCATCCTATCTCATCTCGAAGAAAATAGTGATTTAGAGAGCATAGGAAAGGATGTAGGAAATAATAATCAAGAAGATGAAATGTTTATGGGATTAATCAATAAGATTAAAATCCAAATTTTTTTTATCAACATTAGAATCATTATAAACGATTTTGTTTTAGATACATTGGCCCTATTTGACACAGGGCCTGATTCAAATAGTATTTCGAAAGGATTAGTTCCTACAAAATTCTTTGAGAAAACCTTAGAAAAAGTAAGTACAACCAATGGCTCAAAATTAAAAATTAACTGCAAATTATCAATCGCAATCATAGAAAATCAAGATCTTAGGATTAACACAAACTTTCTTCTGGTAAAAATCCTAAAGAATGAGGTTATCCTAGGAACACCCTTTATTAGAGCCTTATTTCCCCTTCAGATATCTAGGGAAGGAATAACTACCAATCATTTAGGAAGAAAAATTACATTTAATTTTTCTACTAAACCTATCTCAAGAAATATAAATTTCATAGAAAAGAAAATCAGTCAAATCAATTTCTTAAAAGAAAAAGTCTCTTTTAATAATATTCAGTTACAATTAAAAAAACCGCAATTAACAGAGAAAATCCAAACCCTGTTACAACATATCCAATCAACCATTTGTTCCAACTTGCCACATGCATTTTGGAACTGAAAAAACATATTGTCGATCTCCCTTATGAGAGAGATTTTAGGGAAAAACAAATTCCCACAAAAGCTAGACCAGTTCAAATGAATGAAGAACTTTTTCAATATTGTCAGGAAATTAAAGATTTACTTGACAAAGGTTTAATTAGAAAGAGCAAAAGCCCATGGTCTTGCACTGCTTTCTATGTCAATAAAAAGGCAGAGCTTGAATGGGGTACACCTCGTTTAGTTATAAATTATAAAGCACTAAACCAAGCCTTACAATGGATTAGGTATCCTATTCCAAACAAAAAGGATTTATTCAATAGATTAAATTCCGCAAAAATATTTTCCAAGTTTCACATGAAATCCAGATTTTGGCAAATCCAGATACAAGAATCTGATAGGTACAAAACTGCTTTTACGACACCTTTCGGGCAATATGAATGGAATGTTATGCCATTCGGTCTGAAGAACGCCCCTTCAGAATTCCAGAAAATCATGAATGATATTTTCAATCCTTATTCAAAATTTATCATTGTCTACATAAATGATGTTTTAATTTTCTCCCAAAATATAGACCAACATTTTAAACATTTGCAAACTTTTATCCATATCATTAAGCAAAACGGCATTGCCGTCTCTAAATAAAAAATCTATTTCAAATGAAAATTCGATTCCTTGGTCACAACATACACCAGGGTACAATCATACCAATAGATAGATTGATAGAATTTGCGAACAAATTCCCCAACAAAATTTTAGACAAAACCCATTTACAAAGATTCCTTGGTTGTCTGAATTATGTGGGAGAATTTGTACCATACTTAAAACAATATTGTCAAACCATTGCATGATAGGTTGAAGAAAAATCCACCTCCTTGGTCTGACATCCATACGGTGGTATTCACAAACAAAGAGTCCATGCCCAAGAACATGTCATTGCATACACATCAATGCATTGGAATTCTGCCCAATTAAAATATTCAACTGTTAAAAAATAAGTTTTAGCAATTTTTTTGTGCATTTCCAAAGTTCTATCTGATTTATTAAATCAAAATTTTTTAATTCGGGTTGATTGTAAATCATCCAAAGACATTTTACAAAAAGACGTAAAAAATCTTTCCTCTAAACAAATTTTTGCAAGATGGAAAGCAGTTTTATGTGTTTTTGATTTCGACATAGAATATATCAAGGGCACTTCAAACTCCCTACCTGACTATCTCACCCATGAATTCTTACAGAAAAATTCTCATGCCACCTAAGGCATCAGTGATGCAATCCTCCATAGGAAGGGACTAGTCACTAGAGCCATGAGCAAGAGGCTCCAAGAGGATTGGGCTAGAGTTGCTGAAGAAGGCCTTAGGGTTCTCATGAACCTTAGGGTAGATTTCTGAGCCCATGGGCCAAGGTTGGGTCCAATTATCTTTGTACATATTAGATTTGGATGTCATTATATTTGGTCCTTGTATTTAGGGCTCCATAATGTAGGTAGGGTACCCTAGAAATATAGGATTTTTCAGCCCTTCTATTTTAGGGCACCTAGACTAGTTTTTGTTTTAGGGGTAGTTTTGTAATTTCACATGCACTAAGTGAATATTTGATGTGTATGCTGGGAAATAAATTTAATTGAATTGGCAGAAGCCCAATCCAGTTAAATTTTAGAGGGTGAGGTGAGCATTTGCTTACTACACCCCATTGCCACATCATATAGTCACACTTTGTGCATGTCCTTCATGCTTTACATGCCTCATGACACCTAAGCGCACTTAGTGGAGAATCTTGGATTAGTGGGCTGAACCATAACGGAAATTCACTAATCATAATTAGTGAAATTTTGGCTCCACAAATTCAATTTCAAATTCAAGTGAAATTTGAATTGAAATTCAAATTTCCCTCCAATTCTGTGTGACACTTAGGCTATAAATAGAGGTCATGTGTGTGCATTTTTTTTCAAGTTTGATCATTTGAAAATTGAATTTTAGATTTCAGAGCTCTTTTAGAGCACAAAATTTCGTGCTCTTCTCTTCCTCTCCCTTCATTCATCTCCTTCTTCCTCCAAGCTCTTATCCATGGCCTGCTATGGCAGTGAGCTTCTTCTAGACTCATCTTCTCCTTGAAGTGGCATCTCCTATCTCTCTTCCTTCTCCATTCCGCTGCCATTCATCTTCCAAGAAGCAAAGGAATCCATTGATGAAAAAGATCCTAGGCCTACAAGCTCCAATGGAGCTTACATGAATCAGGCGCCTCCTTAAGGGGAGGACGAAGCACAGGCAAAGGATTCAAGTTGGCCCTACCAGAGCCAACTATCAAAAAGACTTCTTCCACAACCTCTGGGTCACCAACCTAGGCTGGGTCATCTACCCAAAAACCCAAAATAGAAGGGTCATCGACCCAAATAATCACAATTAAACCTGAGTCATCCACTTAGGAACCCCCAAAACCTTCAACTTCAAAACAAAAAAAGGTTGATTATGCCTTCTCTATAGAAACACTCCAGGCTTTACAAGAAATAGGCCTAACCAAACTCCCAAAACTCGCCAAAAAGACCTGGGCAAACATTGCCTCAAAATCTGATGATGATTCTGAAACCAATTTACAAGCTTTGATTCAAAATATGAAACAATCCAAAACAATTGTTAATCCAAAAGGGAAACAGACCTTATCCTAACCAAAGACACCACTACCAAAACCAACTAACAGTTATATTAACAAGAATAAATTTTCAACTGTTTTGTAGATGGAACCAGAGTTTTGGGACAACAATCCCTTCAAGGCCACAACCAAGGTGTCATACCCTAATTTCGTCTGGGGACGATCGTTGGTTAATATTTGGATTTTTGCCGACCGAATTGAGCTGCTTAACACTAATCGTCGTGCAATCTGAAGGGTGTTGTGATGTTTTGGAAGGAAATGTGAAAAATGTTCAAAAGAGGAGCAAAATGGTCACTTTGGGGACATTTTCCAGCCTTTGGGCCCACCTGGGCCCATTAGAAAACTTAAAGGTGAAGCAAGCAGCTCGCCTGGGCGAGCTGTCATGCAACCTCCTCCCCTTATTTTCCTATAAATAGGCGTGAGGGGCTGAAGGGAATGAGTTCAACATCATTTATAAGAAGTTTTCACTGAAATTAGTGAGGAGAAGGAGAATGAAGAAGAAAAATCAAGGCCGAGGCGCTTCCATAATGCTTCCATAATGTTTCCGTGATCAATTTCGTGACCGTTCTTCATCGTTCTTCATCCGTTCATCATCGTTCTTTGATCTTCAACCGGTTAGTTTTCTATTTTGAAGCTTTGAATTCATTCTATGAACCCTTAGGGGTCCATTCTTGCTTTGCATGTTTTCATCTTTGTTCTTCTACTATCGGTAGTTTTTTTCTTTCTTTTAAGCGAGTTTCGACTGATCGTTTAAGCCATAATCTCACTTAATCAATGTGAAAATGAATTTCAACCGATTGTTTGAGTTGTAACCTCGTTTAATCACCTTTAAAATAAAATTCAACCGATCATTTGTGCTATAACCTTCATTAATCATAAAAAAAATAAGTTTCAACCGGCCATTTACTTCGAAAGTTCTCTTTTAATGAGTTGAAAAATAATCAAGTGAAACCAAAGCTAAAATCAACTCATAAACAAGCTTTTGTCCACAAGAAAATCACTTGAATCCGTTTAAAGGTCCAACGCCTTAAACGATCTTTTTACATTTAAATGGTTAAAATGAACCTTTAGAAGTCTAAAATCAATCCTACGTGTAATTTTCTTTCTTTAAAGAACTACGTAGGTCTGAGTTCCTCATCGCAATTGAGGATACGTAGGAGCAAGAGCCCCGCTCTTGTCGATCCCAAAAAGCTAAAACATTAAAAGGGAAAATAAAATAAATTTGAAGTCATGATTTTGCACATTTGATTAAAGGCTGTCCTCCCTTGTGACGGACGCATGGGGTGCTAATACCTTTCTCGTGCGTAAACAACTCCCGAACCTTTATTTCTTAAAATTTGTAGACCTGTTTTTTGTTTTTCTAATATTTTCTTCAAATAAACGTTGGTGGTGACTCCGCGTGTTTTTCCTTCCTCGAAAGACGCAATCGTGAGCCTCGCGTCGCCCTCCCATCGAAGGGTAGGTTGCGACACAAGGCATTTCCTCCATGCTTCCATTTCAAACCTACTACAACCAATAAAACAAGAATTTATGAATTCATACTGATAGACTCAAACTCAATGTCTATCAAGCATTTCAAAGACCCAAATGACACAAATTTGAACACCCATTCGACTATCCAAATTCTAAAGGCCAGGCAACCTAGACAATTTGGACCAAATTTAAATAAAGCCAAATTTTTTTTGTACCCTTTAATCCTATAGGTTACACCTATTGGGATTATGTGGATGCCTGGACCAATGTATTCTGGCATCAAAACAACAAATTTAAACATTCCTGGCTTATTTATTTTAAGACCAACACAATCTATAATTTTCCAAATTGGTTCCTTTTTGGATTTACCCTGTAGTTACTTTTTGGTCCGATTTTTCTTTATACAAATATGTTCAAGGGAAATCCGGTTTGCCGGAAAGCGCATCGGGTCATCAAGTATTTAAAATTAAAACGGATGAATCCGAGTATCGAACTCAGGGAACTAGTGTTAGACAGGGTTAAATTCAGAAATAAGGCATTGTTGAAAGAAACATAGATAATTGATGGTTTAGAACATAATTGAACTAAGTCTAGACTTAAAACATAATAAAATGCAAGTAAGTAAGATTGACAACAATAGGTAAAGGTGTTGGGTCTTTCTAACAAACCAGCTGATGTATATAAAGATGTTTCTCTAATCAATCATGCTTTGGTGTTCTATGATGTAGCCTAAATTACTAAACCTCGATCCCTGGTTAGGCTGAATCAATCCAAGCTTCATCCTCAAATCCCTCTTGTTGGCCTAGGCTCAATTTAGACAACCCTCCTAGGTTTAGACTAACTTAAACTAAGTTTCATCCTCAAATCCCTCTTGTTGGACTAGACTTAACTTAAATAGCTTACGAAAGTTTAAACTAATTTAGCCTAAGCTTTGTCCTCAGATCCCTCTTGTTGGACTAGACTTAGACCAAACAGCATTATTGTAACAACATATTTAAAACCAAAACTTAATCCACAGATCCCTTATTTATGACTAAGTTTCAATCCTGCTTCATTCAAGTTCTAAGGCAATAGTACATTTCCCAATGCTAAAGTCACCTAACTATGCAAACAAATGGTTGATCAGACCAAAAGCATATAGAATTTAAGCACTAAAAGAAGCATTGAACACAAGAAACACAATCAATTAGATGTTAAAGTAATTACATCAGTTGTTTTGTAGAAATCCCCAACAAGGGTGTTTAGCCAACCATTACAGAAAAACCCTAACAATAATGAGATTAAGAGTAGAGAATAACTGCTCCTTACACAAGAAGGGGGGTCCCTCCTCCTCTTCTCAGCATTTCACAATCACTATGCAACTCACTAATCTCTCTCTAATTACAAAACCTAGGTATCTCTACAAAAGCTGCTCCTCTTGCTACCTCCAGAGCTCTTTTCCCGAAATAGGCACTGTGGTGTGCTCTGACTTCTATGTGTGATGGTAATTCTCTGGATTCTTACCTAATTCTTGTAGAAGAAAAGCTTCATGATGAATCAAGAGTGATTCAAAGTTGATTTGATGATAACAAAGATGATAACAAAAGATGATGACAAAGGTGATGACAAAAAGCTCAAAGGTCAATCAAAGAATGAGTTCAAGATATTCAAGATAGAATCAAGAACACTTCAAGATTCAAGAGGAAAGTTGATTTCAAGAGATCAAGATTTCAAGAATCAAGATTCAAGAGATCAACATTCAAGACTCAAGATTCAAGAATCAAGAGAAGGCTTAATCAAGATAAGTATGAAAAGGTTTTCTCAAAAATTGAGTAGCACATGGATTTTTCTCAAAACATGTTTACCAAAGAGTTTTTACTCTCTGGTAATCGATTACTAGATTGTTGTAATCGATTACCTGTAGCAAAATGGATTTGAAAAAGTTTTCAAATGAATTTACAACGTTCCAATTTATTTCAAAAAGGATGTAATCGATTACAATGTTTTGGTAATCGATTACCAGTACCTTTGAACGTTGAAATTCAAATTTAAATGTGAAGAGTCACATCCTTTCACATAAAAGCTTTGTGTAATCAATTACACTGATTTGGTAATCGATTACCAGTGATTGTTTCTGAAATTTTGACTGGGCGCTTAGCGTACAGGGCGCACTTAGCCTAACTACAAAAACTTAAAAGATAGTGTTCGCATTCGGCAAGTGCACCAGATCACGCAAGTAGTATAAAACGGTAAGAATTGAGTATCGAACTCTCGGGGAACTTGTGTTACTTGGTATAGCTATTTCCGTAAATAGGTGTCTAGTGTGAAAAGAGATGTGCTTACTATGAACAGGTGTGTGAACTAACTATTAAAAGGGAAAAATCACGTGAGAAATGATGTGTAAAGACAAGTAGATGACATGTTGGTCTTCCTAATAGGTGCCTGATCCTAGAAGGATATTCTCTACTTAACAATGCTCATGCGTTCTATGGCGTCTCATGATAGTCTAGCCTAATCCTGACCAAGCATTGTCTGCAAATTCCTCTTGTTGGACTAAACTCGGTCAGGACCGCATTAAGACAAACATACAACCACTAGGTTACCGTACCCCGATTCCTCGTGAAAATATGACAAACTAGCCCTGTCCTATCAAGTTCTAAGAATCAGACCAGTTTCCACTGTTGAATGATCCTAAAAACACATGCATATACATGATCAAGGCAAAAGCATGGTAGAATGAAGTTCTAATAGCACAGTTAACACACAAAACATCATTAAATATATAAAAAGATATTTACATCAAGTACCTACAAGGAAGATCCAAAAGAGGATTTAGCTTTGCATAACTGGTAAGCTTCCTTTACAACAAAGAGAAGAGAAAAATGAAAGATTGCAGAAATACAAGTAGTGGGGATGTCTCCTCCACCTCTAGGACCTCACAATCACTCACAAACTCATCTCAAGCTCTCAGGACGGCTTCCTCTTCCAGCTCTAGTCTCTGCATATCTTCACACAACATATTCTCTCAAACTCTCTAGAACTTGGACCTTTCTCTCTCTAGAACTCTCCGATTATGCAGAAGTTTCAAGAAACGGCCCAAACTCTCTTCAGAAATCTGATTTCAGGCTTAAATATGTGGCTTTGTTCATGCTCATGCGCTTAGCACAATTCTGAACCGCTTAGCGCGCATTAGTGAATTTCGGCTTAGCGCGGCTTTTCTCGCTCAGTGGATGGACTGAAGCGATGCACTTAGCGAGATGACCCTTCACTCAGCAAACATGCACAGCTCATCCTTCTTCCAGATTCTTCCTTGTGCTCAGCCGAGGAGTGTTGCGCTCAGCGGATGGCTCGCTAAGCCCGAAGATTGGCTTAGCGAGAGGGTGAAAATCAACACTTCAAGATTGCCTAATTAACCTGAAATTGAGAGAAAAATGATTATTAAACACACAAAATGGAAGTACTAAGTATTTATTACCTATCTTTAACAAAAAGTAATTACAACACTACAAAATACCCATAAATTGGAGGTGATTGATACAATTTACACAAGTCTTATACACAAAATTAGTCGTATTCACCGACTAACAGACAGTGAGAGAGTTGAGCTTAGCGTAGCAGGGCGCTTAGCTCAACCTCCTCAACACACAACAAGGGCTTAGCGCAGCAGTTGCACTTAGCCTTATTAAAAGGAAAACTATAGAAGCATAGTGGCGCTTAGCCTGACAAGTCAGGCTTAGCGCTGAACAAAAATTCCCAAAATCTTAATGTCTGAACACTAGGTCTGCTTAGCGCACAGATGCGCTTAGCGGGCTCATCACTTTTGTTCATTAGCAGGGATGAACGCGCTTAGCAGGCTCATCACTTTTGGAAGAAAGAAACACGGTAACAGAGGTAGAGGTAACTTGGGGTATCACCTAAAGTACCTCAGCCTTTGGTTTTTAAAAAAACTAAAATTCATATGGTGCGCTTAGCGCACAACTGCGCTTAGCGTGCCCACGTGACGTTTGAGTTTAAAAACCCAAGCGCTTAGCCTAGCCTCGCGCTAAGCCCAACTTAAAGTTGTAAAGTCCAGTGAGCATCTGGGGCTTAGAGCAGCAGGCTGCGCTTAGCGCTTTCTGCAACACAAATTTTTTTGCAATATGCGCTTAGCCTGACATATGAGGGTTAGCATACCATGAAGCTTCAACTTATAGAGAGTAGTTCAGGCTTAGCACAACAAGCACGCTAAGCGCACTTCCAAGAATTCAAAAACAGTAAGAGATTGGTGCTTAGCGCTTCCTGCCCCGCTAAGCCTAGCTTGAAAGCTCAAATTCCAGAATGGATCTGGGTTTAGCTTAGGATAGCTCGCTTAGCGCTGCTATAATAAAATTTTTCCAGAGGAGTGGCGCTTAGCGCATCATCCATGCTAAGCCCACTGATTAAGGTTCAATTACAGTGAAGATGTTGGGCTTAGCGTAGTGATGTGCGCTTAGCTGAACTATTTAGCCAACCAATTAGGGGTCGATGCACTTAGTGCGAGCAAGCTCGGGGCTTAGCGCGTGAAGACTGAGCGCTTAATGTGAGATCTGTGCTTAGCGGATAGACAATTGCAAAAGAATTTCTAAGTCTTTTTCTGTCTATCTCTTCACACAAGCTTAAAACCCCTTGTTCATTACTAAACAACCTAAAATTAATCACAATCACAAGCAAGGTATCCTAACTACATGCAATAGATAAGAATGAAAAATAGGAAATGGAAATAAAAGCTGGGTTGCCTCCCAGTAAGCACTCTTTTAACGTCACTAGGTTGATGCATCGTCCTGTTATCCAGGATCGAACAAAGTTCCTACTTCAAGGACCTTCGTCTCAGGTCTTCTTTCCTCCATCACATGCACTTTAAGGCAGACATTGTGGCTAGGTGGATCTTTGTCCTCATGGAACAAATCAAAGCTGATCTTCTAATCTTCTATACCCATCTGCAACATCTTCTTCCCCATGTCTGCCATGCAACTTGCAGTAGACATGAATGGGTGGCCAAGAATGAGAGGAATGTCAACATCTTCTTCTATATCTATGACAATGAAATCAGCTAGAAATATAAGGTGCTTAACCTTCACCAAAACATCTTCAATGACTCCATATGGCCTTGTGATGGAGCTGTCAGCTAATTGGAGGGTCATGCGTGTGGGCATTATCTCTATCTCTCCAAGTCGCCAGCACATGGAGAGAGGCATTAAATTGATACTAGCTCCCAAGTCTATGAGAGCTTTGCCTACAACGATCTCAGCAATAGAACACGATATCGTGACAACTCCCAGATCTTTGTGCTTGGCTAGAAGAATGTGTTGAATAACATCACTACAGTTACCTTTCACAACAATTCTGTCACTATGGATGTACCGGTTCTTCTTGGTTAACATATCCTTCAAAAATTTGGCATAGAAGGGCATTTGCTGAAGTGCTTCTCCAAACGGTAAGGTAATTTCTAGTTTCTTGAAGATATCAAGAAATCTGGCCAAATGTCGCCCTTTATCTTTCTGGGAGGGTACCAACGGATAAGGTACCTCTTTGCATTTAGTAGGAATAGCCTCTTTCCTCTTTTCAATGTTAGCCTCACTCCTGCCCTTCTTCTTCTCAATCTCAACAACCTTCTTTTTTTGTTTTTCATTTTTCAACTTTTTTTCTTTTTCTTCTTCTTCTTTTATTTCCTCTTTTTCTTTTGCTTCCTTCTTCTTTATTTTCTCTTGATAGTCTCTTATTGGTGTCTCTTCTTCTTCATCACCTTCTACTACCTCAATAATTTCTTCAAGTTCAACTAAATCATCAGCCGGTTCTAGTTCCGGTTCATCAACCAGCTGTTGTTTAAATCCCTCCACCTTCTGATCAGCTTTACTTTCCTTCGCTTGAATCGCCATTCTGCTTCTATTCATCACAGCTTTGCACTCTTCCTTAGGATTTTTCTCTGTGTTTGCTGTAAAGCTGCTGGATGGTCTTTCAGCTAACTGCTTTGCAAGCTAGCCCAACTGAACTTCCAAATTCTTAATTGCAGACTTGGTGCTCTTTCGGTTAAACATTGACGCTTGCATGAATTCAGCTAGAGTCTCTTCCAGCTTTGTGGTTTAGTCATAGAGACTTGGCATCTGTTGTTGTGTCCTTGTAGATGAACCACCCTAGTCTCTGTTGAATTGGTTACCAGGGTGATTTTGCCACTGTTTTTGCTGTTGATACTGCTGGTTGTTTTGAAATCCTAGAAATCCACTTGTATTGAAATTTCCTCTGGGCTGATTCCCCATATAATTAACTTCATGTGCAATTTGCTCTTCATTAGGGATATAACATCTAGATTCATGAGATCCACCACAAATTGTACATCCTGCAACCTGCAAAATAGAAGAATGTGAAGTTTGTGTAGAATGAAGCTGAGTTGGCAACTTACTGAGTGTTTCTGTTAATGCCTCTAGTTGCTTGGATAGCAACTTGTTTTGTGCCAACAGAGCGTCCTATGAGGTTAGCTCCAATAAGCTCTTCTTGGTAGGAATATGGGCTCGGTCTCATAGAATGGCAATGTCACTAGCAACCATGCTCTTAATTAAGTCCATTGCTTCGTCAGGGGTCTTCATTTTGATCTTACCCCCAGCTGAAGCATCCAAGAGCTGCTTAGATTGTGGTCTCAACCCATCTATGAATATGTTGAGCTGTATTGGTTCTGAATAACCGTGAGTGGGAGTCTTCCGCAATAAACCTCTGAATCTTTCAAGTGCCTCACTCAACGATTGATTTGGAAACTGGTGGAAGGAAGAGATGGCAGCTTTGCCTTCTGCAGTCTTTGATTTAGGGAAGTACTTCTTTAATAACTTTTCTACCACTTCATCCCATGACTTCAGGCTATTTCCTTTAAAAGAATGAAGCCATCTCTTAGCTTCTCCAGCTAAAGAAAATGAGAACAGACTCAACCTAATTGCATCCACAGGCACACCCGCTAGCCAGCATGATAGTATTGCATATCTCTATATAGGTGGCCAAGTGAGCATAAGGGTCTTCATTGGGTAGACCATGAAATAGATTATTTTGAATTAGTTGTATCAAGGAAGGAGGATACATAATTGTCTGAGCTTGAACTTCTGGCTGTGCAATACTAGTGAAAAATTGTGGCACAGTAGAATTTGAACAATCCTCCAGGGTTACTCTTCTTGACTCTTCACCCATGGTTGGGTCTTCAATAGGTTCTATATGAGAATGCCCTACAATAGGAAAACTAGAAGATTCCTCGGAAGATCGAGGTTCTTCTTCTGTAGTTGCTGCTACTTCTAAATCCTACAAAAAAAATTCTGATTCTCTCTAATTTACGCCTTCTACAAGTGGCGTTAATCTCCAAATCAATGGGAATCAAATCACCTACAGTAGATCTTCTTTGCATACAAGAAAATAGAACAACAATTATCCAGTTCAAAAGAACAATGAATGTACAGTAACTAAAATATGAACAAAAAGAATCAATAAATCAAAGAGAAAAATATAAAGTAATGCCTAAATTACTAAACCTCGATCTCTGGTTAGGCTGAATCAATCCAAGCTTCGTCCTCAGATCCCTCTTGTTGGACTAGGCTCAATTTAGACAGCCCTCCTAGGTTTAGACTAACTTAAACTAAGTTTCATCCTCAGATCCCTGGTGTTGGACTAGACTTAGACCAAATAACATTATTGTAATAGCATATTTAAAACCAAAACTTAATCCGCAGATCCTTCATTTAAGACTAAGTTTCAATCCTGCTTCATTTAAGTTCTAAGGCAACAATACATTTCCCAATGCTAAAGTCACCTAACTATGCACACAAATGGTTGATCAGACCAAGAGCATACAGAATTTAAGCACTGAAAGAAGCACTGAACACAAGAAACATAATCAATTAGATGTTATAGTAATTACATCAGTTGTTTTGTAGAAATCCCCAACAAGGGTGTTTAGCCAGCCATTACAGAAAAACCCTAACAATAATGAGATTAACAGTAGAGAATAACTACTCCATACACAAGAAGGAGGGTCCCTCCTCCTCTTGTCAGCATTTCACAATCACTCTGCAACTCACTAATCTCTCTCTAATTACAAAACCTAGGTATCTCTGCAAAAGCTGCTCCTCTTGCTGCCTCCAGAGCTCTTTTCCCATAATAGGCACTGTGGTGTGCTCTGACTTCTATGTGTGATGGTAATTCTCTGGATTCATACCCTAATTATGCATAAAACAGCTTTAAATAGGCTTTAAACCTGCCACATTGCGCTTAGCGCCACCCTCGCGCCTAGGGCGAGTAAGTGATTTGAGCTTAGCGTTAGTCGTGCGCTGAGCCTGACTGAAGACAACCGTTGCGCTTAGCGCACTGATCTTGCATTTAGTGTGCGGCCCTGATATTGATGCTCTGCTAGATTCTTTTGTCACGCTAAGCACGCTAAGATTGCGCTTAGCGGTGGATGCGCGCTTAGCCCAACTAACGAGCTAAGCTCAACTGTCACTTTTAGCACTTTATGACTTAGCCTTTTTTTCACCTTAAATTGCGCAGATTTCATCATTAAATCCAATGGAAATATTCTAGAGACAACTTTAACAATAAAACAAGATTATTTTCAAAATTACTACAAAATAACCATAAATTAGGGAACTATACAAGTTTTGGAAAATGTTTTCTATACAAAAGTTATTTGTATAAGACGACTAACATTCCTCCAATGGTGGGATTTTTTTGGACCAACTTCTGAAATCTCCCCAAAGCAGGTTGAACATGGGTTTGCTCAATTCAACAAAATGTTTAATTCTCAGGAATCACGAATCCCTAAAGACCTAAAATACTTTTCTTGTTTTGGTTTGTCTTGTATTTGTCATGTATTTGTCAAGTATTTGTCAAGTGGTGGAACCAGTTTGATACATCAAAGGCAGCACCAGATCGAGAAAAAATTTGGTTTCAAGCCCATCCAGATTTCTTGAAAGCTGCTGATCCAAAGACCTCTTTATTCCTCAATCAGAAGTCTCAATTAGTTGTTTTCCTTGCCAGTTCCAGATCAAAAGAAAGTTTGGCCAAAAATCTAAAAGAAGTCCTACAGCTTCTCCAACAAGAAGAAGACGAAGGCTCTTCCTCAAAGACGGAAGATAATAATTCTTCAGAAGAAGAAGATGATCCTTTCTACCAAAACGAAGACTATTGTTTTGGTATTTCATTAAATGATGATTAATTTTAAATTACCTGTATTGTGTAAATAGTCCCGTTCACATAACCAGCACTGTAGCTATAGTAGATTTATGGCTATTTAAGGAGTCCTCAGCTCATTTGTGAGGCACCCTTTTCAAATAGTCATTTTGAGGTTTTAGAGAGAGAGGCTCTGCATTGAAAAAATCTTTGTAAGTTTTTCTTTTGATTTTAATAAATTCAAAGTTTCTTTCCATATCCCTTCTCCCTCTTGACTGATCCTGTGCGGCTCTACCGTCACTTCAATTTCTTCTCTTCTCCCTCTTCACAGATTCTGTTCGGCTCTGCCGTCATTTCTATTTCTTTAGTGTTGTTTTCATTTAAAATTTCATTTACAATTATTTATTTTCTTGTTCATATTATTTAACAATCATTCATACTATCTGTTTACCTACTGCATTTCTACTTCCTATTTGTCTACTGATCTCACTCTACAGATCTCTGGTATCAGAGCCAAGGAAGATAATAATGTCCATAAGGGAGAAGAGAAGAAAATTTTGGATTAACAATTGTCTAGGTTGCATCCAAGATGAGAACAAGAAATACCTCTAGAATAGTTAATGTTATTAATGAAGATAGTGACCAAAATTCAGAACAAACAACTGAGACAGGTTCAATATCTGAAAAAGATATTAATCCAATGAATTCCAAACATTGGAAAACACCCTCCAAACTTTATTATCAATGACCAACCACCCCTGACCTCCTACTAGAAGAAAGAGGCAAAAGTAGTTTTAAAAGCTTTAGTGCAAATAACATCTATGAATGGAAGTAAGAATGCAGTATGAACAAGAGTGCAGTCAAGACGACAAAATCCAAAGACAATTAGCCAAAGAGAAAGCCCAACTAAGAGAGATTTAGGATCTTTCATGAACAATTTGGATTACCCTCCTGTCCAAGGCAAAAGAAGAAACAAAATCTTAGCAAAGAATCGCATGGAAATAAAACCTTCAACAAAAGGAGATTTCCAAGAAGGAAATACTCGCACAAACCCTCCACGAGCAAAGACACTCACACTCCAAGACCAAAAGTAAAACCCAAAATAACATGTTACAACTGTGGAAAACAAGGCCACATTAGTAAATACTGCAGGCTAAAGAAAAAATTAAGAAATCTTAACCTAAACCCAACCATCGAAGAGCAGATTAATAATCTACTCATTGAAACCTCAGAGGAAGAAATGGGAGATGCATCCTCTGCATCCTCTGAAGAAGATCTCAATCTAATTCAACAAGATGATCAACCATCATCGTCTATGGATGATAAAGATATACAAGAAATCAATAATCTAACAAGAGAACAAGATCTCTTGTTTGAAGCAATCATTTCCATACCAGACCCTCAGGAAAAGAAGGTTTTCCTAGATAAATTGAAAAAAATCTTTAGAAACCAAACCCAAGCCTAAATATTTTATTACAAATAGTAAATTTGATGTTAGCAATATACTCAATTCTAACAAAACATAAAAACCCTAAAAATATAAAGCTACAATTAAAGTCCTCTACCCTAGAGTTAAGTGATGTGTCATTATTTTCTCCTATTTCTTAACCCTCTTTGTCACCATTTTAATTACTGATTAGCCTTAATTGTCAAATTAATTATGCAGTTTTATCATTTGGGCCCACTTGACTAATTTTGTGTTTTTAATTTAATTTTAGGAGAATTATAAGCAATTGGGCTTGAATCCGGAATTAGGCTTGGACTTGAAGAGAGCAGACAATTTTATTTTATCAAATTTTATCTTATCCAGATTTTATTTCATCTAGATTTTATTTCGTCCAGATTTTATTTCATCCAATCTTATCTTATCCTGTCCAGATTTTATTTTATTTCGTTTATGGGCTTGGACTTAAAATAGATTTGTAAGCTTTGGGGCTGAGGACCTATATAACAGCACCAGGGTTTTAGTTTAGGAGTTTTTCGAAGAGGAGAATAGTTCTAGAGCTTTAGAATTCCAGTTTTTACTGTTCTTGCACACTGTTCACGTAGAATAATATTCGTTTTCTGCAATTTTGTTTCTGCTTCAATCTACAATTTCGTTTTCTACTGATTAATGGAAGGCTAAGTCTCCAGCGTTGTTTTCATTTGAGGATCAAGCACAACTCTCTTTGAGGTTTTGTTATTACTATTGAATACTGATCACTTTGTCCTCTTCACCAATTACTCTGTATTTGTTGCTATTAATCCATGCATGCTTAGTGCTTGATTAATTGTCTCTGTGCTTAATTTACGTTCATGCTTAATGATCAGTTTCGTTCATGATTAATTGGTGTATGTGTTGCTTAATCACATAATGACAGCCTTATGTTAATTTTTGCTTAGTAATTTAATTTAGGGTTGGATTAAGTGGTTGAACTGGTTAGGGATAAATCCTCGTAACCTAGGATAAGAGACTTGCTTGTGAATCAAGGGGAAACAACATGTTTTAATTCTTTTATTTTCTAATTAAAATTTGCTTGCTATTTAAATTACAAAAACAAAAAACCCCCCCTAATTTGTTACTGCTTTATCACTATCTATTATGAACGTTGGTTGACCATTGCTCATTGGGAGACGACCTAGGATCACTTCCTAGATGCTGCATTTTTAATGTTTATTTGATTCGGGTATGACCTCGATCATTAAGACATGTAAAAGAGAAAAAGGATCAAGGAACTTACTTGGATGGTGTATGATTGATGCTTCAAAGTCAAAAATGCACAAAGAGAGTACAAATGCAAAATGTGCAAATTTTTGGAGAGAGAAAATGTAGATGCGAGGTTTCTGTGATCTGGCAAATGTGAGTGTAACTACTGTTACACTCACTTAAGCAGTTTTTCGATACCTTCGCTTAACGGACCGTTACACTAAGCGAGCAAGAGAGATGTTTGGTTTCTCAACCAGGCTCGCTTAGCGAACACGTGCGTTTAGCCGATGTTACAAATTCGAAAACAATTTTTTTTGAACAGAAACTCGGCTTAGCGCGATAGTAAGTCCACTTAGCGAGGTCCATAGATTAGAAAAGCTGCAACTCTCGCTAAGCCTAGCTCTGGCCAGCTTAGCTAAAATGATGCATCTTAAGTACAGAGGAGCATGCGCTTAGCTGAAAGGGACTCGCTTAGCGCTCATATTGCCACAATGAATCTCGCTTAGCTGCCATGACTAGCGCTTAGCTGCCATAACTAGCGCTTAGCTTCATCGACCTTAGTTATGGCCGTAAGGAATTGCACTTGGTGACAATAGGTCCCGCTTAGCCACGGATAAGTTGTCGCTTAGCGATCAGGCTGAAGCTTAGCTGAATTCAGATCAAATTGAAGTTAGCTTAGCTCAACCTTGGCCAGCTTAGCGGACCAAATCAGCCTCAGATGCAAGGGTTGGGTGCTAAGCGCGTGAGACTCACAGCTTAGTGCATGAACAGAGATACACTTAGCGCGAGGCGTGCGCTTAGCGAAAGGACTATTTTTCAGTCCTTTTTCCATGAAATTGAAACCCTTATGTTAAGCATTCAAAGATTGGCTGATATACTCCTATGTACAGGTTACATAGCAAGTTCCCAATGATCAAATGCATGAAAAACAAAGATAACAGAATATAAAACTGGGTTGCCTCCCAGGAAGTGCTTCTTTAACGTCATTAGCTTGACGCATAGATTACTACCTTCAAGGTGGCATGAAAGTCACAAAGAACACATCTTCCTTGAAGTTTCACCTTTTAGCTAGAAATTTCATGAATTTCATATCATCTGGAAGGACATTCCAAATCATTTCAAGAAAGGTGTTAGTTACTAAAGAAAGAATGGCACTTAAGGTTTTCTCATGCTCTCATTGCCTTCCTTTCTTGTCAATCAGTTGATGAGGAAGGTTATTGCTTTGGAGAATATTTTCTTGTTGGTTTTCTACTATTGAGTACTTCTCCCATTGTTGTGCTTGTTCCTCATCTTTTTCTCTTGACTCATGCTCTTTTATAGGGCTTTTCTTTTGAGCTTCAACCTCTACAAAGGATTTTTCTTGTCTGACCATAAATTGAGTCACTGCTTCTGCCAGCTCACCAACCTGGATTTCTACACTTTGGAGTGCTCGTTGAGTTGATATAGTTGTTTCCATGAATTGCATCAATAATTTATCTAGATTGGATCCTCTTTCTGCTTCATTTTGATGGTAAGGTTGTAACTTTGGTCCCCCGTGAAAGTTTTCTATTGAGTAGCTCTTACCAAAATGAATTTCATGATTTTTCATTGAGTTTTGATTATCTTTTGAGCTGGCATGGTATGCCATGAATTCCTCAAACACACTTTCAAGATTAAGAGTTCTTTCTTCTTCATATTGATTATAAGGACTTAACTCCTGTTCCCATCCTTGATCGTGTGCCATCAAGATATTCATTTCACCCCTTAAAAAGCTCCAAATCTCATGGAACTAAATCATCTGCAGAAGATTTGCTATGTATACAAAGCACCAACAAGAGTAGCAGTCATCAAGTCAAGAGAAAAACAAACATAAACAAAAACAAAAATTCACAAAAACAATAAAAGAATAACAAATAAAGACTAGACACCTAAAAACGAGCTAACTTCTCGAATAAAAAGAAGTTACCCGGCAACGGCGCCAAAAACTTGTTCGCAACTGGCAAGTGTACCGGATCGCACAAGTAGTATAAAATGGTAAGAACCGAGTATCGAACTCTCAGGAAACTTGTGTTATCTGGCAAGCTATTTAGATAAATAGGCGTCTAGTATGAAAATATGATTGTGGTTATGATCAGGTATTTAAACTATCTAGGCAAAAAGAAAGAAAATCACGCAAGAGAAATACTGTGTAAAAACAAGTAGAGAATGCATTGGTCTTCCTCATAGGTTCCTGATGCTAAAAAGGATGTTCTCTATCTAACAATGCTCATGCATTCCTATGCTGTCTCCTGGACTGCTAGACCCCGATTCCTCATGATAGCCTAGTGATCGAGGCCGTACCCGAATCAAATAAACATTAAAATATAGTAACTAGGAAGTGATCCTAGGTCGTTTCCCAACGAGCAATGATAAACCAAATGTTCATAATAGATAGTAGGAAATAGTAACAAATTGGGGGGGGGGGGTTGTTTGCTTTTGTAAATTAAATAGCGGGTAAAATTGAATTAGAGAAATATCAGAATTAAAATATGTTGCTTCCCCTTGATTCACAAGAAAGTCTCTTATCCTAGGTTGCGAGAATTTATCCTTTTTCAGTTTAACCACTTAATCCAACCCTAAATTAAATTACTAAGCGAAATTTAACATAAGGCATTCATTATGTGATTAGGCACCACATACACCAATTACTCATAAACGATCATTAAGACGAACGTAAATTAAGCGCAGAGACAATTAATCAAGCACTAAGTATGCATGAATTAACAGCAACAAATTTAGAGTAATTAGTGAAGAGGAAAAACTGAACAGAATTTAACAGTAATAATAGAACCTCAAAGAGAATTGTGCTTGATCCTTAAGATAAAGCAATGTTGGGGACTTAGCCTTCCATTAATCAATAGATAACGAACTTATAAATTGAAGAACGAAATTTTACTGCTACTGGAATTGCAAAACGAAAAAATGTCTCAAAGAAAAAAAACCTAAAAATAGAAAACGACAATAGGGGAGAGAGAAGAGAGAGCCCTCAACCAGAACCTTGGTGCTGTTACATAGTTTTTTTCAGCCCCAAAGCTTACAAATCTGTTTTAAATCCAAGCCCATAAATAAATTAAATTCAAATCTAGATAAGATGAGATAAGATAAGATCTAGATTAAATAATATCTAGTTAAGATAAAGATAAGATAAGATCTAATTTTGTAGAATAAAATAGTTTGCCCTCTTCAAGTCCAAGCCCAATTATGAATTCAAGCCCAAGCCCAATTCAGAATTCAAGCCCAATGCTTCATTAATTCCTGAAATTAGATTAAAAACATCAAATTAGCTGAATGGGCCTAAATAATAAAACTGCCTAATTAATTTGACAATTAAGACTAATCAGTACTTAAAATGGTGCAAAAAGGGTTAAGAAATAGGAGAAAATAATGGCACATCACCTAGCCTAGTTCTGATCAAGCCTCGTCCGCAGATTCCTCTTGTAAGACTAAACTCAACCAAGACCACATTAAGACACACATACACAACTAAGTTCTTGTACCCCAATCCCTTGTGATAGCATAACAATTTAGTCCCGTACTATCAAGGACTTTAGAATCAGACCAGTTCCTACTGTTGAATGACCCTAACAAAGCATGCATCTACGTGATCAAGGTAAAAGCACACTGGAATGAAAAGTAGATAGCACAGAGAACACACAAAACATCATTACATAGATAGAAATATATTTACATCAAGTACCTACAAGGAAGATTTAGCTTTCCATAGTCCGGAAACCTCCTTTACAACAAAGAGAAGAACAAGATGAAAGACTGCAAAAACACAAGTGGTGAGGATGTCTCCTTCACCTCTAGGATCTCACAATCACTCACAAACTCATCTCAAGCTCTCAGAACGGCTTCCGCTTTGAACTCGCGTCTCTACAAATCTTCACACAGCAAAATCTCTCAGAACTCTCTAGAACTTGGACCTTTCTCTCTCTAGAACTTCCTAAACATGCAAAAGCTTCAAGCCTAGGCCAGACTTTCGTGCATGCAGAGGCTTCTTCAAGAAAAATGCCAAAATCCCTTTGCAAATCTGATTTCAGGCTTAAATAGGTGGCCTTGTTCGTGCTCGTGTGCTTAGCGCAAATCTGGATCACTTAGCGCACATAAGTGGATTTTGGCTTAGCACTCTTGTTTCGCTTAGCGGACGAGCTGAAGCAGTGCGCTTGATGACCTGGAGCGGTGCGCTTAGCGAACTTGATAGCCCATCTTCTTCTGGATTCTTCCTCGCGCTTAGCCACTTAAGGTTGCGCTGAGCGAATTCTCACTAAGCCAGCAGCTTGGCTTAGCGAAAGAGTGGAAAACCTCACTTTGCCAAAGTTTCCTATTTAACCTGAAATTAAGAGAGATTGATTACTAAACGCACAAAACAAAAGTATAAATTATCTATTACCTATATTTAACAAAAAGTACTTATAGTATTACAAGACAACCATAAATTGGAAAAGTTTGATACAATATACACAGGTTTTATACACAAAAGTTAGTCGTATTCATCGACTAACATTGACCTAGGTTAATCCTGTGCTGCAAAATTTTCTAGTTTTATTTGTTTTTGGCACGATTCAACATTGTTGTCTATAGGTTGTGGTGCTAAGGTTGATTACGACTTCCTCTAATTTTGTAGCTCATTTTTTCATGAATTTGGCTGCCTTGGCTACTTCCTCCTTAAAGTAAGAGGTATGGTGGTCACCTGCATGCTCTTCACATGACAAAATTTGTTGTTTTGGTGGTATCAATGGTTGACGTTGTTCTACTATGCTTTTGGATATGTTCTCCATCATAGTCAACATCATAGCTTTTATTTGTGTTTGATGTTTGAGGGATTCATCTTTGTTGTCTTCTTTGGGAATGTCCTTTGGAGAGGTGCAGCTGCAATCACAGCCTCGTTCACTAGCTGCTACATCTTTTATAATTTTCTTTACTTTGGTTGTGGTTCCATTGACATAGTCTCCTCCTACTGAAGTGTTTAACATTCTTCTATATTCATCAATTGTTCCTTTTATAAACATGGATATTTGGGTGTAATCGGGGCAAGGATAGCTCCTTAGTATAGTAATGTAGCTCCATGTAGAGCCTGTTGGCCTTGGATCTTCTTCATCAATGGAGTCCTTTGCTTCTTGAAGATGAATGGCAGCGAAATTGATGGAAGCTTGCCTATGAAGCTTCTATGGAGGCTGGATCTTTGAGCTTCAATGAGGTCCTTCAATGGAGATTTTCCACCATGGAGATGCAGCAGAAGACAAAGGAGAAGAGGTGAGAGGAGACACCATCCACTAGGGAATAAGCCATGGAAGAAGGAGCGTTGCCACCAACAATGTGCCTTGGATAAGAAGCTTGGAGAGGAGGCTTCAATGGAGGAAAAGAAAGAGAGAGAGAAAGAGAGAGGGGGAGCACGAAATTGAAGGAGGAAAAGAGGGAGAGAAGTTGAACTTTGAGTTGTGTCTCACAAGACTCATTCATCAAAGTTGCAACAAGTGTTACACATGCTTCTATTTGTAGACTAGGTAGCTTCCTTGAGAAGCTTTCTTGAGAAAACTTCCTTGAGAAGCTTCTTTGCGAAAACTTCCTTGAGAAGATAGAGCTTCCTTGAGAAGTTTCCTTGAGAAACTTCCTTGAGAAGCTTCCTTGAGAAGATTCCTAGAGAAGCTAGAGCTTAGACACACACCTCTCTAACAATTAAGCTCACCTCTTTGAGATGAGAAGCTAGAGCTTAGCTACACACCCCCTATAATAGCTAAGCTCACCCCCATGCCAAAAATACATGAAAATACAAAAAAAGTCCCTACTACAAAGACTACTCAAAATGCCCTGAAATACAAGGCTAAAACCCAATACTACTAGAATGGCCAAAATACAAGGCCCAAAAGAAGGAAAAACCTATTCTAATATTTACAAAGATAAGCGGGCTCATACTCAGCCCATGGGCCCAAAATCTACCCTAAGGTTCACGAGAACCCTAGGGCCTTCCCTTGGATCTCTGGCCCAATCTACTTGGAGTCTTCTATCCAATGCCCATGCAAGGTAGGATTGTATAAGGAATGGAGAAGGAGGAAAGGTGATTGGAGATGCTACTTCAAGGAGAAGATGAGTCAAGAACAAGCTCACCACCATAGGAACCCATGGATAAGAGCTTGAAAGTAAGAGAAGATGAGTGGAGGGAGAGGGAGAGAAGGGAACGAGATTTTGAGAGAGAGAAGAGGTAGAAAGAGGTCTGAACTTTGAAGTCTAATTTCTCAAATCATCAAATTTGAAAAAAATGCACACACAAGGCCTCTATTTATAGCCCAAGTGTCACAAAAAAATGGAGGGAAATTTGAATTTCTATTCAAATTTCACTTGAATTTGAATTTGTGGAGCCAAAATTTCACTAATTATGATTAGTGAATTTGAGCTATGGTTCAGCCCACTAATCGAAGATCAAATCCAACATTCTCCACTAAGTGTGCTTAGGTGTGATGAGACATGTACAACATGAAGGACATGCACAAAGTGTGATTATATGATGTGGCAATGGGGTGTAGCAAGCAAATGCTCACCTCCTCCTTAGGCTGGTCCAAAATTCAATTGGATTGAGCTTCTCCCAATTCAATTAAGTTTCTCTCCTAACACACATCAAATTGTGCACTTAATGCATGTGAAATTACAAAACTACTCCTAACACAAAAACTAGTCTAGGTGCCCTAAAATACAAGGGCAGAAAAATCCTACATTACTAGGGCACCCTTCCTACACTATAAAGCCCTAAATAAAAGGCCCAAAAGAATGAAACCCCAATCTAATATGTACAAAGATAAGTGGTCTCATACTTAGCCCATGGACCCAAAATCTACCCCAAGGCTCATGAGGACCCTAGGGCTTTCTCTTGCATCTCTGGCCTAATCTTCTTGGAGTCTTCTATCGAATGCCCTTAGGGGGGGTAGCATTGGATCATCTCCTCCCCCTTGAAAAGGATTTGACCTCAAATCCAGAGGTTCTTGAAAACTATGGGCTGCTTCCCTCAACACTTGTAAAAAGAATAAAAACATATATATTAGTGGTGTTGGGTATGCTAGAGTAGGGTAAGGTCTAAAAACCCTTCTCCTGGGCATCTTCCCGTGAGGGAACATGGTTCCTCACCAACACAATGAGTGGTGCTACAAGTATAGAAAAATATGGGACAAACCTTTTGTAAAGGTTTGTTAAGTCATGGAAGCCTCAAATTTCCCCTATACTTTGTGGAGTGGGTCACTCAGGAATGCCCTTTATTCTCTTGGGTTCTGTGAGAACCCCTTGATCCATATTTAAAAAATTAAGGAAAGTAATGCAACAAAACATACATGTTTTCTGTATTTTCATGTTGATTGCTCCTACAAAAAAGTACGACAAACACAAGGGGTCCCATATGAGCACCTAGGTTTGTATTGAAACCAAAAATAAGACCAAACCTACCTAAAGAGTCCCTATGTACGTGAATCATGAAGATGTTGGGTGCATGAGTGTTTTTACAAAAGAGGGTTGCACCACTCAACACATTCATCGCACCTAGATGAAGAACAAGGAATTAAAGTGAATTGACAAAACCAAAGATAGAGGAAGAAAAAGAACATTACCTAGATGAAGATGTTATAATACCAGATTATGTAGCTCCATGTAGAGCTTATAGGCCTTGGATCTTCTTCATCAATGGAGTCCTTTGCTTCTTGAAGATCAACAATGAAATAGAGAAGGAGGAAAGGTGATTGGAGACACGCCACTTCAAGGATAAGATGAGTCAAGAACAATCTCACCACCATAGGAACCCAAGGATAAGAGCTTGAAGGTATGAGAAGATGAATGGAGCGAGAGGGAGAAAGGGGAATGAGATTTAGAGAGAGAGAAGAGGGAGAAGTAGGTCTGAACTTTGAAGTCTAATTTCTCAAATCATCAAAGTTGAAAAAATGCACACACAAGGCCTCTATTTATAGCCTAAGTGTCACACAAAATTGGAGGGAAATTTGAATTTCTATTCAAATTTCACTTGAATTTGAATTTGTGGAGCCAAAATTTCACTAATTATGATTAGTAAATTTCAACTATTGTTCAACCCACTAATCCAAGATCAAATCCAAGATTCTCCCCTAAATGTGCTTAGGTGTCATGAGGCGTGTAAAGCATGAAGGACATGCACAAATTGTGACTATATGATGTGACAATGGGGTGTAGCAAGCAAATCCTCACCTCCCCCTTAGGCTGGCCCGAAATTTAATTGGATTGGGCTTCTCCCAATTTAATTAAATTTCTCTCCCAACGCACATCAAATAGTGCCCTTAATGCATATGAAATTACAAAACTACCCCTAATACAAAATCTAGTCTAAGTGCCCTAAAATACAAGGACTAAAAAATGCTACATTACTCGGGTACCCTCCCTACACTATGGAGTCCTAAATACAAGGCCCAAAAATAAGGAAATGCTAATCTAATATGTATAATGATAAGTGGGCTCATACTTAGCCCATGGGCCCAAAATCTATCCTAAGGCTCATGAGGACCCTAGGGCCTTCTCCTGTATCTATGGCCCAATCTTCTTGGAGTCTTCTATCCAATGCCCTTGGGGGTAGCATTGTATCATATAGCTTTATACCTCTCCCATGCATCGAAGAGAGACTCAGATGCCATTTGTCGGAAGCTAGTTATCCTTTCCATGATAGCTTCAATTTTTTATTCTAGAAAGAATTATTTGAAGAACTCATCTTTGATTTTCTCCCATGAGGTTAGACTATGGTGTGGTTAAGAATTGAGTCATTCAAGTGTAGTTCCCCTTAATGAAAAGGGAAAAAGTAGCATCTTGATGTGACTATCTTTGATTTTGGGTATTCTTATTAATGTGCATATTTGTTGGAATCACGTAATGTGGGTATGGGGTTCTTTAGTGCCGAATCCCGTAAATTGAGTGTTATGGAGAGTATTAATGATCTATCTAGGAAGATTTAATTGGTTCTCTCCCATGTCTGGTGAATGAATAGGTTCATTTATATCTATGCCTTGGTGGGCTTCTAATTTGGCCATGGTTGGATCTTTGGACATTTTTATAATTATGTGCAATACTAAAGAAAGAAATATTTATTATTTATTTCTAAAGAAGGGGTAAGTGGTATTTTTGGGAAATACTACATAATAGCTAAAAAGAAAATTTTTATAAAAAATTTTCGATTAGAAAAATTATTTTTATTAAAACGAGTTAGTAGAAATATTTTTAGAAAAATAAAATTTAACAAATAAGAATTAATATTAAACTATTAAAAATAGGTATTTTTTTCAAAATCAAGAGGAATGGTTATAGATATATTTTTCGAGAATTTGAATATTTTAAATGGGAAGAGAAAAATTTTGCTGAAAATTAAAAGATAAAAAAATAGGAAAATAAATCTAACTTGATATAGCTCCATGTGGAGCTTGTAGGCCTTGTATCTTCTTCATCAATGGATTCCTTTGCTTCTTGAGGTCTGATTGCAGCGGAATGGAGAACGAGAAAGATGAATGGAGATGTCACTTCAAGTAGAAGATGAGTCTAGAAGAAGCTCACCACCATAGGAAGTCATGGATAAGAGCTTGAAGGTAGAAGAAGATGAATGAAGGGAGAGGAAGAGAAGAGCACGGAATTTAGTGCCTCTAAAGAAGTCTGAACTTCGAAGTTTAATTCACAAATGATCAAAGTTGAAAAAATTCACATACATGACCTCTATTTATAGCCTAAGTGTCACACAAAATTGGAGGGAAATTTGAATTGCAATTCAAATTTCACTTGAATTTGAAATTGAATTTGTGGAGCCAAAATTTCACTAATTATGATTAGTGAATTTCACTTATGGTTCAGCCCACTAATCCAAGATCAATTCCAAGATTCTCCACTAAGTGTGCTTAGGTGTCATGAAGCATGTAAAGCATGACGGAAATGCACAAAGTGTGACTATATGATGTGGCAATGGGGTGTAGTAAGCAAATGCTCACCTCCCCCTCTAAAATTTAATTGGATTGGGATTCTACCAATTCTATTAAATTTATTTCCCAACACACACATCAAATATTCACTTAGTGCATGTGAAATTACAAAACTACCCCTAATACAAAAACTAGTCTAGGTGTCCTAAAATACAAGGGCTGAAAAATCCTATATTTCTAGGGTACCCTACCTACATTATGGAGCCCTAAATACAATGACCAAATATAATGACATCCTAATCTAATATGTACAGAGATAATTGGACCCAACCTTGGCCCATGGGCTCAAAAATCTATCCTGAGGTTCATGAGAACCCTAGGGCCTTCTTCAACAGCTCTAGCCCAATCCTCTTGGAGCCTCTTGCTCATGGCTCTAGTGATTGGTCCCTTCCTAGGGAGGATTGCATCATCCCCTCCCCCTTGAAGAGGATTTGACCTCAAATCTATTAGTTCCTCCTCCTCAATATTAACTCCACCTGCAAAAGGAATTAAATCAGAAATGTTAAAAGTGGTGCTGACTCCATACTCTTCTGGGAGGTACAACTTATAGGCATTGTTGTTGATCCTCTCTAAAACCTGAAAAGGTCGATCCCCTCTAGGGCTAAGCTTGGATTTCCTTTTAGTAGGGAATCTATCCTTCCTAAGATGGAGCCAAACCCAATCACCCTCATTAAGAACTCGCTCTTTTCTTCCTCTATCACCTTTAGTTGAATACACCTTTGTTTGGTTCTCTATTTGGTTCTTAACCCTCTCATGAAACTTCTTTACAAACTTTGACCTAGATTCCCCTTCTTTATGTATAAAAAAAGTGTCCAGTGGGAGGGGAATGAGGTCTAACGGTGTTAGGGGATTGAACCCATAGACAACCTCAAAAGGGGACTGCTTGCTGGTTCTATGAACCTCTCTGTTGTAGAAAAATTCTACATGCGGAAGACACTCATCCCAAGACTTATGGTTGCCTTTCAGAAGAGCCCTTAAAAGGATGGATAAAGACCTATTCACTTCCTTTGTTCGCCCATCAGTTTATGGATGACAGGAAGTAGAGAAAAGTAGTTTAGTTCCTAGCTTAGCCCATAAGGTTTTCCAGAAGTGGCTAAGGAACTTAGCATCTCTATCTGACACAATGGTCCTAGGCAAATCATGGAGTCTCACAACTTCCCTGAAAAAGAGTTTTGAGATGTGGGAAGCATCATCCATCTTGTGGCATGGTATAAAGTGTGCCATCTTGCTAAACCTATCCACCACCACAAAGATAGAGTCTACACCTCGTTGGGTTCTAGGAAGCCCAAGGAAAAAGTCCATACTAATGTCTACCCAAGGTGCATAGGGGATGGGTAAGGGTGTGTATAGCCCATGAGGCATTACCCTAGACTTGGCTTGTAAACAAGCCACACACCTAATGCTCATGAGCCCACCCTTATGGACATCTTTCTTCATATGGGGCTAATAAAACTTTTCTTTGAGTAAGACAAGGGTCTTGTTTATCCCAAAGTGGCCCATGAGCTCACCCTTATGGCTTTTTTTCACAAGTAATTTCCTAATGGATCCTTGGGGTATGCAAAGCTTTCCCTCTTTGAACAAATACTCCTCAACCAAATAGAATCCATCTTGGTCCTTCTTCCCACAACTCGCGTAAATGGGAGAGAAATGTTCATCTAAAGCATACAAGTCCCTAATATTATCAAATCCTAAAATTTGAGCTCCGAGGGAGCAAAACAATGTATGTCTCCTAGAGAGGGCATCAACTACCACATTTGTTTTTCCCTTTTTGTATTTGATAATATATGGAAATTGCTCTAGGTACTCTACCCATTTTGCATGCCTTTTGTTTAACTTGCTTTGCCCTCTAATGTACTTAAGTGATTGATGATCACTATGAATGACAAATTCCTTGGAAACAAGGTAATGCTCCCAAGTTTGGAGGGCTCTTATTAAGGCATAAAGCTCTTTATCATCTATAAGGTGCACAGGCTCACAAAGTATTAAGTATAGAAGACGGATAATAAACTCCAACAATATATTAATGTGAGACAATTACATCAAATAGGGTTTGTCAGACCCTGATTTCATCCGGGTATAATGCTTTTCTCATTGCCAGCGGTAATAATAGAAAAGAATACTATATATATATATATATATATATATATATATATATATATATACGGAAAAAGAAAAGAAAAAAAAAACATAGAGATAGAGGTAGAAAAAAAAGAATGCAGTAAATTAAGAACGGAGTAAGTTACAGAGAAGGAAAAGGGAAACCAAATGAATTGCAGCGTTTAGCACCGATTACAGTGCAAGGCCAAGGGGTCATTCAGGGTTTTGATGGTTGTTTGTTAGATCCAGAAATGAAGCCACAAGGAAGGGCAAAATGGTCTTTTCATGAAGATTTATGACCCTAAATTCGCCTAGACTAGCATCTAGCTTGCCTGGGCTAAGATGTAACTTCAACCCTAAGCAAGCAACTCGCCTAGGCGAATTTCCCTACACTTAATGGCTATTTTCTATAAATAGCCGTTCAGGGATGAAGAAAAATGGGGGGTTCATCAGCCAAAAAATAGAGAGAAAACACAGAAGAAGAAGGAGAAGAGGAAAAGTGGAGTTGAGGCGCTGTAGAGTTGTGACCGTGAATCACTTCCTTCGTCATTTCTCTTGTTAGGCTTGTGCTCTGCGCAATGGTCTGTTATTTTTTTCTTAAGGATTGGATGTAATCTTGGTACCCTTATATGTCCCTTTTGATATTCTATACGTATTAATCTTTTCTACTCATTATTGGTAATTCCATTTTACTCGTAATGCTTGATTCTATTTGATTACTAGTGTCCTAAAATTGGATTTTAAGTGAGATTGGAAAGTAATCTTAGAATTTGAATTGAAGGATTTTACTCTTTATTTTACGTTGCTAGGAATAGAGCATAACGTTTTGATTGCAAAAAGCACAAGAATATAATTGTAATGCTGGGGTATTTACTGCATATGCGAGGGATCGATATTTAGTAAATATTTTTTAGGTTCCAAGTGCGAGGAATCGACTTGGGACAACTATGTGTGCATCAGTAATGTTACAAAATGATTTATATCTATAAATCTTATTAGGATACTAAGGATATGAATGATGAAATCCAATCCTATGTTTTTTTAATTAACTTGAGTCGTTTTCATAATTTACGATTTCCGACGCACTAAATTCCATTATTTTCGTATTTCCATTTTTCTTGTGATTCCGTTATTTTTACTACTCTTTTACTTTAAGTTGCCACACTAAGTGTCAGACTTGCCTGGTAATTCTCCTATAGCATTTTTGTTTTCATAGCACACGACGCTGGGTCTTGGACTCCCTTTATGCGCTCGAAGATATTCATCATATTCGAATAGGTGGATACGAAAGATATCCAGCCAATAAGCAAAATCAAATAAAAAAATCAATTCAACATACAAACTTTTTTTTTTCTCAAAAGAACTATGTAGATCTGATTTCCTCATTGCACCTGGGGATACGTAGAAGCATGGGAAACACCCTTGTCGATTAAAAAAAAAACAACAAAAACACAAAAATTTCACTGCTCTTGGGAAAATAAATAATTTCGAAGTCATGTTATTTTTGTTGCACACTCGATTAAAGGTTGTCCTTCTTTGTGATGGGCGTGTGGGGTGCTAGAACCTTCCTTATGTGTAAACAACTCCCGAACCCTTTCTTTTCAAAATTCACAGACCTTTCTTTTTTGGTTTTTCTAACATTTCCCTTAAATAAACATTGGTGGCGACTCCCCTCTTGTTTTCTTCTTAGAAAATTAATGTCTTTTATTTTCTTTTGTCGTCCCGTCATGATGTAGGTTGTGACAGATGGCGACTCCACTGGGGACCCATTAAAGAGTCAAGTCATTTAATCGAGTGTGCGATTTGATTGTGATTTTAACTATTTTATTTTCCTTTTTTTTATTAATGTGCCCTGCTTTCGTTCATTATTGTTCTCGTTTTTGTTCTTTTTCACAATTTCATTTTGATCTCACTTCTTTTATCCATTGTTATACTATCATGTGCATATATGTTGCTATGTTGTTTTTCCCATGTGTATGATTGTGTTTATTTATTTCTTTGTGGGTAGAAATAACTGTTACTGAATCCTAGGATGGACAACACCTACTATACCTGTCTTGGAATTTTCTGGTTATTTTGTAGGTAGGGTTGGGTAGTTATTTAGGTTGCTCCACTCACACACTTCACCTACACCTTATCACACACTTTGAGATGATGGGCCTATACCCGGTCTAAGTGAGCCATGAGGAGTGGAGGTCTAACGAGTGTCGCGCTGGGTCTTGGACTCACCTAACTATCATGAACCCTCATCTAGAGTTTCCTTCTCGAGTAACGCATCACTGCTGGTAGGTCGTCTACTGCCATGTATGTTGTTACAAAAGGGGTTGCTAGCTCTAGAGTCCAGTGAAACTTGTTTAGAGCTACCCATGGAAAATGTCATTGATAGTGGACCCTTAGACCTATGCCATTAGGCTGCCGAATTAAGGACATAGAGCTCTCTTGTTTTCTTTTGTCTTAAAATTTTTTCTTGCTCATACATGTTAGGTTTCTTTCTTTGCATAGAGTTCATGCCATATAAGTTAAGATTTTGCATATCATAGTTAGTCATTCATGTCGTATTTCATTGCATATCTTATAACATCATGTTAGTATGATTCAACACATTTTGTGCATCTTCCTCACACATATTGCTCATGCCTTGTATTTCCATGCATTCTCATGATCATGCAACATTCATCCATGCGACGGAAACATGGGTTAGCGAATATTAGCTCATCATCTGTTAAGAAAAAAAGGGAAAGGCCTTTTATGGATATTAAAAAATGATGTGTACAATCAAGCAAGGAATCTTTGTTCTCATCGCTCTTTGTGTTCATTAATCATAGTTGTGGCTCATTCATCGCATTCTGATCTGTTGAGTAGGCACTGAACACTGCTAATTGGAAACACTGCTCTAAAACATGAGGTCAAATCAAGCTTTTTCATTCACCAAGAGGTTCGCACATGTTAAGGTTCCGATGCCTTACTTATCTGGTTTGGAAGCATTGAAACAGTCGATGACACCATATCAACATTGAGATTTTGTCGGTACTTATGGGAAGATTCTGGACTTAGCCATTGTCAGACCCTGTCGCAACCTACCCTTCGGCGAGAGGGTGACGCGGGGCTCACGGGTGCGTCTTCCAAGGGAGGAAGGCACGGAGTCGCCACCAATGTTTATTTGAGGAAAACGTCGAAAAAACTGGAAAGGTGTGGTCTACAAACTTTAACTGTGAAAGGTTCGGGAGTTGTTTTTACGCACGGGGAAGGTATTAGCACCCCACGCGTCCATCAGAAGGGACCGCAGGCTTTAACCAAGTGTGCCATATCATGTCTTCGATTTGTTTTATTTTCCTTTTTTATGTCTTTTTGTGTTTTTATGCTTTTTATATTTTAAATTTTGGTGAGGTCGACTAGGGTGTTTCCCTCGCTCCTATGTATCCACAATTGCGATGAGGAAATGATGCAATCCTCCCTAGGAAGGCACCAGTCACTAGAGCCATGAGCTTTATGATAAAGAGCTTTGTGCCTTAATAAGAGCCCTCCAAACATGGGAACATTACCTTGTTTCCAAGGAATTTGTCATTCATGGTGATCATCAATCACTTAAGTACATTAGAGGGCAAAGCAAGTTAATCAAAAGGCATGCAAAATGGGTAGAGTACCTAGAGCAATTTCCATATATTATCAAATACAAAAAGGGAAAAACAAATGTAGTAGTTGATGCCCTCTCTAGGAGACATACATTGTTTTGCTCCCTCAGAGCTCAAATTTTAGGTTTGATAATATTAGGGACTTGTATGCTTTAGATGAACATTTCTCTCCCATTTACGCGAGTTGTGGGAAGAAGGCCCAAGATGGATTCTATTTGGTTGAGGTGTATTTGTTCAAAGAGGGAAAGCTTTGCATACCCCAAGGATCCATTAGGAAATTACTTGTGAAAAGGAGCCATAAGGGTGAGCTCATGGGCCACTTTGGGATAGACAAGACCCTTGTTTTACTCAAAGAAAAGTTTTATTAGCCCCATATGAAGAAAGATGTCCATAAGGGTGGGCTCATGGGCATTAGGTGTGTGGCTTGTTTACAAGCCAAGTCTAGGGTAATGCCTCATGGGCTATACACACTCTTACCCATCCCCTATGCACCTTGGGTAGACATTAGTATGGACTTTTTCCTTGGGCTTCCTAGAACCCAACGAGGTGTAGACTCTATCTTTGTGGTGGTGGATAGGTTTAGCAAGATGGCACACTTTATACCATGGCACAAGATGGATGATGCTTCCCACATATCAAAACTCTTTTTCAGGGAAGTTGTGAGACTCCATGGTTAGCCTAGGACCATTGTGTCAGATAGAGATGCTAAGTTCCTTAGCCACTTCTGGAAAACCTTATGTGCTAAGCTAGGTGTCATATCCTAATTTCGTCCGGGGACCTTTGCTTGATGACATGCAACTTTTGTTTGGTCCTTGTGAAGTGCTTGGCACCCATCATTAGGCAATTTGTGAAATTCCGGGACATGCCGGAAAACAAAAGAAAATATTTATGCACAATCCGTAAGGTTCCGTGACACACCGGAAATCAAATGAAAGCATCGTTGCACAATTAGTGAGGTTCCATAACATTCCGTAAGTCAAAAAAGGGGATGATTATGTAATCCGCAAGGTTCCGTAACATTACGGAAAGAAAACAAGTATCGTTACGAAATTCGTAAGTTTCCATAACTTTACGAAAAAAGAATCACCAAAAAAAGGCAGGGGGTGTACTTAGTAAAAATAGGGGTGCAAATAGCAGCCATGCCTACTTGGGCCCTCCAGAAGATTCCTCCAGAAGGCTGTTGCTTCTGGAGGAAGCAACCCTGCTCGCCTGGGCGAGCTGGGTGGCAAGCTTCTCCCCCAATTTTCTATAAATAGGGGGAGAAGTGAAGAAGAAAAGGGTTCAGCCCCTTAGGCACTTCTCTCTCTTTCGAATTTGCTTAGGAAAATTGTTTCCGTGAAGAAAATCCAAGCCGAGGCGCTTCCGTAACGTTTCCGTGAGTGATTTCGCGAAGGTTTTCGACCGTTCTTCGACGTTCTTCATTCGTTCTTCATCGTTCTTCAGTCTTCAACGGGTAAGTACCTCAAACCAAGCTTTTCAATTCATTCTATGTACCCGTGGTGGTCCACATTTGGTTTCATGTATTTTTATTCTCGTTTCATTCACTTTTTATACCCCCTTTTGACGTGCTTAAGCCATTTTATCTAAGTCATTTCTCGCTTAACCTAAAAATAAAATAAATTTCCACCGATCGTTTGAATTGTTTTATCCGTTAACTTTGGTTGAAATGAATTCCGACCGATCGGTCGTGCCGCAACCACGTTGGAAACCAAAATAAAGAGGTAAATAATAATATAATAATAAAAAAAAATATAAAAAAATACCCCTTTAGTAAAATAAAGCGAAAAATCAATTGGACGTTTTCTCTTTGGGATTTCTCATTCTTAATCGAATTGACTAATAACTAAAGTGAAACTAAGGCTAAAATCAACTCGCCTAGTCAAGCTCGTCCACAAAAATAGGTTTTTGGAAGTTTATCATTTCAATTTCTTACTAAGTAAAATGGATCATTTTTAAGGTCCAACGCCTTAAAATGATCACCTTTCAAGTAAAAAAGAATCACTTGATTCACGCATAAGAAAGAACTACGTAGGTCTGATTTCCTCATCGCAATTGAGGAATACGTAGGAGCAAAGGGAAACACCCTTGTCGACCACAAAAAGAGAAAAAATATAAAAAGGGTATAAAGGATATAAAGACATAAAAGGGAACGTAAAAATCAAAGTCATGTTTGCACATTCGATTAAAGGCTGCCGTCCCTTGTGGCGGACGTGTGGGGTGCTAATACCTTCCCCGTGCGTAAATACAACTCCCGAGCCTTTCACTTAAAAATTCGTAGATCGCGTCTTTTCCGGTTTTTCCGATGTTTTCCTCAAATAAACGTTGGTGGCGACTCCGCGCGTATTCCTTTCGTGGAACACGCATCCCGCGAGTCACGCGTCGCCCTCCCGTTGAAGGGTAGGTTGCAACACTAGGAACTAAACTACTTTTCTCTACCTCCTGTCATCCATAAACTGATGGGCGAACAAAAGAAGTGAATAGGTCTTTATCCTTCCTTTTAAGGGCTCTTCTGAAAGGCAACCATAAGTCTTGGGATGAGTGTCTTCCTCATGTAGAATTTTTCTACAACAGGGAGGTTCATAGAACCACCAAGCAGTCCCCTTTTGAGGTTGTCTATGGGTTCAATCCCCTAACACCGTTAGACCTCATTCCCCTCCCACTGGACACTTTTTTTATACATAAAGAAGGGGAATCTAGGTCAGAGTTTGTAAAGAAGTTTCATGAGAGGGTTAAGAACCAAATAGAGAACCAAACAAAGGTGTATTCAAGTAAAGGCGATAGAGGAAGAAAAGAGCGAGTTCTTAATGAGGGTGATTGGGTTTGGATCCATCTTAGGAAGGATAGATTCCCTACTAAAAGGAAATCCAAGCTTAGCCCTAGAGGGGATCGACCTTTTTCAGGTTTTGTAGAGGATCAACAACAATGCCTATAAGTTGTACCTCCCAGAAGAGTATGGAGTCAGCACCATTTTTAACATTTCTGATTTAATTCCTTTTGCAGGTGGAGTTAATATTGAGGAGGAGGAACTAACAGATTTGAGTCAAATCCTCTTCAAGGGGGAGGGGATGATGCAATCCTCCCTAGGAAGGGACCAATCACTAGAGCCATGAGCAAGAGGCTCCAAGAGGATTGGGCTAGAGCTGTTGAAGAAGGCCCTAGAGTTCTCATGAACCTCAGGGTATATTTTTGGGCCCATGGGCCAAGGTTGGGTCCAATTATCTTTGTACATATTAGATTAGGATGTCATTATATTTGGTCATTGTATTTAGGGCTCCATATTGTAGGTAGGGTTACCTAGAAATATAGAATTTTTCAGCCCTTGTATTTTAGGACACCTAGACTAGTTTTTGTATTAGGGGTAGTTTTGTAATTTCACATGCACTAAGTGAATATTTGATGTGTGTGTTGGGAAATAAATTTAATAGAATTGGCAGAATCCCAATCCAATTAAATTTTAGAGGGGGAGGTGAGCATTTGCTTACTATACCCCATTGCCACATCATATAGTCACACTTTGTGCATTTCCGTCATGCTTTACATGCCTCATGACACCTAAGCACACTTAGTGGAGAATCTTGGAATTGATCTTGGATTAGTGGGCTGAACCATAAGTGAAATTCACTAATCATAATTAGTGAAATTTTGGCTCCACAAATTCAACTTCAAATTCAAGTGAAATTTGAATTGATATTCAAATTTCCCACCAATTTTGTGTGACACTTAGGCTATAAATAGAGGTCATGTATGTGCATTTTTTAGAACTTTGATCATTTGAATATTAACTTTAGATTTCAGAGTTCTTTTAGAGCACAAAATTTCGTGCTCTTCTCTCCCTCTCCCTTCATTCATCTCCTTCTTCCTCCAAGCTCTTATCCATGGCCTCCAATCGTGGTGAGCTTCTTCTAGACTCATCTTCTCCTCTCTCTCTTCCCTCTCCATTCCACTGCCATTTATCTTCCAAGAAGCAAAGGAATCCATTGATGAAGAAGATCCTAGACCTACAAGCTCCAATGGAGCTTACATCATGTGGTATCAGAGCATCTTCTTCTAGGTGATGTTCTTTTACTTCCTCTATCTTTTTGTTCGGTGAATTCTCTTTAATTCCTTGTTCTTCATCTTATTCTCTTTGTATATCCTCCATTGTCTTGTGGTTTGGTGCTGTTTAGAGTAGGTTCAAAAAAATAAACCGATTAAATCTTAGATCTACACTTGTTCTTGCATTTCTATGGTTCCAATTTTGTAGATCTACTCTTGAATCATGTTTTTGTGTTGATTTTAGGTTCTATCATTTTTCATTCATAATATTCTTGTGCTGAACCTTTAGATCTAAATTTTCTTCCAAAATATTGATTAGAAAAAAAAAACACAAAAATCTAAGTGTAAATCACTTAATCCATGTTGTGTTAGAGTCATGTTTAGTCATAGTAATTGTCACATTTTGTTCTAAGTTTGTGTTGAATTTTTATTTTGTTGATTGAATTCTAGATACATTTTTTCATGTATTGTTGTCATTCTTAGCCTATCTTTTGAATTTTGAGTCTAATTCATGCATGTTATTTAGTTCATAACATGTTCTAAATCAATTCCTAGAAGTAGTCTTGTTCTTGAACTTTTTTTTGTTTTCTAAGTTTCCTACATGATGCCTATGATGAAGTTGAGTTGTGATGATGAGTTGTAGCTGGATTTGTGAATCAAAATAAGTCTTAAGCTCTCTTGAATTGTGTTATTCAAGATAATTGAGCATAAGCAAACACAAATTGTAACTATCCAAGCCTTAAGCAACATAAACACTACTCTTGATTTCTAGGTTGAAATCGCTGGTGCTGGCAGCTTGAACATACGAACTAGTATAAATTACTGGGAATTGGTCACTATTTTTTTTAGATGAAAGTTTTACTGAATTTTATAGACATCTGTACCAAAATTATAAAAAAAGAACCAAGGGATTCGGATTAAAGGAAAAAATAAGAAAAATCGCACAAGTTGGCAGAAAAATCAGTGTCCAGGAAAAAAAAAGTGAAAGGAAAGTGTGCTTGTTGTTTTGGCTCAAAATTTGTTCTATAATTGGTGCCTATTTTATACCAATCCTAGTTCTGAAATTTCAATTGAAAATTATTGTGAAAAAAGTGCCAAAACTAGAGGTTTCATGAGTTTTTTTTTTCAGAGTTTTTCTACTCTACTCTAGAGCCATTCTAGGTTTCTCTTTGAGTCCTAGCTTGCTTTTTTGTGCTTTTCATTGCTTTAATTGTTGAATAATCCTTGGATATTTGTCTTGTTAAAACTCTATTGGTTTAGCCTTCATTTCGTTTTTTTGGTCTTTGGTTATTGCTTGTCTTTTTGTTTCCTTGCTTGTGAGTTGCCATATAGGGAATTGGAAAGGAGGATTGGTGCCATATCTTGAAGAAATTGAGTCAAGAAGTGAAACACCGAAGAGTGAATAGCCACCACAATTGAGGAATTTTTTTTTTGTAATTTTGTAATTGGCAATTTTCTTTGCTTTTAAATTTTGTAACAAAAAGGCCTTTCATTGGAAGTAAGTTGGGAGCCTCCAATAGGTCACCCTACTTCCATTTGTGTGTAATAATTTTAGGCAATTTTCCCTTAGGATAGTGAGTGTTTTGTTGGGAACCTTAAATTGGGTCATCCAAACACTCTTAGGATCCGCCTAGTTTGCATTTCTTGCACTTTAATTTCTTTCTTACTTTCATAGCTTATTTCCTTTGCCCTCCATTGTCAAACCGCCTAGATAGCTTGCCTTTTACCAATTAGTTTTTACCTTATCTTTCACACCTCTTTTAGTGTTTATTTTGGCTAGTTTTAACCATAGTTTCTTTTACCTTTTTTTCAAACCCCCAACAAGAAAGAACCATAACTTAGGAACCAACATGAATCTTCATTCTTCATCTAGTGTTAATGGTGAGGGTTCTACTCCTAAGGACCCCTTGTATAAGATATTAGATGAGTTGAGATCCCTTAAGTTGTGGAAAGAAAAACAAGAGAGAAAAGAAAAAAGGTAAGAAAAGAGTGGAAGAAATTAGTCAAGATGAAAGAGAGAAAATAAGAGGAAGAAAGAAGAAAAATAATGAAAGAAATGAAAAGAGAAAAACATGCCTCCTATAGTAGTCATGACTCTTGCAAGAGTTTAAGTGAAGAACTCAGCGACTATTATAGAGGGCGTCATAGTTCACATACTAAACATCACTCCCAAAGAAGAGAAAAGGATAGAAGGCCTCAAGAGGTTAACATTAGCCTCCCATATTTCCATGGAAAAGATAATGTTGAGGCCTACTTAGATTGGGAAATGAAGGTTGAACAACTCTTGGCTTGCCATTATATTAGCGAAGAGAGAAAAATTCCATTGGCTACCCTTAGCTTTCAAGGGTATGCCCTCTATTGGTGGACTTCCCTTGTTAGGGAACGAAGGATTCATGGGGATCCTCCAGTAGAGTATTGGAATGATCTTAAGAGTGCCCTTAGGAAGAGACACATTCCCTCCTACTATGAGAGGGAGCTTATGGACAAGCTCCAAAGGCTTAGACAAGGGAGTATGAGTGTTGAAGAATATAGACAACAAATGGAACTACTCCTTTTAAGAGCTGGACTTAGGGAGGAGGAAAGAACAAGCATAGCTAGGTTCCTTAGTGGGCTTAATATGGAAGTGAGGGACAAGGTTGAACTCCTTCCATATAGGGACCTAGATGAGCTAGTCCAACTTTGTATAAGAGTGGAGCAACAACTTAAAAGAAATCAAAATCTTATGGCTCTCACTCTTATCCAAGGAAGGACCAAGCCCATGGAATTTTAGGGGCTGCACCTGCAAAACCCAAGGAAGATAAGGGTAAGACCATAGAGAAATACACCCCTAAGACTAGTTCCCAAGAAAGGACTACCAACATTAAATGCTTCAAATGTCTTGGGAGAGGTCACATTGCCTCTTAATGCCCCACAAAGAAAAACATGATCATGAGGGGTCAAGACATTTATAGCAGTTAAGAGGAGACTACTTCTTGCCCTTCCTCTAGTGGAAGTGAAGATGAAGTAAGGGGTGAAGAGTCTAGTGAGGAAGTCTACCCCCATGAAGAAGGTGACCTCTTAATGGTTAGAAGGCTCCTTGGAGGTCAATCTTGTGATCTACCTCAATCCTAAAGAGAGAACATCTTTCATACAAGATGCAAAATTTTAGATAAAACTTGTTCTCTCATTGTGGATAGTGGATCTTGTTGCAATTGTTGTAGCACAAGATTAGTTTCCAAGTTGAACCTCACTATCATTCCCCACCCAAAACCTTATAAACTTCAATGGCTTAATGAGAAAGGGGAAATGATAGTTAACCAACAAGTGAAGGTACCTTTCTCCATTGGGACATATAAGGATGAAGTTAATTGTGATATAGTTCCCATGGAGGCAGGACATATTCTTTTAGGAAGGCCGTGGCAATTTGATAGGAAGATCATTTATAATGGCCTAACTAATGAGCTTACCCTCACCCATCTTGGCACTAAATTTGTGTTGCATCCTCAAACACCTTCACAGGTGGCCAAAGATCAACTAACTATGAAAGATAAGAGGGATGAGGAAGAAAAATTAGAAAAGCAAAAGAAAAAGAAGGATAGGAAGGCCAGGGGGAAGGAAAAAGAGGAAAAGGATTCCTCCAAGAAGATTGTTAAGAAGGAAAATCGTTTTGCAACAAAAGGTGATATTAATTGAGCACTCCTTCTTAAACAATCTTTCTACCTTCTCCTATTAAGGGAAAAATCCCTTAGCACTGCCATAATTCCTACATTTCAGACCTTACCCCCAAAGGTCCAAGAACTCTTACATGAATTTGGTGATATATTTCCCAAAGAGATACCCCCTAGGCTCCTTTAAGGGGAATAGAACACCAAATAGATTTAGTCCCAGGAGCAACCCTTCCTAATAGGCCAGCCTATAGGACTAACCCTCAGGAGACTAAGGAGATAGAGTCTCAGGTTAAAGAATTGTTGGAGAAGGGCTGGGTCCAAGAGAGCCTAAGCCCATGTGCTGTGCCAGTGTTGTTGGTGCCCAAAAAGGATGGTACGTGGAGAATGTGTACAGATTGTAGGGCCATCAACAACATCACTGTAAAGTATAGGCACCCCATTCCTAAACTTGATGAGTTGCATGGTGCCAATATCTTTTCAAAAATTGATCTTAAAAGTGGTTATCACCAAATCAAGATGAAAATGGGTGATGAGTGGAAAACCGCTTTCAAGACCAAGTTTGGTTTGTATGAATGGCTAGTGATGCCTTTTGGGCTCACTAATGCACCAAGCACCTTTATGAGGCTTATGCATCATGTCTTAAGGGATTTCATAGGTAGATTTGTAGTTGTTTATTTTGATGATATTTTAGTGTACAGTAGGAGCCTAGATGATCACTTAGGACATCTCAGGCATGTTCTTTCAGTCCTTAGGAAAAATTGTAGAAGCAAAGCTTCATGGTGAATCAAAGGTGATTCAAAGGTGTTTTGATGATAACAATGATGATAACAAAAGATGATGACAAAGGTAATGACAAAAAGCTCAAAGATCAATCAAAGAACAACTCAAGTGAATCAAAGATCAATCAAAGAACGACTCAAGTGAATCAAGAACAATTCAAGTGTTCAAGATAAGAATCAAGAAGAATTCAAGACTCAAGAAGAAAATCTAAAGTCAAGAATCAAGATTCAAGGTTCAAGATTTCAAGAATCAAGATCAAGATTCAAGACTCAAGATTAAAGAATGAAGAGAAGACTCAATCAAGATAAGTATTAAAAAGTTTTTCAAAACTTTGAGTTTTTGACAAAACCTTTTACCAAAGAGTTTTTACTCTCTGGTAATCGATTACCAGTAGCAAAATTGTTTTGAAAAAGTTTTCAAATTGAATTTACAACGTTCCAATTATTTTCAAAAAGCTGTAATCGATTACAATGTTTTGGTAATCGATTACCAGTGCCTTTGAATGTTGAAATTCAAATTCAAATGTGAAGAGTCACATCCTTTCACACAAAAGCTTTGTGTAATTGATTACACTAATTTGGTAATCGATTACCAGTGACTATTTTTGAATAAATCAAAAGATGTAACTCTTCAAAAGGGTTTTGACTTTTTCAAATTGGTTTTAGGTTTTTCTAAAAGTTATAACTCTTCTTAATGGTCTTCTTGACCAGACATGAAGAGTCTATAAAAGCAAGGCTTTGTTTTGCATTTTCAATTCAATTCATTCCTTCACACTTTACTTTTCCAATCAATCCTTTACAAGCCTTGAATATCTTTGAACTTCTTCTTCTTCTTTGTACCAAAAGCTTTCTGAAGTTTTCTGGTTTTCCAAACCTTGAAAACTTGTGTTATTCATCTTTTCATTCTCTTCTCTCTTTGCCAAAAAGAATTCGCCAAGGACTAACCGCCTGAATTCTTTTTGTGTCTCTCTTCTGCCTTTTCCAAAAGAACAAAGGACTAACCGCCTGAATTCTTTTGTGTCTCCCTTCTCCCTTGTCAAAGAATTCAAAATGACACAGTCTGAGAATTCTTTTGATTCTTCCCTTTCCCTAATACAAAAGTGTTCAAAGGACTAACCGCCTGAGAATTCTTTTGTATCCCCATTCACAAAGTATGAAAGGTTTAACAGCCTGAGATCTTTGTCTCAACACATTGGAGGGTACATCCTTTGTGGTACAAGTAGAGGGTACATCTACTTGGGTTTGACTGAGAACAAGAGAGGGTACATCTCTTGTGGATCAGTTCTAGTGGAGGGTACATCCACTAGGTTCAAAGAGAACAAGGGAGGGTACATCCCTTGTGGATCTTTGCTTGTAAATGGATTTTTACAAGGTTGAAAGAAATCTCAAGGACCGCAGGTGGCTTGGGGACTAGATGTAGGCACGGGTTGTTGCCGAACCAGTATAAAAACTCTTGTGTGTTTGTCTCCTTCTTCCTTACTCTTTTACTTTCCGCTGTGCATTTAATTTCCGCTTTTACTTTCTGTTAAGATTCTCTTCTACTCCTCATTCTCTTAACAATTTAGTAAAAGCCTTAAAAGAGTAATTTTTTAATTGGTAAAGGTTTAGGAATAATTAATTCAACCCCCCCCCCTTCTTAATTATTTTGAGGCCACTCGATCCAACAAAAACACCCTCTATGCAAATATAGAGAAGTGTACCTTTTGTGTAGATAATATAGTCTTCTTAGGTTTTGTAGTTGGAAGAAATGGGGTCCAAGTGGACCCTGAGAAAATCAAGGCCATCCAAGAATGGCCCACCCCAAAAAGTGTGGGAGATATTAGGAGCTTCCATGGGTTAGCAAGCTTCTATAGAAGGTTCGTTCCGAATTTCTCTACAATTGCATCACCTCTCAATGAGCTGGTGAAGAAGAATGTGGTATTTACTTGGGGTGAAAACAAGAGCAAGCCTTTGGTTTGCTCAAAGAAAAGCTTACTAAGGCACCTATTCTAGCTCTTCCTGACTTTTCTAAAACTTTTGAGCTAGAATGTGATTGATGCCTCTGGAGTGGGAGTTGGAGCTGTATTGTTACAAGGTGGACACCCTATTGCTTATTTTAGTGAAAAACTTCATAGTGCCACCCTTAACTACCCCACCTATGATAAAGAGCTTTATGCCTTAATAAGAGTCCTCCAAACTTGGGAACATTACCTTGTTTCCAAGGAATTTGTCATTCATAGTGATCATCAATCACTTAAGTACATTATAGGGCAAAGCAAGTTAAACAAGAGGCATGCAAAATGGGTAGAGTACCTAGATCAATTTCCATATGTTATCAAATACAAAAAGGGAAAAACAAATGTGGTAACTGATGCCCTCTCTAGGAGACATACATTGTTTTGCTCCCTCAGAGCTCAAATTTTAGGATTTGATAATATTAGGGACTTGTATGCTTTACATGAACATTTCTCTCCCATTTACGAGAGTTGTGGGAAAAAGGCCCAAGATGGATTCTATTTGGCTGAGGGGTATTTGTTCAAAGAGGGAAAGCTTTGCATACCCCAAGGATCCATTAGGAAATTACTTGTGAAAGAGAGCCATAAGGGTAGGCTCATGGGCCACTTTGGGATAGACAAGACCCTTGTCTTACTCAAAGAAAAGTTTTATTGGCCCCATATGAAGAAAGATGTCCATAAGCATTGCACTAGATGTGTGGCTTGTTTACAAGCCAAGTCTTGGATGATGCCTCATGGGCTATACACACCCTTACCCATCCCATCTGCACCTTGGGTAGACATTAGTATGGACTTTGTCCTTGGGCTTCCTAGAACCCAAAGAGGTGTAGGCTCTATCTTTGTGGTGGTGGATAGGTTTAGCAAGATGGCACACTTTATACCATGCCACAAGGTGGATGATGCTTCCTATATCTCAAAACTCTTTTTTAGGGAAGTTGTGAGACTCCATGGTTTGCCTAGGACCATTGTGTCAGATAGAGATGCTAAGTTCCTTAGCCACTTTTGGAAAACCCTATGGGCTAAGCTAGGAACTAAACTTCTTTTATTTACCACTTGTCATCCACAAACTGATGGGCAAACAACGGTAGTGAATAGGTCTTTATCCACCCTTTCAAGGGATCTTCTGAAAGGCAACCATAAGTCTTGGGACGAGTATCTTCCTCATGTAGAATTTGCCTACAATAGGAGGGTTCATAGAACCACCAATCAGTCCCCTTTTGAGGTTGTCTATGGGTTCAATCCCCTAACACCGTTAGACCTCATTCCCCTCCCACTAGACACTTCTTTTATACATAAAGAAGGGGAATCTAGGTCAGAGTTTGTAAAGAAGTTGCATGAGAGGGTTAAGAACCAAATAGAGAACCAAACAAAGGTGTATTCAACTAAAGGCAATAGAGGAAGAAAATAGCTAGTTCTTAATAAGGGTGAGTGGGTTTGGCTCCATCTTAGGAAGGATAGATTCCCTACTAAAAGAAAATCCAAGCTTAGCCCTAGAGGGGATGGACCTTTTCAGGTTTTGGAGAGGATCAATAACAATGCCTATAGGTTGGACCTCCCAGAAGAGTATGGAGTCAACACCACTTTTAATATTTCTTATTTAATTCCTTTTGTAGGTGGCGCTGATATTGAGGAGGAGGAACTAAGAGATTTGAGGTCAAATCCTTTTCAAGGGGAAGGGGATGATGCAATCCTCCCTAGGAAGGGACCAGTCACTAGAGCCATGAGCAAGAGACTCCAAGAGGATTGGGCTAAAGCTGCTGAAGAAGGCCCTAGGGTTCTCATGAACCTCAGGGTAGATTTCTGAGCCCATGGGCCAAGTTTGGGTCCAATTCTCTTTGTACATATTAGACTAGGATGTCATTATATTTGATCCTTGTGTTTAGGGCTCCATATTGTAGGTAGGGTTACCTAGAAATATAGGATTTTTCAGCCCTTGTATTTTAGGGCACCTAGACTAGTTTTTTATTAGGGGTAGTTTTGTAATTTCACATGCACTAAGTGAATATTTGATGTGTGTGGTTGGAAATAATTTAATTGAATTGGTAGAAGCCCAGTCCAATTAAATTTTAGAGGGGGAGGTGAGCATTTGCTTACTACACCCCATTGCCACATCATATAGTCAAACTTTGTGCATGTCCTTCATGCTTTACATGCCTCATGACACCTAAGCACACTTAGTGGAGAATTTTTACATGCCTCATGAAACCTAAGAACCCTCTCCCTTCATTCATCTCCTTCTTCCTCCAAGCTCTTATCCATGGCCTCCTATGGTGGTGAGCTTCTTCTAGACTTATCTTCTCCTTGAAGTGGCGTCTCTTGTCTCTCTTCCTTCTCCATTCCGCTGCTATTTATATTCTTAGAAGCAAAGGAATCAATTGATGAAGAAGATCCTAGGCCTACAAGCTCAAATGGAGCTTACATCATGTGGTATCAGAGCATCTTCATCTAGGTGATGTTCTTTTGCTTCCTCTATCTTTTTGTTCGGAGAGTTCTCTTTAATTCCTTGTTCTTCATCTTATTCTTCTTGTATATCCTCCATTGTCTTGTGGTTTGGTGTTGTTTAGAGTAGATTCAAATAAATAAACCGATTAAATCATAGATCTACACTTATTCTTGCATTTCTATGGTTCAAATTTTGTAGATATACTCTTGAATCATGTTTTTGTGTTGATTTTAGGTTCTATCATTTTTCATTCATAATATTCTTGTGCTGAACCTTTAGATCTAAATTTTCTTCCAAAATATTGATTATAAAAAAAACACAAATATTTAAGTGTAAATCATTTAATCCATGTGGTGTTAGAGTCATGTTTAGTCATAGTAATTGTCACATTATGTTCTAAGTTTGTGTTGAATTTTTATTTTGTTGATTGAATTCTAGATACAGTTGTTCATGTATTCTTGTCATTCTTAGCCTATCTTTTGAATTTTGAGTCTAATTCATGCATGTTATTTAGTTTCTAACATGTTCTAAATCAATTCCTAGAAGTAGTCTTGTTCTTGAACTTTTTTTTGTTTTCTAAGTTTCCTACATGATGCCTATGATGAAGTTGAGTTGTGGTGCTGAGTTGTGGCTTTTCTAGATTTGTGAATCAAAATAAGTCTTAAGCTCTCTTGAATTCTGTTATTCAAGATAATTGAGCATAAGCAAACACAAATTATAACAAAAAGCTGATAACAAAATAAGTCTTAAGCTTGATGATGAATCAAGAGTGATTCAAAGATGTTTTGATGATAACAAAGATTATAACAAAAGATGATGACAAAGGTGATGACAAAAAGCTCAAAGGTCAATCAATGAATGAGTTCAAGATATTCAAGATAGAATCAAGAACACTTCAAGATTCAAGAGAAAAGTTGATTTCAAGAATCAAGAATCAAGATTCAAGAGATCAAGACTCAAGATTCAAGAGATCAAGATTTAAGACTCAAGATTCAAGAGAAGGCTTAATCAAGATAAGTATGAAAAGGTTTTCTCAAAAATTGAGTAGCACATGAATTTTTCTCAAAACATGTTTACCAAAGAGTTTTTACTCTCTGGTAATCGATTACCAAATTGTTGTAATCGATTACCAGTAGCAAAATGGATTTGAAAAAATTTTCAAATGAATTTTCAACGTTCCAATTGATTTCAAAAAGGCTGTAATTGATTACAATGTTTTGGTAATCGATTACCAGTACCTTTGAACGTTGAAATTCAAATTTAAATATGAAGAGTCACATCCTTTCACATAAAAGCTTTGTGTAATCGATTACATTGATTTGGTAATCGATTACCAGTGATTGTTTCTGAATAAATCAAAAGATGTAACTCTTCAAATGAGTTTTTGACTTTTTCAAATTGGTTTTAAGTTTTTCTAAAAGTTATAACTCTTCTAAATGGTCCTCTTGGCCAGACATGAAGAGTCTATAAAAGCAAGGCTTTGATTTTCTTTTCAATACACTTTTCCAATCAATCTTATACAATCCTTTACAAGCCTTGAATCTCTTTGAACTCCATCTTCTTCTTTGTTCCAAAAGCTTTCCAAAGTTTTCTGGTTTTCTAAACCTTGAAAACTTGTGCTATTCATTCTTTTCATCTCATTTCCCTTTGCCAAAAGGAATTCGCCAAGGACTAACCGCCTGAATTCTTTTTGTGTCTCTCTTTTCCCTTTTCGAAAGGAACGAAGGACTAACCCCCTGAATTCTTTTGTGTCTCCCTTCTCCCTTGTCAAAGAATTCAAAACGAAACAGTCTGAGAATTCTTTTGATTCTTCCCATTCCCTAACACAAAACTGTTCAAAGGACTAATCGCCTGAGAATTCTTTTGTATCCCCATTCACAAAGTATCAAAGGTTTGACTGCCTGAGATCTTTGTCTTAACACATTGGAGGATACATCCTTTGTGGTACAAGTAGAGGGTACATCTACTTGGGTTTGACTGAGAACAAGAGAGGGTACATCTCTTGTGGATCAGTTCTAGTGGAGGGTAGATCCACTAGGTTCAAAGAGAACAAGGGAGGGTACATCCCTTGTGGATCTTTGCTTGTAAAAGGATTTTTACAAGGTTGAAAGAAATCTCAAGGACCGTAGGTCGCTTGGGGATTGGATGTAGGCACGGGTTGTTGTTGAACCAATTTAAAAACTCTTGTGTGTTTGTCTCCTTCTTCCCTACTCTTTTACTTTCCGCTGTGCATTTTAATTTCCACTTTTACGTTTGGTTAAGTTTCTCTTCTACTCCTTATTCTCTTAACAACATAAGTAAAAGCCTTAGAAGAGTAAATTTTTTAATTAGTAAAGCTTTAGGAATAATTAATTCAACCCCCCTTCTTAATTATTTTGAGGCCACTTGATCCAACATTAACGATCTCTTGGTTTTTAAAGGAGAGAAACGTTAAGGCGTTGGACCATTAACGATCTCTTGGGGTGGTCAACAAAAGCGGGGCTTTTGCTCCTACGTATCCTCAATTGCGATGAGGAAATTAGACCTACGTAATTCTTGCAAAAGCGGTAAAGTTACATGTTGATTTTATGCTTTTGAACGGTCCATGTTACCCGATAAAAGTAAAGAGGATTGTTTAAGGCATTGGACCTTAAAACGGTTTTTAGTGATTTTTGCGGACAAAACTTGATTTGTGAGTTGATTTTAGCCTTAGTTTCACTTTGGTCATTAGTCAATGCATTCAAGGAAACTTCCAAATAAAAACGTCCAATTGATTTTTTTGATTATTTTATTCAAAGATATTTTGATTATTTTATTATTATTTTGCCTTTTTTGATTTAACCAAGGTTACAACGTGAACGATCGGTTAGATTTTGCTTTAATAGTGATTAAATGACATTACAACATAAATGATCGGTTGGAATTCATTTTATCATTTATTAGGTGAGAAATAACTTAAATAAACGGTTAAAAGCTCGTTAAAAGGGGGTACGAAAAATAAATGTAATGGAAACAAAAGTACGCAAAACCAGTAGGGACCACTAAGGGTGCATAGAATGAATTGAAAGATTCGATTTTGGGAACTTACCGGTTGAAGACCGAAGAACGACGATGAGCGATGAAGAACGGTGAAGAATCTCCACGAAATCGCTTACGGAAACATCTCGAAAGCGTTATGGAAGCACCTTAGCTTGGATTTTTTCAGGAAAACAATTTGTCTCACCAATTTCGAGGGATTTCTTGATACCAGAAGTGGCTGCCCATTTGCTCTGCCCTACTTCCCCTATTTATAGGAGAAAATAGGGAGGTGGTTCACCGCCTTCTTTTGGAACACTCAGGAAGGCCCAAGTGGACTTGGTTGCTATTTGCACCCCCCCTTTTCACTAAGTTCACCCCATCTTGGTGTTTTTTTTATTGATTTCTTTCTGAAACGTTGCGGAACTTTACGGATTACGCAATGATGCTTGTTTTTCGTTCTGGAATGTTGCGAAACTTTACGGATTATGCAACGATGCTTGTCTTTCCTTCCGGATTGTTGCAAAACTTTATGGATTACGCAATGATGCTTGTTTCGAGGGTTCCGAAGGGAGCAAACAAGGTTCAAGGATCGACTGCAAGTACTCTCGGACGAAATTAGGGCATGACAGTTGCCCCTCTTTACTTCTCTTTTATTGGTGATAAAAGGGAAGTAAAGATAAGACACTAATTTCATTCGCGCAGAACATCATTTGGCTGATGAATATCCCAACCAGTGGAACCTGTCATTCAGAAAGAAAAAGGCGTCAGGGGTGTCAGCAAAACTTCAGTGCCTTGAAAGCGATAAAACGGGATAACCACGACGTTTCCACATGCTATCGAACTCGATCGTCCCTGCCTAGCAGAGAAGAATCTTATGCGTCGTCGGGATTGAATGTCTCTGGATGATGAAAGTAAAAGCTGAAAAAATTTTAAAAAATAATCAGAATCGGACGACCAACATCATCCCGATATCATCGGACTCATTCGCCTTGGTTGACGAAAGGTGCGAATAACCATATGGTACCCCCGAATGTCATCGGACACGCCGTCTCTGGATGACAAAAGGTGCGGATAACCATAAGGTACCCTCGCATGTCATCAGACTCGCCGTCTCTGGATGACAAAAGGTGCAGAAGACAACGTTAGTCTCTGCGTGTCAACAAGCTTGCTTGCCCCTGGTTGACAAAAGGTGCAGATGACGATGTTAGTCTCTGCGTGTCAACGGGCTCGCTTGCCTCTGGCTGACAAAAGGTGCGGATAACCATAAGGTACCTCCGCATGTCATCGGACTCGCCGTCTCTGGATGACAAAAGGTGCAGAAGACGATGTTAGTCTCTGCGTGTCAACAAGCTCGCTTGCCCCTGGTTGACAAAAGGTGTAGATGACGATGTTAGTCTCTGCGTGTCAACAAGCTTGCTTGCCTCTGGTGGGCAAAAGGTGCAGATAACCATAAGGTACCCCTGTATGTCATCGGCTCACTGTCTCTGGATGACAAAAGGTGCAGAAGACGACGTTAGTCTCTGCGTGTCAACAGGCTCGCTTGCCCCTGGTTGACAAAAGGTGCAGATGACGACGTTAGTCTCTGCGTGTCAACGGGCTCACTTGCCTCTAGTTGACAAAAGGTGCGGATAACCATATGGTACACCTGCATGTCATCGGAATCGCCGTCTCTGGATGACAAAAGGTGCGAGACTAAAAATAGTCTCGGCGTTCTTTCACTAAAATGCGAACATGCTTTAGTAAAGAAACAAAAACTTCCAATTGATCAGAGAAAAATGTAATTTGGAGAAAAAAAGATGTGTCTATTGGGGATGAAGAGTATGCTGATGAAATTTTCTCATAAACACAAATGAGATTTTGGATGTTAGCATTTCGTTTCTAAACGACCATTTAGAGTAAACATTGGGTCCAACAAAATAGAAGAAAATCACTCAAAGTGTATCAATCTCACACATGTAAGTGTTTTATCCTAATTTCGAACCATAGATATGTCATGACTTGATTTTGCGAATCATTTCCTATCAAATCAAAGATTACGTGCGTGATCACGGATCAATAGGACTTTTTTCGGGAATGGTGTTTTTGGTGAGAAAGTTGGCTTTGAGTGTTTTGGCCTTTTCCTTTTTTGTTTTTGTTTAGTGTGGGGCGGAAAAAGTCACCGACGCATAGGATTTTGGTTGGCAATCAAAGGGAGAGGACCACTTCAAGTCGTGGTTTCCTTTGTTTTCTTATTTGCTTGTGACAATTCAAATATTGTCTGGTCCGAAGACCTTTCTGTATATTTCTTTTGTTTTCTTCCGATCTTTGATCAGGGATTTTCTTTTTTCTTTTGTTTTCTTCCGATCTTTGATCGGGAACTTTTTTTTTTCTTTTGTTTTCCTCTGATCTTTGCTCGGGAACTTTCTTTTTCTTTTGTTTTCTTCCGATCTTTGCTTTGGAACTTTCTTCTTCTTTTTTCTTTGTTTTCTTCCAAGGGCAAGGATGGACATTCTCACCCTGGGTCAAGGTTTATGGTGAGTTTGGATTTTGGCTCAAGGCTTGTAGAACAGCTAGACATGATATATGTGAGGGTGTTGGTTTGGTCAGCGGTTCAGGATAAAGGAATGTCCCACATTATTTCCATGACACACATGCAACAATGATGATTCAGAAATTTTATGCAAAACTTGTCATGCATGCACCCATGTGGACACTCAAGCATCAAGTTTTCATGGTTATGTGACACTAGGGCTCAGGATTCATTTTCCCTATTTAAGTCAACCCAGTGTTTCCAAAATATGCTCTTTTATCAATTCATGCATTCATCCGAGTCCATTATGGGCATTCGGGAAAATTTTCATAGCATTCACCCTTCAGGTGCATACACATTTTTCTTCAAAAACCTTGTGTTCTGAATGGCAAGTTCATTTCCTTTCAAAAGCATGTTGGCTTTTTAGCTAACCAATTTTATTTTTATTTTACTTTTTGTTTGTTTTTCATGAGGTATTTTCCTACCTAAACAAATGTATATTTTAGTGAGGTATTTTTGCTATATACATGCGTACCCAAGGTATCTTGCTACCTAAACATACATACATACATACATACATACATACATATATATATATATATATATATATATATATATATATATATATATTGTGAGGTATTTTTTTGCTACCTAAATTACATACATGCATATCTAAGGTATTTTTGCTACCTAAACACACATACATATATTTTGTGAGGTATGACTACCTTCTGAGCTTGTGCTTGTTTTATTTAAATTCCTAGGATCATGAGCAACTAGGTGTGTCCTACTATGACTTGAGAAACAAAGGTGATCAAATAACAAGTAGAAATTTAAAAGGTACTAGGTTGCCTCCTAGTAGCGCTTCTTTAACGTCTTGAGCTGGGCGCGTGATGACTTGTCGGTCACGGACATAGTACCTTTGCTTACCCTTGGCTTTGGACTTGGTCGCTTGCTGGCCGGCCACGGGATGTAGGCAACGCTCCAGTCATAGTAGTCCTCTGAAGGTGAGGATGTGTAGTCCTCTGAAGGTGAGGTCGTGTAGTCCTCTGGAGGTGACGACATGTAGCCCTCTGAAGGAGAAGGCGTGTAGCCCTCTGAAGGCGAGGACGCGTAGCCCTCTGAAGGTGAGGACGTGTAGTCCTCTGAAGGTGAGAACGTGTAGTCCTCTGAAGGCGAGGGGATGTAGCCCTCTAAAAGCGAGGGTGTGCAGCCTCTAAAGGCGAGGACGTGTAGTCCTTTGAAGGTGAGGGCGTGTAGCCCTCTGAAGGTTTGGACGTGCAGTCCTCTGAAGGCGAGGACGTATAGTCCTCTGAAGGCGAGGGCATGTAGCCCTCTGAAGGCGAGGGCGTGTAGCCCTATGAAGGCAAGGGCATGCAGTCCTCTGTAGGCGAGGACGTCTAGTCCTCTAAAGGCGAGGGCGTGTAGCCCTCTAAAGGTTAGGACGTGTAGTCCTTTGAAGGTGAGGACGTGTAGTCCTCAAAAGGTGAGAACGTGTAGTCCTCTAAAGGTGAGGACGTGTAGTCCTTAAAAGGTGAAGACGTGTAGTCCTCTGAAGGTGAGGATGTGTAGACCTCTGAAGGTGAGGGGATGTAGCCCTCTCAAGGCGAGGGCGTGCTGCCCTCTAAAGGCAAGTACTTGTAGTCCTCTGAAGGCGAAGGCGAAGGCGTTTAGACCTCTCAAGGTGAGGACGTGTAGTCCTCTGAAGGCAAGGACATGTAGTCCTCAGTAGGCAAGGACGTGTTGTCCTCTGAAGGCGAGGGTGTGTAGCCCTCTGAAGGTGAGGATGTGTAGTCCTCTAAAGGTGAGGGCGTGTAGTCCACTGAAGGTGACGGCATGTAGCCCTCTTAAGGAGAAGGCGTGTAGCCCTCTGAAGGCGAGGACGTGTAGCCCTCTGAAGGCGAGGACGTGTAGTCCTCTGAAGGTGAGAACGTGTAGTCCTCTAAAGGTGAGGACGTGTAGTCCTCTGAAGATGAGCACGTGTAGTCCTCTGAAGGCGAGGGGATGTAGCCCTCTAAACGTGAGGGTGTGCAGCCCTTTCTAGGCGAGGACGTGTAGTCCTTTGAAGGTGAGGGCGTGTAGCCCTCTGAAGGTTAGGACGTGTAGTCCTCTGAAGGCGAGGACATATAGTCATCTGAAGGTGAGGGCACGTAGCCTTCTGAAGGCGATGGCGTGCAACCCTCTGTAGGCAAGGACGTCTAGTCCTCTAAAGGCGAGGGCGTGTAGCCCTCAAAAGGTTAGGACGTGTAGTCCTTTGAAGGTGAGGATGTGTAGTCCTCTGAAGGTGAAAACGCATTGTCCTCAAAAGGTGAGGACGTGTAGTCCTTAAAAGGTGAAGACATGTAGTCCTCTGAAGGTGAGGACGTGTAGACCTCTGAAGGCGAGGGGATGTAGCCCTCTCAAGGCGAGGGCGTGCTGCCCTCTAAAGGCGACTACTTCTAGTCCTCTGAAGGCGAGGGCATTTAAACCTCTCAAGGTGAGGACGTGTAGTCCTCTGAAGGCAAGGACATGTAGTCCTCAGTAGGCAAGGACGTGTAGTCCTCTGAAGGCAAGGGTGTGTAGCCATCTGAAGGTGAGGATGTGTAGTCCTCTGAAGGTGAGGGCGTGTAGTCCTCTGAAGGTGACAGCATGTAGCCCTCTTAAGGAGAAGGCGTGTAGCCCTCTGAAGGTGAGGACGTGTAGTCCTCTGAAGGCGAGGGCGCGTATCCTTCTGAAGGAGATGGCGTGCAACCCTCTGTAGGCAAGGACGTTTAGTCCTCTGAACGCGAGGGCATGTAGCCCTCTGAAGGTTAGGACGTGTAGTCCTCTGAAGGTGATGACGTGTAGTCCTCTGAAGGTGAGAACCTGTAGTCCTCTAAAGGTGAGGACCTGTAGTCCTCAAAAGGTGAAGACGTGTAGTCCTCTGAAGGTGAGGACGTGTAGACCTCTGAAGGCGAGGGGATGTAGCCCTCTCAAGGCGAGGGCGTGCTGCCCTCTAAAGGCGACTACTTCTAGTCCTCTGAAGGCGAGGGCATTTAAACCTCTCAAGGTGAGGACGTGTAGTCCTCTGAAGGCAAGGACATGTAGTCCTCAGTAGGCAAGGACGTGTAGTCCTCTGAAGGTGAGGACGTGTAGTCCTCTAAAGGCGAGGGCGCGTATCCTTCTGAAGGAGATGGCGTGCAACCCTCTGTAGGCAAGGACGTTTAGTCCTCTAAACGCGAGGGCATGTAGCCCTCTGAAGATTAGGACGTGTAGTCCTCTGAAGGTGAGGACGTGTAGTCCTCTGAAGGTGAGAACCTATAGTCCTCTAAAGGTGAGGACCTGTAGTCCTCAAAAGGTGAAGACGTGTAGTCCTTTGAAGGTGAGGACGTGTAGTCCTCTGCAGGCGAGGGGATGTAGCCCTCTCAAGGAGAGGGCATGCTGCCCTCTAAAGGCAAGGACGTGTAGTCCTCTGAAGGCCAGGGCGTGTAGACCTCTCAAGGTGAGGACGTGTAGTCCTCTGAAGGCAAGGACGTTTAGTCCTCTACAAGGGAGGACGTGTACTCCTCTACAGGGGAGGACGTGTAGTCCTCAGAAGGCGAGGCCGTGTAGCCTTTTGAAGGTGAGGTTGTGTAGTCCTCTGAAGGTGAGGACGTGTAGTCCTCTAAAGGCGAGGGCGTGTAGCCCTCTAAAGGCGAGAACGTGTAGTCCTCTGAAAGCGAGGGCCTGTAGCCCTCTCAAGGTGAGGACGTGTAGTCCTCTGAAGGTGAGGATGTGTAGTCCTCTGAAGGTGAGGACGTGTAGTCCTCTGCAGGTGAGGACGTGTAGTCCTCTGAAGGCGAGGGAGTGTAACCCTCTAAAAGCGAGGGTGTGCAACCCTCTAAAGGCGAGGACGTGTAGGCCTCTGAAGGTGAAGGCGTGCAGCCCTCTGAAGGTTAGGACGTGTTGTCCTCTGAAGGCGAGGGCATGCAGTCCTCTGAAGGCGAGGGCGTGCAGCCCTTTGTAGGCGAGGATGTCTAGTCCTCTAAAGGCGAGGGCATGTAGCCCTCTGAAGGTTAGGACGTGTAGTCCTTTGAATGTGAGGACGTGTAGTCCTTTGAAGGTGAGGGCGTGCAGCCCTCTGAAGGCGAGGGCGTGCAGCCCTCTGATGGTGAGGACATGTAGTCCTCTAAAATGGAGGACGTGTAGTCCTCTAAAGGCGAGGGCATGTAGTCTGTTGAAGGTAAGGACGTGTAGCCCTCTGAAGGTGATAACGTGTAGTCCTCTAAAGGTGAGGACGTGTAGTCCTCAAAAGGTGAAGACGTGTAGTCCTCTAAAGGTGAGGACGTGTAGTCCTCTCGAGGCGAGGGGATGTAGCCCTCTCAAGGCGAGGGCGTGCTGCCCTCTAAAGGCGAGGACGTATAGTCCTCTGAAGGCAAGGTCGTGTAGACCTCTCAAGGTGAGGACGTGTAGTCCTCTGATGGCAAGAACGTTTAGTCCTCTACAGGGGAGGATGCGTAGTCCTCTGAAGGCGAGGCCGTGTAGCCCTTTGTTATATATATATATATATATATATATATATATATATATATATATATATATATATTATTAGCAATTATATTTGATATTTGATTATTTGTTGCGTTATTTTCATCCATAATTATTTTTAAGGAAGTTAATTTAGTTAACAGAGGGGTGTGGATAGATAAGGATCCAGCTTCTCAAAGAAGCCTCTTGAGAAAGCTTCTCAAAGAAACCACGAGGAAGCTTCTGGAGGAAGCCTCTTAATGAAGCTTCTAGAGAAAACTACATGTAGCTGCCTCGGTAATAATGCTGCCCAGCCTTTGTTCACCGTTGGATCCTCTCGAAATTTGGTTTGCAATTTCACAAGACAATTTTCCATGAGCTAACCGTTGGGATCTTTGAAACAATGTGTGGAGTCTTCTAGAATCCTCTTAATGAAGCTTCTGGAGGAAGCCTCTTAATGAAGCTTCTAGAGAAAACTACATGGAGCTGCCTCGGTAAAAATGCTTCCCAGCCTTTGTTCACCGTTGGATCTTCTCGAAATTTGGTTTGCAACTTCACAAGACACTTCTCCATGATCTGACCGTTGGGATCTTGGAGAATATGTCTGGAGTGTGCTAGAAGCTTCCGTTCTCGAGAGCATCTCTTATTTAAGCATTTCTGCCTTTGCTTTCGTGTAGCTTAGGAAAAACGTCATTTCTTCTTATTCTTTCTTCCAAAGCCATTTCTAAAGTTCCAAGAACTTTCTCCATCACCCACAACCACCATTAGCCACCACAAACCATCGTTGTTCTCCACACCGAGAGGAACCCTTCAACCGAAGCAGAATCTTCCAACTTGGCTTGCGGTTTCGGTAGAGAACGAAACCCTAATCTGACCTTTCATTTTCTTTCGAGGTAACCATGGTTCTACGCTTGTTTCTTGTTAGTTTCATCTTTTCTTTGCATCTTTTCTGACTTTGGAATCGCCATTGTATGTCTTATGCTTCCTTTGAAAAACTTTTGAGAAAGAGACTTTGTAAACGATATCCTTTCATGAAATGCATGTTATTTTCGTAACCTACGCTGAACCCCGGTCACATTGGCGTGGTCGGAATTTCCAAATGATGTTCCTTTGTAAAACCCGAAATGCTCTCAGCTCTTTCAAGTAGTGATGTGGGTGTTTGACCCAAAGCACTGTTACTAGCTTTGTTTTTTGAAATCCATACTAAGTCTCCTTCGTTTTGGCATAGTAGAGGCTTACGTGGAATCGACGAGCAAGGACAAAAAGGAATCTTCAAGTGACGCGACGAGGAATCCACGGGGTAGCTCACGATAGGTAAGGGGAGTTTATTATAAAATTTACCGTTTTAACACCATAGTTAGGGTCAGGGGACCTAGCTATGAGGATATCTGCCTGTCCCTGTTGCATGCTGATTTTTCTTCAAAGAAAATTACGTTTTAACTAATGGGATGCGATATATATATGTATTGTGATGAATGATATTGTTTTGGTTGTTTGAAATGTGTTGTTTGAAGACCGTGCGTGTGGAAATGATATTGTTTTGTTTGTTTGAATTGTTGTTGATGTTGCTATTGAAGAATTTAATTGATATGTGATGATAATGATAATTATGATGATATTGATTTCAGATGATGTTGTTAATAAAGACCATGTCAACATGAATTGTTATTATTGATGAATATGTGAATATGAAATGAGGTTGTTGTTGTTGTTGATAACGTCATTGAGATGAGATGATATTTATGTTGTGAATGACATGGAAATACGATTTGTTGATTGATGTTGGAAATGCATTGGCATGTGCATGTTGTGTATGTTCGTGGGGGGCACTGTGCACTGACCTTTCAGGGTCTTTGGCACTAGCTTTTGGCCACGTTCATATGTTGGATGTTGTGTGTGATCGTGGGGGGCACTGTGCACTGACCTTCCAGGGTCTTTGGCACTAGCTTTTGGCCATGATCATACGTCGTATGAAGTGTATGTCATGGGGGGTAGAGTGCACTGACCTTGTCGGATGGCCCAGACGTGGGTAACTAGCGTGGTTAGAGAATCTAAGCATTTATGAGGGGATGCTTAGGCGCTTTAATTGGTCTGTGGTCTTTGGCACTTACTTTTGGCCGTGATCATAGCTCATACGACACAGGAAATAGAGTAATTGTGGCCAAGTGTACTTTGTACTAGGGGGCTTGTCACCTGGTAGGGAACACCTTTGGGCTCCCAGGCTGATCACCTATGGGAGGGGGGCTATTACGTGCACAACTTGGTGGTCTTGACAAACTCAGCACAGTTCCCTAAGTGAGAGTGTCGTGTGGACACGCTTAGGCTATTTCCTGAGATTTGGTTGTTGTTGGTACGTACCACATTGCATCTGAGTGTTGAGTCAGGTGCATGCATCATTCTGTGCAGTCTTGATTGGGTCCATGGATGGATGATGAGTAATTGTTGGATGTTAATGATGAATATTTGTTGGATATGAGTGTTGAATAATGATTGTTGTGTATGCTTATCATGTTTGCCTGTGTTCCTTGCTAATTGTGGTTATTTGGAATTGGTATTGGTTCTTTTATAATAAACTCACCCTTGCAATTTTGTATCGTGTGGTTGATACCTGCGATGATCACGAACCTTGTTCGTGGGAGCAGAATGACAGTGGCAGGGTGTAGGGAGTAAGATTCTGGTGAGGAGCCGCCGAGCCGACGTAATGACGTTGGCGTTATTTTGGGAGAGAGTTGTGTTTTGTAATCAACTCCTCCGTAGTTGGTTTTTAAGTTTTATTTTGTTGAGTTAAAGATGTAAAACTGAAATTTTAATTATATATATATATATATATATGAACATATTTAATTTTCGTTATGTGTATGACATGTACTGAATTATTGTTTCTATGTAATTATGCATATTCACTTAAGTAATGGCATGTTGTTGGATGAATTTATGTTGTGACAAAATCACTTCTATTTTCATAATAAAAAATTAAGGGAGTTCTTTTTATAAAAATTGAAATTATCTAATATTAGAGTGTGGATACCGTAGCGACGAGGCGGGTCGTTACATTTAGTGGTATCAGAGCAGGTCGAACCTTTCGGCCAGTGAGTTGTGAGTCTGCTATGTTTTTCTGTGCATTCTCTGGTTGTTTTGTTGAATGCTTGGTGTTGGTTGTTTGCTGATGTTTGATGTTCGTTGTTTTCTATTAGCACTTACTCAATATTTGTGTTGTAATGAGCTATAGAGATTTGATTGTTGTAGTCGTATTGAATTTGTTTTTCTGATGTCTGCTATACCATGAATTTCAATGCCGGGTCACGAATTATCAGACTGGCCACCTGTATAATTTGTGAAGGGCAATGGAATGATATGGCAAGCGATCAGAAAATGCAAATGATGGAAAGTGGGTGTTAATGTCTTGAGTCATCATCTCTCAAGAGTAACTGAGTAGGAATTTATGATGATTGTTGTGTGGTTCTTTGTTTGTGTGCAGAAAAACTTAAGCTTTTTGTGTCTTCTTTAAATAAAGATCTAGTAGTAGAGACCCCTACTAGTGGTTCTGTGTTAACTTCTAATGTGTGTTTAAATTGTCTTGTGCAGATTTCTGGTAGGACATTCTTGATTGATTTGATTTGTTTGCCTTTGAGCCTGATTGATGTTATTCTTAGTATGGACTGGTTATCTTCCAACCATGTCTTGTTGAACTGTTTTGATAAAAGTGTGGTGTTTGATGATTCTGGAGTGAGTAAGGATATGATGTTTATCTCTGCCAACCAAGTTGTGACATCTTTAAAGGAAGATGCTCAAGTATACATGATCTTGTCTAGCCTGGAAATAGAGACAAAGGTTTCTATGTGTGACCTCCCTGTTGCCAGAGAGTTTCCTGAAGTGTTTCCTGAGGATATATCTGGTCTGCCACCTGAGAGAGAGATAGAGTTTTCCATAGACTTAGTGCCTGGTACTGGACCCATATCCATAGCTCCTTATAGAACGTTTCCTATATAGTTAGCTGAGCTTAAGAAACAATTAGAGGAATTGTTGGATAAGCAGTTTGTTAGGCCTAGTGTATCTCCGTGGGGAGCCCTAGTGTTGCTGGTGAAGAAGAAAGATGGAACCATGAGGTTGTGTGTGGATTACCGCCAGTTGAATAAGGTAACGATTAAGAATAAGTACCCTTTTCCTAGAATAGATGACCTTATGGACCAACTAGTAGGAGCTTGTGTGTTTAGCAAGATAGACCTTAAGTCGGGTTATCATCAGATCCGAGTGAAGTCTGAGGATATACCAAAGACTGCTTTTAGGACCCGTTACGGTCACTATGAGTATCTGGTCATGCCCTTTGGTGTGACTAATGCTCCAAGAGTGTTTATGGACTACATGAATAGAGTTTTTCACCCTTACCTTGATAGTTTTGTGGTAGTATTCATAGATGATATTTTGGTATACTCCAAGACTAGAGAGGAACATGAAGAACATTTGAGGATTGTGTTGCATACCCTTAAGGACCGACAACTCTATGCTAAGTTTTCCAAGTGTGAGTTCTGGTTAGAGAAAGTTAGTTTCCTAGGGCATGTGATATCTCAGGGTGGTATAGCTGTGGATCCCTCTAAGATAGAAGCTGTTCTTAAGTGGGAGAGTCCTAAGTCTATTTTTGAGATTAAGAGTTTTCTGGGCTTAGCAGGATATTACCGGAGATTCATAGAAGGTTTTTCCAAGTTGGCTCTACCTTTAACTAAACTGACTCGTAAGGGTCAAGCTTTTGTGTGGGATACCCAATGTGAGCATAGTTTCCAGATCCTTAAGGAAAGATTGACGACCGCTCCAGTGCTAGCTTTGCCTAACCTGAGAGAACACTTTGAGGTGTATTGTGATGCATCAAAGATGGGTTTAGGCGGAGTGTTGATGCAAAATGGCCAAGTGGTGGCCTATGCTTCTAGACAACTTAAGACTCATGAGAGGAATTATCCCACCCATGATCTAGAGTTGGCTGCTGTAGTTTTTGCCCTTAAGATTTGGAGACATTATCTGTTTGGCTCTAAGTTCGAGGTGTTTAGTGATCATAAGAGCCTTAAATACTTGTTTAGTCAGAAGGAGCTGAACATGAGACAAAGGAGATGGTTAGAGTTTCTTTAGGATTATGATTTTGAGCTTAGCTACCATCCCGGTAAAGTCAATGTAGTGGCTGATGCCTTGAGTAGGAAATCTCTACATATGTCTTCCTTGATGGTTAGAGAGATGGATCTCCTGGAACTGTTTAGAGACCTTAGTCTTGCATGTGAGGTTACTCCTAATAGTGTAAGATTAGGAACTTTGAGGATCACTAGTGAGTTACTAAGAGATATCAGGGAAGGTCAGAAGATTGATCCTTTTCTAAGGACTCAGTTAGAGGCTATAGAGTCAGGAAGGGACAGTAGTTTCAATGTTGGATCAGATGGAGTTTTGAGACTTCGAGATAGGATTTGTGTTCCGAATGTGCCTGAACTTAGGAAGATAATCTTAGAGGAAGGACATAGGAGTAATTTGAGCATCCATCCTGGTGCTACCAAGATGTATCAAGATTTAAAGATGATGTTTTGGTGGCCCAACATGAAGAGAGAGGTTAGTGAGTTTGTGTATGCATGCCTAGTCTGTCAAAAGGCTAAGATAGAACATCAAAGACCTTAAGGGAAGTTACAACCCTTAGAGATACCCTAGTGGAAGTGGGACAATATTTCCATGGATTTTGTGGTAGGACTACCTAGAACCCCTAGAGGTTTAGATTCTATCTGGGTTATTGTTGACAGATTGACTAAGTCTGCTCACTTCATTCCCATTAATATCATATTTTCCTTGGAGAAGTTGACCACCTTGTATATAAGTGAGGTTGGCAGGTTACATGGTGTGCCATCTAGCATAGTATCTGATAGAGATCCTAGATTTACCTCTAGATTTTGGGAGAGCTTGAACAGAGCGTTGGGAACCAAGCTTAGACTGAGTTCAGCCTACCATCCTCAGACTGATGGCCAAACTAAACGAACCATTCAGTCATTGGAGGACCTTTTAAGAGCATGTGTCTTAGAGAAGAAAGGAACCTGGGAGAGTTCTCTTCCATTGATAGAGTTCACTCATAACAACAATTTTCATTCTACCATTGGCATGGCTCCCTATGAAGCTTTGTATGGTAGAAGGTGTAGGACACCCCTATGTTGGTTAGAGTCCAGAGAAGGCCTCACCTTAGGACCAGAAGTGGTACAGCAAACCACTGAGAAAGTTAGGTTAATTCAGGAAAGGATGAGAATTGCTCAGAGTAGGCAAAAAAAAAGTTATCATGATAAGAGGAGGAAAGATCTGGAATTCGAGGTTGGTGATCATGTATTCTTGAGAGTCACTCCGTGGACTGGGGTTGGTCGAGCATTAAAATCCCGAAAACTCACACCTCGCTTTATTGGTCCTTTCCAAATTCTTAAGAAAGTTGGCCCTGTGGCATACCAAATTGCACTACCCCCGTCTCTTTCTAATCCTCACAATGTCTTTCATGTGTCTCAACTCCGTAAGTATATCTGTGATCCATCCCATGTGATTGAATTGGATGATGTACAAGTGAAGGAGAATTTGACATATGAAACATTGCCTTTGAGGATCGAGGATAGGCGAACAAACACCTAAGAGGGAAAGAGATTCCGTTGGTCAAGGTGATCTGGGGAGGTGCATCAGGAGAAGATGCCACGTAGGAATTAGAAAGTCAGATGCGAGAAGCTCACCCATCCTTGTTTGAGTAAGGTAAATTTCGAGGACGAAATTTCTAAAAGGGTGGGAGAGTTGTAACACCCTGATATATATATATATATATATATATATATATATATATATATATATATATATATATATATAGTAATTATATTTGATGTTTGATTATTTGTTGCGTTATTTTCATCCATAATTATTTTTAAGGAAGTTAATTTAGTTAATAGAGGGGTGTGGATAGATAAGGATCTAGCTTCTCAAAGAAGCCTCTTGAGAAAGCTTCTCAAAGAAACCACGAGGAAGCTTCTGGAGGAAGCCTCTTAATGAAGCTTCTAGAGAAAACTACATGAAGCTGCCTCGGTGAAAATGCTGCCCAGCCTTCGTTCACCGTTAGATCTTCTCGAAATTTGGTTTGCAACTTCACAAGACACTTTTCCATGATCTGACCGTTGGGATCTTTGCAAAGATGTCTGGAGTGTGCTAGAAGCCTCTTAATGAAGCTTTTGGAGGAAGCCTCTTAATGAAGCTTCTAGAGAAAACTACATGGAGCTGCCTCGGTAACAATGCTTCCCAGCCTTCGTTCACCGTTGGATCTTCTTGAAATTTGTTTTTCAACTTCACAAGACACTTGTCCATGATCTTACCGTTGGGATCTTTGTGAAGATGTCTGGAGTGTACTAGAAGCTTCCGTTCCCGAGAGCATTTCTTATTTAAGCATTTCAGCCTTTGCTTTCGTGTAGCTTAGGAAAAACGTCATTTCTTCTTCTTTCTTTCTTCCAAAGCCATTTCTAAAGTTCCAAGAACTTTCTCCATCACCCACAACCACCATTAGCCACCACAAACCATCATTGTTCTCCACACCGAGAGGAACCCTTCAACCGAAGCGGAATCTTCCAACTTGGCTTGCGGTTTCGGTAGAGAACGAAACCCTAATCTGACCTTTCATTTTCTTTCGAGGTAACCATGGTTCTATGCTTGTTTCTTGTTAGTTTCATCTTGTCTTTGCATCTTTTCTGACTTTGGAACCGCCATTGTATGTCTTATGCTTCCTTTGAAAAACTTTTGAGAAAGAGACTTTGTAAACGTTATCCTTTCATGAAATGCATGTTATTTTCGTAACCTACACTGAACCCCGGTCACATTGGCGTTGTTGGAATTTCCAAATGATGTTCCTTTGTAAAACCCGAAATGCTCTCAGCTCTTTCAAGTAGTGATGTGGGTGTTTGACCCAAAGCATTGTTACTAGCTTTGTTTTTTGAAATTCATACTAAGTCTCCTTCGTTTTGGCATAGTAGAGGCTTACGTGGAATCGACGAGCAAGGATGAAAAGGAATCTTCAAGTGACGCGACGAGGAATCCACGGGGTAGCTCACGATAGGTAAGGGGAGTTTATTGTAAAATTTACCGTTTTAACACCATAGTTAGGGTTAGGGAACCTAGCTATGAGGATATCTGCCTGTCCCTGTTGCATGCTGATTTTTCTTCAAAGAAAATTACGTTTTAACTAATGGGATGCGATATATATATGTATTGTGATGAATGATATTGTTTTGGTTGTTTGAAATGTGTTGTTTGAAGACCGTGCGTGTGGAAATGATATTGTTTTGTTTGTTTGAACTGTTGTTGATGTTGCTATTGAATATTTTAATTGATATGTGATGATAATGATAATTATGATGATATTGATTTCAGATGATGTTGTTAATAAAGACCATGTCAACATGAATTGTTATTATTGATGAATATGTGAATATGAAATGAGGTTGTTGTTGTTGTTGATAACGTCATTGAGATGAGATGATATTTATGTTGTGAATGACATGGAAATACAATTTGTTGATTGATGTTGGAAATGCATTGGCATGTGCATGTTGTGTATGTTCGTGGGGGGCACTGTGCACTGACCTTTCAGGGTCTTTGGCACTAGCTTTTGGCCATGTTCATACGTTGGATGTTGTGTGTGATCGTGGGGGGCACTGTGCACTGACCTTCCAGGGTCTTTGGCACTAGCTTTTGGCCACGATCATACGTCGTATGAAGTGTATGTCATGGGGGGTAGAGTTCACTGACCTTGTCGGATGGCCCAGACGTGGGTAACTAGCGTGGTTAGAGAATCTAAGCATTTCCGAGGGGATGCTTAGGCGCTTTAATTGGTCCGTGGTCTTTGGCACTTACTTTTGGCCGTGATCATAGCTCATACGACACAGGAAATAGAGTAACTGTGGCCAAGTGTACTTTGTACTAGTGTCTTGTCACCTGGTAGGGAACACCTTTGGGCTCCCAGGCTGATCACCTATGGGAGGGGGGCTGTTATGTGCACAACTGGGTGGTCTCGAAAAACTCAGCACAGTTCCCTAAGTGAGAGTGTCGTGTGGACACGCTTAGGCTATTTCCTGAGATTTGGTTGTTGTTGGTACGTACCACATTGCATCTGAGTGTTGAGTCAGGTGCATGCATCATTCTGTGCAGTCTTGATTGGGTCCATGGATGGATGATGAGTAATTGTTGGATGTTAATGATGAATATTTGTTGGATATGAGTGTTGAATAATGATTGTTGTGTATGCTTATCATGTTTGCCTGTGTTCCTTGCTAATTGTGGTTATTTGGAATTGGTATTGGTTCTTTTATAATAAACTCACCCTTGCAATTTTGTATCGTGTGGTTGATACCTGCGATGATCACGAACCTTGTTCGTGCGAGCAGAATGACAATGGCAGGGTGTAGGGAGTAAGATTCTGGTGAGGAGCCGCCGAGCCGACGTAATGACGTTGGCGTTATTTTGGGAGAGAGTTGTGTTTTGTAATCAACTCCTCCGTAGTTAGTTTTTAAGTTTTATTTTGTTGAGTTAAAGATGTAAAACTGGAATTTTAATTATATATATATATATGAAAATATTTAATTTTCGTTCTGTGTATGACATGTACTGAATTATTGTTTCTATGTAATTATGCATATTCACTTAAGTAATGGCGTGTTGTTGGATGAATTTATGTTGTGACAAAATCACTTCTATTTTCATAATCAAAAATTAAGGGAGTTCTTTTTCTAAAAATTGAAATTATCTAATATTAGAGTGTGAAGGTGAGGACGCGTAGTCCTCTAAAGGTGAGGACGTGTAGTCCTCTGAAGGCGAGGGCGTCTAGCCCTCTAAAGGCGAGAACTTGTAGTCCTCTGAAGGCGAGGGCATGTAGCCCTCTCAAGGTGAGGACTTGTAGTCCTCTGAAGGTGAGGATGTGTAGTCCTCTGAAGGTGAGGACGTGTAGCCCTCTGCAGGTGAGGACGTGTAGTCCTCTGCAGGTGAGGATGTGTAGTCCTCTGCAGGTGAGGACGTGTAGTCCTCTGAAGGCGAGGGAGTGTAACCCTCTAAAAGCGAGGGTGTGCAACCCTCTAAAGGCGAGGACGTGTAGTCCTCTAAAGGTGAGGGCGTGCAGCCCTCTGAAGGTTAGGACGTGTTGTCCTCTGAAGGCGAGGACGTATAGTCCTCTAAAGGCGAGGGCATGTAGCCCTCTGAAGGCGAGGGCGTGCAGCCCTCTGTAGGCGAGGATGTCTAGTCCTCTAAAGGCGAGGGCGTGTAGCCCTCTGAAGGTTAGGACGTGTAGTCCTTTGAATGTGAGGACGTGTAGTCCTTTGAAGGTGAGGGCGTGTAGCCCTCTGAAGGCGAGGGCGTGTAGCCCTCTGAAGGTGAGGACATGTAGTCCGCTAAAGTGGAGGACGTGTAGTCCTCTAAAGGCGAGTGAATATAGTCTGTTGAAGGTAAGGACGTGTAGCCCTCTGAAGGCGAGGGCGTGCAGCCCACTGAAGGCGAGGACGTGTAGTCCTCTGAAAGTGAGGACGTGTAGTCCTCTGAAGGCGAGGGTACTAGTACCCAATGGTCCACCCTTATGTGAAAGCAAGAGATTGACTCATTGAGAGGGCTGGTCATCCCAAATTAAAAAAGAATTGACATTAGATGTAGGAAATCTATGTAGTTAACATGATTTTTAGGGATCCAGATGCATGCAACCTTTGTCTTGAAATGCGATAAATGCGGACTTCGTATGCAACAGTGCAATGTAATGGAAAGTTGTACAATGTTCATCACATTCTTTCCCTATTTTGTGATTTTGATTTTGTTTTGATTTTTCGGAAAATACAGATTGACTGTCCTTTTGAAAGAGGTGATAATTCATTCAACGTCATCCTATGTTTTGCAAATCTCTTTGGGAACTCCCTCAGAGTGTATGTTCTGTTTGATTTAGTCACCTAACAATTTTGGGGTGATGGGAATGGAGCCATTTAATCAATCCATTGAAATCCCAGGGTTTGTCCCCCTTTTTTCATTTAAAAACATCGACCAATGAGAACTTTTGATCTGCCCCAAGGTTCGCTTGAGGCTCATGCACAGTGCCCCGCATTGCCCTAGTGTAGGGCTTTAAGGTATCAACCTTGTCTTTTGTCATGACCTTGTAGTAGGGAACCTATTGGGTGAGAATTTCTAATCTGCCCCTAGGTTCGCTTGAGGTTTTTGCATGGTGCCTTTCATTGCCCAAATGTGGGGCTTATAGGTACCAATCATTGTCTTTCGTCATGACCTTGTAGTAGGAAACCTATTGGGTGAGAACTTCTAATCTGCCCCTAGGTTCGCTTGAGGTTTTTGCATGGAGCCTTTCAATGCCCTAGTGTAGGGCTCTGAGGTATCCATCGTTGTTTTGTTTTCACAACCTTGTAGCAAGGAAGAATGAAAGAAGCGATTGATTCTCGCAAAAAGAATTTTTCAAGGACGAGAAATAGTTGAAGGATTTTTTTGGTTGACAAGTTAAGTCAAATGACTCCTATTCTTGATAACTCACTTCTCTCTAAAAAAGACAAACTTTCCGGAATGATAAAATGAGGTCACATGAACGTCTATACTTTACTTGAAAACATAGTCAATCAAATGTTTTTTTTCCTTTTACTTTTTGAACCCTTTTTTTCGCTTTTCTTGTCATTTTACGGCACCTTCACCAAATGTGTAGCACGAGTAATTTCTGATATAATGGTCTCGGAAGTCCAAACTCAGGAGTGCAGGTCGCTTGAGCAAACAAACCAATGGCTTGCACCCACATTCTAGTGGAAGCAAAGATGTAATTACGAGAGGATGAGGGACAAAGATGTCAAATTTATTCATTTTATTTAGCATTGCAACTGTGGTTTACAATAATGGCATAAACTTGAAAATCCCGATGAGCCATTAGAGACATTTAACAACAGCTTTCAAAATTTCCCCATGTGTGGTGTCGCTTGTCAATGTTAGGATTTACAAGCGATTCTCCTCAAATTTCAGCCAATCCGCATCAATTAGACTTTGCACCTTACGCTTCAAGGTCATACAGTGCTCAATGGAATGTCCCAAAACTCCTCCATGATATGCACCTGTTGTGTTCAAGTCGTATCCTCGATAAAATAGAGGCTGAGGAACCCTGGTAGGGGTTATGGCTACCATTGCATTATCAAGTATATATGGGAGCAAGTTAGCATATGACACCGGAATTTGGGGTGAATCCTACAAGCTTTTTGCTGAAAAATTCCTTTTTGGTTTACGCTAAAGGTGGTGTTTGGGCATTGGGTGTGTGGTAAGCAGGTAGGCCTTGTGGTTGATTTGGGTGGAGGGTAATGAGAAGGGCTGATATTGACTGAGTAATGATGTTGTTGAGCTGGTGGGAAGTTTGGCCATGTAGGAATGGCAGCCTCAACATGGGTTCCTTCCTCATTCTCATCCTCTTCATTTGCCCCAGTTTTCTCATTCATCCAAGCAGGATGATCAAATTTGCATTTTTTTAGACCCGCTTCGATCCTTTTGCCGGCGAAGACCAAATCTGTAAAGCTTGAAGGTGCGTACCCCACCATTTTTTCATAGTAAAACACTGGTAATGTGTCTACTATTATTATGATCATCTCTTTATCCGTCATTGGAGGTGCCACTTGAGCTTGCTAGGTCTCTCCACCTTTGGGCTTATTATTTGAAAGATTCGTGCCCCTTTTTGTACATGTTCTGTAGTTGTATCCTATCCAGAGCCATATCAGAATTGTACTGATATTGCCTAACGATGGCAAACATTAGGTCTTTCCAAGAATGGATTCAGGAAGGTTCCAAGTTAGTTTACCAGGTACCCCAGTAAGACTTTCTTGGAAGAAATGTATCAGCAGTTCCTCATCTTTTGCGTATGCCCCCATCTTCCAACAATACACCTTTAGATGGTTCTTGGGGCAAGTAGTCCCCTTGTACTTGTCAAAGTCCGACACCTTGAACTTGGGAGGGGTGATGATATTGGGTACAAGGAACAACTCTTCTAGGTTATCAACGACATAATCTTCGCCTCCTTCAATGGCCCTGAGCCTTTCCTCTGGATGATCTAACTTTCCTATTTCTGCCATAGCATGAGGGTTTTTACCCACTGTGGAATGCAAGAGGTGTGGTTGTGGGTGATACTGAGGGCCCTCCAAAGTGTTTTGAAGGGGTATATCACCAACTACTTGCCCTTTAGTGGCTTATTCGAGGCAAGGCTCGAAGTTGGCTAGATTATGGTGGGGCATTTCATGTGTCTCCCCTATGGGTTGAGAGACATGTGCATGATCAATTTGAGGTTGTTAGCTTTCGATGAGTATGGGAGCGGAGTTATTGACATCCTCACCGGGAGTGTATGCCACATTGGGTGGTGTATAGTTGGGAGGCAAGCCATATTATGGGAAGGCGTGCTTGTTTTGAATTTTCACATAATAGGGGCCGCCTGTACTTCCCAAATCTTTGCCTACCATATCTGAGGTTGGATGATTCATTTGGTTGAGGCCAAATGGGGGCATCAGGTTCACCTTAGCAACAACACTGGTAGCGGAACCTACAACCGCATTGGCTTCCATTATCTTCTTCATGCTCATCATGGCCTCCATCATTGTGGCTATTTGTGTTGGACAAGTGGCCTCAGATATCTTAAGAAGGGGCGGGGGTTGAATTAAGATATCACAAACTTTTCCTAATTAAAAAATTCTATTTTGATTTTAACCCGTAACCCTAGATTCCTTAACAGTAAACTCTTAAGAAAATATGCAAGATAAACTTACTAAAAAGAAAGAATAAATAATAAGAAATTAAAGGAGTTTAAGGAAAGAGAGATTGCAAACTCAGATTTATACTGGTTCGGTCACACCCTTGTGCCTACGTCCAGTCCCCAAGCAACCTGCTTGAGAGTTCCACTATCTTGTAAAAGCCTATTACAAGATCTGAACCACACAAGGACAACCCTTCCTTTGTGTTGAGATTTCTTTACAACAAGAGACCCTCGGTATCTTAATCCTTTTTCAGAATAAAGAAGAAGAGAAGAAGAAATCTCTCTTGAAAGAGATAGATTGAACAATTTGAGCACTCAAATAATTTCTTATTGAATCACAAGTGTTTTGGCCAAGGAATTTGTAAGAGGATAAAATGATTTTGCTTTTTAAGAAGATAAGACCTTTTTGTTCTGAAAACTCTTAGCAAATTCGTGTCTCAAGTCAGATATATATAGGCCTTTGATGGCCATTCAAGAACTAAATGAAAAGATGTGACTGTTGAGAATATTTTCTAAAAATCTCCTCTGGTAATCGATTACAAGCTTTAAAATTTGAATTAAAACGTTCAATAACTGCTGGTAATCGATTACCATATATGTGCAATCGATTACACAGTGCAAATTTTGAATTCAAATTTTAATAGTTGTTGTAAATCATTTTTGGCCACTGGTAATCGATTACATCCTCTGGTAATCGATTACCAGAGAGTAAATCTCTTGAAAAAGACTTTTTAACTTAAATTTCTTGGCCAAACCTTTTGCTACTTCAATTAGGAATTCCCTTCCTATTTAATATACTCTTCCTAAGACTCTAGAGACTGTCTTGATCTTCCATCTTGAATATCTTTAATTTCCTTGTCTTGAATAAAGCTTTGAGAAGCATGTGATCCTTTGGCATCATCAAAACATTCAGCTTGATCCTTTGTCTACAATTTGCTCTTTCATGGCCTCCATGTTGGCCTTCATCTGCTCTTGCACCTCCTTTACTTCACCCATTACTCTATCTCTAGCACGGGTTTGGTAAGGGCACCATAAAACGTGTTATTTTCTTTTTGATAACCATGATTAAGTTCGTTTTTTTTTCAAGGAAAGAATGCAATGGGCAATGCAACCAATGAAACGCATGGATGTATGCAAATGATACACAGTTGAAGAATTGCGAATTTTTATGCAGGACATCGAGTTAAATCAATTTAGATTTTCAACATGGTCCATGACATCTTGGTCAAAGTGAAACTGGAAGTAATAAGGACATCAACAGTCCTAAATGTGTTTGGCAGTAGACGAAGTAGCGATGTAACTCGATCCATCTTTTGCCCCAATTTTTTGCAAGATGGTTACTTCCATACTTCAACTTGACTTGATGAACCTTTTCTAGAAAGCATGAGCTTGGTTCAACCTTATAATCCAAGGAATGGCAACTTCAATTGCCAATAATTTGACAAAATTCCATAGACTCAAGCATACTTAAGCTATGCATGACAAATGTAATTATGAAATTGAGATGCCCGAAGAAAACATCTTTTCTTAGTTAACCATGCATTAGGTACCATGTTCAATCATTTTTTTTAAGTGAAATGGGTTTATGATCCCAACATGGTTGGCTCATGGTACCGAACATATGCAACTAATAATGCAGTGTGAATTTTCATGCTTCCTTTTTTTGTTTTTGTTTTGTAGAGGAAAATGCAAGGATCATGCATGAGTAAACATGAAAAAAAATGGTATGCAAAAAACATGTTAGATGCCGATGCATGGTGATGAAGTGACTTATGAAAAATGTAATGCACGAATATGGTAAGTGACAAATGCAGGAACGATATGTCCATTACGATGCCATGAAGAGATGCTTATGCGGTGCATGATATGAATGCATTTACGAACACGAGAGACCGAAAAGTCATCTCTTCTTACTTGCGCATTTGGGGGCACAGTGCCCCATGTGTGCAGTTAAGAAGGTGATATGGACCTTCCAGCTTCCCGTGACAAAAGACAAGACCAATATACCACACATGCATGACGACATGATGCAGACACGCAAAAGCACTACACGGGGATGTACAGAGTATGGCAACATCCACAAATAAACATACAACAAAGGCGTACATGACATTTAGGTTATATGCATGGCATTGTTTAAAAGGCACACAGTGTGTTCGCTTCGTGCCCCTATTTTAGGGACCTAAATGGGAGGACCTAAAAGGCTTTTAGTGATAATTCCCAAGGTGGTCATATCTCTATTGATGGTTTCTAGAGGTATCATCCCCTTCGAAAAAACATATTGCGGCAGTAGGGACTACCAGCAACAACATGTTATCAAAGAGACAAACTCTATATGAGGGTTCACTGTTATCAAGCAAGTCGGAGACCCAACATGACCATAGATTCACCTCCACTCCTTATGTTCCCATGGACCCGAGTATAGGGCCCCTTTTCAACTCACCGCGTGCACAAATAGTGTTACTGTTTGTGTGCATCAAATGAATAAATATCTATCTCATGCATACATTTCAAAAACACACTAAAAGCATAAAAGAGTTATATACAAGAGCGTAAGAGAAATAAAAGGAAACCGACAAAAGAAGAAGTCATGATATTGCACGAGATTTAGAAGGCTTAACTCTCTAAAAATAGTCCCCAGTGGAGTCGCCAACTGTCGCAAGTTACCCTTCAGCGGGAGGGCGACGCGGGGCTCACGGGTGCGTCTTCCAAGGAAGGAAGGCGCGCGGAGTCGCCACCAATGTTTATTCGAGGAAAATGTCGGAAAAACTGGAAAGGTGTGGTCTATAAACTTTAAGTGTGAAAGGTTCGGGAGTTGTTTCTACGCATGGGGAAGGTATTAGCACCCCACACGTCCATCACAAGGGATGGTAGCCTTTAACCAAGTGTGCAATATCATGTCTTCGATTTGTTTTATTTTCCTTTTTTTATGTCTTTTTGTGTTTTTATGCTTTTTATATTTTTAATTTTGGTGTGGTCGACAAGGGTGTTTCCGTCGCTCCTACGTATCCTCAATTGCGATGAGGAAATAAGACCTACGTAGTTGTTTTGAGAACTGAACATTGGTTAAGTTGTTTTTATCTTTTTTGCAAGATATATTTTGACCGAACAAAAGTCGTTTAAGGCGTTGGACCATTAAATGATCTTTTGATTTTTGGAAAAGAGAGAAACTTTAAGGTTTTGGACCATTAATAATCTCTTGGTTTTGAAAGGAGAAAAACGTTAAGGCGTTGGACCATTAACAATCTCTTGTTTTTTGAAAGGAGAGAAACGTTAAGGCGTTGGACCATTAACGATCTCTTGTTTTTGAAAGGAGAGAAACGTTAAGGCGTTGGACCATTAATGATCTCTTGGGGTGGTCGACAAAAGCGGGGATTTTGCTCCTACGTATCCTCAATTGCGATGAGGAAATTAAAACTACGTAGTTCTTGCAAAAGCGGTAAAGTTACATGTTGATTTTATGCTTTTGAACGGTCCATGTTACCCGATAAAAGCAAAGAGGATTGTTTAAGGCGTTGGACCTTAAAATGATTTTTAGTGATTTTTGCGGACAAAGCTTGATTTGTGAGTTGATTTTAACCATAGTTTCACTTTGGTCATTAGTCAATTCATTCAAGGAAACTTCCAATGAAAAACGTCCGATTGATTTTTTTGATTATTTTATTATTATTTTTCCTTTTTTGATTTAACCGAGGTTACAGCATGAACGATCGATTAGATTTTGCTTTAACAGTGATTAAACAACATTACAACACAAATGATCGGTTGGAATTCATTTTATCATTTATTAGGCGAGAAACAGCTTAAATAAACGGTTAAAAGCTCGTTAAAAAGGGGTACGGAAAATAAACGTAATGAAAACAAAAGTACGCAAAACCAGTAGGGACCTCAAAGGGTGCATAGAATGAATTGAAAGATTCAATTTCAGGAACTTACTGGTCGAAGATCGAAGAACGAAGAAGAACGATGAAGAATCTCCACGAAATCGCTTACGGAAACATCTCAAAAGCGTTACGGAAACACCTCGGCTTGGATTTTTTTCACATAAACAATTTTTCTCACCAATTTCGAGGGTTTCTTGATACCAGAAGTGGCTGCCCATTTGCTCTACCCTCCTTCCCCTATTTATAGGAGAAAAAAGGGAGGTGGTTGCCGCCCAGCTCGCCCAGGCGAGCTGGGTTGCTTCCACCAGAAGGCACCGCCTTCTTTTGGAACACTCAAGAAGGCCCAAGTGGGGCTTGGTTGCTATTTGCACCCACTTTTCACTAAGTACACCCCCTATTGGCATTTTTTTATTGATTTCTTTCCGAAACGTTACGGAACTTTACGGATTACGCAACAACGCTAGTTTTTCCTTCTAGAATGTTGCGAAACTTTACGAATTACGCAATGATGCTTGTTTTTCCTTCCAAAATGTTGCGAAACTTTATGGATTACGCAATGATGCTTGTTTCAAGGATTCCGAAGGGAGCAAACAAGGTTCATGGACCGACCGCAAGTACTCCCAGACGAAATTAGGGTATGACAGACCCTAATTTCATCCAGGGACTATCATTCACTGATGTTTTAATTCTCGAAAGCCGAACTGCGTTGTTCGACACCAGTTACCGCACAAAACAAAAGATTGTTCAATGTTTTGATCAAGGCGTACATGACTGATTGAGGTGGAGCTTGTAGGCCTTGGATCTTCTTAATCAATGGATTCCTTTGCTTCTTGAGGTCTGGTTGCAGCGGAATGGAGAAGGAGAAAGATGAATGGAAACGCCACTTCAAGTAGAAGATGAGTTTAGAAGAAGCTCACCGCCATAGGAGAAGATGAATGAAGGGAGAGGAAGAGAAAAACACGAAATTTAGTGCCTCTAAAGAAGTCTGAACTTTAAAGTTTAATTCTCAAATGATCAAAGTTCAAAAAAATGCACACACATGACCTCTATTTATAGACTAAGTGTCACACAAAATTGGAGGGAAATTTGAATTTCTATTCAAATTTCACTTGGATATGAAATTGAATTTGTGGAGCCAAATTTTGGAGCCAAAATTTCACTAATTATGATTAGTGAATTTTAGTTATGGTTCAGCCCACTAATCCAAGATCAAGTCCAAGATTCTCCATTAAGTGTGCTTAGGTGTCACGAGGCATGTAAAGCATGAAGGACATGCACAAAGTGTGACTATATGATGTGGCAATGGGGTGTAGCAAGAAAATGCTCACCTCCCCCTGTAAAATTTAATTGGATTGGGCTTCTCCCAATTCAATTAAATTTCTTTTCCAACACACACATCAAATATTCACTTAATGCATGTGAAATTACAAAACTACCCCTAATACAAAAACTAGTCTAGGTGCCCTAAAATACAAGGGCGAAAAATCCCACATTTCTAGGGTACCCTACCTACATTACGGACCCCAAAATACAAGGCCCAAAAATAATGAAACCATAATCTAATATGTACAAATATAAGTGGGCTCATACTTAGCCCATCGGCTCAAAATCTACCCTAAGGCTCACGATAACCCTAGGGCCTTCTCTTGCCCAATCTACTTGGAGTCTTCTATCCAATGCCCTGGCGGGGTAGGATTGCATCATTCCCTCCCCATTGAAAAGGATTTGAACTTAAATCCCGAGATTCTTGAAACTCTAGGGCTTTTTACTCAACACCTTGTAAAAAGAACAAAAACATATAAATTAGTGGTGTTTGGTATGTTGAACTAAGGTATGGTCTGAAAATCCATTTCCTGGGCATCTTCCCATGAAGGAACATGGTTCCTCACCAACTTAATGAGTGGTGCTACAAGTATAGAAAAATATGGGACAAACCTTTTGTAAAAGTTTGTTAAGTCATGGAAGCCCCAAATTTTCCTTATACTTGGTGGAGTGGGCCACTTAGGAATGACCTTTATTCTCTTAGGGTTCATAGGAACCCCTTGATCACTATTTAAAAAATAAAGAAAAGTAATGCAATAAAACACACCTTTTTCTGTATTTTCATGTTGATTATTCCTACCAAAAAGTATGAAAAACCTAAGGTGTCCCATATGAGTACCTAAGTTTGTATTGAAACTAAAAATAAGAACAAACCTACCTAATCAGTCCCTATGTACACAAATCATGAAGATGTTGGGTGCACGAGTGCTTTTACAAAAGAGGGTTGCACCACTCAAAACATTCATCATACCACCTATTTTAGGGATTAGGTCCCTAATAATACCTATTTTGGGCACCAACAAAGCACAAGGATTTAAGCTCTTGCAAACAAAACCCTCATCCAACAACTCCTTTACTTGAGGAATAAACTCAAGCCCAAGAGGTGTGGCAATGCTAACAAGTGTCTTTTTACAAAGGAGAAAGTGTGGAGGTTGTCTAAGAGGGGAAATTTCTTTAATATTTTTCTTTATTTCAAAATGCCTTTCCTTCTTAGCTAACCTCTTGGAGGAGACACTTACCTCCTTACACTCCTCCTTAATCATTAAAGGTTGTGCTTCTTCTTGGGGGTAGATTTCTTCACTAGATTCTTCCTATTTTGCTTCATCACTTTCACTAGAGGAAAGTGAAGTAGTAGCCTCATCTTGGCTACTATAAATGTCTTGGCTCCTCATAATCATGGTTTTCATGGTGGGGCAATGAGAAGTAATGTGTCCTCTTCCAAGACATTTAAATCACTTTATAGAGCTAGTCTTTTCTTGCATACTAGCCTTAGTGGGTTGTTTTTCTATTGTCTTCCCCTTATCATCTTTGGGCTTAGAAGGTGCTGCCCCTAAGATGCCTAGACCTTGGTCTTTCTTTGGATAAGAATGAGAGCCATAAGATTTTAAAGTAGACTTTCTTTTATATTTTTGCTCTACCCTTATTTCCCAATCTAAGTAAGCCTCTACATTGTCCTTCCAATGGAAGTATGGGAGGTTAATGTTAGCCTTTTGAGGCTTTATTTCATTTTCTCTCCCATGGGAATGAGGTCTAAGATATGACCTATGCCTTCCATCATAATAGTCATGAAGTTCTTCACTTAGGCTCTTGCAAGAGTTAGGACTACTATAGGAGGCATGTTTTTCACTTTTCATTTCTTTCATTATTTTTCTTCTTTCTTCCTCTCTTATTCTCTCTCTTTCATCTTGACTTATTTCTTCCATTCTTTTTTTTTTCGTTTTTATTTTCTCTCTTTTTATTTTCTTTCCACAACTTAAGGGATCTCAACTCATCTAATATCTTATACAAGGGGTCCTTAGGAGTATGATGCAATCCTACCCCGCAAGGGCATTGGATAGAAGACTCCAAGTAGATTGGGCTAGAGATCCAAGGGAAGGCCCTAGGGTTCTCATGAGCCTTAGGGTAGATTCCAAGGGACTTTTTTTTTGTATTTTCATGTTTTTGGGCATATGGGTGAGCTTAGCTATTATAGGGGGTGTGTAGCTAAGCTCTAGCTTATCATCTCAAGGAGGTGAACTTAGCTATTAGAGAGGTGTGTGTAGCTAAACTCTAGCTTCTTTAGGAATCTTCTTAAGGAAGCTTCTCAAGGAGGTGAGCTAAGTTATGAGAGGGGTATGTGTAGCTAAGCTCTAGCTTCTCAAGGAAGTTTTCTCAAAGAAGCTTTTCAAGGAAGTTTTCTCAAGAAAGCTTCTCAAGGAAGCTACCTAGTCTATAAATAAAAGCATGTGTAACACTTGTTGTAACTTTGATGAATGAGAGTCTTGTGAGACACAAATCAAAGTTAAACTTCTCTCCCTTTTTCTTCCTTCAATTTCGTGCTCCCCCCTCTCTCTTTCTCTCCCTCTTTCTTTTCCTCCATTGAAGCATCCTCTCCAAGCTTCTTATCCAAGGCTCATCTTGGTGGTGAAGCTCCTTCTTCCATGGCTTATTCCCTAGTGGATGGCGCCTCCTCTCACCTCTTCTCCTTTGTCTTCCGCTGCATCTCCATGGTGGAAAATTACCATTAAAGGACCTCTTGATGGAAGCATGCTTGTGGGGCTTCTATGGAGGCTGGATCTTTGAGATTCAATGAGGTCTTTTAATCAGTCCCTATGTACACAAATCATGAAGATGTTGGGTGCATGAGTGATTTAACAAAAGAGGGTTGCACCACTCAAAACATTCATCATACCACCTATTTTAGGGACTTGGTGCCTAATAATACCTATTTTGGGCACCAACAAAGCACAAGGATTTAAGCTTTTGCGAACCAAACCCTCATCCAACAACTTCTTTACTTGAGGAATAAACTCAAGCCCAAGAGGTGTGACAATGCTAGCAAGTGTCTTTTTACAAAAGAGAAAATGTGGAGGTTGTCTAAGAGGGAAAGTTTCTTTAGTGTTTGTCTTTATTGTAAAATGACTTTCCTTCTTAGCTAAACTCTTGGAGGAGACACTTACCTACTTACACTTCTCTTTAACCACTAATGGTTGTCCTTCTTCTTGGGGGTAGATTTCTTCACTAGATTCTTCTCCTTTTGCTTTTTCACTTTCACTAAAGGAAGGTGAAGTAGTAGCCTCATCTTGGCTACTATAAATGTCTTGGCCCCTCATAATCATGGTTTTTGTGGTGGGGCATTGAGAAGTAATGTGTCCTCTTCCAAGACATTCAAAGCACTTTATAGAGCTAGTTTTCTCTTGCATACTAGCCTTAGGGGCCTGCTTTTCGATTGTCTTCCCCTTATCATCTTTGGGCTTAGAAGGTGTCACCCCTAAGATGCCTTGACCTTGGTCTTTCTTTGGATAAGAGTGAGAGCCATATGATTTTGAAGTAGTGTGACATCCTGGAAATTTCTACCTGGAATTTTTGGAAACGATGTATTTTGAATGATTATATATATAAGTATTATTCAGTGTATATGCCTATATGTTCTTGGTAAGAGTAGGAATAGTGGGGGCAAGATATGCGGGTTAGGCTAATTAAGGAAGAGAAATCCATAACTGGGAGGTTATGGGTTAATTCTTAATTAATTAGTTAAAAATCATCGTTTTGCGTGCGACTTAGAATTTAACGAAACCAACCTCTGAACCACGCTCGGGGTTTTATTCTGAGCGTTTTGATATATATATTGCTTGCTTTCAAAAACTGGCCCCGACGGACGCAGAGAAACGCGAGGAACTGGAACCAGAGAAACGGCACGCAAACCAAGGCAGGATTTTAGCATTTCAAAGGTCAGATTTTTCTTACTTTTGTGGCTGAGTATAGGTCGCTATCAAAAGAGAAAGTGGGCCCTTCTTGCTCCACTCAAATGGAGACATGTGGCATAGTTTATAATAAAATAATAAGAAATGAGGAAAAAGCCTTTTTAAAATTAAAAAGCAACTCTCTCTCTCTTCACTCAGCCCCACACTTTTCAGAAGCCTTTTCCCCTCTCCCTCACGTTGCCATTCTCTTCTTCCTCATTCTCCATTGAAGCTCCAAACAAAGCTTCAACCTTTGGTGCCCATTTCTGCTCCAAATCGCGAAAGGAGGACATTTTCGGAGTCGTGAAGTGCGTGTCTACGAGTAGGACTTCGAAATTTCAGGTTTGGGTGGACTTCTTTCTCTCTTAAATTTCGTGGGTATGGGGTTTTGGGAGATATGATGGGTAGTTTTGTTAGTTTTCTGCTTCATGATGGTTATTTGTGAAGACTCTTGTTGAAAGCTTGTTGAAATTGCCATGTTGGATGAGTTAAACATACCCATTCTGTTTTAGGGTTTTTGTGATGATGTTTGTGATGTTTATATGCTGAAATTGCTGATGGAAAACTGTTAGAGATGAAGGGTAGAACTAACCTAGGGTTAGAAAGTGAGAATGTGATGTTATGAGTGGAAAAAGAGTGAGGCTTGAGGGTTGGAAGGCTAAGTCTGAATTCTGTGGTAAATGGAGGTTAAAGTGAGTTAATACTAGCTTGAAATGTCATTTAGGACTTGGGAGAAAGCTTGGACTGTGCTAGAGAGAAAAACAAATGATCAAAGTGAATAAAGAGCCATTTCTAGGGCAAAATTGGGTGTTGAAGAGTCAAATTTTGATTCGGTGGAATTTTAGGTGTAAATTTAGTTTGAGCAAGTTTAGATTGAGGTTATGGACTTGTGTGAGGTGAGAGTTTGCTCCAAAATTACCTCATTCTCAATTTCACTTTTCAAACCTAGAAAACCCATTGAATTGAGGGGTGTTGGACACCTAGATTCTGTGTTGCTGTGTTGTAAAGCTTGATTTTGGGTTAGACATGGTTGATACATGATTTGGGACTTGTAGGAATTGATTTGGGCAAGATTGGATGAGAGGAAGTGTGATTTTCGAAATCTGCACTTATGCAGAATTTTGCTGTCAAAATAGGTGCAGAAGGGTTTTGGCTTTGTGCAGAAAAATGCTTGTGTGTGGTTGGCTGTGGAAATTCTAGTGCAGAATGAGTTCTGGATGTTTGCTAGTAGATCCCAACGGTCACAATGTAGGCTTATGTACTATAGACTTCCAGTAAAATTTTGGAGTCGATCCAACGGTTAACGAATTGGATTGAAGGAATTGTTACTGGGGTCTTTAAGTGAGAAAAGCTGTGATTTTGGTTGGTGTGTTGAGCAGAGTTTTCTGCCTTTGCCCTGTTTTGCTTGGCTGTGATAGCTTGTGCTGTTTGAATGTTGTTTTGCTTGGATGTTGTGGAAGCTTGGGAGGATTGATGGGGACCCGGTGTTGAGAGAAACGAGGATATGGGCTACGTGGGAGTACGTGAGCTCAGATGGAGGTGGGCAACAGGGGATGGTGGGTTTATGCGCGCATTGTGGATGTGGAAAACTTGTTGTGCACCATCGCCCGACCGCCACCTAGTACCACATGTGATGGGTACCCCATAATCCTACAAGCTTGAGATGAGGAAGTGTTGAAGGGTGAAACTTCCTGCTTTTATTGTTGACCACAGAGTGGTACCTGGAGATATGTCGCGGGGGTCAGGAGACCTTGGGGACGTCAGGTGGGGTGCTATTGCCCAAAACCAAGCTTGACCAATCCCGGCCCACCCCGGGCATAGTCGGTCAGTGAGAACCTGTGATGTACCTAAACAGGCGAGCTCCTGGCAGTCAACAGATAAAAGGAACAAAGACCACAAAGCAAGGAGGCTTGTGGTGGCTGGCCAGCTGTGAACTTTGATTGATATGTGGGTTATGGCCTCTGGTAATCGATTACCAAGGATGGGTAATCGATTACAGGGCTTAAAAAAATGAAGACAGGAGGCTAAGATGGTCTCTGGTAATCGATTACCACGGGGTGTAATTGATTACCAGGCTTGAAAACGAGGTCAGGAAGCTAAGGAAGCCTCTGGTAATCGATTACCAAGGGGTGTAATCGATTACCAGGCTTAAAAAGGGAACTGGGAGATGGTAGAGGCCTCTGGTAATCGATTACCAGCCTGTGTAATCGATTACACAGAGGAATGGGTCACTGGTAATCGATTACCAGGTATGTGTAATCGATTACACAGTGCATTTTTGCATATTTCATGTCCTGAGGCTGGGTAATTCAAGTTTAGCCTCTGGTAATTGATTACCAAGGCTGTGTAATCGATTACCAGAGATGAAAAGCCTTAAGATACTCCTTTTAATTGCATGTAGTGGTTATGAGACGCATTGTGCGGCGACATAGTTAGATTCTTGTGAAAGAGTCTACCCCTTTCTTTTCTTCCTTGTAGATCGTGATGGCGGCGCAGCTAATCCGTGATCGAGTAGAGATGGAGTGCCTAGAGGGAGCTTGGGAGACCCTCGAAGGCAACACGAGGTGCCGATTTCGGGGCACCATTCGATTCACGGCTACTTCTTTGGTGCATCCAGATGAACCTGCACGGACGCTTCAGCGCACTGTGGAGTGGATACTACCCACGCCTACACCATATCGTCTAGTGGAGCCCGTCCAAGTGATTGAGGTAACGTCATCCGAGGAAGACCCTGAGGAGGATCCCGAGGAGCTACCTCCTGAGCCTGCTGTGGATGCTCTTGACTTTCTAGAGGGCGATGAGGACCCACTTCCTGAGGTGGATTCTCCCGAGGAAGTCATGTTGGCATCTGAGGCAGATTCTACGGAGGATGGTGGTCCGGGGGAGATGGCGATCAGCGGAGGCTCTTCATCATAGTGGACAGCTCTTCGGATTAGTTCTGTATACTTTTTGAGGGTGGGTGTATCTAGGACTAACTGTTAGGTTTACTCTTTTGTTTTTATATGGGTAGACCTGATGTATAGGAATTTGATGATTGTATACATGTGGATGAAGCCACCACTATGAACACCTTTGCTCTGGATGACACTATATATATATATTTTGTAAAACTCCCATATTTTGGACAGCTTTAAATGATGAATGCATTTATGATCGATCTTGTTATTTGAAAAGAAAGCATTAGCAACTTTATTTGTAAAAGAGTTTATCGACCGTATTTTATTCTTTTATTTTCACGTGACGACCTAAAGTAATGGCTGGTACATTCTTCCTTTTGAAACAGCAAAATAATTTAGAGAATTATGAACGGTAAGAAAGAACTGACTCCGAATAGAGTTGTGAACTGGCCATTCAGGACTTTATAGTGAGGATTTTCCTTCTACACCTAGTTATTGTGAAAAAGAGAAAGATATGAATAGGAAAAAAAAATTTACCATGGTTTTTGTTATTTAAATTATTACTATTAAACCAGTCATTAATTTAGGGACGCCACAAGTAGACTTCTTTTTAAGTTGTTGCTCTACCCTTATTTCCCAAACTAAGTTAGCCTCTACATTGTCCTTCCCATGGAAGTATGGGAGGTTAATGTTAGCCTCTTCAGGCTTTCTTTCCTTTTCTCTTCTATGGGAGTGAGGTCTAAGATGTGACCTATGCCTTCCTTCGTAATAGTCACGAAGTTCTTCACTTAGGCTCTTGCAAGAGTTATGACTACTATAGGAGGCATGTTTTTCTCTTTTCATTTTTTTCATTATTTTTCTTCTTTTTTTTTTTTCTTTCATCTTGACTTATTTCTTCCACTCTTTTTCTTCCTTTTTCTTTTCTCTCTTGTTTTTCTTTCCATAACTTGAGGGAACTCAACTCATCTAAGATTCTAGATAAGGGGTCTTTATGACTAGTACCCTCGCCATTAACACTAGATGGATGATGACTCATATTGGTTCCTAAGTTGTGGTTCTTTCTTGTTGGAGGTTTGAAAACAAAAGGTAAAAGAAACTATAGTTGAAACTAGCCAAAATAAACACTAAAAGAGGTGTGAAAGATAAGGTAAAAATACTAATTGGTAAAAGGAAGACTATCTAGGGGGTTTGACAATGGAAGGTAAAGGAAATAAGCAATGAAAGTAAGCAAGAAATGTAAACTAGGCGAATCCTAAGAGTGTTTGGATGACCACATTCAAGGTTCCCAAAAAAACACTCACTATCCTAAGGAAAAATTGCCTAAAATTATTACACACAAATGGAAGTTTGGTAACCTATTGGAGGCTCCCAACACACTTCCAATGAAAGGCCTTTTTGTTACAAAACTAGAAAGCAATGAAGGTTAGTAAATTGCAAATTACAAAATGGTCCTCAATTTTGGTGGTTGTTCTCTCTTTGGTGATTTACTCAATTTGGAATGCTTCTTAGTCCAATAGCTCTTAAGGTGGTTGGCCCCTTTCTTCTTGACTCAAATTCTTCAAGGGATGGCACCAATCCTTCTTCCAATTCCCTATATGGCAACCCACAAACAAGGAAACAAAGAGACAAGCAATAAACAATGACAAAAAAAAATGAAATGAAAGCTAAACCAATGGATTTTTAACAAGACAATTTTTCAAGGATTATTCAACAATTAAAGCAATGAAAATGACATAGAAGCAAGCTAGGACTCAAAGAGAAACTTAGAACGGCTCTAGAGTAGAGTAAAAAAACAAAAAAAAAAAAACAAAAAACCTCTAGCTTTGGCACTTGTCTTCACACTAATTTTCAATTGAAATTTCGGAATTAAGATTGGTAGAACATAGGCACAATTATAGAATAAATTTTGAGCCAAAACAACAAGCACACTTCCCTTTCACTTTTTTTTCCTGGATACTGATTTTTCTGCCAACTTGTGTGATTTTTAGTATTTTTTCCTTTTATCCAAATCACTTGGTTCTTATTTTATAACTTTTTCCCAGATGTCTAGAAAATTCAGTAAAAATTTCAGCATAAAATTCGAAGTAACAAATTCTCAGTAATTTTTACAAGTTTGTATGTCCAAGCTGCCAGCACCCGCGATTTTTTTTTTAAGCATGGTATATTGATTGCCTTGGGCTTACTTTCAACCTTCCTATGTATGTTGAACTCACTAGGATTGTTTACCACAGTATTAGGAGTTCAATATTCACTTAGGATCAACATTTCAGCCAGCAATTCAATCACCAAAACTCAAATTCACAATAGACACAATCATAAGGAAACCTAAAAGTTCAAGAAAAGGTTCACAATCAAAGACTCTCAAAGAATTTTGCATGAACATGTTAAGGACTAATTAACATGAAAGATTTGACTCAAATCAAATAATAGGCTAAAAGAATTTCAAACACTCATGAATAAATGAGTTAGACAAATAAACAAGATAATAAAATTCAGCACAATATAAGAAATCTTATGTGACAAGTTTCATGACTAGACATGACTTCAATGACAAAATTAAAATAGGTGAACAAGTCACTCTAGATTTTTGAGGTTTTATTCTACTTCAATATTTTTGTAAGAATTTTATGGTTTAGGTTTCAGCCACAAAAAATAACAAGACAAAACTCAAAGGAACCTAAACTCAACACAATTCATGGTTCAAGAACAAGAACAAGAAATTTGAACCATAGAAAATCAAATCTAGCTTCTATAGCAAGTTTAATATGTGGAAACTCTAAAGAATCTTGTTAACAAAATTTAGCACAAGACATGTGAGGAGATACATGGAGAAAAATTAAGAAACAACAATAGAAGAGAAGGTAAAGCAAAAAATTAATGGAGGTTTAAGGAGCACCTACTTGAAGCTCTTGTGCTCTGATTACCACTTGATGGAAGCTTGCTTGTGGGGCTTCTATGGAGGCTGGATCTTTAAGCTTCAATGAGGTCCTTTAATGGTAATTTTCCACCATGGAGATGCAGTGGAAGACAAAGGAGAAGAGGTGAGAGGAGGCGCCATCCACTAGGGAATATGCCATGGAAGAAGGAGCTTCACCACCAAGATGAGCCTTGGATGAGAAGCTTGGAAAGGATAATTCAATGGAGGAAAAGAAAGAGGGAGAGAAAGAGAGATGGGGGAGCACGAAATTGAAGGAAGAAAAAGGGAGAGAAGTTGAACTTTGAGTTGTGTCTCACAAGACTCTCATTCATAAAGTTACAACAAGTGTTACACATGCTTCTATTTATAGACTAGGTAGCTTCCTTGAGAAGCTTTCTTGAGAAAACTTCCTTGAGAAGCTTCTTTGAGAAAACTTCCTTGAGAAGCTAGAGCTTAGATACGCATACCCCTCTCATAACTAAGCTCACCTCCTTGAGAAGATTTCTTAAGAAGATTCCTAAAGAAGCTAGAGCTTAGCTACACACCCCCTATAATAGCTAAGCTCACCCATATGCCAAAAAACATGAAAATACAAAAAAAAAGTCCCTACTAAAAAGACAACTCAAAATGCCCCGAAATACAAGGCTAAAACCCTATACTACTAGAATGGCCAAAATACAAGGCCCAAACGAAGGAAAAACCTATTCTAATATTTACAAAGTTAAGTGGGCTCATACTTAGCCCATGGGCTCGAAATCTACCCTTAGGCTCATGAGAATCCTAGGGCCTTCCCTTGGATCTCTAGCCCAATCTACTTGGATTCTTCTATCCAATGCCCTTGCGGGGTAGGATTGCATCAGAGTAGAACCCTCACCATTAACACTAGATGAAGAATGAAGACTCATGTTGGTTCCTAAGTTGTGGTTCTTTCTTGTTGGGGGTTTGAAAACAAAAGGTAAAAGAAACTATGGTTGAAACTAGCCAAAATAAACAATAAAAGAGGTGTGAAAGATAAGGTAAAAACTAATTGGTAAAAGGCAAGCTATCTAGGCAGTTTGACAATGGAAGGTAAAGGAAAAAAAAGCTATGAAAGTAAACAAGAAATTAAAGTGCAAGAAATGCAAACTAGGCGGATCCTAAGAGTGTTTGGATGACCTCATTTAAGGTTCCCAACAAAACACTCACTATCCTAAGGGAAAATTGCCTAAAATTATTACACACAAATGGAAGTAGGGTGACGTATTAACTTACTTCCAATGAAAGGCCTTTTTGTTACAAAATTTGAAAGCAAAGCAAATTGCCAATTATAAAATTACGATAAAAAAGTCCTCAACTGTCGTGGCTATTCTCTCTTTGGTGTTTCACTCAATTTGGAGTGTTTCTTAGTCCAATAGCTTTTAAGGTGGTTGGCCCCTTGCTTCTTGACTCAAATTCTTCAAGGGATGACACCAACCCTCCTTTGCATTTCCCTATATGGCAACTCACAAACAAGGAGACAAGCAATAACCAAAGACCAAAAAATAAAATGAAAGCTAAACCAATAGAGTTTTAACAAGACAAATTTTCAAGAATTATTCAACAATTAAAGCAATAAAAAGCACATAAAAGCAAGCTAAGGACTCAAAGAAAACCTAGAATGGCTCTAGAGTAGAGTAAAAAAAAAAAACTAAAAACAAAGACTCAAGAAACCTCTAGTTTTGGCACTTGTTTTCAAAATAATTTTCAATTGAAATTACATAACTAAGATTGGTATAAAATAGGCACCAATTATAGAACAAATTTCGAGCCACAACAACAAACACAGTTTCCTTTCACTTTTTTTTTCCTGGACACTGATTTTTCTTCCAACTTGCATGATTTTTATTATTTTTTCCTTTTATCCAAATAGCTTGGTTCTTTTTTTATAATTTTGGTCCAGATGTCTAGAAAATTCAGTAAACATTTCAGCTCAAAATTCGTAGTTAAAAATTCTCAGTAATTTTTACAAGTTTGTATGTTCAAGCTGCCAGCACCAAAAATTTCAACTTAGAAATTAAGAGTAGTGTTTATGTTGCTTAAGGCTTGGATAATTATGATTTTTGTTTGCTTATGCTCAAATGTCTTGAATAACACAATTCAAATAGAGCTTAAGACTTATTTGATTCACAAATCCAGCTACAACTCAGCACCACAACTCAACTTCATCATAGGCATCATGTAGGAAACTTAGAACACAGGAAAAAAAAGCGTTCAACAACAAGACTACTTCTAGGAATTGATTTAGAACATGTTATGAACTAAATAACATACATGAATTAGAATCAAAATTTAAAAGATAGGATAAGAATGACAAGAATACATGAACAAATATATCTAGAATTCAATCAACAAAAATAAAAATTCAACACAAACTTAGAACATAATGTAACAACTATTATGACTAAACATGACTCTAAGACAACATAGATTAAGTGATTTACACTTAGATTTTTGTGTTTTTTTTTCTAATCAATATTTTGGAAGAAAATTTAGATCTAAAGGTTCACCACAAGAATATTATGACTGAAAAATGATAGAACCTAAAATCAACACAAAATCATGATTCAAGAGTAGATATATAAAATTTGAACCATGGAAATGCAGGAACAAGTGTAGATCTAAGATTTAATTGGTTTATTTTTTTTATTCTACTCTAAACAGCATCAAACCACCAGACAATGGAGGATATACATGGAGAATAAGATGAATAACAAGGAATTAAAGTGAATTGAACGAACAAAAAGATAGAGTAAGAAAAACAACATCACCTAGATGAAGATGCTCTTGATACCACATGATGTAGCTCCTATGTGGAGCTTGTAAGCCTTGGATCTTCTTCATCAATGGATTCCTTTGCTTCTTGAGGTCTGATTGCAGCAGAATGGAGAAGGAGAAAGATGAATGGAGACGCCACTACAAGTAGAAGATGAGTCTAGAAGAAGCTCACCGCCATAGGAAGCCATAGATAAGAGCTTGAAGGTAGAAGAAGATGAATGAAGGGAGAGGAAGAGAAGTGCCCAAAATTTAGTGCCTCTAAAAACGTATGAACTTTGAAGTTTAATTATCAAATGATCAAAGTTGAAAAAAATGCACACACATGACCTCTATTTATAGCCTAAGTGTCACACAAAATTGGAGGGAAATTTGAATTTCTATTCAAATTTCACTTGGATTTGAAATTGAATTTGTGGAGCCAAATTTTGGAGCCAAAATTTCACTAATTATGATTAGTGAATCTTAGTTATGGTTCAGCTCACTAATCCAAGATCATGTCCAAGATTCTCGACTAAGTGTGCTTAGGTGTCATGAGGCATGTAAAGCATGAAGGACATGCACAAAGTGTGACTATAAGATGTGGCAATGGGGTGTAGCAAGCAAATGCTCACCTCCCCCTGTAAAATTTAATTGGATTGGGCTTCTCCCAATTCAATTAAATTTATTTTCCAACACCCACATCAAATATTCACTTAATGTATGTGAAATTACAAAACTATCCCTAATACAAAAACTAGTCTTGGTGCCCTAAAATACAAGGGCTAAAAAATCCTACATTTCTAGGGTACCCTACCTACATTATGGAGCCCAAAATACAAGGCCCAAAATAATGAAACCTTAATCTAATATGTACAAAGATAAGTGGTGTGGCGTCCCTAAATTAATGACTGGTTTGATAGTAATGATTTAAATAACAAAAACCATGGTAAATTTTTTTTTCTTCTTTTTCTTTTTCATTTCTTTCTCTTTCCACCATAACTAGGTTTAGAAGGAAAATCCTCACTATAGAGTCCTGAATGGCCAGTTCATAACTCTATTCGGAGTCATTTCTTTCTTACCGTTCATAATTTCGAAACTATTTTGCTATTTCAAAAGGAAGAATGTACCAGTCATTACTTTAGGTCGTCACGTGAAAATAAAAGAATAAAATACGGTCGATAAACTCTTTTACAAATAAATTTGCTAATGCTTTCTTTTCAAATAGCAAGATTGATCATAAATGCATTCATCATTTAAAGCTGTCCAAAATATGGGAGTTTTACAAAATACATAGTGTCATCCAGAGCAAAGGTGTCCACAGTGATGGCTTCAGCCACATGTATACAATCATCAAATTCCTATACATCAGGTCTACCCATACAAAAAAACAAAAGAGTAAACCTAACAGTCAGTCCTAGATACACCACCCTCAAAAAGTATATAAAACTAGTCCGAAGAGCTGTTCACTAGGATGAAGAGCCTCCGCTGATCGCCATCTCCCCTGGGCCACTATCCTCCATAGAATCTGCCTCAGATGCCGACATGACTTCCTCGGGAGAATCCACCTCAAGAAGTGGATCCTCATCACCCTCTAGAAAGTCAAGAGCATCCACAGCAGGCTCAGGAGGTAGCTCCTCAAGATCCTCCTCAGGGTCTTCCTCGGATGACGTTACCTCGATCACTTGGACGGGCTCCACTAGACGATATGGTGTAGGCGTGGGTAGTATCCACTCCACAGTGCGCTGAAGCGTCCGTGCAGGTTCATCTGGATGCACCAAAGAAGTAGCCGTGAATCGAATGGTGCCCCGAAATCGGCACTTCGCGTTGCCTTCGAGGGTCTCCCAAGCTTCCTCTAGGCACTCCATCTCTACTTGATCATGGATTAGCTGCGCTGCCATCACGATCTACAAGAAATAAAAGAAAGGGGTAGACTCTTTCACGAGAATCTAACTACGCCACAACACAATGCGTCTCATAACCACTACATGCAACTAAAAGGGGTATCTTTAGGCTTTTCATCTCTGGTAATCGATTACACATACCTGGTAATCGATTACCAGAGGCCAAACTTGAATCACACAGCTTCAGAACATGAAAACCTGAAATAGGCACTGTGTAATCGATTACACATACCTGGTAATCGATTACCAGTGACCCATTCCTCTGTGTAATCGATTACACAGACTGGTAATCGATTACCAGAGGCCTCCTCAACCTGCTACCTTCATTTCTAAGCCTGGTAATCGATTACACCCCCTTGGTAATCGATTACCAGAAGCCCTCATAGCTTCCTGACCTCGTTTTCAAGCCTGGTAATCGATTACACCCCCTTGGTAATCGATTACCAGAGACCATCTTAGCCTCCTGTCTTCATTTTTAAGCCTTGTAATCGATTACCCACCCTTGGTAATCGATTACCAGAGGCCATAACCCATATATCACACAAGATTCACAGCTGGCCAGCCACCACAAGCCTCCTTGCTTTGTGGTCTTTGTTCCTTTTATCTGTTGACTGCCAGGAGCTCGCCTGTTTAGGTACATCACAGGTTCTCACTGACTGACTATGCCCGGGTTGGGTCGGGATTGGTCAAGCTTGGTTTTGGGCAATAGCACCCCACCTGACGTCCCCAAGGTCTCCTGACCCCCGCGACATATCTCCAGGTACCACTCTGTGGTCAACGAATAAAAGCAGGAAGTTTCACCCTTCTACACTTCCTCATCTCAAGCTTGTAGGATTATGGGGTACCCATCACATGTGGTACTAGGTGGCGATCAGGCGATGGTGCACAACAAGTTTTCCACATCCACAAAGCGCGCATAAACCCACCATCCCCTGTTGCCCACCTCCAACTGAGCTCACGTACTCCCACGTAGCCCATATCCTCGTTTCTCTCAACACCGGGTCCCCATCAATCCTCCCAAGCTTCCCCAACATCCAAGTAACTCAACATTCAAACAACACAAACCATCACAGCCAAGAAAACAGGGCAAAGGCAGAAAACTCTGCCCAAAACACCAACCAAAATCACAGCTTTTCTCACTTAAAGACCCCAGTAACAATTCCTTCGTTCCAATTCGTTAACCGTTGGATCGACTCCAAAATTTTACTGGAAGTCTCTAGTACATAAGCCTACATTTTGACCGTTGGGATCTACTAGAAAACATCCAGAACTCATTCTACATTACTCTTTCCACAACCAGCAAATACATAGCATTTTTCTGCACTTGTGCAAAATCCTGCTGCACAATTTCACAGCAAAAATCTGCACAAAGTGCAGATTTCGAAAACCACACTTCCCCTCATCCAATCTTGCCCAAATCAAATCCTACAAGTCCCAAATCATGTATCAATCATGTCTAAACCAAAGTCAAGCTTCAAGCCATAGCAACACAAAATCTAGGTGTCCAAAACCCCTCAATTTAATGGATTTTCTAGGCTTGAGAAGTCAAATTGAGAATGGGACAAATTTGAAGCAAACTCTCACCTCACACAAGTCTATAACATCAATTTAAACTTGTTTATACTGGATTTACGCTTAAAATCTCACCGAATCAAAATTTGACTCTTCAGCACCCAAATTTACCCTAGAAATGGCTCTTTGTTCACTTTGGTCATTTGTTTTTCTCTCTAGCACAGCCTAACCTTTCTCATAAGTCCTAAATGGCATTTCAAGCTAAGATTAACTCACTCTAACCTCTAAATACTACCAATTCCAGATTTGGCCTTCCAGCCCTCAAAAATTCACTCTTTTTCCACTCATAACACCACATTCTCACTTTCTAACCCTAGGTTAATTCTACCCTTTATCTCCAACAGTTTTCCATAAGCAATTTAAGCACACGAACATCACAAGCATCATCATAAAAACCCTAAAACAGAATGGGTATGTTTAACTCATCCAAACATGGCAATTTCAACATGCTTTCAACAAGTTTCTTCACAAGTAATTATCATGAAGCAGAAAACTAGCAAAACTACCCATCATATCTCCCAAAACCCCATACCCACGAAAATCAAGAGAGAAAGAAGTCCACCCAAACCTGAAATTTCGAAGTCCCACACGTAGAGACGCGCTTCACGACTCCGAAAATGCCCTCCTTTCGCGGTTTGGAGCAGAAATGATGGCCAAAGGTTGGAGCTTTGTTTGGAGCTTCAATGGAGAATGGAGGAGAAGAGAATGGCAACGTGAGAGAGAGAAAAGAGCTTTCTGAAAAAAAATGTGGGGCTGAGTGAGGAGAGAGAGAGTTGCTTTTTAATTTTAAAAAGGCTTTTTCCTCATTTCTTATTATTTTATTATAAACTATGCCACATGTCCCCATTTGAGTGGAGCAAAAAGGGCCCACTTTCTCTTTTGATTGTGACCCATACCCAGCCACAAAAAGTGAGAAAAACCTGACCTTTGAAACGCTAAAATCCTGCCTTGGTTTGCGTGCCGTTACTCTGGTTCCAGTTCTTCACGTTTCTCTGCGTCCGTCGGGGCCAGTTTTTGAAAGTAGGCAATATATATATCATAACGCTCAGAATAAAACCCCGAGCATGGTTCAGAGGTTGGTTTCGTTAAATTTTAAGTCGCACGCAAAATGATGATTTTTAGACTAATTAATTAAGAATTAACCCATAACCTCCCAGTTATGGCTTTCTCTTCCTTAATTAGCCTAACCCGCGTATCTTGCCCCTGCTATTCCTACTTCTACCAAGAACATATATGCATATACACTGAATAATACTTATATATATATAATCATTCAAAATACATCGTTTCCAAAAATTCCGGGTAGAAATTTCCAGGATGTCACAATACTCCCACCCTTTTAGGAATTTCGTCCCCGAAATTAACTACTCTATGAACAAACTTGGGTACAATTCTCTCATCCTATCCTCCAGCTCCCATGTAGAATCACCCTCATCGGTTCCCCACTTCACCTTCACCAATGCGATCTCCTTTCCTCTCAACGACTTCATTCTTCGGTCAGTGATCTTCTGAGGTTGTGCTTTATAGGTGAGGTTATCCTTCACCTGTACCTCGTCCACTGCAAGTATATGTGATGGATCTGGGTTGTACCGTCTCAGTTGAGAGACATGAAACATAGGATGCAAATTCGATAAACTCGGAGGTAAGGCGATATGATAAGCTACAGGCCCAATCTTCTTCAAAATCTGATACGGACCTAGATACTTGGGCGTCAACTTCCTAGCCTTGAGAGCTCTTCTGACTCCGGTTACGGGAGAAACCTTCAAAAACACATGCTCTCCTTCCTGAAAATCTAGTGGCTTCCTCCTTCTATCATAATAGCTCTTCTGCCTATCCTGAGATGCTTTTATTTTCTCTCGAATCAACTTCACTTGTTCGTTAATCTGTTGTAGCATTTCAGGTCCAAGAAGTACTGCTTCTCCATCATCATACCAACAAATAGGAGTTTTGCACTTTCGTCCATATAAAGCTTCAAAAGGAGCCATACCAATACTGGCTTGGTAGCTATTGTTGTAAGTAAACTCAATCAATGGCAAACAATCCATCCAGCTACCTTGTTGCTCTATAATACACGCCTGAAGTAGATCCTCTAGAGTCTGAATGGTTCGTTCAGTCTGACCATCTGTTTGAGGATGATAAGCTGAACTAAGCTTCAGCTTTGTCCCCAAGGCTTCATGTAGACTGGTCCAAAATCGCGAAGTGAACCTCGGATCCCTATCGGATACAATACTGGAAGGAATTCCATGCAACCTTACTACTTCTTTGATGTACAACTCTACTAGCTTCTCCATTCTATACTTCATATTCACCGGAATAAAATGAGCAGATTTGGTAAGTCGATCTACTATAACCCACACAGCATCATGTCCACGACTAGTCTTGGGTAAACTAGATACAAAATCCATAGATATGCTCTCCCATTTCCATTCCGGAATTTCCAATGGCTTCAATTCCCCTGATGGTCGCTGGTGCTCAGCCTTAGCCTTTTGACATGTCAAACATCTTGCTACATATTCAGCTACATCTTTCTTCATGCCATGCCACCAAAAACTTCTCTTCAAATCTTGGTACATCTTAGTCATTCCTGGATGGAAACTAAGATGAATTTTATGCGCTTCTTCCAAGATCTTAACTTTCAAATCATCTAAAGATGGCACACATATCCTCCCCTTGAATCTAATTAACCCGGTTGTGTCCTTCTCAAACTCCACATTCTTATCCCCCATTACATCTAACACCTTGCCTTGCAAAAACGGGTCATCCTCTTGAGCCTCACGTATGTGATCTACGAATTCATTGGTAATCTGCAACGCTCCCACAAATAAGCTCTTGGGTCGCATCTCGATTGCTAGATTCAAATCTCGGAATTCTTCTATCAACCTCTGCTCCAAACTCATCATAGTCGCAACATGTAAGGACTTCCGGCTTAGCGCGTCGGCTACTACATTAGCCTTTCCCGGATGGTAGGAAAGACCAAAATCATAGTCCTTGAGGAACTCCATCCATCTCCGTTGCCTCATATTGAGCTCCTTCTGATCGAACAAGTATTTGAGACTCTTGTGATCACTGAAAACTTCAAAACGAGTACCGTATAAATAATGCCTCCAAATCTTTAAAGCAAAGACCACCGCTGCTAGTTCCAAGTCATGGGTCGGATAGTTAACTTCATGAGGACGTAATTGACGTGAAGCATAAGCCACTACTCTTCCCTCTTGCATCAACGCACACCCCAGGCCTTGCCCGCTTGCATCGCAATACACTTCAAATGGTCTCTTAGGGTCGGGTAAAATTAACACCGGAGCTGTCGTCAACCGCCTCTTCAACTTCCTCCCAGTGGGCATCCCAGGATTTCTTCAAACTCTTCCACAGTCGGCACTAGCTGGAAGTCCTCAAATGTATAGCACCTTAGGGGCTGGTCATAATACTGGGCAAGGGATGCAATTGGTTCCATGGAGACTTCTACCCTAGCTAGGTCCCAAATGCTTACCATAGGCTTTGCGGAAGGCTTGCCGTTGAAGTTGATCCATTAATTGCCCCAACTTTCGTAAACTGGTGACCTCTAAGCTCTTGATTTTGACTTGATAAAACCTCTTTTTAAGCGAAGGCTTTTGACTTGATCCCATGTTTTACTAAAGTGAAACAAGATCTAGTGCGAATCAAAACTCCGACATCTATCATGGGTGGAATGGATGAATGCACGAAGGAATGCATATGACACGGATGCAATTTATGAATACGGGAGCCCGTGAAATTGTATCCTTCTTAGATACAACGTCTTGGGGTAGCAAAGGGCCCAATGTATGTATTTAAGAAGGTGACACGGACCCTCCGTTGGTTTGCCCAAGAGAGGGGATTAAGACGGAACCCGCACATGATGCATATGCGAAAGGTACAATACGGGGATGTACATAGTACGACAATATTCACAAAATATAAGCAAAAGGGTACGTGATAATTATGCATGGGAGTGTGAAAAATGGCACGCAGCGTGTCCGCTCCGTGCCCCTATTCAAGGGACCTATATGGGAGGGAGCTAACAAGGCTTTTAGTGGTAATTCCCAAGGTGGTCATATCTCTCTTGAAGGTCTCTAGAGGTATCATCCCCTTCGAAGAACATATTGCAGCAGTAGGGACTACTAGCAACAATAAGTTTTCAAAGAGAAAAGCTCTAGATGAGGGTTCACTGTAATCAAGCAAGTCGGAGACCTAGCATGATCACAGATTCACCTCCACTCCTTATGTTCCCATGAACCCGGGTATAGGGCCCTTTTTCACTCACAGTGGTGTTGGTGTTTGTGTGCATCAAATGAATAAATATTTACCTCATGCATACATTTTAAAACGCACTAAAAGCAACAAAGAGTTTATATACACAAGTACATAATGAAGGAAAACAACAAAGGAGTAAGTCATGGTAAAGCATTTGCACAAGATTAAATGGCCTAACTCTCTAAAAATTGTCCCCAGTGGAGTCGCCAACTGTCGCAACCTACCCTTCGGCGGGAGGGCGACGCGTGACTTGCGGGATGCGTGTTCCACGAAAGGAATACGCGCGGAGTCGCCACCAACGTTTATTTGAGGAAAACGTCGGAAAAACCGGAAAAGACGCGATCTACGAACTTTTAAGTGAAAGGCTCGGGAGTTGTATTTACGCACGGGGAAGGTATTAGCACCCCACACGTCCGTCACAAGGGACGACAGCCTTTAATCGAATGTGCAAACATGACTTTGATTTTTACGTTCCCTTTTATGTCTTTTATATCCTTTATACCCTTTTTATATTTTTTCTCTTTTTGTGGTCGACAAGGGTGTTTCCCTTTGCTCCTACGTATTCCTCAATTGCGATGAGGAAATCAGACCTACGTAGTTCTTTCTTATGCGTGAATCAAGTGATTCTTTTTTACTTGAAAGGTGATCATTTTAAGGCGTTGGACCTTAAAAATGATCCATTTTACTTAGTAAGAAATTGAAATGATAAACTTCGAAAAACCTATTTTTGTGGACGAGCTTGACTAGGCGAGTTGATTTTAGCCTTAGTTTCACTTTAGTTATTAGTCAATTTGATTAAGAATGAGAAATCCCAAAGAGAAAACGTCCAATTGATTTTTCGCTTTATTTTACTAAAGGGGTATTTTTTATTTTTTTATTATTATATTATTATTTACCTCTTTTTTTGGTTTCCAACGTGGTTGCGGCACGACCGATCGGTCGAAATTCATTTCAACCAAAGTTAACGGATAATACAATTCAAACGATCGGTGAAAATTTATTTTATTTTTAGGTTAAGCGAGAAATGACTTAAATAAAATGGCTTAAGCACGTCAAAAGGGGGTATAAAAAGTGAATGAAACGAGAATAAAAATATATGAAACCAAATGTGGACCACCACGGGTACATAGAATGAATTGAAAAGCTTGGTTTGAGGTACTTACCCGTTGAAGACTGAAGAACGATGAAGAACGAATGAAGAACGTCGAAGAACGGTCGAAAACCTTCGTGAAATCACTCACGGAAACGTTACGGAAGCGCCTCGGCTTGGATTTTCTTCACGGAAACAATTTTCCTAAGCAAATTCGAAAGAGAGAGAAGTGCCAAAGGGGGTGAACCCTTTTCTACTTCACTTCTCCCCCTATTTATAGAAAATTGGGGGAGAAGCTTGCCACCCAGCTCGCCTAGGCGAGCAGGGTTGCTTCCTCCAGAAGCAACAACCTTCTGGAGGAATCTTCTGGAGGCCCAAGTGGGCTTGGTTGCTATTTGCACCCCCATTTTTACTAAGTACACCCCCCTGCCTTTTTTTGGTGATTCTTTTTTCGTAAAGTTACGGAAACTTACGAATTTCGTAACGATACTTGTTTTCTTTCCGTAATGTTACGGAACCTTGTGGATTACATAATCATCCCCTTTTTTGACTTACGGAATGTTATGGAACCTCACTAATTGTGCAACGATGCTTCCATTTGATTTCCGGTGTGTCACAGAACCTTACGGATTGTGCATCAATATTTTCTTTTGATTTCCGGCATGTCCCGGAATTTCATAAATTGCCTAATGATGGGTGCCAAGCACCTCACAAGGACCAAACAAAAGTTGCATGTCATCAAGCAAAGGTCCCCGGACGAAATTAGGGTATGACACTTGCTCTTTATGTATGGTTGGTACCCCACATTTTTTATCATGAAGGTAGATCTGTGTCATACCCTAATTTCGTCCGGGGACCATTTGTTTGGTGGGATGCAACCTTCGCTTGACCACTTCGAGGTACTAAACACCCATCGTTAGGCAATCCGTGAAGTTCCGCGACATGCCGGAAGCCAAAAGGAAGCATTGTTGTGCAATCCGTAAAGTTCCATAACATTCCAGAAGTCAAAGAGGCGATGATTGCGTAATCCGTAAAGTTTCGTGACATTACAGAAAGAAAACAAGTATCGTTACGTAATCCGTAAAGTTCCGTAATGTTACGGAAAAAGAATCAGCAAAAAAGGCAAAAGGGGGTGTATTGAGTGAAAAGGGGTGTGCAAATAGCAACCAGGCCCACTTGGACCTTCCAGGGTGTTCCAACAGAAGGCGGTGCCTTTTGGTGGAAGTAACCCAGCTCGCCTGGGTGAGCTGAGCTAGCCTGGGCGAGCTGGACGGCAACCACCTCCCTCTTTTCCCCTCTAAATAGGGGAAAGAGGGCAGAGCAAATTCATTCAGCCCTTCTGGTATTTAGTATTCACTTGAAATTAGTGAGAAATATTGTTTCCGTGAAGAAAATACAAGCCGAGGCGCTTCCGTAACGCTTATGAGACATTTCCCTGAGCGATTTCGTAAAGATTTTCCACCATTCTTCATCGTTCTTCGTTCGTTCTTCGTCGTTCTTCGGTCTTCAACCGGTAAGTTCCCGAAATTGAACCTTTCAATTCACTCTATGTGCCCTTAGTGGTCCCCACTTGTTTCGCATGCTTTTATTTTTATTTCGTTTGCTTTTTGTACCCCCTTTTGACGTGCTTTAACCATTTATTTAAGTCGTTTTCTCGTCTAATCAATAGTAAAATGAATTTCCACCGATCATTTGAGTTGTAATATCGTTTAATCTCTGTTAGAATAAAATCCAACCGATCTTTCACACCGTAACCATGTTTAAAACCAAAAAAGGCAAAAATAATAATAAAATATATGAATAAAATAATCCAAAAAAATCAATCGGACGCTTTTCTTTGGGATTTTTCTTAAATTGAATTGACTAATATCCAAACTGAAACTAAGGCCAAAATCAACTCACAAATCAAGCTTTGTCCATAAAAATCACCTAAAAACCATTTTAAGGTCCAACGCCTTAAATGGTCCTTTTTGCTTTTATTGGTTAAACGTGGACTTTTGAAAGCCTAAAGCCAACACATAACTTTGTCACTACTTTCAAGAAAACAAGAGATCATTAATGGTCCAATGCCTTAATGTTTTTCTTTCCTTTCAAAAGGATCAAAAGATTGTTTTAAGGGTCCAACGCCGTAAAACGACCTTTTTTTGTATTGGTCACAATATATCTTGCAAAAAAAGATAAAAACAACTTAACCAACGTTTAGTTCTCAAAGAACTACGTAGGTATGATTTCCTTATCACAATTGAGGAATACGTAGGAGCAAGGGAAACACCCTTGTCGACCACAAAAAGATAAAAAATACAAAAGGCATAAAAAAACATAAAAACGTAAAAGGGAAAATAAAACAAATTTAAGTCATGTTTGCACACTCGATTAAAGGTTGTCGTCCCTTGTGACGGACGCGTGGGGTGCTAATACCTTCCCCGTGCATAAATATAACTCCCGAACCTTTCACACTTAAAGTTCGTAGACTACACCTTTCCGGTTTTTCCGACATTTTCCTTAAATAAATGTTGGTGGCGACTCCGCGCATTTTCCTTTATTGGAAGACGCACCCGTGAGTCTCTCGTGCCCTCTCGCCGAAGGGTAGGTTGCAACAATCTGTTTGTCCCCTACAAGGTCATCGCATGTGCTTTGAAAAGGGTAAAGCAAATTGGGAAGAACTCTTGGCAGGCATGATGGAGGCGTCCATTAGTTGGTTCCCACAGTGGAAAGAAGGAGGGGCAGGAGTGTTATGCTCATGTGAAGGATACCCAAATGTCCCCTTGATAGGGACGAGGGGCTGTATTAATTATAATCCCGTGCTGGCCATAAGATAGTTAGGCTACCCATGAGAGGTGCACTGACGGAGGAAATCATCGCGCCTTTCATCGCGCGAGGGTTCAATGAAGCTAATGTGAAGATACTTCAGAGAATCCGTAAAGTATGGAATAGAGTGGAAATAAAAGATAAGGAGTTTAGGGGAAGTAGCAATGGCGTCATAGGCGACTATCACAAATGGTTGAAGTCTAGAAAGCAAGGGATAACTTGGCTCCCAAAGCTAAAAGGCCTAAATGGGAAAGAGGCTGAAATTCCTGAGGAGAGCGAAGAAGTGCAAGCTTTGAAAGCAAAGCTTGAAAGGACAAGAGTGGTGAAGGAGAAGCTGAAAGTGGCAGTCACTAGGGTCAGGAAAGAATGTGATGAACTGAAAAATATCAACATGACCACGGTTGAAGTGCTAGAGTGGGAAAGGAAAAAAGGCCCAAAAGGAAGAATGGAGAAGGAACAAGTTTCAGGGGGCTTTGTGGGGCAGCAGTAACGAGCTCAAACTTAGAAAGGCTGAGAGGCAGATGCTGGAAGATGAACAGGCAAAGATGTCGGGTCTGCAAATTGAAAGGGAAGCAAGAGAAGGGGTGATAGAGTTATTGCACAAGGAAGCCATGAAATGGATGAATAGATTTTCTATCACTCTGAATGAAAGTCAAGAGCTTCCAAGGTTGTTAGCCAGATGAAGTTCACGGTCTTTTCGATTACTGCCAACACATGGTTGAACTAATGACCCACATAATTAGGAATCGCTGATGCGTCTGCGTTGTGTTTTATACTTTGGCTTTGACAAGATAAACAATGTTGTTTTTAATGAAAATGGGATTTGATTCAACCCTATGTTCTATTGAATGTCCTGTGTGAATTCAATACTTCAGCAACTTATCATTGTCATGCATTCACGTTTATTTAGTTGTTGCATTACTCATTGCATTCTATTTTTAATAGTCATTGTCGTCATCAAAAGGTAATCATAGTAACCAAAAAGAATGAACGTGCTTTATGACACCCTTACAGAACACATGCCAAGGCTAGAATCATGAACGAGATAGAGGAAGTGCAAGAACAAATGAATGCCGACATGGATGCCATGAAAGACCAAATAACCACCATGATGGAGGCCATGATGAGCATGAGGAAAATGATGGAGGTCAACACGGTTTTAGTCACCACTACAAGTACTGCCACTGAGGTAGACCCGACTCACCCATCTGGTATGAATCAAGTAAGTCGTTCAATCCCGGATATGGTAGGTCAGGGAGGCGAAGCATTGGGATGTTTGGGCGGCCCCTATTTCGCACAGGTCCAGAGCAAGCATCCTTTCCCACCGTATGGTCTGCTTCCTAACTATGCACCACCCAATGCTGTACATGTGCCCGAGGAGCACGTCGACCACTCCGCTCCTATACCGGTTAAGAGCCAAGTGTAAATCCCAACTGCAATAGAAACACCAACCCAAGGAGGAACTTCACAGAAAAAAAAAACCTGCAGAGTTCACCCCAATACCAATGTCATATGCCGATCTGCTAGCATCCTTGGTCAGTAACCAAATGGTTGTGGTAAGCCTCGGAAAAGTCTATCAACCTCCATTTCCCCCATGGTACAATCCAAATGCCACATGTTCCTATCATGGTGGCATCCCAAGGCACTCTGTCGAGCAATGTATGGCCTTTAAGCACAAGGTACAAAGCTTGATTGATGCTGGATGGCTGACATTTCAAGAGGATAGTGCAAATGTGAGGACTAACCCACTTGCCAATCATGGAGGCTCGGCGGTGAACTCAGTGGAAGAATGGAAGTCTTGAAAGCTGAAGCAGATAAGGGATATGTCAACTTTTAGGCAGTTGATATTGGATGCATTGCATGAGGCTGGTGTAATTAACCTTGACGATGACAAAGGAGAGCTGTGCTTGATGCATCTAGGGGCATTGCATGATGTGGAAACATTCCCAGTAGCTGAGGAGTTGCTGCAAGGACTGATAACCAGGGGTCAAATTGAAATATGCAGTGCAAAGAAGGAGGAAGGGGAGGTATGCATACAGTCGGGTGATAGAAACCTAAGCAAGCCTAAACCTTTGGTGATCCATTTCACTAGGGACATTACCACTCAAATACCCCAAGGTTTCCAGCCCCCTATAGCAAAAATGCCAGCACCTTTCCCATACAAGAGTGATAAGGTAGTAGCATGGAAATATGACATACAGGGGCTCGATGGAAGGCAGGGTACATCCATCATGCGTGTCGAGAATGACATGTCGGCTGCTAAGATCACAAATATTTTTGGTACGAGCTGACAAGGTCGAAAGAAAAGGGGAAGGCAAAGGCGGATATAGGCGAGGGGGAGAAGACAGGCCCAACCGCGAATGATGAGGCCTCTGTTGGGAAAATGATAGAGGAAGGAGACGACTTTAGCAAGTGGGAGATATCAGCTAAGGAGGCGACTGAATTTATGAGAATCATTCAACAAAGTGAATTCAAAGTGATTGAGCAATTGAACAAACCTCCAGCCAGAATCTCTATATTAGGGCTATCATGAACTCTGAGCCTCATCGGGCACTGTTGGTCAAAATTTTGAATGAGGCCCATGTAGCGTAAGACATATCAGTGGAGGGATTATGGGGCATAGTCAACAACATCATTGCAAAAAATTACCTAACTTTTGATGACGAGGAGATGCCAGTTGAGGGCAGGGGACACAATAAGGCTTTGCACGTGTTCGTCAAATGCATGGATCACATAGTGGCCAAAGTATTCATTGACAATGGCTCTTCCCTCAATGTCATGCCCAAAACTACATTGGATAAGCTGCCATTTGACGCATCGCATATGAGGCCAAGCTCATTGGTGGTAAGGGCTTTTGATGATAGTCGACGTGACATGAGAGGAGAGATCGATCTCCCGATTCAAATTGGGCCACACACGTGCCAAATAACATTCCAAGTAATGGACATAAACCCTGCATACAGTTGCCTGCTAGGTCGGCTATGGATCCATTCTGTTGGGGTGGTTCCATCAACGTTGCACTAGAAATTGAAGTTTGTGGTGGAAGGATAGTTGGTTATAGTGTCGAGTGAAGAAGATATACTAGTGAGTTGTCCATCCTCTACACCCTATATGGAAGCTGCAGAAGAGTCATTGGAAACATCTTTTCAAGCACTAGAAATTATGAACAATGCTTATGTGGAGGCTTCTCCGGTGCAACCACGTTTATCTGGTGCCTCCTTGATGGTGGTGCGAGTCATGCTAAGGGATGGGTATGAGCCCGAAATGGGTTTAGGCCGGAATGGTAATGGCATGGCAAGCTTGGTGAAGTTTGTTAAAAACCATCGAAGGTGCGTCTTCCAAGGGAGGAAAATGCGTGGAGTCGCCACCAATGTTTATTTGAGGAAAACATCGGAAAAACCAAAATGGGAAAAAGGTCAGCGGTCTACATATTTTGAAAATGAGGGTTCGGGAATCATTTACGCGCGGGGAAGGTATTAGCTCCCCACATGCCCGTTACAAGGGACGACAACCTCTAATCGAGTGTGCAAATCATGACTTCAGTATTATTTATCTTCCCTTTTTATGTTTTATTATCTTTTTCCCTTTTTATGTTTTTTACTTTTTTGGGGTCGACAAGGGTGTTTCCCTCACTCCTAGGTATCCTCAATTGCGATGAGGAAATCAGACCTACATAGTTCTTTAAGTCTGAAATTTAGTTGGTTAGATCTTTTTTATCTTTTTTGAAAGATTGATTTTAACCGGACAAAAGTCGTTTAAGGTGTTCGACCTCAAAACGATCTTTTGATTTTAGAAAAGAGAGAATCAATAAGGTGTTAGACCTTGAAACAATCCTTTGATTTTTGAAAGGAGAGAATCGTTATGGTGTTGGACCTTGAAATGATCTCTTGATTTTTGAAAGGAGAGAACCGTTAAGGCATTGGACATTGAAATGATCTCTTGATTTTTGAAAGGAGAGAATCGTTAAGGAGCTAGACCTTGAAACGATCTCTTGATTTTTTTTTATGAAATGAAGAAGTGATGCAATCCTACCCCGCAAGGGCATTGGATAGAAGACTCTAAGTAGATTGGGCCAGAGATGCAAGAGAAGGCCCTAGGGTTCTCATGAGCCTTAGGGTAGATTTCGGGCCCATGGGCTAAGTATAAGCCTAGTTATCATTGTACATATTAGGATTTCATTATCTTTTGTCCTTGTATTTAGGGCTCCATAATGTAGGTAGGGTACCCTAGAAATATAAGATTTTTCAGCCCTTGTATTTTACGACACCTAGACTAGTTTTTGTATTAGGGGTAGTTTTGTAATTTCACATGCATTAAGTGAATATTTGATGTGTGTGTTGGGAAATAAATTTAATTGAATTGGGAGAAGCCCAATCCAATTAAATTTTAGAGGGGGAGGTGAGTATTTGCTTGCTACACCCCATTGCCACATCATATAGTCACACTTTATGCATGTCCTTCATGCTTTACATGCCTCATGACACCTAGGCACACTTAGTGGAGAATCTTGGACTTGATCTTGGATTAGTGGGCTGAGCTATATCTAAAATTCACTAATCATAATTAGTGAAATTTTGGCTCCACAAATTCAATTTCAAATTCAAGTGAAATTTGAATAGAAATTCAAATTTTCCTCCAATTTTGTGTGACACTTAGGCTATAAATAGAGACTATGTGTGTGCATTTGTCCAACTTTGATCATTTGAGAATTAAACTTCAAATTTCAGACTTCTTTAGAGGCACTAAATTTCGTACTCTTCTCTTTCTCTCCCTTCATTCATCTTCTTCTACCTTCAAGCTCTTATCCATGGCTTCCTATGGTGGTGAGCTTTTTCTAGACTCATCTTCTACTTGAAGTGGCATCTGTTAGTCGATGAATATGACTAACTTTTGTGTATAAAACTTGCGTAAACTGTATCAAACTCCTCCAATTTATGGTTATTTTGTAGTGTTGTAATTACTTTTGGGTAAAGATAGGTAATAAATACTTACTACCTCCATTTTGTGTGTTTAATAATCATTTTCTCTCAATTTCAGGTTAATTAGGGGAGTTTGTATAGTGCTGATCTTCACCCTCTCGCTAAGCAAACCTGTCGGCTGAGCGAGCAATCCGCTAAGCGCAACACTCCTCGGCTGAGCACGAGGAAGAACCTGGAAGAAGGATGAGTTGTGCATGTTCACTGAGCAAAGGGCCATCCCGCTAAGCGCACCGCTTCAGTCCATTTGCTGAACGAGAAAAGCCCGCACTAAGCCAAAATTCACTAATGTGCGTTAAGCGGATCAGAATTGTGCTAAGCGCATGAGCACAAACAAGGCCACCTATTTAAGCCTGAAATCAGATTTTGGAGAGGATTTTGGCCTTTTCTTAAAACTTCTGCATGTCTAGAGAGTTCTAGAGAGAGAAAGGTCCATGTTCTAGAAAGTTTGAGAGATTTTATTGTGTGTAGATCTGCAGAGACTAGAGTTTGAAGAGGAAGTCGTCTTGAGAGCTTGAGATGAGTTTGTGTGTGATTGTGAGGTCTTAGAGGTGGAGGAGACATCCCCACTACTTGTATTTCCACAATCTTTCATCTTTCTCTTCTCTTTGTTGTAAAGGATGCTTCCCAGTTATGGAAAGCTAAATCCTCTATTGGATCTTCCTTGTAGGTACTTGATGTAAATATCTTTTTATCTATTTAATGATGTTTTGTGCGTTCTTTGTGCTATCAGTATTTCGTTCTAGTATGCTTTTACCTTGATCACGTAGATGCATGCTTTGTTAGGGTCATTCAACAGTGGAAACTGGTCTGATTCTTAGAACTTGATAGGATAGGGCTAGTTTGTCGTACTATCACGAGGGATCTGGGTACGATAACCTAGTTGTTGTATGTTTGTCTTAATGCGGTCCTAGTCGAGTTTAGTCCAACAAGAGGAATCTGCGGATGATGCTTGATCAGGATTAGGCTAGACTATCATGAGGAATCGGGGTTTAGCATTTCAGAAGACACCATAGATCAACGCATAAGCATTGTTAAGTAGAGAATATCCTTTTAACATCAAGCACCTATTAGGAAGACTAACATGTCGTCTATTTGTCTTTACACATCATTACTCACGTGATTTTCCTTTTAATAGTTAGGTTAAACACCTATTCATAGTAAACATATCTCTTTTCACACTAGACACATATTCACTGAAATAGTTTTACCAAGTAACACAAGTTCCCCGAGAGTTCGATACTTGATTCTTACCGTTTTATACTACTTGTGCGATTCGGTGCACTTGTCGGAAGCAAATAGTGTCTCCATTCATCTTTCTCCTTCTCCATTCCGCTGAAATCAGACCTCAAGAAGCCAAGAAATCCATTGATGAAGAAGATCCAAGGCCTACAAGCTCCATATGGAGCTACATCATGTGGGATTTACATCTAGGTGATGTTCTATTGCTTCCTCTATCTTTTATTTGGTCAATTCACTTTAATTCCTTGTTATTCATATTATTCTATGGTTCAAATTCTATAGATCTACTGTTGAATCATGTTTTTGTGTTGATTTTAGGTTCTATCATTTTTCAGTCATAATCTTCTTGTGCTGAACCTTTAGATCTAAATTTTGTTCCAAAATATTGATTAGAAAAAAACATAAAAATCTATGTGAAAATCACTTAATCCTTATTGTCTTAGAGTTATGTTTAGTCATAATAATTGTCACATTATGTTCTAAGTTTGTGTTGAATTTTTATTTTGTTGTTTGAATTCTAGATACATTTGTTCATGTATTCTTGTCATTCTTAGCATATCTTTTGAATTTTGAGTCTAATTCATGCATGTTATTTAGTTCATAACATGTTCTAAATCAATTTCTAGAAGTAGTCTTGTTGTTGAACTTTTTTTTTTGTTTTCTAAGTTTCGTATGATGAAGTTGAGTTGTGGCTGGATTTGTGAATCAAATAAGTCTTAAGCTCTCTTGAAATTTTTTATTCAAGATAATTGAGCATATGCAAACACAAATTGTAACTATCCAAGCCTTAAGCAACATAAACACTACTCTTGATTTCTAGGTTGAAATCACTGGTGATGGCAGCTTGAACATATGAACTTGTATAAATTACTGGGAATTGGTCACTACGAATTTTGAGCTGCAAAATTTTACTTAATTTTCTAGACATCTGGACCAAAATAATAAAAAAGAACCAACCGATTTGAATTAAAGGAAAAAATAAGAAAAATCACACAAGTTGGCAGAAAAATCAGTGTCCAGGAAAAAAAAGTGAAAGGAAAGTATGCTTGTTGTTTTGGCTTAGAATTTGTCCTATAATTGGTAGCTATTTTATACCAATTATAGTTCTGAAATTTCAATTGAAAATTAGTGTGAAAACAAGTTCCAAAACTAGAGGTTTCTTGAGTCATTTTTTTTTATAGTTTTTTTACTCTACTCTTGAGCCATTTTAAGTTTCTCTTCGAGTCCTAGCTTGCTTTTATGTGCTTTTCATTGCTTTAATTGTTGAATAATCCTTGAAAATTTTTCTTGTTAAAACTCTATTGGTTTAGCTTTCATTTCATTTTTTTGGACTTTGGTTATTGCTTGTCTCTTTGTTTCCTTGTTTGTGAGTTGCCATATAGGGAATTGGAAAGGAGGATTGGTGCTATCCCTTGAAGAATTTGAGTCAAGAAGCAAGGGGAAAGCCACCTTATGTGGCATCCCTAAATAATGACTGGTTTAATAGTAATAAATCAAATCGCATAAACCATGGGAAATTTTTTTTCTCTTCTTTTCTCTCTCTCTTTTTTTTGCACTGTTATTCATTTCACGGTAATTAAATTCAGAAGGAAAACTGTCACTATAGAGTCCTGAATGGCCAGTTCACAACTCTATTCGGATTCATTTCTTTCTGAACATTCATAACCTCCAAACTATTTTTCTATTTTAAAAAAAAATACCAGCCATCATTTTAGGTCGTCACGTGAAAGATAATAAGATGCGGTCGGGAAACTCTTTTCAGATAAAGGTCGTTAACATTTCCTTTTCAAATAACAAGATAAAACATAATTGTTTTTAACATCTAAAACTTCCCAAAATATGGGAGTTTGCAAAATAACACAGTGACATCCAGAGCAAAGGTAACAACTGTGGTGGCTTCAGCCACAATATATACAATCATCAAAATTTCTATACAAGAGGTCTACCCACCCAAAAATCAAAAGAGTAAAACCTAGCAGTCTGAACCAGATACACCCACCCACAAAAAGTATGTACACCTAATCTAAGGAGCTGTCTGCTACGATGAAGAGTCATCACTAATCGCTGTCCCTCCAGGGCCACTCTCCTCTGTAGAGTCTACCTCAGATGCTGACATAATATCCTCTAGAGAATCAACATAGGGAGTGGGTCCTCATCATCCTCTGGGAAGTCAGGGGCATCCACAGCAGGTTCAGGAGGTAACTCCTCTGGGTCCTCTTCAAGATCCTCTTTAGAGGATGACACCTCTATTACTTGAACCGGCTCAACTAGTCGATATGGAGTAGGTGTAGGTAGTATTCACTCCACAGGCTGCTGAAGTGTGCGTGCGGGTTGCTCCGGATGTACTAGTGAAGTAGCAGTGAGTCGAATTGTGCCACGGAATCGACACCTCTCATTGCCTTTGAGGGTCTCCCAAACACCCTCTAGGCACTCCATCACAACGCGATCATGGATCAACTGCACTGCCATCGCAATCTACAAGAGATAAAAGAAAGAGGGTAGACTCTTTCACAAGAAATCTAACTACACAGGTAACCATACAATGCGTCCCATAACGGCTACGCATAGTCAACATGTCTTTTTCAAGGGATTTCCTCTCTGGTAATCGATTACCAGTGCCCAAAAACGAATTACACAGCCTTGGCACAGTGGAATCTAAAAGTTACATTGTGTAATCGATTACACATAAATGGTAATCGATTACCAGTAGCAGGTAGCACTATGTAATCGATTACACATAACTGGTAATCGATTACCAGTGCCCTATCATACTGTGTAATCGATTACACACAATTGGTAATCGATTACCAGAAGCTACTTAACATCCTGTCTCCATTTTTAAACCCTGTAATCGATTACCCACGAATGGTAATTGATTACCAGAGGGTAATTTTCAGATAACACCCAAGATAAATAGCTGGCCAGCCGCCACACAAGCCTCATTGGTTCGTGGACTTTGTTCTTTTATTGGTTGACTGCTAGGAGCTCGCCTGCTTAGGTACGTCACAGGTTCTCACTGACTGACTATGCCCGGGTTGGGTTGGGATTAGCCAAGCTTGGTTTTGGGAAATAGCACCCCACCTGACGTCTCCAAGGTCTCCTGACCCCCGCGACATATCTCCAGGTACCACTCTGTGGTCAACAAACAAAAGTAGGAAGACTAACTCTTCCACGCTTTCTCACATCAAGCTTATTGGATTATGGGGCGCCCGTCATATGTGGTACTAGGTGGTGATCGGGCGATGGCGCAAATCAACTCTCCCATTTCCACAAGTCAGGCATAAGCACACAATCCCCAGTTGCCCACCTTTAAATTGAGCTCACGCACTCCTATGTAGCCCTTATCCTCGTTCCTCTTTGCACTGGGTCCCCATCAACCCCTCCAAGCTTTCACAATATCCAAACAATTCAATTTCATTTGTCATGAAACTACCCTAAACCAAGAAAAACAGAGTGGAGGCAGAAAACTCTGCACAAAACTCATTCAAATTCCACACTTTTTCCTACTCACATACCCCAGTAACATTCTCTTCGTTCTGATTCGTTAACCATTGGATCGCCTTGAAAATTTAACTGAGGGTTCTTAATACAGAAATCTAAGTTTTGACTGTTGGGGTCTGCTAGAAAATATCTAGAACACGAGATACCTTTCCCGTGACTAGCACTGCACAACCATTTTTCTGCATAATTGGCAAAATTTGCTGCACAATTTGACAGCTTTTGCTGCATAATTTGGTAGTCTTCGAATTCTAGCTTGCTTGTATCCAATTTCACTCAAATTGGATCCTACAAGTCCTAAACCATGTATAAATCATGTTCAAACCAAAAACAAACTTCAAACCAAGGTAAAGCAAAATATAGGTATCCAAAACCCACCAATTTAGTGCATTCTCAAGGTTTGAAAGGTGAAAATGAAAATTGGGTAATTTTGGGGTAAACTCTCATCTTCATCAAGTTTATAACATTGATTTAGACTTGCTCAAACTGGTTTTAAGGTGAAATCTCCTCCTATTCAAAATTTGACCTCTCAACACCCAATTTACCCTAGAAATGGCTCTTTTCTTTCACATTTGTCACTCATTTTTCTCATTTGCTCTGCCCAAGCTTTCCTACAAGTCCTAATTGACATTCTAAACTAGAATCAACTCACTTTAGACTCCAATTTCCACTAACCCCAAATTTGGCTTTTCTGACCCTCAAAATCTCACACTTTTCCACCTACAACACTACCATTCTCACATTTAACTCTAAGTTAACTCTCCCCATCCTCTCTACCAGTTTTATGTCAACATTTTAAGCGTACATATATCACAAAGCATCATTATTAAACCCTGAATCAACATGGGTAGTTTTGCTTACATCAACATGTCAAGTTTAGCATAATTTCAACAATTTCCTTCACAAATAACTACCCTAAGGCAATAACCTAGTAGAACTACCCATTATAGCTCCCAAAAACCCAACACCCACAGATTTCAAGTGAGAAGAAGTCCACCCTTACCTGAAATTTAAAGCCCCACGAAGTAGAGGTAGGCTCCAAGACTCCGAAAATATCTTTTCCTTGCAATTTGGGGTAAATGAAGAGGAATTTGGAGCTTCAAAGGAGGCAACAATGGTGGAGAAGAAGAGGGAAGAAAAGTAACGTGGAGGGAGGAGAGAGAGCTGCTGAAATTTTCTGAAGAAAGAGAGAGAAGATTTGGGCTTTTTATAAAAAAAATGATTTTTTTCTTCTTTTTTTTAGCAATTGCCACATGTCCTATTTTAATTGGAGCAAAAGGGCCACCCTTTCCTTTGATTTGACCTCATACTCAGCCACAAGGAAGAAAAAATTGAACCCCAGTTTCTCGCGTTTCTCTGCACGCGTCAGGGCCCGTTTTTGAAAGTAGGCAATATATATATCAAAACGCTCAGAATGAGACCCTTAGCATAGTTCAGAGGTTGGTTTTGTTAAATTTTAAGTTGCACGCAAAAGGATAATTTTTAGACTAATTAATTGCGAATTAATCTATAACCGCCCGGTTATGGGTTACTCTTTGTTAATTAGTCTAACCCGCGTATCTTTCCCCCAATGTACATACTTCTACCAAGAATATATATATATACACTAAATAATATATATATATATATATATATATATATATAATTATTTAGATGTAACACTTACAAAATTCCGGGTAGAAATTCTAGGATGTCACACCTTAAGAGCAATTGGACTAAGAAGCACTCCAAATTGAGTGAATCACCAAAGAGAGAACAACCACCAAAATTGAGGACCTTTTTTGTAATTTTGTAATTGACAATTTACTTACTTTAATTGCTTTCAAATTTTGTAACAAAAAGGCCATTCATTGTAAGTAAATTGCGAGCCTCCAATAGGTCACCCTACTTCCATTTGTGTGTAATAATTTTAGGCAATTTGTCCCTTAGGATTGTGAGTGTTTTGTTGGGAACTGATGCAATCCTACCCCCCAAGGGTATTGGATAGAAGACTCCAAGAGGCTTGGGCTAGAGCTACTATGGAGGCTGGATCTTGAGCTTCAATGAGGTCCTTTAATGGTGATTTTCCACCATGGAGATGAAGCGGAAGACAAAGTCGAAGAGGTGAGAGGAGGCGCCATCCACTAGGGAATAAGCCATGGAAGAAGGAGCTTCACCACCAAGATGAGCCTTGGATAAGAAGCTTGGAGAGGATGCTTCAATGAAGGAAAAGAAAGAGGGAGAGAAAGAGAGAGGGGGGGAGCACGAAATTGAAGGAAGAAAAAGGGAGAGAAGTTGAACTTTGAGTTGTGTCTCACAAGACTCTCATTCATCAAAGTTACAACAAGTGTTACACATGCTTCTATTTATAGACTAGGTAGCTTCCTTGAGAAGCTTTCTTAAGAAAACTTCCTTGAGAAGCATTTTTGAGAAAACTTCCTTGAGAAGCTAGAGCTTAGCTACACACACCCATCTAAAAACTAAGCTCACCTCCTTGAGAAGCTTCCTTGAGAAGCTAGAGCTTAGCTACACACACCCATCTAAAAACTAAGCTTACCTCCTTGATAAAACACATGAAAATACAAAAAAAAAGTCTCTACTACAAAGACTACTCAAAATTGTTGGATCGAGTGGCCTCAGAATAATTAAGTAGAGGGGGTTGAATTAATTATTCCTAAACCTTTACTAATTAAAAAATTACTCTTTTAAGGCTTTTACTTTTGTTGTTAAGAGAATATGGAGTAGAAGAGAAACTTAACAGAAAGTAAAAGCGGAAATTAAATGCACAACGGAAAGTAAAAGAGTAGGGAAGAAGGAAACAAACACACAAGAGTTTTTATACTGGTTCGGCAACAACCCGTGCCTACCTCCAGTCCCCGAGCGACCTGCGGTCCTTGAGATTTCTTTCAACCTTGTAAAAATCCTTTTACAAGCAAAGATCCACAAGGGATGTACCCTCCCTTGTTCTCTTTGAAACCCTAGTGGATGTACCCTCCACTAGAACTGATCCACAAGAGATGTACCCTCTCTTGTTCTCAGTCAAACTCAAGTAGATGTACCCTCTACTTGTACCACAAAGGATGTACCCTCCAATGTGTTAAGACAACGATCTCAGGCTGTTAAACCTTTGATACTTTGTGAATGGGGATACAAAAGAATTCTCAGGCGGTTAAACCTTTGAACGCTTTTGTATTAGGGAATGGGAAGAATCAAAAGAATTCTCAGACTGTGTCGTTTTGAATTCTTTGACAAGGGAGAAGGGAGACACAAAAGAATTCAGGCGGTTAGTCCTTTGTTCTTTTGGAAAAAGGGAGAAGAGAGACACAAAAAGAATTTAGGCGGTTAGTCCTTGGCGAATTCTTTTTGGCAAAGGGAGAAGAGAATGAAAAGATGAATAGCACAAGTTTTCAAGGTTTGGAAAACCAGAAAACTTCATAAAGCTTTTGGTACAAAGAAGAAGAAGAAGTTCAAAGAGATTCAAGGCTTGTAAAGGATTGTAATGAAAAATGATTGGAAAAGAATTCAAGATTGTTGTTCGAAAGATTGATTTTAAAATGCAAAACAAAGCCTTGCTTTTATAGACTCTTCATGTCTGGTCAAGAAGGTCATTCAAAAGCGTTATAACTTTTAGAAAAACTTAAAACCCATTTGAAAAAGTCAAAACCTTTTTGAAGAGTTACATCTTTAGATTTTTCAGAAACAAACACTAGTAATCGATTACCAAATAAGTGCAATCGATTACACAAAGCTTTTGAGTGAAACAATGTGACTCTTCACATTTAAATTTGAATTTCAACGTTCAAGGACACTGGTAATCGATTACCAAAACATTGTAATTGATTACAGCCTTTTGAAAATATTTGGAACGTTGTAAATTCAGTTTGAAAACTTTTTCAAACTTATTTTGCTACTGGTAATCGATTACAACAATATGGTAATTGATTACCAGAGAGTAAAAACTCTTTGGTAAAGGTTTTGTCAAAAACTCATGTGCTAACAACATTTAGCACAAGACATGTGAGGAGATACATGGATAAAAAATGAAGAAACAACAATGGAAGAGAAGGTAAAGTAGAAAATTAATGGAGGTTTAAGGAGCACCTACTTGAAGCTCTTGTGCTCTGATTACCACTTGATTGAAGCTTGCTTGTAGGGCTTCTATGGAGGCTGGATCTTGAGCTTCAATGAGGTCCTTTAATGGTGATTTTCCACCATGGAGATGCAGCGGAAGACAAAGGAGAAGAGGTGAGAGGAGGCGCCATCAATTAGGGAATAAGCCATGGAAGAAGGATCTTCACCACCAAGATGAGCCTTGGATAAGAAGCTTGGAGAGGATGCTTCAATGGAGGAAAAGAAAGAGGGAGAGAAACAGAGAGGGGGGAGCACGAAATTGAAGGAAGAAAAAGGGAGAGAAGTTGAACTTTGAGTTGTGTCTCACAAGACTCTCATTCATCAAAGTTACAACAAGTGTTACACATGCTTCTATTTATAGACTAGGTAGCTTCCTTGAGAAGCTTTCTTAAGAAAACTTCCTTGAGAAGCTTCTTTGAGAAAACTTCCTTGAGAAGCTAGAGCTTAGCTTCACACACCCATCTAAAAACTAAGCTTACCTCCTTGACAAAATACATGAAAATGCAAAAAAAGTCCCTACTACAAAGACTTCTCAAAATGCCCTGAAATACAAGGCTAAAACCCTATACTACTAGAATGGCCAAAATACAAGGCCCAAAAGAAGGAAAAACCTATTCTAATATTTACAAAGAAGAGTGGATCCAACCTTGACCCATGGGCTCAAAAATCTACCCTAAGGTTCATGAGAATCCTAGGGCCTTCTTTAGTTGCTCTAGCCCATGCCTCTTGGAGTCTTCTATCCAATACCCTTAGGGGGTAGGATTGCTTTAGGAACCAAGGCCTACAAGCTCCACATGGAGCTACATCAAGAAGTTTATGAATTGGTTTTATTTGGTTTTGGCTCATTAATCTTCAATCCTTTTTTAAAGATAACTTTCAACGTTAATGAATGATTAAAACTTATTTTACTTTGATGAAAAGATTTTACGACACAAACTGTCAGTCAAAATTTATTTAAACAGTGATTAAGTGAGATTACAACACAAATGATCGGTTGAAATTCATTTAAACAGTGATTAAGTGAGATTACACACAAATGATCGGTTGAATTTTATTTTAACGGTGATTAAATGAGATTATGGTATGAACGATCGGTTGAATTTTGTTTTAACAGTGATTAAACGAGATTATTGTATGAACGATCGGTCGAAACTTGCTTTAAACAAAGAAAAATATCACCGATGATCGAAGAAGGAGATGAAGATGCACAAACAATAAAGGGGACCCCTAAGGGTCCATAAATCAAATTCAAATCCTTAAAGCAAGCACTAACCGAATGAAGAACAAAGAACAAATGAAGAATGAGTGAAGAACGAACGATGAACGTTGTAGGAATCGATCACGGATGCGATTCGGAAGTGTTTCGACCTAGTTTTCTCTTCTTTCTTCTTCTTTTTGGACCTCTGGACCTCAGTGAACTCTAGGATCCTTTACTTCAGCCTTCCCATGCCTATTTATAGCAAAACAAGGCATTTGGGATGAAGGTAGCTGATGCAATCCTACCCCCCAAGGGTATTGGATAGAAGACTCCAAGAGGATTGGGCTAGAGCTACTAAAGCAAGCCCTAGGGTTCTCATGAACCTCGGGGTAGATTTCTAAGCCCATGGACCAAGGTTGGGTCCACTCATCCTTGTAAATATTAGAATAGGTTTTCTCTTCTTTTGGGCCTTGTATTTTGGCCATTCTAGTAGTATAGGGTTTTAGCCTTGTATTTCAGGGCATTTTGAGTAGTCTTTGTAGTAGGGACTTTTTTTGTATTTTCATGTATTTTATCATGGGGGTAAGCTTAGCTATTATAGGGGGTGTGTAGCTAAGCTCTAGCTTCTCATCTCAAGGAAGTGAACTTAGCTATTAGAGAGGTGAGCTTAGTTATTAGAGGGGTGTGTGTAGCTAAGCTCTAGCTTCTCAAGGAAGTTTTCTCAAGGAAGCTTTCTCAAGAAAGTTTCTCAAGGAAGCTACTTAGCCTATAAATAGAAGCATGTGTAACACTTGTTGTAACTTTGATGAATGAAAGTCTTATGAGACACACTTCAAAGTTCCATTTCCCTCCCTCTTTTATTCCTTCAATTTCGTGCTCTCCTCTTCTCTCTTTCTTTTCCTCTATTAAAGCATCATCTTCAAGGTTCTTATCCAAGGAACATTCTTGGTGGTGAAGCTCTTTCTTCCATGGCTTATTCCCTAGTGGATGGTGCCTCCCCTCTCCTCTTCTCCTTTGCCTTCCGCTGCATCTCCATGGTGGAAAATCACCATTGAAGGACCTCATTGAAGCTCAAAGATCCAGCCTCCATAGAAGCTCCACAAGCAAGCTTCCATCAGTAGCTCACCTAGGTGAGCTGATAACTTCATCTTGAAGCAACTTGCTCGCCCAGGCAAGCTGGTTACTTCATCATGAAGTTATCTAGGTGGCCCAACAGCTGAAAAATGCCCCAAAAGTGACCCTTTTTCCCTCATTTTGAGTATTTTGCACATTTCCTTCTGAAACGTCGAAAAACCTTACGGAATGTGCGACAATTGGTGTTAAGCAGCTCAATTTGGCTGGCAAGAATCCAAATGTTTGCAAATAATCATCCCCGGATGAAATTAGGGTATGAAAGTTGCCCCTCTTTACTTATCTTTTTTTTGGAAATAAAAAGGAAGCAGAGATAAAGACACTAATTTTGTTCGGGGGATCTCACCATCCAACCAGCCACTAGCGGAAGTCCAAGCAGTAAAACCCGTGAAAGCATGAAGACATTGAAGTTCTTCTATTTTTTCATTTTCTTATTTTTTTTCATTCTCATTTTCTATATATCTATTTTTTTCTTTTTTATATATAAAAAAAGCATAGACACAGGGGACATCGAGTCATATGAAGCACAAGGACAAAAGACATTGAAGTCTTTGAGATGAAGACATTGACGTCTTCAAAAGTGTAAATGACAACATTGTCGCCTTTTGAAAGCATGCAATGACTGAAGACATTATTGTCTTCGAAATGTAAATGAGGGCATTGTCGCCTTTTGAAAGCATGCAATTACTGAAGACATTGTCGTCTTCAGAATGTAAATGAGGGTCATTGTTGTCTTTTGAAAGCATGCAATGACTGAAGACATTGTCATCTTCAAAATGTAAATGAAGGTCATTGTTGCCTTTTGAAAGCATGCAATGACTGAAGACATTGTCATTTTCGAAATGTAAATGAAGGTCATTGTCGCCTTTTAGAAGCATGCAATGACTGAAGACATTGTCATCTTCGAAATGTAAATGAGGGTCATTGTTGCCTTTTGAAAGCAAGTAATGACTGAAGACATTGTCATCTTCGAAACGTAGATGAAGGAATTGTCGCCTTTAGAAGGCATTGTCATCTTTGAAATGTAGATGAAGGAATTTGTCACCTTTTGAAGACATTGTCGTCTTTGAAATGTAGATGAAGGCATATGACCATAATTGTCTCCGCACGCCATCAGACTTGATTGTCTCTTGATGGCAAAGGAGACTAAAATAGTCTCGAAAACAACAAAAGCGAATGTCCATGATGGTCTCGGCATGCCATCAGACTTGATTGTCTCTGGATAGCAAAAAGGGTGTGGATGACCATGATGGTCTCCACATGCTATCGGACTTGATTATCTCTGGATAGCAAAAAGGGTGTGGATGACCATGATAGTCTCCGCATGCCATCAGACCTGATTGTCCCTGTATAGCAAAAAGGGTGCGGATGACCATAATTTGTCTCTACATGCCATCAGACCTGATTGTCTCTAGATAGCAAATGAGACTTAAATAGTCTCGGTCAAAAGACATTGAAGTCTTCGACAAGGGGCAGATGACCATATTTGTCTCTGCATGCCATCAGACTTGATTGTCTCTGGATGACAAATGGAGACTGTAATAGTCTCGGTCGAAAGACATTGAGTCTTCGACAGAAGGGCAGATGACCATATTTGTCTCTACGTGCCATCAGACTTAATTGTCTCTGGATGACAAAGGGAGACTATAATAGTCTCGGTTGAAAGACATTGAGTCTTCGACAAAAAAGGCAGATGACCATATTTGTCTCTGTGTGCTATCAGACTTGATTGTCTCTGGAAGGAAAAGGGAGACTATAATAGTCTCAGTCGAAAGACATTGGAGTCTTCGACAAAGGGGTAGATGACCATAATTTGTCTATGCGTGCCAACGAACTTGCTTGTCTCTGGAAGGAAAAGGGAGACTGTAATAGTCTCGATCGAAAGACATTTTAGTCTTCAACAAAGGGGTAGATGACCATAATTTGTCTATGCGTGCCAACGGACTTGCTTGTCTCTAGAAGGCAAAGGGAGATTGTAATAGTCTCGGTCGAAAGACATTGGAGTCTTCGACAAAGGGGTAGATGACCATAATTTGTCTTTGTGTTCCATTGAACTCTATTTGTCTCTGGATAGCAAAGGGAGACTAAAATAGTCTCGATCGAAAGACATTTGAGTCTTTGACAAAAGGGCAGATGACCATATTTGTCTCTGCGTGCCATCGGACTCGATTGTCTCTGGATAGCAAAAAGGGTGTGGATGACCATAATTTGTCTCCGTGTGCCATCGGACTTGATTGTCTCTAGATAGCAAAAAGGGTGTGGATGACCATGTTTTGTCTCCACGTGCCAACGGACTCGCTTGTCTCTAGATGGCAAAGGGGAGACTGTAATAGTCTCAGTTGAAAGACAATGAAGTCTTCGAAAAGGGAAAAAATGACCATAATTTGTCTTTGCGTGCCATCGGACTTGATTGTCTCTGGATGGCAAAGGTGGCGGATGACCATAATTTGTCTCTGCGTGCCAACAGACTCTGTTGTCTCTAGATGGCAAAAGGTGCGGATGACCATAATTTGTCTCTGCGTGCCAACAGACTTGCATGTCTCTGGATGGCAAAGAAGACTGTAATAGTCTTCGAAAAGTAAATGATAGAGGACTTTGAGTCCTATGAAAGCGAGGCGAGGACTTTGAGTCCTATGAAAAAAAAAGGACTTCGAGTCCTATAAAAGGCGAGGACTTTGAGTCCTATTGAAAAAAGAGGACTCTGAGTCCTATAAAGGCGAGGACTTTGAGTCTTATAAAGGATAAAAGTGAGGACTTTGAGTCCTATGATGGCGAGCCAATAGGTACAAGTACCAAAGGACTTTAACCTTATGAGAAAGCAAGAGGTTGACTCTTTGAGAGGGCCTCTCATTTATGCACTTAACATGAACATGATTTTTGGGATGCAGATGCATGCAACCTTTATCCTGAAATGTAGGCTATGTATGCAACAATGCAATGTAATGGAAAATTGTACAATTTTCATGACATTCTTTCCTATTTTTGTGATTTTGATTTGATTTGATTTTTTTTCCTTTTTTCTGGAAAACACAAATTGACTGTCCTTTTTTGAAAGATGTGATAACTCATGCAACTTCATCTTATCTTTTTTTGCAAATCTCTTCGAGGATTCCCTCAGAGCGTATGTTCTGTTTGATTCAGTCACTTGACAATTTTGGAGTGATGGCAATGGAGCCATTTGACATTTAATCACCAATTGAAATATTGATCCTGAGGTTTCCCCTCCCCCCCCCCCTTTTTGTTTAAAACATCGATTACTCTACACAGTAAGCACCATTGAAGGATGGCAATGGATCGTTGCACTTTTGTATATGACCTAGTGAAACTTTTATGATTTAAGGTCATAGAGTGATGCCATGGGTTTGTTGATCCCACTGGGAGTTTGATGACATGGGCTGATCACGAAAAAATTTATATGACGAAGCTACCCCTTGGATTCGAAAAGAATCCCAAAGAGCTAGCATGAGAGACTAACATCAGATGTTTGGGCATCTTCCACGAGCTCTTGGTCAAATGAGTTTTCTTCTCAAACGTGCAAGTGTGAAACCTTGGGGTTTTTTTTCTCTTTTTTTACATATATTTTTTTTACAATCACAAGCGTATGCGGGTTTGATTCCAGAATCCCAACTTAAAAGCAAATTAGTCATTCCTTGATCCACATGGGCTTTATTAGGCTTGTAACGTGGTCAGGGGTAAGAGGGCTATGAAAGAAAGGATTAGATAGGCTCAAAGATTGTTTGGGGGTTACATTGAGTAAGAACCTTGAGAGTCTTGCTTGTACTTTTGTTCCTTTCAACTCTTGGGTTGGGCTCTACTCCTTTTGTCTTATACATTAATCTTTTGTGGCACTTTTGTGCCTTTCTTGTAAAACTTATAGATCTTTGTCTCTCTTTTTCATTTTTCTTTCACAGATTTTATTTCCTTTTTTCTTTTTATTGTTGCCCAACTTCATGCATGTGTTGTTTGCATTGCTCTTCTCGCTGGTTTAGTGGTGGTTCCTACTCAGCGTTCCTATTTTGCTTTTTTTTGTTTGTTTTTAGAAAACAAATATACTTTGGCTCTGAGGGGTAGGCTAAGGATAAACTAGTGTTTGGGATGTTGAAACATGGCCATGTGTCATTTCAAATCCTAACTTAGATCCCTTTGTAGTTTGGATTTTGGGACAAAACCCTAATAACACACCCCTGATTGTTTTTTTCTTTCTTTTCTTTTTATTTATGTTTTATTTTATTTTATTTTTATTCAACCCTAATTTTTTCTTAGGCCGCCTGTTCATTTTCCCATATGGTTCCTTTTTCTCCAATTCTCAACAATTATATTCAAGGGAAATGAAACATCGGAAAGCGCACCGGATCATCAAGTATTTAAATTTTTTAAAACGGATGAATCCGAGTATCAAACTCAGGGAACTAGTATTAGATAGGGTTAAATACAAAAATAAGGCATTGTTGAAAGAAAAATTGATAATGGATGGTTTAGAGCATAATTAAACTAAGTCTAGGCTAAAAACAGTGAAAATGCAAGTAAGATTGAAAGCAGTAGGTAAAAGTGTTGGGTCTTTCTAACAAACAAGCTGATGCATATAAGGATATTTCTCTAATCAATCATGCTTTTGTGTTCTATGCTGTAGCCTAAAGTACTAAACCATGATCCCTCATTATGCTAGCTTAGCTCAAGCTTCGCCCTCAGATCCCTCTTGTTGGACTAGACTTAACTTAAGCAACCCTTGTAGGTTTAGACTAATTTAAACTAAGCTTCATCTGTAGATCCCTCATTTAAGACTAGGCTTAGCTTAATCAACTTACGTAAGTTTAGACTAATTTAATCTAAGCTTCGTCCTTAGATCCCTCTTGTTGGACTAGGCTTAGATTAAACAGCATTATCATCATAGCATATTAAGAAAACTACAACTTAATCCGCAGATCCCTCATTTAAGAATATGTTTCAATCCTACTTCTTTCAAGTTCTAAGGCAACATTACATTTCCCAATGCTAAAGTCACCTAACTAAACATACAAATGGGTGATCAGACCAAGAGCATGTAGAAATTAAGCATTCAACACAGAACACACAATCAATTAGTTATTAAAGTAACCACATTAGTTGTTCCTTAGAAATTCCCAACAAGAGTGTTTTTCCAGCCATACAGAAAAACCCTAACACAATTGAGATTAAGAGTAGAGAATAGTTGTTCCTTACACAAGATTCTCTGTCACGCTAAGCGCGCTGAAGCTGTGCTTAGCGTGGGATGCACGCTTAGCCCAAAAATGGAGAGCTTAGCTCAACTGCCACTTTTACCACTTCGTTACTTAGCCTCTTTTAACATGAAATTTGCACAGATTTTTATCATTAATTCCAATGGAAAATATTCTAGAGACAACTTTAACAATAAAACAAGATTTATTTACAAAATAACCATAAACTAGGGAAACTATACAAGTTTTGGAAAATGTTTTCTATACAAAAGTTAGTCGTATAAAACGATTAACAAACTCTCCCGAATTTGTAGAAGCAAGCTTCAAGATGAATCAAGAATGATTCAAAGAAGTTTTGATGATAACAAAGGTGATGACAAAAAGCTCAAAGGTTAAGAACACTTTGTGATGATCTCAAGAATCAAAGAATGAGTTCAAGATGTTCAAGATTGAATCAATAACACTTCAAGGTTCAAAGAGAAAATTTGATTTCAAGAATCAAGAATCAAGTTTCAAGATTCAAGTTGCAAGAATCAAGATCAAGATTCAAGACTTAAGATTCAAGAATCAAGAGAAGAATTAATCAAGATAAGTATGAAAAAGTTTTTTCAAAAACTGAGTAGCACATGGATTTTTCTCAAAACTTGTTTACCAAAGAGTTTTTACTCTCTAGTAATCGATTACCAGATTGTTGTAATCGATTACCAGTAGCAAAATGTTTTTGTAAAATATTTCAACTGAATTTACAACGTTCCAATTGATTTCAAAAAGTTGTAATCGATTACAATGTTTTGGTAATCGATTACCAGTGTGCTTGAACGTTGAAATTCAAATTCAAATGTGAAGAGTCACATTCTTTCACAAAAAGGCTTTGTGTAATCGATTACACTGATTTGGTAATCGATTACCAGTGATAGTTTCTGAACAAATCAAAAGATGTAACTCTTCAAATGGTTTTTGACTTTTTCAAATTGGTTTTAAGTTTTTCTAAAAGTCATAACTCTTCTAATGGTTCTCTTAACCAGACATGAAGAGTCTATAAAAGCAAGGCTTTGTTCTGCATTTCACAATCTATCAATTCATTCTTTACACAAGCAATTTTTCCACATTGATTTCTGAGTCTCTTTTGAACTTCTTCTTTTTCTTCCTTGTGCCAAAAGCATTCCAAAAGTTTTCTGGTTTTCTAAACCTTGAAAACTTGTGCTATTCATTCTTTTCATCTCTTCTCCCTTTGCCAAAAAGAATTCGCCAAGGACTAACCGCCTGAATTCTTTTTGTGTCTCTCTTTTCCCTTTTCCAAAAGAACAAGCCTGAATTCTTTTGTGTCTCCCTTCTCCCTTGTCCAAGAATTCAAAACGACACAGTCTGAGAATTCATTTGATTCTTCCATTTCCCATATACAAAAGATTTCAAAAGAAATAACCGCCTGAGAATTCTTTTGTATCCCTGCCATGCCCTAATTTCATCCGGGGACCATTGTTTGATGGCATACAACCTTTGCTTGACCACTTAGAGGTACTTGGCACCCATTGTTGCATAATACGTGAAGTTCGATAACATGCCGGAAATCAAAAGGAAGTATTGTTACACAATCTGTGAGGTTCCGTAACATTCTGAAAGCCAAAAAAGGGATGATTATGTGATCTGTAAGGTTCCGTAACATTACGGAAGGAAAACAAGTATCGTTACGGAATTTGTAAATTTCAGTAACGTTACGGAAAAAGAATCAGCAAAAAAAAGGGAGGGGTGTAGTTAGTAAACAGGGGGGTGCAAATAGCAACCAGGCCCACTTGGGCCTTCCAAGATGTTCCTCTAGAAGGCGGTTGTTTCTGGAGGAAGCAACCTAGCTGGGTGGCAAGCTCCTCCCTCATTTTCCTATAAATAAGGGAAGGAGTGAAGGAGAAAAACGTTCAGCCCTCCTGGTATCTTGGGATCACTTGAAATTAGTGAAAAAAATCGTTTTCGTGAAGAAAATCCACGCTGAGGCGCTTCCGTAACGCGTCCGAAACATTTCCGTGGGTGATTTCGTGAAGATTTTTTGCCCTCTTTCGTTTGTTCTTCGTTGTTCTTCGGTCTTCAACCGGTAAGTTCCCAAAATCGAACTTTTTAATTCATTCTATGTACCCTTGGTGGTCCCTATTTGTTTCGCATACTTTTATTTTCATTTCATTTACTTTCCGTACCCCCTTTTGACGTGTTTTAGTCATTTATTTAAGTCATTTTCTCGCCTAATCAAAAAATAAAATAAATTTCCACTGATCATTTGAATTGTAACATCCGTTAATTTATGTTAAAATGAAATCCGACCGTTCAGTCATGTCGTAACCACGTTGGAAACCAAAAAAGAGGTAAAGTAATAATATAATAATAAAAAAATATCTTTTAGTAAAATAAAACAAAAAAATCAACCGGACGTTTCTCTTTGGGATTTCTCTTTCTTAATTGAATTGACTAATAACTAAAGTGAAACTAAGGCTAAAATCAACTCACAAAATCAAGTTTTGTCCGCAAAAATCACTAAAAAAACGTTTTAAGGTCCAACACCTCAGCTTTTCTCACCAAGTAAAAATAGATCATTTTAAGGTCCAAGGCCTTAAATGACCACCTTCCAAGTAAAAAAGAATCACTTAATTCCCCCGCATCTTGTGAAAGAACTACGTAGGTCTGATTTCCTCTTCGATGGAGGGTACGTAGGAGCAAGAGCCCCGCTTTTGTCGACCTCAAAAATAAAAAAGAAATAAAAAGTCTAGATACATAATTTCACACAATTGTAATTTAAGGCTGTTGTCCTTTGGGACAAACGTGAGAGGTGCTAATACCTTCCTCAAACGTAAATACAATTCCCGAATCTGGAATATTCTTCATGACTGGTTTCCTTTGGTTTTTCTAATGTTTTCCTTTCAATAAACGTTGGTGGTGACTCCGCGCATTTTCCTCCTATGGAAGACGCACCCGTGAGCCTCGCCTCGCTCGCCCGCAAAAGGGTAGGTTGCGACAGTTGGCGACACCACTAGGGACTATTTTGTGAGTTAGGCCTGTTTTAGGAAAGTGTGGAATTATGTAACTTTGTGTGTGCGTTTTTTCTTGAGCTGTGTAAAAATAATAAATGCTGTCTTTTCCACATTCTTGCACTGCATTCTAAGCACCCACGGGTTTGAGTAAAAATAGGGGCCCTATACCCAGGTTCATGGAAATCTAAGGAGTAGAGGTGAATCTATGGTCATGCTAGGTCTCCGACTTGCTTGATAATAGTGAAACCTCGTCTAGAGCTTTCTCTCTTTATAATGTGTTGTCGCTGGTATTCCATACCGCCGCAATATTATTATCTTGAGTGATGATATCTCTAGAAAACATCCATGTGAGATATGAATCATTGGGAGTAGTTATTAGAGACCCCTAGATATTATCCTATAGGTTACCAAATAGGGGCATGGAGCAAGCACGCTCTGTACCATTTGTTCTCATGCATGCTTCTGCGAATAGCACATAAATTATAGTTTTGCTGTATATCTAGTGATATCTTGTCTCTTTAGAGCAACGCGTCACTTTTTAATGCATACATTGGGGCGCCGCAATGCCTAGAACGTAGTATTAAAAAAGATGGATCTTTTTCGGTCTCGTCTATGTAAATTACCACTTGTTTTTTTTGTTTCATGCATGCGCATTACATTATTCATATCAGAGCCTTGATTCACCCCTTTTTAGGTAAATGATGGGGACAAATCAAATCGGAAAAAGATTCTATCAAGTCAAGATAGGCCTAGATGTCACCATCCTTAAGGAGTTGGGACGGTTGATGGGACCCCTCCAGATGCAAGCCTTCCACAAGGCGTACGGAAAGATTTTAGATTTGACCATAGCGGAGGTATTCACGGAAGCCGCTGTATCCCTCACCCAATACTATGACCAGCCATTGAGATGCTTAATGTTTGGAGACTTCCAAATAGTACCAACTGTTGAAGAGTTTGAGGAGATTCTAGGATGTCCTCTTGGGGGAAGAAAACCGTATCTTTTCTCCGGGTTTCTTCCCTCCTTGAGCAAGATTGCAGTTGTGGTCAGGGATTTAGCGAGAGAGTTGGATCGTGTAAAGCAACCTCAAAACGGCGTAGTGGGCCTACCGCGGAAGTACTTGGAAGGCAAGGCAAGGGATATGGCGAATCAAGAGGAGTGGGTCCCGTTTGTGGACGTACTAGCTTTGCTAATCTTTGGGGTTGTCCTCTTTCCAAACATGGACGGTTTGGTGGACCTAGCCGCGATTGATGCTTTCCTTGCATATCACCATAGCAAGGAGAGCCTGGTGGTAGCTATCTTGGTGGACTTATTTGATACATTTGACCGAAGGTGCGAGAAGAACAGCGCACGGATTGTTTGCTGCTTACCCGCTCTTTGTGTGTGGTTGGTTTCGCACCTATTCCAACAAGACATAAGGCACCCATGTCCGCTCCGAAGTTATCGCTCGTGTGTCGAAAAGAGAAGAGTAGATTGGGACCAACTGGCTGGGATAGGGGGCCAAACAATCAACTGGTTTCCTTGATGGAAGGAAGGAAAGAAGGGAGTTCTCTTCTCATGTGGGGACTACCCAAACATTCCGTTGATAGGGACGAGGGGTTGTATTAACTATAATCCCGCACTTTCTATAAGACAGTTAGGGTACCCCATGAGGGGAGCACTAACGGAAGAGAGCCTCTTGCCTTTCCTTGTGAGAGATTTCGGTGTGCAAAGTTTCAAGATTGTTCAAAGATTCCACAAGGCGTGGGAAAGCCTGTTAAGGAAAGATAAAGAACTTAGGGGCATCTGTAATGGCATCATCGGTGGTTATCATGAATGGCTGAAAGTTCATACATGAGGGTTAGATTGGCTCTCCAAGTTGAAAAATATCAACGAGGAGAACTTCGAAGCTCCGGAAGAGGATGAAGAAGTCCGAGCTCTAAAAACAAAGCTAGGAAAGGCAAGACTCGCCAAAGAAAAATTCAAGTTAGTCGCTACAGACGTCCGGAAAAAGTGTGCCGAGTTACGAGAAGAAAATGCGGCTATCGCAAGAGCCCTTGGACAAGAAACCAAGAGGGATAACAAGGAATAGCATGGCCGAGATAAATTCCGATGAGCTTTGTGGGGCAGCAACAATGAGCTCAAGCTTCGAAGGGAAGAGAGAGACCAATCACGAGTACATAGCATGGTCTTAAAGGAGGAGTTAGCTGCTTGCTCAAGATCCAAGAAGAGTTTGGCCCGACACTTAGAAGCCATGGAGCAAAACATGCTAGCTATAATAGGCCAGTACAAAGAAGAGTTAAACCATTCATTGACCCATGAGCAAAAGCTAGTAGAGGGTTTCGCATAAGCATACGCCGAGAAGGAAGCAAGACGGAGGGTGATTGATGCATTGCATCAAGAAGCGACCATGTGGATGGATAGGTTCGCCTTGACCTTAAATGGAAGTCAAGACCTCCCGTGACTACTAGCCAAAGCAAGGGCCATGGCCAAAGTGTGTTCAGCCCCAGAGGAAATTCACGGGCTAATCAATTACTGTCAACACATGATAGATTTTATGGCCCATATAATTAGAAACCGTTAGGTTCTGTTGTAACACTTTTGTAAAATCTTGGCTAGATGAAAGCTTTTGTTCTTTTTTATAAAAAGAGATGTTCTGAAACTCATCACATTGTCTAAAAAGGCCTTGAGGTGGATCTAAGTGCGCTGATCATTCATTAGCATATTCATGATTTGGTGGCATGCTCACCACAGTTTGTTTCTTTAGGGAACTCACCATAACTAAAAAAGCGCAAAGGCACCCCTATAACACCCGATCCAAAAGTAAGATGGATAACGAAGAGGGAGTGCAAGAACAGATGAAGGCTGACATGATGGCCTTAAAAGATCAGATGGCTTCTATCACGGAAGCCATGCTAAAAATTAAAAAATCAATAGAAGATAATGCTACGGCAACCGCTTCCAATACAACTAGGGAAGCAGAACCGGTGCTACAACCCGCGAGGAACTTGGTCCGGGATAGAAGCGCGACGGGTTTCAATCGGAGGTATAGTCCTCAAGCCTACCCTTATGGTTTACCTCCAGACTTCAGTCCTCGTACCGCTCCAGACGATTTGAGCCAAGCCCCTACCTTCGAGGGGCAACTCCCTCCTCATGCGGACTATCCTCTACAGGAAGATGATGAAGGAGATGCCCATTTAGGCCCTCTACTTCCCCTCAAGGAACCGGCCCCCCATGAGTTGCCCCAACCAAACATAATCCGCCATGCCCCGTCTCAATCCACACCCGTTATGGAACTCGTTCCCATTTCAAAAGACAATTGAAAAATCGATCTGCTTGAAGAGAGGTTGAGAGCGGTGGAAGGCCTCGGCAACTATCCTTTCTTGGATTTAGCCGATCTCTGTCTTGTACTAGACTTCGATAAATATAAATGGATGACGTGTCCAAAGTGCGAATGTGCGTAGACTATCAGGATTTAAACCGAGGCAGTCCTAAAGACAATTTTCCCTTACCACACATTGATATACTAGTAGATAATACAATTAAGTTCGCCCTTTTCTCATTTATGGATGGTTTCTCAGGGTATAACCAGATAAATATGGCACCCGAAGATGTGGAGAAGACCACTTTCGTCACCCTATGGGGGACGTTCTGTTACAAAGTGATGGCCTTCGGGCTAAAAAATGCTGGGGCAACCTATCAACGTGCCATGGTAGCTTTATTTCATGACATGATGCATAAAGAAATAGAAGTCTATGTAGATGACATGATTGCCAAATCTCGGACCGAGGATGAACACCTCCTCAATCTGCGTAAGCTGTTTGGAAGGCTGCGGAAATACCAACTGAAACTAAACCCCGCCAAGTGCACCTTCGGGGTAAAGTCGGGAAAGTTGTTGGGTTTCATCGTGAGCTAGAAAGGGATAGAGATAGATCCTGAGAAAGTGAAGGCCATTCTTGAAATGCCAGAGCCACGCACAGAGAAGCAGGTTTGAGGTTTCCTGGGCAGGTTGAATTACATCGCGAGGTTTATCTCGCAACTCACCCCTACCTGCGAGCCCATCTTCAAACTATTGTGTAAAAACCAGGCGGTCATGTGGAATAGCGACTGCCAAGAGGCCTTCAAAAAAATGAAACAGAGCCTCGCAAATCCCCCAGTGCTCATGCCACCTGTGATAGGAAGACCTATTTTCCTGTACATGACTGTGTTAGACGAGTCTATGGGGTGCGTGTTGGGTCAGCACGATGACTCTGGGAAGAAGGAACAAGCCATTTACTATTTAAGCAAGAAGTTTACCGCCTGTGAGATGAATTACTCAATGTTGGAAAGGACGTGTTGCACCTTGGTATGGGCATCACATCGTCTTAGGAAGTACATGCTCAGTCATACCACTTGGCTTATCTCCAAAATGGATCCCGTGAAATACATCTTTGAGAAACCGGCCCTCACGGGACGGATCGCTAGGTGGCAGGTACTACTATCTGAATTTGATATTGTGTACGTCACCCAAAAGGCGATAAAGGGAAGCGCCTTGGCAGATTATTTGGCCCAACAACCCCTCCAAGATTATCGGCCGATGCACCCTGAGTTCCTGGATGAAGACATCATGTATTCGAAGAGAAGCGGACGTACGAGGATATAGACAAATGGATTGTTTGTTTCGATTGGGCATCTAATGCTTTGGGCCATGGAGTAGGGGTAGTCCTTGTATCCCCAGATGATCAATGTATTCCTTTCACGGCCAGGCTAGGTTTCGATTGTACCAACAATATGGCTGAATATGAAGTGTGCGCCCTTGGGATTCAAGCTGCCATTGATTTTGACGTAAAGCTACTCAAAGTGTATAGAGACTCAGCTTTGGTAATACGTCAGTTGAGAGGAGAATGGGAAACTAGGGATCAAAAGTTGATACTCTATCAAACTTATATCTTGAAGTTAGTCGAATTTTTTGACGACATTTCTTTCCACCACATACCTTGGGAAGAGAACCAAATGGCCGATGCATAAGCCATCTTGGCATCCATGTTTCAACTTGCCCCACACGGGGATCTGTCATACATTGAATTCAGATCTCGGGGCAAGCCGACACATTATTGTGCGATGGAGGAAGAGCGAGATGGGAAACCGTGGTATTTCGACATCAAACAGTATGTTAAGAGCAAAGAATATTCACCAAGGATTTCCAACAATGACAAAAGAACGTTAAGGAGATTGGCTACTGGTTTCTTTGTGAGTGGTACCGTCCTGTACAAACAAAACCACGACATGACCCTCCTGCGATGCGTAGATGCCAAAGAGGCGAACTACATGATTGAGGAAGTCCACAGTAGTTCATTTGGGACACATGCCAATGGGCATGCTATGGCCAGGAAGATCCTTAGAGCAGGTTATTACTGGCTCACTATGGAAAGCGATTGCTGCACCCATGTAAGGAAATGCCATAAATGTCAAGCGTACACAGACAATGTCAATGTTCCGCCACATCCTCTGAATGTCATGTCCGCCCCTTGGCCTTTTTCCATGTGGGGGATAGATATCATAGGGGCCATCGAACCCAAGGCTTCGAACAGTCATCGCTTCATTCTCGTGACGATAGATTATTTCACCAAATGGGTCGAAACGGTTTCCTATACCAATGTAACGAGGAGTGTGGTGGTCAAATTCATAAAGAGGGAACTGATTTGTCGGTACGAACTCCCTAGGAAAATCATTACTGACAATGGCACCAATCTGAATAACAAAATGATGCAGGAAATGTGCGAGGATTTCAAGATCCAGCATCATAACTCCACCCCCTATCGGCCGAAGATGAACGGGGCTGTGGAGGTTGCAAATAAAAATATTAAGAAGATTATTCAGAAGATGACGGAGTCATACAAAGATTGGCATGAGATGTTGCCTTTTGCCCTGCATGGATATCGAACCTCGGTACGAACTTCTACTGGGGCAAAGCTGTACTCCTTGGTTTATGGGATGGAAGCGGTACTCCCATTTGAGGTAGAGGTCCCTTCCCAGAAGATACTAGCGGAATCGGGCCTAGAAGAATCAGAGTGGGCTCAAACACGCTACGACCAACTCAACCTTATTGAAGGTAAGCGTTTGACAACCATGAGCCATGGGCGCCTATATCAACAAAGGATAAAAAACGCATTCGACAAGAAGGTGCGCCGCGCAAGTTCAACGAGGGGGACCTTGTGTTGAAAAAGATATCCCACGCTGTTAAAGATAATCGAGGGAAGTGGGCCCCGAACTACGAAGGGCATTTCGTTGTGAAAAGGGCTTTTTCTGGAAGGGCTCTGGTGCTCACCAACATGGATGGCGAGGAGCTACCCTCACCCGTGAACTCCGATGTTGTCAAGCGATACTACGCTTAAGATCTGGGGCAATTGAGGAAATCGCTGCACGTTCTTTTATTTTTGTGTGTTCTTCTAGGTTTCCCCCAGGGACTCCTATCCACTATAATTTTCTCGTCACAGTTCTTTAAAAGAAGAGAACATGGGTTTGAGACTTCAATCCTCACTTTGGTTTTAAGCTATGTGCAGTTTGTGATAACCTGAGCCCTTTCGCTCAGTTCATGGGGTGCCCCAAGCACTTAATTAAAACTGAACCTAACTAGCTTTCACTAAGAAGATTGCTGCATTTGAAAACACTCATGCATACGCATACGCATGCATATTTTGTGATAACAGGGGCAGAATCGTCTTAGGCAGTGGTCAGATGTCGGGACGAAGCTAAAGGCAGAAACCAATCAAAGTAAAATGGTAACGCGGCCACAGTTTGTCGCACAATGTCATTTCCTACTTTCAGGTACTTAGGGACGGACGCAAGTAGAGGCTAGGGTCACGACCGATGGATCGTCGTCCCTTGCCCAGCTCTGGACAAACGGAAAGCACTACTGCAAGGCAACCCAGTATACTTTAAATTCCCAGTAATTATTATTGTTATGTCTTTAAAGTAAATATTGGATGCCTAATATACCCTGAGAGGGTTCGAGTAAGCGAACGCCGACCCATAGAACCCTTACTTAATTCCTCCCAAAAAAAAGAAAAAAGAATGCAGGCGAGCTGAGCTGGCCTGGGCGAGCAACCCCTGCATGAAATGGGTTAAAAAGGGGGAGGGGGAAGGTTTCTGCACCAAAAACTCTTCCCCGTCATTCAAAAAAGCAAAAGCTCACGGGGTTTACGATTTTTGCAGCCCTTAGGTCACCATTTTTCGCGTTTTTGATTTCATTTTGCTCTATTATTCATCTCCAACAAGTAAGTACCTCATTCTTGGGCTCTCTAGCTTTCCATTGATGTATTTTGGTGCTCTAAATTGCATGTATTTGCTCAAAAATGTGAGGGATTTATCCTTGCATTGTTGCTTGTTTTTGATGAATTGAGGGATTGTAGGGGATGGCCCTAGGGCTATGGTGCATTCTGAGATAATGGGGCATGCCACATTGCCCCCATTCCCTTGATTTTCATGCTTAAACATGCGCCCACCAAGTGTTCGGTGAAATGCCTCAATGGCATTTGCGCATGATTTTGTGAAACTTAGCTTGTGAAACAAATTGCGCACATATGGCTGCCATTTTGAGTGTGTGGGCAGTTTTGTAGAAGCTAGACTAAAGTGCCAAAAGCATGACTTATGCCTAGGAATCTAAGTTTTTGGTTTTGAATGTGAAAAATACATGAATATTAGAACATGTTTGAGAAGTTTTTAACTAGAATTTAAACTTGCTGCCTCATGAGGAATACCTTTCAATAGTATGTACATATGTGAATATATAGCACGAAAAGAAAAACCCTTCAATAGTATGTATATATGTGAATATATAGCGTGAAAATGCCTTGCAAAGTGTGTGAATATGTAGCATGAAAAATGCCTTGCAAAGTGTGTGAATATATAGCATGAAAATGCCTTGCAAAGTGTGTGGATAGGTAGCGTAAAAATGCCTTTCAAAATATGTATATTTGTGAGTATGTAGCATAAGTAGCCTTTCAAAAAATGTGCATATATGTGGGATGTAGCATGAAAAGGCTTGTCAAAAACATACATGGATGTGTGTCATAAAATTTCCTTTCACCAAAAAAATTTTATGTGTGCGTGTGTAAATGCATGTATATAGATATTTGTCATAAAATAGCACATGCCCCAATGTAATTATTTTGTAAAGCGCATGTTGACACTCGCACCATATAAGTGTTGTTTGGCTCTTGTTCGTAATGATTGGTATTTTTCTTGTAAACTAACTTTCCAAATGTTTGTCCTCGTAGGAAATGGCTCCGAAAAAGCTTTTCGCGAACAGATCTAGGAGGGACACCGCGGCTTAAGGGACCAATGCCGCCCCCGAGTTTGATAGCCACCGTTTTAGGAGCGCCGAGCACCAGCAGCGCTTCGAGGCCATCAAATGATGGTCGTTTCACCGAGAGAGACGCGTCCAGCTCAGGGACGATGAGTACACCGATTTTCAGGATGAGATAGCTCGTCGACATTGGACGTCGCTGGTCACTCCCATGGCTAAGTTTGACCCAGATATAGTCCTGGAGTTTTACACTAATGCTTGGCCCACAGAGGAGGGAGTGCGGGACATGCGGTCATGGGTGAGGGGTCAGTAGATTCCCTTTGACTCAGATGCCCTCAGCCAGTTCCTGGGTGACCCGCTGGTGTTAGAGGAAGGCCAGGAGTGCGAGTTTAGTCAGAGGAGGAACAGAGCCGATGGGTTCGACGAAGAGGCCATTGCCCAGCTATTATGCCTATTGGGTAAGGATTTCGCTCAAACCGCAGCAGGGAGGCGGGTGCAGATCATGCGCACCAGCATAACCACCTTGACCTAGAGGTGGATGGCATTTCTGCTCAGCAATGTCTTACCTAGTGATCATAACTCCGACCTTCCTCTGCCGAAGTGTCAGCTGGTGTATGCCATCCTGACACGGATGAGCGTTCATGTGGCTCAGTTGATTGCTGACGCCATCTATTTATTTGCAGGTATGCCACCCACCAGGCACCCTCTAGACCCGGATAAGTCTAACAGGGCCCTGGGGTTTCCAACATTGATCATAGGCCTCTGCTAGTCATTCGGGGTTCCCGTCACACCTAGTAAGGTGATCCGACCGCCGATCACCCGGTCCTTCATTGAGAAATATTGCACGCCTAGGCAGGCACAGGGCGATGCACCACAGGCCGCAGACGCACCACCACCACCTCATCAGGCTGATCCTGCTAGGTCATTGGGCATGGAGCAATATCTACAACACTTGGTTCGCCAGCAGGCGGCCAACCACCGGGGGCAGGTGCAGATACATGAGTGTCTCTACCAGCTCCGCCTCAGTCAGCAGGGCTAGGGTTTCGTTCCTTTTGCGTGCCATACTCCTGATTAGTTTAGGGTTGAGGTCGCATGGCCCGGAGATTGGCCCGAGGCCTAGGCAGGGGAGGCGCCTGCAGAGGCTCCCGGCGATGCAGAGGAAGCCCGCATGGATGAGGAGATGATGGATTTGGTCGGTTTCTTGGGTGGGAGCGGAGCCACGTGACCATAGGATCCCCAGATTCATTCCTTTTTATGTTTCATCCTTTATCATTTACATGTTATTTTATTTCTAGTACTTGAGGGACTAACGTTTGTTTTTGTTGTTTTGATTGTCATTTGTTTTGTGCATACATTTTGTTTGGACTGTTGCGTTAGTGCTTACTTTATTGTCGATAATGTTTGTTGAAATTCCAGAACCGTGTAGAGTTTTCATTTAGGAACGTCGTCCTAAAATAAAATGAACAAACATCATGATAATGCCAAGAATAGAAAAAGAAAGAGGCGTTGTGAACAAATGTCATATCTGCATATAAAGAAAAGAAAAGAGTTTTCGTATATAAAAAGTGTATGGAAAGATTTTGTGTGTATAAATAATGTGTGAAAAGAAATTCTTGTGTGTGAGCAATGAGTGTATATAAAGAAAAATTTTGTATAAACAACTAGTGTATGTTGAAAAAGGAAAAAGAAATCTTTGAAAAGAATAGAGGTTTTATATAGACCATGTTGATATAAAGATAAAGAGTTTTAATACGTGTGTATACAGAAAAAGTTCTTCGTGTATAGGAATGTAGGTGTACAGAGAAAAGGCTTTTCTCATAAATAGTGATGGATGTATAGTTTTTGCAAACATGCATAAGAAAAGTGAAACAAAAAGAAAAGAGAGAGAAAGACCTCGAAGGTCAGCATGTTATGGTCATAGGAAGCACAAATCATTCGTAGAGAGCAAACATATCTTTTGGAAACAAGAAACTGACGCTAAGAATTTATTTTCCAAAATAACCGAGATAACAATGGATGGATTCGTTGAACCAATTAAAGAACATAATTTGGAAACGTTGGGTCTACTTGTGTAAATCCCAAGCCTTAGTATCATGATGTCATAAACTGAATGCTTGAGTACCCACCTAGCTGTATGCATGACTAATTTTGCACTTTATTTCCAAATCATCATTGTTACGCGTGCCTCATGGAAATGATAGGGAAGTTTAACCTGAAATCGACACCCTACACATAAATCTGTTTCGCCCCAAATATCAAAATCGAGCGCACACAATGAAAAGACCATGTTGAGACACAACCTTACGCTACTTTGAACCTTGGCCCATGAAGAAAATCCTCATCCTTTCCCCCGAAGAAGAGGACAGCAGAATCTCCTCAAGAGAGAGCGAATAATGAATGTTGAAACCCAAATTCCCAATCAAAAAAGAAAGAAAAGAAAGAAAAAAGAAAGAAAAGGAAGAAATGAAAGGAAAGAAAAGAAAAGGAAAAGAAGGATTCCCGATCAAAGATCGGAAGGAAATAAAAAGGAAAAGATCGGAGGAAAACAGAATAATTCTCGATCAATAAAGGAAACCAAGAAAGGGAACAGAAGATCTTCAGACCAGATAAATTTTCGGCGAGATAAATGACCGCCGCCAAAAGGAAAACCCATTTTGAAGTGGTTCTTCCTTTGGGATTGCCATTCAAGGTCACTCCCAATTGGCGATGTCCCACCCCACATAAACAAAGAGGAAAAGACCGAAACACCCAGCTTCCTCTCCAAAAAACACTACCCTCGAGAAAATCCTATTGATCCGTGATCGCGCGTGTAATCTTTTGGTTCGATAGGAAATCATGTGCAAAATAAAGTCATGGTGCAGCTATGGTTTGGAATTAGGGTAAAACACTTACCTGTGTGAGTTTTTATACACCATGAGTGATTTTATTCCCAGTTTCAGTTTGTCCCTACGTTTCCCCTGAATGTTCATTTAAAAGCTAAACGTTGCCGTCCTACCCTTCATTTTCGGTTACAAGGAAAACTATTTTGGCATAAGCATATTGTTTCTCTAAAATATGGTGCTATCGTGAATGATTTATTTTTGCTTGCTAAAGCATGTTAGCCTTTTAAGTGAAAGAACCTGGTGGACCATTCGGTCCTAAAATCAAATCTTATCCGGAGCCCCATGAATTGATTTCCATTCATGCATCCTCCATCATCGAGTTCGGATCCCCACGAATTGATTGCCTAGAGTTGTTCGTGTGTCCTCCACCATCAAGTCTAGAGCCCCATGAATTGATTGTCATTCATGCATCCTTCACCATTGAGTCCGGAGCCCCACGAATTGATTGCCTAGCACTGTTCGTGCATCCTCCACCATCAAATCTTATCCAGAGCCCCATGAATTGATTGTCATTCATGCATCCTCCACCATCGAGTTCGGAGCCCCACGAATTGATTGCCTAGCGTTGTTCGTGCGTCCTCCACCATCAAATCTTATTCAGAGCCCCATGAATTGATTTTCATTCATGCATCCTCCACCATCGAGTCTGGAGCCCCACGAATTGATTGCCGAGCACTGTTCGTGCGTCCTCCACCACCAGGTCCGAAGCCCCGCGAGTTGATTGCCTAGCGCTGTTCATGCGTCCTCCACCATCAAATCTTATTCAGAGCCCAATGAAATGATTGTCATTCATGCATCCTCCACCATCGAGTCCGGAGCCCCACGAATTGATTGCCTAGCGCTGTTCGTGCGTCCTCCACCATCAAATCTTATTCGGAGCCCCATGAATTGATTGTCATTCATGCATCCTTCACCATCGAGTCCGGAGCCCCACGAATTGATTGTCTAGCACTGTTCGTGCGTCCTCCACCATCAGGTCCGGAGCCCCATGAATTGATTGTCATTCATGCATCCTCCACCATCGAGTCCGGAGCCCCACGAGTTGATTGCCTAGCGCTGTTCATGCGTCCTCCACCATCAAATCTTATTTGGAGCCCCATGAATTAATTGTCATTCATGCATCTTCCACCATCGAGTCCGGAGCCCCACGAATTGATTGCCTAGCGCTGTTTGAGCGTCCTCCACCATCAAATCTTATCCGGAGCCCCATGAATTAATTTTCATTCATGCATCCTCCACCATCGAGTCCGGAGCCCCACGAATTGATTGTCTAGCACTGTTTGTGCGTCCTCCACCATCAAATCTTATCCGGAGCCCCATGAATTGATTGTCATTCATGCATCCTCCACCATCGAGTCCGGAACCCCACGAATTGATTGCCTAGCGCTGTTCATGCGTCCTCCACCATCAAATCTTATTCGGAGCCCCATGAATTGATTGTTATTCATGCATCCTCCACCATCGAGTCCGGAGCCCCACGAATTGATTGCCTAGCACTGTTCGCGCGTCCTTCACCATCAATTCTGGAGCCCCATGAATTGATTGTCATTCATGCATCCTCCACCATCGAGTCCGGAGCCCCATGAATTGATTTCCTAGCGTTGTTCGTGCGTCCTCCACCATGGAGTCCGGAGCCCCCCGAATTGATTGCCTAGCACTGTTCGTGCGTCCTCCACCATCAAATCTTGTTCGGAGCCCTATGAATTGATTGCCATTCATGCATCCTCCACCATCGAGTCCGGAGTCCCACGAGTTGATTGCCTAGCATTGTTCGTGCATCCTCCACCATCTTATTCGGAGCCCCATGAATTGATTGTCATTCATGCATCCTCCGTTATCAAGTACGGAGGCTTCGGTGAGGGGAAAATATGTTTTTTTTTGTTATTTTCCCAATCGGTTCCTTCACCAAACATGTGTATACGTGTATATTATGTTATGTTATTTTTTTGTTTTTGTTTTGTTTGTTTTGTTTTGTGGTGTGCAGAGAAAGAAGAAGGAGAGACTGGAGTCAATTATTTCAAATCGTTTTGGTTGGAACTATTGGGATTGAGATCAATTAAATCCCCATGATGGGCAAAGGATGGCCTTCGGGAATCATCATAGATTAATTACGGAAAAGGCTAAGACGGACAAAATCAGTGTCTTATCTTCACTTTCCTCCTATCTCCGATAAAAGGTAAGTAAAGAGGGGCAACTGTCATACCCTAATTTCGTTCAGGGACCATTGTTTGATGGCATGCAACCTTCGCTTGACCGCTTCGAGGAACTTGACACCCATTGTTGCACAATACGTGAAGTTCCGTGACATGCCGGAAATCAAAAGGAAGCATTGTCACACAATCCGTGAGGTTTTGTAACATTCCGAAAGCCAAAAAAGGGATGATTACATGATCCGTAAGGTTCCGTAACATTACGAAAGGAAAACAAGTATCGTTATGGAATTCATAAATTTCCGTTAACGTTACGGAAAAAGAATCAGCAAAAAAAAGGCAGGGGTGTATTTAGTAAATAGGGGGTGCAAATAGCAACCAGGCCCACTTGGGCCTTCCAGGATGTTCCTCTAGAAGGCGATTGCTTCTGGAGGAAGCAACCTAGCTCGCCTGGGCGAGCTGGGTGGCAAGCTCGTCCCTCATTTTCCTATAAATATGGGGAGGAGTGTAGGAGAAAAACGTTCAGCCCTCCTGGTATCTTGGGATCACTTGAAATTAGTGAAAAAAATCGTTTCCATGAAGAAAATCCACACCGAGGCGCTTCCGTAATGCATCCGAAACATTTCCGTGGGTGATTCCGTGAAGATTTTCCGCCATCTTTCTTTCGTTCTTCGTTGTTCTTCGGTCTTCAACCGGTAAGTTCCCGAAATTGAACTTTTTAATTCATTCTATGTACCCTTGGTGGTCCCTACTTGTTTGCGTACTTTTATTTTTAAGCTTTGTCCGCAAAAATCACTGAAAAAATGTTTTAAGGTCCAACGCCTCAGATTTTCTCACCAAGTAAAAATGGATCATTTTAAGGTCCAAGGCCTTAAATGACCACCTTCCAAGTAAAAAAGAATCACTTAATTCCACCTTCCAACTACGTAGGTCTGATTTCCTCTTCGATGGAGGGTACGTAGGAGCAAGAGCCCCGCTTTTGTCGACCTCAAAAATAAAAAGGAAATAAAAAGTCTAGATACATAATTTCACACAATTCTAATTTAAGGCTGTTGTCCTTTGGGACAAACGTGAGAGGTGCTAATACCTTCCTCAAACGTAAATACAACTCCCGAATCTGGAATATTCTTCATGACCGGTTTCCTTTGGTTTTTCTAATGTTTTCCTTTCAATAAACGTTGGTGGCGACTCCGCGCATTTTCCTCCTATGGAAGACGCACCCGTGAGCCTCGCCTCGCTCGCCCGCAAAAGGGTAGGTTGCGACAATCCCCATTCACAAAGTTTCAAAGGTTTAACTGCCTGAGATCTTTTTTTTAACACATTGGAGGGTACATCCTTTGTGGTACAAGTAGAGGGTACATCTACTTGGGTTTGAATGAGAACAAGAGAGGGTACATCTCTTGTGGATCAGTTCTAGTGGAGGGTACATCCACTAGGTTGTTCAAAGAGAAGAAGGGAGGGTACATCCCTTGTGGATCTTTGCTTGTAAAAGGATTTTTACAAGGTTGATAAGAAATCTCAAGGATCGCAAGTCGCTTGGGGACTGGATGTAGGCACGAGTTGTTGCCGAACCAGTATAAACATTCTTGTGTGTTTGTCTTCTTCTTCCTTACTCTTTTAATTTTCGTTGTGCACTTTAATTCCCGCTTTTACTTTTGGTTAAGTTTCTTTTCTATCATTCATTTACTTAACAACATAGTAAAAGCCTTAGAAGAGTAAATTTTTAATTAGTAAAGGTTTAGGAATAATTAATTCAACCCCCCCCCCCTTCTTAATTATTCTGAGGCCACTCAATCCAACAAAATTTACAGTTTTGCTTGTCCTCAAGCAAAGAAAGAACAATTCACTTGTCCTGAAGTGACAAATTTCAGTGGTCACTCAAAATGGTGTTTAACCATCATAGAAAAATTCAACCATATGAACTAAATATCATGGAATGCTTCAATCAATTGCTTTTCACAAACATGCAACTTTTCAAAGATAGGAACATACGCATTAGGGTCACAACTGAAATAAGCTAGTAAGAATGGCATAAATCAAGGAAGGATCATCAACCAAAACCTCACAGTCATTGTTTCACTCAAGCTCAAGTGTTTAGGCTCATTCCATTATAAACGACTAACACAAGCCCCAACCTTTGCATTTCATCTCATACCATCCAGAAAAAAACACAAAATGAATCTAAAGGACTTTCTAGGCTTGTAATGAGGTTAGGCTACCAACAAATCATGTTTTTTCTAGGATTCAAAAGCTTAGGTTTTAGGAGAGCATTCATCCATAGATAAACCTTTACTTTTGTTTATTCATTCCAATCCCATACCTGCCTTTTATTTGAGCACTTAGCTTCCATTGATTTGATTTGCAGCACACACACTTTTATACATTTTTATTTATACTTACAATTTTTTTTTACATATATATATACAGAAAAAAAATATGTGTATATACAGAAATAGTGTGTGTATGTTGTTTACTTTGACCACTTCAATTCTTACCCAGTATCTCCCCAAAATTTGGGACAAATTTGCTTTGAACCAAGCTTCATGTGGATGATGCTTTCCTACAACCTAAGTCAAGGTAGCAGGAAATAACACTATATAGGCTCAGGGTTCAATCGATCAAAAATCCATTCTGCTCAAACTAGGTGCAAGGGATATCATTCAAGCACATGGTCAGCTTTTTGGCTAAGTGGCTATCACAATCAAACACATGGCCTTCATCATCTTCAATTCATGCATCCAGTCCATACTTCAAAGATTCATGCAAAAATTAGTACTAAATGATAGTCGTTTCTCTCAAAATTTAAGGATCACACTCTCACCAGGATACGATAAATGCATTCCTTCACAATCAATCTGACAAGCTGACTAACATTTTCAGTCATACTTCCAATCACATGCTCATTCTCTTCTAATGACTGCAAGCTTGATCAAAACAAACAAGCTCATTTGGAAATGTAATGCCATAAAACTGAACTAAACTCTTCTTAAATCTAGTTCCCCAGCAACGACGCCATAAATACTTTGCTAGATTTCCCCTGTAGTTACTTTTTGGTTCACTTTTTCTTTATACAAATATGTTCAAGGGAAATCTGGTTTTCCGGAAAGCGGACCGGATCGTCAAGTATTTAAAATTAAAACAGATGAATCTGATATCGAACTCAGGGAACTAGTCTAAGACAGAGTTAAATTCAAAAATAAGGCATTGTTGAAAGAAACATTGATAATTGATGATTTAGAACCGGATTAAACTAAGTTTAGGCTACAAAAAGTAAAAAAAATGCAAGTAAGATTGACAACAGTAGGTAGAAATGTTGGGTCTTTCTAACAGACCAACTGATGTATATAAAGATATTTCTCTAATTAATCATGCTTTTGTGTTCTATGTTGTAGCCTAAATTACTAAATCTCGATCCCTAGTTAGAATGAATCAATCCAAGCTTCATCCTCAGATCCCTCTTGCTGGACTAGGCTCAATTTAGACAGCCCTCCTAGGTTTAGACTAACTTAAACTAAGCTTCATCCTTAGATCCCTCTTGTTGGACTAGACTCAACTTAAATATCTTACGAAAGTTTAGACTAATTTATCCTAAGCTTTGTCCTCATATCCCTCTTGTTGGACTATACTTAGACCAAACAACATTATTGTGACAACATATTTAAAACCAAAACTTAATCCGCAGATTCCTCTTGTAAGACTAAGTTCCAATTCTACTTCATGCAAGTTCTAAGGTAAAAATACATTTCCCAAAGCTAAAGTCACCTAACCAAGCACACAAATGGGTGATCAGACCAAGAGCATATAGAATTTAAGCATTAAACACAAGAAACACAATCAATTAGATATTAAATTAATTACATCAGTTGTTCTTTAGAAATCCCCAACAAGGGTGTTTGGCCAGCCATTATAGAAAAACCCCTAATAATAATAATGAGATTACAAAACCTAGGTATCTCTGCAAAAGTTGCTCCTCTTGCTTCCTCCAGAGCTCTTTTCCTGAAATAGGCACTGTGGTGTGCTTTGGAATCTGGGCAAATCATCTGCCTGCCCTAATTCTACACAAAACAGGCTTTAAATAGGCTTTGAATCCGCGACTTTGCGCCATCCTCGCGCTTAGCGCGAGTAAGTGGATTTGAGCTTAGCGCTAGTCGTGCGCTGAGCCTGGCTGAAAACAACTGTTGCGCTTAGCGCACTGATCTCACTTAATGTGCGGCCTTGATATAAATGCCCTACTAGATTCTTCTGTCGAGCTATGCGCACTAAAGCTTAGCCCATTGATCAGCTAAGCTCAACTGTCACTTTTAGCACTTCATGACGTAGCCTCTTTTTCACCAGAAATTGCACAATTTCATCATTAAATTCAATGGAAATATTCTAGAGACAGCTTTAACCATAAAACAAGATTTATTTACAAAATCACTTCAAAATAACCATAAATTGGGGGAACTGTACAAGTTTTGGAAAATGTTTTCTATACTAAAAGTTAGTCGTATAAGATGACTAATAAACTTCCCCAAATTTATAGTTTTGCTCGTCCTCAAGCAAAGAAAGAACAGTTCACTTGTCCTCAAGTGACAAGCTACAGTGATCACTCAAAATGGTGTTTTCTTCACAGAGAAATTCAACCATATGAATTGAATATCATGGACTTCTTCAATCAATTTATTTTCACAAACATGCAGCTTTTCAAAGATAAGAACATACACATTAGAGTCACAACTGAAATAAGCTAGTAAGGATGACAGAAATCAAGGAAGGATCATCAACCATAACCTCACAGTCATTATTTCACTCAAGCTCAAGTGTTTAGGCTCATTCCATCATAAACAACTAACACAAGTCCCAACCTTTGCATTTCATCTCATGTCATACAACAATGAACACACAAAATGAATCCGAAGGACTTTCTAGGCTTGTAATGGGGTAAGGCTTCCAACAATTCATTGTTTTTCTTGGATTCAAAAGCTTAGGTTCTAGGAGAGCATTCATTCATGGATAAACCTTCACTTTTTCATTCATTCACATCCCATACTTGCCTTTTATTTAGGCACTCATCTTCATTTCATTATTTTGCAGCATACACACTTATTAATTTCATTTGTATTTACAGTTTTTTTTAACACAAGATATACAGAGACATTATGTGTATGTACAGAAATAGTGTGTGTATGCTATTTACTTTGACCATTTCAGTTCTTACCCAATGCCTCCCCCAAATTTGGAACAAATTTACCTTGATAATTACTCCCCCAAATTTGGGACAAATTTGCTTTGAACCATGCTTCCTGTAGATGATGCTCTCCTATAACCTAAGTCAAGGTAGCAGGAGAATAACGCTTTATAGGCTCAGGGTTCAATCAATCAATAATTCATTCAGCTCAAACTGGGTACGAGGGATAATTCATTTAAGCACATGGTCAACTTTTTGGCTAAGTGGTTATCACAATCAAACATGGCCTTCGTCATCCTCAATTTCATGCATTCAGTCCATACTTCAGAAATTCACACAAAAATTAGTACTAAATGATAGTTGTTTCTCTTAAAATTTAAGGATCACACTCTCACGGGGATACAGTCAATGCATTCCTTCACAATCAATCTGATAAACTGACTAACATTTTCAGTCATGCTTCCAATCACATGCTCATTCTCTTCTAATGACTACAAGCTTGATCAAAACAATTATCTCATCATTTCAATCCACTCAAATCATACAATTGCTCATTCAAATCATTCTCAAACACTCAATTCATGCAAAACAATCCACTGTAAATCATTTTCAATCAATTCACTGTTCAAACAAGCTTTTTGGTACAAGCAAACAACTCAAAGTGCTGAAATTTAAATAACTGGAATTTAAAAGAATTGAAATATAAAAACTGGAATTAAAATTACTGAACATAAATCATAAATAACTAAAAATAAACTAAAATGTTCAAGATGCACAAATTTAAATGTCCTGCTCTTGTGCATGCTCATTAAGGTCCAACACCTGAGCAGTTGGACAATCCTAAAAGATAGGCTGCTCTAACTCATATGCTGGTGTAAATGGTATGGCATCATCAGGTATGGGTGCTGGGGATGGCTTTGGGATTTGGTCTGTAGATGTCCCCTCCTCTTGAGCCATGTGTGCATTGTGACATCCTGGAATTTCTACTCGAAATTTTGTAAGTGTTACATTTAAATAATTATATATATATGTATATATATATATATATATATATATTAGTATATATTATTATTCAGTATATATGATGCAAGCCTACCCTGCAAGGGCATTGGATAGAAAACTCCAAGTAGATTGGGCCAGAGATGCAAGAGAAGGCCCTAGGGTTCTTATGAGCCTTAGGGTAGATTTCGGGCCCATGGGCTAAGTACGAGCCCACTTATCTTTGTAAATATTAGATTAAGGTTTCATTATTTTTGGGCCTTGTATTTAGGGCTCCATAATGTAGGTAGGGTACCCTAGAAATATAGGATTTTTCAGCCCTTGTATTTTAGGGCACCTAGACTAGTTTTTGTATTAGGGGTAGTTTTGTAATTTCACATGCACTAAGTGGATATTTGATGTGTGTGGTTGGAAATAAATTTAATTGAATTGGTAGAAGCCCAATCCAATTAAATTTTAGAGGGGGAGGTGAGCATTTGCTTACTACACCCCATTGCCACATCATATAGTCACACTTTGTGCATGTCCTTCATGCTTTTCATGCCTCATGACACCTAAGCACACTTAGTGGAGAATCTTGGAATTGATCTTGGATTAGTGGGCTGAATCATAACTAAAATTCACTAATCATAATTAGTGAAATTTTGGCTCCAAAGTTTGGCTCCACAAATTCAATTTCAAATTCAAGTGAAATTTGAATTTCCCTCCAATTTTGTGTGACACTTAGGCTATAAATAGAGATCATGTGTGTGCATTTTTTTCAACTTTGATCATTTGAATATTAAACTTCAGATTTCAAAGCTCATTTAGAACACAAAATTTCGTGCTCTTCTCTCCCTCTCTCCTCATTCATCTCCTTCTTCCTCCAAGCTCTTATCCATGGCCTCCTATGGTGGTGAGCTTCTTCTAGACTCATCTTCTCCTTGAAGTGGCATCTCCTCTCTCTCTTCCTTTCTCCATTTCGCTGCCATTCATCTTCCAAGAAGCAAAGGAATCCATTGATGAAGAAGATCCTAGGCCTACAAGCTCCAATGGAGCTTACATCAATATATATATATATATATATATATATATATATATATATATATATATATATATATATATATATATATATATATATATATATATATATATATATATATATATATATACCAGAGATCAGCGGAATAAAATCAAACGGACAGGTTGGAAGTAAGAATGCAGTATGATAAATGAAGGCAAAATATAAATTGTAAAACAGATATCAAGGGCACACCGAAGCGGCTTACAAACCCAGGTTTTTGAAAACAAAGAAACCGAAGCGGCGGCAGAGCCGCACAGGATCGGTGAGGGGAGAAGGGAGATATGAAAAACAGAACTTGAAATTTATTGAAACCGAAAGAAAAGCTTACAAAGAGTTTTTCCCTAGGCAGAGCTTCTCTCTCTAAAAACCTGATTCTGAGACTATCTGAAGGGTGCCTCACAAAGGGAACGAGGACTCCTTTAAATAGACTCAATTTTTACTGTTTCTACAGTGTCGGTAATGTTTACTGGAACTGTTACAAAACTTTTACAAATTACATTTCTTAAAAGATTCTGACAAATTAGTTATAATAATTCATGATTACTACAACTAATTAATCGTCGTCTAATGATATACCGAAACAATCATCTTCATTCTGGTAGAATGGATCGTCTTCTTGGTCATCATTAGTCTCTGATGATTCAGCTTCCTTTTTGGAAGGTTCTTCTTCCACTTCCTGTTGAACTAGTTGGAGAACTTCTTTGAGATTCTGAGCAAGACTCTCTTTAGATTTTGAGCTTGCTAAGAATGCTGCCAGTTGCGACTTCTGATTCAGGAACAGAGATGTCTCTGGATCAGCAGGTTTAAGGAACTCAGGATTGCTCTGGAACCAGTTCTTGACTTGATCTGGAGCAGCCTTTGAAGTATCGAATTGTGACCACCATTTTACAAAGGCGTGTCTCTGTAACGGTGGATATTGCTTGCTGTTTTCAGTTTTTCCGTATCTGTATTGCCATGAAAAAATCCATGACAAGGCAAAACTGGAAAAGTATTTTAGATCTGTTGGAATACGTGATTCCTTGCTATTATAGAGCTTGTTGAATTGTTGGAATCCCTGTTGGACTTCTTCTGGGAATATTTGTGGAATTGGTCCGAAGTAGTTCCACCATTGGAGGAACCAATTTGGAAAATTATACACAGTATTATTTTTAAAGTAAATTAGCCATGAATGCTTGAATTTACTATTTTGATGCCAGAACACATTGGTCCAGGCGTCGATGTAATCCCAATAATTATATCCTACGGGGTTAAATGGAGCAGAAAATTTTTTGGGTTGGTTTAGGTTTGAGCCATAATGTCGTGGCTGCATAACCTTTAGGATTTGGATTGTGGAATGGGTATTTAGATTTGGATCTTTGGGGTCTTTGAAGTGTTTAATAGATACTGAGTTCGTATCTATTAGAATGAATTCGTAGAATTTACGGGTTTTGTTTGTGGCTATTGGCCTGTAATGGAATCCTGGGGGGAATACTTTGGCGGTTGCTTTGAAGGGATTCTTGTCCCAGTATTCTGGTTCCATTTGTAAAAAATTGAAAAACTTGTTTTTTGAAATATAACTGCTGCTGGGTTGTGATGTTGATTCTTGTTGAGTCAACGATTGGCTTGGTCTTTGGTTGCAGACAGTTTTGGTCTGTTTGGCCTTTTGGATTTGTTTTTGCAGATCTGTTTCAGAATCATCGTCTGATTCTGAGGCCATTTCTACCCAGGTCTTTTTGGCCAATTTTGGTATTTTGGTGAGGCCTATATCTTCTAAGGCCAATAGAGTTTGTATGGACCAGGCATAGTCAGCCACAGTCTGTTTGGTTGTTGTTGGTTTTGGGGATTCCTGAGTTGATGACTCAGGTTTGGCGGTAGTTATCTGGGTCAATGACCCTTCAATTTTTCCTTTCTGGGTTGATGACCCAGTCTGGGTAGGTGACCCAGAAGATGTTGCAGTTGCCTTTTTGGTTATTGGCTCTGGTAGAGCCAGTAGAACCTCTTTTCCTTTTGTACTGGATCTTCCTCCTCTGCCGGAGGAACTAGACACCTTAGGAGGCATCGGGAATTTTCTGTAAAAATTCACGGGTGAGGTAGTCAGGTAGAGAGTTGGAAGAGCCCTTGATATATTCTATATTAAAATCAAAGACACTCAAAATTGCTTGCCATCTTGCAAAAATCTGTTTTGAGGCAAGGTTTTTTACATCCTTCTATAAAATGTCTTTGGCTGATTTGCAGTCAACCCTTACTAAAAAATTTTGATTTAATAAATCAAATTGAAATTTGGAAATGCATAAAACAATTGCTAAAACTTCTTTTTTAACAGTTGAATACTTTAATTGTGCAGGATTCCAATGTTTTGAAGTATATGCGATGACATGTTCTTGACCATGAATTTCCTGTTTGAGGATACCACCGTAACCGATGTCTGATGCATCAGTTTCGACAACTTTGAATGCCTGTGGAATAGGAAGATACAGACATTTTATGGATTGGACTTTGACTTTGATTTCTTTAACTGTTTGGGTATGGAGGTCAGACCAAGGAGGCGGATTTTTCTTTAGCCTATCATGCAATGGTTTGACAATATTATTTAAGTAGGGGACAAATTCTCCTACGTAATTTAGACAACCTAGAAATCTTTGTAACTGGGTTTTGTCTAAGATTTGGTTGGGAAATTTGCTAGCAAACTCTATTGACCTTTCGATTGGAATGATTGTACCTTGATAAATATTGTGACCAAGGAATCGAATTCGAGTTTGGAAAAGATTGATTTTTGATTTGGAGACTGCCAAACCATTTTGTTTAATGATATGAATGAAGGTTTGGAGATGTTTGAAATGTTGGTCAATGTTTTGGGAAAAGATTAAAACATCATCTATGTAGACAATGACAAATTTTGAATAAGGATTAAAAATATCATTCATAATTTTTTGAAATTCTGAAGGGGCATTCTTCAGTCCGAATGGCATCACATTCCATTCATATTGCCCGAAAGGTACAGTAAACGCTGTTTTGTACCTATCTGATTCTTGGATTTGGATTTGCCAAAATCCAGATTTCATATCAAATTTTGAAAATATCTTTGCAGAATTTAATCTGTTAAGCAAATCCTTTTTGTTTGGAATAGGATATCTAATCCATTGTAATGCTTGATTTAGTGGTTTGTAATTTATGACTAAGCGGGGTGTTCCGCGCTCAATCTCAGATTGTTTGTTGACATAAAAAGCCGCACAAGACCATGGGCTTTTGCTTTTCCGGATTAGGCCTTTATCAAGCAAATCCTTGATTTCTTTTTGACAGTATTGAAGAAGTTCTTCATTCATTTGGATTGGTCTGGCTTTGGTGGGGATTTGTTTTTCCCTAAAGTCTTTCTCATAAGGGAGATCAACAATATGTTTCTTTCTATCCCAAAATGCATGTGGCAATTCAGAACAGACGATTGATTCAATATGTTTTAATAAAGATTGAATTTTTTCTTTTACTTGGGGTTTTCCCAGTTGTATCTGAATATTATTAAAATATACTTCTTCTTTTAAGAAGTTAATTTGATTAATCTTATTTTCTATAAGATTTATATTTCTGGAAATTGGTTTAGTAGAAAAATTAAATATGATTTTTCTTCCTAAATAATTTGTGGTTATTCCTTCATTAGATATTTGGATGGGAAACAGGGCTCTAATGAAAGGCGTTCCTAAGATTACTTCATTCTTAAGGTTTTTTACCAGAAGAAAGTTTGTGTTAATCCTAAGACCTTGGTTTTCAATGATTGCATTTGATAGCTTGAAATTAATTTTTAATTTTGAGTCGTTTGCCGTACTTAATTTTTCTGAGGTTTTCTCAAAGAATTTTGTAGGAATTAATCCTTCTAAAATGCAGTTTGAATCAGCCCCTGTGTCAAATAGGGCCATTGTTTCTAAAACGAAATCGTTAATAATTATTTTTATGTTTATGTAAAATTTTTGGATTTTAATCTTGTTGATTAATCCCATAAACATATCATCTTCTAAATTTTCTGGTGGGTTTTCCTCACTGTTGTTGGCACTTTCAGGATCACTATCTTCCTCAAGCTGAGAAAGAATGATCTGATGAATTTCTTGTTGTTGACGAAGTTCTTTTACTTCTCTTTTTAGATTGTTTATCTCTGTTTGGAGATCTTGGATTGTCGCTGGCTTGGTTGAAGAATTTTCTAATCTCTTGAGTATGTTACTTACATTGAATTTGTTGTTTGTGATAAAATCCTTTTGCCTAGGTTTTACCTCTAATGTTTTCTTAAGTTTTTCCAGGAAAACCTTCTTTTCCTGGGGGTCAGATATGGAATTGATTGCTTCAAACAAGAGATCTTGTTCTCTCGTTAGAGTATTGATTTGCCCATCATCATCATCTGTTGATGATAGTTGGTCATCCTGTTGGATTAGATTTAGGTTTTCATTGGAAGGCTCGGAGGATGAAGTTTTTGTTTCTTCCTCTGAGGTTTCTATAAGCAAATTGTTTATATGTTCTTCAATTGTTGGTTCTAGGTTGAGGTTTCTTAACTTCTTTTTTAGTCTACAATATTTGCTGATGTGGCCTTGTTTTCCACAATTGTAGCACGTTATTTTTTATTTTGTTTTTTGTCTAGGATTTTCTATTTCTCTACTGGTTGATGGTTTGTGTGAGTATCTCCTCCTCGGAAATCTCTTTGTATTGACCGGTTTATTCTCATGGATTTCTTTTCTTGAAGATTGTTTTTTCTTTTGCTTTGGACAGGCCGGTAGACCAAATTGTTCGCAGAAAGAACCTAAATCTTTCTTTGTTTGAGCCTTTTCTTTGGCTAATTGCCTCTGAATTTTGTCATCCTGACAAATTTTTAAGGCTACCTTTTGAACGTAAGAAATTAATTGGCCATAGCTTAAACTTTCATATGGAATATCTCCATTGGCAGATTGACTACGGATTTTATCTCTAACCTTGTCTCCTAATGATCTGGGAAGACCGACTAGAAATTTTTCTTTCCAAAAAGGTTGTTGACTATCTTCTCTTGTGTAAACCCTAGTCAGGAAAGTATCTCTGTACCACCTAAAATCTGCTAAGGTTCTACACTTAAGATTTGATAATAATTATGCAGACCTATCTTTCCACAAGGATGGGTCTCCAATGAAATGTTGGGCTATTGTAAAAATTAATGTGTTAACAGCGTCAGGAATCTCTTTATCATCGTCATTAGTAATAACTTTTCCATTAAGATCCGTCTTAACTGCGCTGTAAATTTTTTACTTTTCTTCGTTAGTGAGATGATTATCCCACCATCCTTTCAGTTGTCTAGAATATCCTGCCACTAAGATATCTATAATGGTTTCTTCTGAACATTCATGGGATGTTTGGTAAGCCGTGGCTACCATGGTCATATGTTGGAGTGTATTCATGATGTTATACTCCTTTTGTGCATCTATGTTCCATTCATAGATGTTGTTTGCACTAAAACTCTTAAAATTGTTTTCACCTCTTTCCTCTAATAGTAGGTCAGGGGCAGTTGGACGTTGATAATATAATTTGGAGGGTGTTTTCCAGTGTTTGGAATTAATTGGATTTATATTCTTTTCTGACACTGATCCTATCTCAGTTGTGTTATCTGAGCTTTGGTCACTATCTTCATTAATAACATTAATTAATTTGGAGGTACTTCTTGTTACCATTTTGGAAGTATTTTCCGAGGCTTGGGGAGTATCTAGAATGACCTTAAGTAAACTACCAATCTTGTTAAGTAATTCACTATGGTTATCACCTACGCCTTCAATTAAGGATTTAGTTTTTCTAAGTTCCCTAATTTTTCATTTAGCCTTCTCACTAACTTTGAAAGGTTTGAATAAAGGTTTTTCAATGGGGATGCTTGGCGAAGCTTCCTCAATTGATTTTTGTTTAGGAACTAACTTAGTTTTTATGGTTTCTCCTAAATCTTGTAAATATTTATTGGTATAATTCGCCTGTTCCATTAGCCTCTTGATGTCTTTAGAGGTTACTTCCTCGTTGACATCTTTTGTCTTGAATGGAATTGCCATGACAGGTTTATTGTTACTGTCTTTGATATTTGGTAGTTGATATTGTGTTGCGGGAGGTAATTCCGATTGGATTAACTCACCATCCTTAACTTGCCAATTTGTTATGACATTTGTTGTTGGATCACCTATGATGTCTTGTTTCCAAGGGTAATCTATATCCTTTCTGATGGCACAAGCATGAAACCAATCAAAGAACAGGACATTAATTTTGACTCGTTCGACAAATTCGTAGAACTTGTCTTGGATTTGTTTTCTGTTTGTACCCTTGTAATGTTGGAAAAACCATCTCCTTTGAGGTTCATTCTCCGGATAATAGAAATCTTTCCTAAGGGTTTCCTTATCAATGCTAAAGTTGTCAGATAACATCATAAGGTTCCATAGAAGAGTATGTTGGGGATTGGATCGACTTTTGGTCGTCCTCTTGTTCTTGGTTGTATGTTGTTCTAGGTATGCTAGAAGTGGTGTCTATTCCTTGGAGGTTTACAGTAGGGAACTGGTTGTGTGACTCAGATCTAGTTAATCCTACTGGAATTGAACGGGTTCTAGCCGAAAAAGACCTTCTGGCTGACTCATATTCAGTCCTAGAGGCTTCTATCCTTGATGAAAAAGAATTTCTCCTATTGATGGTTATCTCTACCTTTCCGGAGTTATCTTGCTTGATATGTTCTATGGTCGGAGCGGGTCGGGGAATAGACGGTGTTGCCTTATCCATAACCCATCTTTCGGGAAGAGTTACCTCATCCCATTTTATTTATCTCGGGAGAGAAACGTTAGCCTTTGTCATATCAGTGATAAACAAGGTTGTTTCTCCTTTTTGAGGTTTTAACAGGACTCTAGATGCACAAGTATTCATGACCTTATACTGGATCCTATAAATTAAGGCTGCTGGGATTGATCCTTCTTTCATGTCTAGGCCATGAAAGTGGATGTTTAAGAACAGAGAGTCAAGAATGTTTCTGTCCATCAGACTCACTGTCTTGTTTGGATAACAGTTAAAATATATTGGACCTTGTCCTAGGCTGGTTTCGACTGTTCCAATTAGGGAGTCTTCAAATTGATTATGCCTAATGTCTCTTAGACACATTAAAACTGCTGCATCTATGCCCATATCAATTAAGGGCTTGATGGCTACTTGTACACAACCGATGTGTAGATATTTATACTTACGGCTATGTTCATAAATTGAATTTTTTTAAAGCAAATGAAATTCTTCCCCTATATCTTGTCCTAGAGGAATATTGTTTTCTACTGTTTTGATTATGTAATCAAAGTTGTGTTTGTCTTTTATTGTTTCAGGAACGTATAGTTGATCCTGAGGGATTTCTGGAATGTTCCAGTCATCCATGTTTTGATTGATATCTTCGAACCGGACTTCCTCATCGAAGAGATTGTGTTTTGGGGCGACCTCTTGGGTCTGGTTGTCTTGATCATTTAATAAATTGGAGTTTCTTGAAGAAGATGATGAGGAGGAGTTTGAGCGAAAAGAGATACGGGAAAAAGATCGTAATAGTCTAGACATGATTATAATATTCTCTAATATCTTTGCCCTCATGTGGTTCCATAGGAATATCTCCGTAAGTAAATATGTCACAAAATTTTTCTGGATCTGGATTATTTTTAAGAAAAACTCTTTTTTAAAAAAAAAAAAACAGTTTGAACGGCAATCCTATAGCCACCAGTGTATTATGTCTTGATATTTTGGTTAAACAGTACACCTTAGCCTTACCGCCCTTTATCCAACACGGGTCTTACTGCTACAGTACCATTCAACTAAAATATTAGACTGCTGTACTTCCAGGAAGTACTGTTCAAACACTTACTGTATTATGTCTTGAACGGCAATCCTATAGCCACCAGTGTATTATGTCTTGATATTTTGGTTAAACAGTACACCTTAGCCTTACCGCCCTTTATCCAACACGGGTCTTACTGCTACAGTACCATTCAACTAAAATATTAGACTGCTGTACTTCCAGGAAGTACTGTTCAAACACTTACTGTACAAATCAAAGTAAAATATTACGTGTACTATACAAGACTTTAGTTCCAGATCCATAAAATTTGTTAACATATGTCCTTACGGACAGTATTCCTTACGGACAATATATATATATATATATATATATATATATATATATATATATATATATATATATATATATATTCTTGGTAGAAGTATGTACATTGGGGGAAAGATATGCAGGTTAGACTAATTAACAAAGAGTAACCCATAACCGAACGGTTATAGATTAATTCACAATTAATTAGTCTAAAAATTACCGTTTTGCGTGCAACTTATAATTTAACAAAACCCACCTCTGAACCACGCTCAGGGTTTCATTCTGAGCGTTTATATATATATATATATATATATATATATATATATATATATATATATATATATATATATATATATATTGCCTAATTTCGAAAACAGGCCCCGACAGGTGCAGAGAAACGCAAGAAACTGGAACCAGAGAGGCGGCACACAAATCGAGGCAGGATTTCAGCATCCAAAAATGTTCATTTTTTTTTCTTCCTTATGGCTAAGTATGATGTCAAATCAAAGGAAAAAGGTGGGCCCTTTTGCTCCACTAAAAATAGGACATGTGGCAATTGCTTTTAGAAAAGAAAATGAAAAAGAAAAGAAAATCATTTTTTTTTCTTTTATAAAAAGCCCAAATCTTCTCTCTCTTCCTTCAGAAAAATTTCAGCAGCTTCTTCCTCCCTTTCACGTTGATTTTTCTCTTCTTCTTCTCCACCATTGTTGCCTCCATTGAAGCTCCAAATTCCTCTTCATTTCTACCCCAAATTGCAAGGAAAAGCTATTTTCGGAACCTAGGAGCCTACCTCTACTTCGTGGGGCTTTAAATTTCAGGTAAGGGTGGACTTCTTCTCACTTGAAATTTGTGGGTGTTGGGTTTTTGGGAGCTATAATGGGTAGTTCTACTAGGTTATTGCCTTAGGGTAGTTATTTGTGAAGGAATTTGTTGAAATTATGCTAAACTTGACATGTTTGATGTGAGCAAAACTACCCATGTTGATTTAGGGTTTCATAATGATGCTTTGTGATATATGTATGCTTAAAATGTAGATAGAAAACTGGTAGAGATGATGGGGAGAGTTAACTTAGGGTTAAATGTGATAATGGTAGTGTTGTAAGTGGAAAAGTGTGAGATTTTGAGGGTTAGAAAAGCCAAATTTGGGGTTAGTGGAGATTGGAGTCTAAAGTGAGTTGATTCTAGTTTAGAATGTCAATTTGGACTTGTAGAAAAGCTTGGGCAGAGCAAATGAGAAAAATGAGTGACAAATGTGAAAGAAAAGAGCCATTTATAGGATAAATTGGGTGCTGAGAGGTCAAATTTTGAATAGGTAGAGTTTTCACCTTAAAACCAGTTTGAGCAAGTCTAAATCAATGTTATAGACTTGATGAAGATGAGAGTTTACCCCAAAATTACCCAATTCTCATTTTCACCTTTCAAACCTTGAGAATTCACTAAATTGGTGGGTTTTGGATACCTATATTTTGCTTTACCTTGGTTTGAAGTTTGTTTTTGGTTTGAACATGATTTATACATGGTTTAGGACTTGTAGGATCCAATTTGAGTGAAATTGGATACAAGCAAGCTAGAATTCGAAATCTGCCAAATTATACAGCAAAAGCTGTCAAATTGTGCAGCAAATTTTACCAAATGTGCAGAAAAATGGTTGTGCAGTGCTAGTCACGGGAAAGGTAGTACATCTCGTGTTCTAGGCATTCTCTTGCAGATCCCAACGGTCAAAATTTAGATTTCTGTATTAGGAACCTCCAATAAAATTTTCAAGGCGATCCAATGGTTAATGAATCGGAACGAAGAGAATGTTGCTGGGGTATGTGAGTGGGAAAAATTGTGGAATTTGAATGAGTTTTGTGCAGAGTTTTCTGCCTCCACTTTGTTTTTCTTGGTTTAGGGTAGTTTCATGAAAAATGGAATTGAATTGTTTGGATATTGTGAAAGCTTGGAGGGGTTGATGGGGACCCGGTGCTGAGAGGAACGAGGATAAGGGCTACGTAGGAGTGCGTGAGTTCAATTTAAAGGTGGGCAACTAGCGATGGTGTGCTTATGCTTGACTTTTGGAAATGGGATAGTTGATTTGCATCATCGCCCGATCGCCACCTAGTATCACATATGACGGGTGCCCCATAATCCAATAAGCTTGATGTGGGAAAACGTGGAAGAGTCAGTCTTCCTACTTTTGTTTGTTGACCACAGAGTGGTACCTAGAGATATATCGCGGGGGTCAGGAGACCTTGGGGACGTCAGGTGGGGTGCTATTGCCCAAAACCAAGCTTGGCCAATCCCGACCCAACCCGGGCATAGTCAGTCAGTGAGAACCTGTGACATACCTAAGCACTCCAGCTCCTGGCAGTCAACCAATAAAAGAACAAAGTCCACGAAGCAAGGAGGCTTGTGTGGCGGCTGGCCAACTATGTATCTTGGGTGGTATCCGAAAATTACCCTCTAGTAATCGATTACCATTCGTGCGTAATCGATTACAGGGTTTAAAATTGGAGACAGGATGTTAAGTAGCTTCTGGTAATCGATTACCAATTGTGTGTAATCGATTACATAGTGCTACCTGCTACTAGTAATCGATTACCATTTATGTGTAATCGATTACACAGTGTAACTTGTAGATTCCAATGTGTAAAGGCTGAGTAATTCGTTTTTGGGCACTGGTAATCGATTACATACTTTGGTAATCGATTACCAGAGAGGAAATCCCTTGGAAAAGACATTCTGACTATGCGTAGCCGTTATGGGACGCAATGTATTGTTACCTATGTAGTTAGATTTCATTTGAAAGAGTCTACCCACTTTCTTTCATCTCTTGTAGATCGCGATGGCAGCGCAGTTGATCCATGATCGCGTTGTGATGGAGTGCCTAGAGGGTGTTTGGGAGACCCTCGAAGGCAATGAGAGGTGCCGATTCCGTGGCACAATTCAACTCACTGCTACTTCATTAGTACATCCGAAGGAACCAGCACACACACTTCAGTAGCCTGTGGAGTGGATACTACCTACACCTACTCCATATCGACTAGTTGAGCCGGTTCAAGTGATAGAGGCGTCATCCTTTGAAGAAGATCCAGAGGAGTTACCTCCTGAACCTGCTATGGACGCCCTTGACTTACCTGAGGATGATGAAGACCCACTCCCTGATGTTGATTCCCCAGAGGATATTATGTCAGCATCTGAGGCAGACTCTACAGAGGAGAGTGGCCCTGGAGGGACAGCGAATAGTGACGACTCTTCATCATAGCAGACGGCTCCTGAGACTAGGCGTACATACTTTTTGTGGGTGGGTGTATCTAGTTCAGACTGCTAGGTTTACTCTTTTGATTTTTGGGTGGGTAGACCTATTGTATAAAAATTTTGATGATTGTATATATTGTGGCTGAAGCCACCACAGTTGTTACCTTTGCTCTGGATGTCACTATGTTATTTTGCAGACTCCCATATTTTGGACAGTTGTAGATGATAAAAACAATTATGTTTTATCTTGTTATTTGAAAAGGAAATGTTAAAGAACTTTATTTGAAAAGAGTTTACCGACCGCATCTTATTATCTTTCACATGACAACCTAAAATGATGGCTGGTATATTTTTGAAAGAGGAAAATAGTTTGGAAGTTATGAGTGATAAGAACGAAATGAATCCAAATAGAGTTGTGAACTGGCCATTCAGGACTCTATAGTGATAATTTTCCTTCTGAATTTAATTACCGTGAAATGAATAACAGTGCGAAAAAAAAAATTCCCCATGGTTTCTGCTATTTAATTTACTACTATTAAACCAGTCATTATTTAGGGACGCCACAATTGGTGGTATCAGAGCAAAAGTTGGATTCTAGTGAACCTATCCATGGTTTTACTGTGTGAATGTTGTGTATCTCTGAAACTTGGAAATAGGTTTCGGGGAGTGACGTTAAGTCACAAATTGTGTGTAATTCTACCTTCTTGTCTTAAGCAGGAAAGTGCAATTGATTTAGTAGAATTGTTGTATATATATATATATATATATATATATATATAGAGAGAGAGAGAGAGAGAGAGAGAGAGAGAGATATTGTTGTAACTGTCATAGCCAATATGGTACACTCTCTTAGTAGAATGTCTTGGATATTGATAGCTTCCCTACAGGTTAGGTATGGCAGGACGTGGTAGGGATCAGAACCGTGATGCCCTAGACCGCATCACAGCCGTGCTGGAAACGCTAGTGCAGTAACATGATATGGAGCTGGCAGAGTATCGGGGACTCATGGCTTTCCATAAGAACCACCCGTCGAAGTTCAGTGGGGACTATGATCCAGAAGGTGCTAGGTTATGGTTAGCTGAGACTAAGAAGATTTTCGAGGCGATGGGTTGCCTCGAGGAGCATAAGGTCCCTTATGCGACGTTCATGCTCCAAGGAGAAGCTGAGAACTGGTGGAAGTTCGTGAAACCTACATTAGCAGCACCTGGAGGCGTGATTCCTTGGAATGCCTTCAAGGAAAAATTCCTAGACAACTATTTTCCATGAGATCTCAGGAAGCGAAAGGCAAGGAAATTTCTGGATTTGAAGCAGGGAAACATGTCCGTTGGAGAATACACGGCCAAATTTAATGAACTTCTACAGTACTGGCCTCAATACCAAGATGCTCAGACCGAAGAAGACATATGTGCTCAGTTTGAGAATGGGCTTCGACTGGAGATTCAACAGGCAGTTAGCTACATGCAAATCACATATTTCAATCAACTGGTGACAAAGTGTCGAATATTTGAAGACAAGATGAAAGAGAGGCAAGCCAGAGGCTTTGGAGGACCACAGAGAAGCCACCCTTTTAGAGGAAACAGTAATAAGAGGATGAACTCATATTCCAGCAACAAGGGGAAACAACCTATGGCTACGTCCAACATGAGCCAGTCAAAGGGAACTGGGGTACATTGCTTTCAGTGCGGAGGATCGCATCTTAGGAGAAATTGCCCACAACTCCAGCAGACACAGGAAAATCGTTGCTATATTTGTGGCAAGGTAGGCCATTATGCTTGGGAGTGTAGAATAACTGGGAGACCGACGGTAACTGCCAATTCTAACACAGTCAATCGTGGATCTACTAATCCCACAAGGAGCGATAATGTTAGCAAAAACAACAACATTAATGATGGAAGACCAAAGGTACCCTCCCGGGTATTTGCTATGAGTGGATCAGAAGCTGTTGCCTTCGACGATTTGATACAGGGGGTGCCACGCATTCGTTCATATCTCATGCATGTGTGGAGAGGTTGGGGTTATGCACGACGGAGTTACCATATGATATTGTGGTGTCTACTCCGACTAACAAGCCTGTAACCACTTGTCGGGTGTGTTTAAAGTGTCCTATAGCTGTTGAGGGTCGATCTTTTATGGCGGATTTGATTTGTCTACCTTTAGCTCATCTAGATGTGATCTTGGGAATGGACTAGTTATCTACTAACCATATCTTTCTAGACTGCAAAGAGAAGATGCTAGTATTTGGTGGAAATGTAATTCCAAATGAACCATTGAAAGAGAATGATGCCAACAATGGAGTGGGGGATGTTCGAACCTACATGGTGTTGTTCTCCATGAATGTGGAAGAGGTCTCTGAAGTTAGCAGTATACCGGTGGTGTCAGAATTTCCAGAGGTCTTTCCTGATGACATTTATGAATTACCACCTGAGAGAGACGTGGAATTCATTATTGACCTGGTGCCTGGGGCGAATCCAGTGTCAATCGCGCCCTATAGGATGTCTCAAGTGGAACTAGCAGAGGTGAAGGCACAAGTGCAGGATCTCTTAAGTAAATAATTTGTTCGCCCAAGCGTATCACCGTGGGGAGAGCCGGTCTTACTGGTTAAAAAGAAGGATGGAAGTATGACGATGTGCGTAGACTACCGGCAGCTGAACAAAGTCACTATCAAGAACAAATATCCCCTACCAAGGATAGATGAATTGATTGATCAATTGAGGGGAGCGACGGTATTTTCGAAGATCGATTTGCGATCGGGGTATCATCAAATCCGAGTTAAGAAGGAAGATATTCCGAAGACTGCATTTCGAACTCAGTATGGGCATTATGAGTATTTAGTCATGCCATTTGGAGTGACTAATGCTCCGGCTATCTTCATGGACTATATGAACCGTATATTCCATGATTACTTAGATCAGTTCGTGGTTGTGTTCATTGATGATATCCTAGTGTATTCAAGGAATAAGGAGGAGCATGAAAAGCACTTGAAAATTGTGTTGCATATCTTGAGGGATAGGAAATTGTTCGCCAAATTGTCGAAATGTGAATTTTGGTTAGAGAAAGTGCAATTCTTAGGGCACGTGATTTCTAAAGACGGAGTTACGATGGATCCGATTAAAGTGGACTCGGTTATGGAGTGGCAACAACTGACAACTCCAACAGAAGTTCGAAGTTTCTTGGGGTTGGCCGGCTATTATAGGAAATTCATTGAGGAATTTTCTATGCTAGCGCTACCCCTAACTAAACTGACTCGTAAGAACAAGAAGTTTGTCTGGAATGAGAAATGTGATCAAAGCTTCCAAGAGTTGAAAAGGCGGTTGACAACAACTCCAGTGTTAATTTTTCCCGACCCTAAGAGACCATTTGAAGTGTATTGCGATGCAAGCAGGCAAGGCTTAGGGTGTGTATTGATGCAGGAGGGAAGGGTAGTGGCTTATGCTTCACGTCAATTGCGTCCTCATGAAGTTAACTATCCGACCCATGATTTGGAACTAGCAGCTATGGTCTTTGCCTTAAAGATTTGGAGGCACTATTTATATGGTACTCGTTTTGAAGTTTTCAGCGATCACAAGAGCCTCAAATACTTGTTCGATCAGAAGGAACTCAATATGAGGCAACGAAGATGGATGGAGTTCCTCAAGGATTATGATTTTGGTCTTTCCTACCATCCAGGAAAGGCTAATGTAGTAGCCGACGCGCTAAGCCGGAAGTCTTTATATGTTGCGACCATGATGATTCTGGAACTAAGATTGATAGAGGAATTTTGAGATCTAAATCTAGCAATTGAGATGCGACCCAAGAGCTTATTTGTGGGAGCGTTGCAGATCACCAATGAATTCGTAGATCACATTCGTAAATCTGGCTAAGTGTCACTCTTTATCCTTCTTGGAAGGTACCAATGGATATGGTACTTCCTTGCTTTCAACTGAAGTAATCTCTCTCTTTTTCTCTTGAAACCTCACTCTTGCTCTTCTTTTTTTCCTTATCAACCTTCTCTTTTTCTTTTTCATTTTTCTGATTTTTTTTCTTTTTCTACTTCTTCTTTTTCATTTTATTTTTCTTTTTCTTTTTCTTGTTCTTCCTTCATCTTTATTCCTATTTCACTTTCTTTTATTGGTGTCTCTCTCACCTGTTGGTCATCTTCATCTTCCACAACTTCCTTAAGTTCAACAAAATCAGAAACTGGTTCCAGTGCCGGCTTAGCTGCCGATTGCTATTTATATCCCTCCACCTTCTCTTCAGCTCTACCTTCATCAGCCTGAATTGCCATTCTGCTCCTTGTCATTATAGCTTTACATTCTTCCTTTGGATTCTTCTCAGTGTTAGCACTAAAGCTTCTTGACGGCCTATCCACCAACTGTTTTGCCAGCTATCCCACTTGGACTTCCAAATTCTTAATGGCTGACTCTGTGTTCTTATGGTTTGACATAGATACCTTCATAAATTGAGCCAGAGTTTCTTCCAGCTTCGTTGTTTGATCATAGAGACTAGGCCCTTGTTGTTGTGGCCTATTAGATGGACCACCCTGGTCTTTGTTGAATTGGTTTCCAGGGTGATTCCTCCACTCTCCCTGCTGTGAATTATATGGTTGGCCATGTTGAAACCCGGAATATCCACCTGCATTGAAATTTTGCCTTGGCTAGTTCCCCATATAATTGACTTCATGAGCTGGTTCTTCATTGGGGATATAGCAGCCAGAATTATGAGCTCCACCACAGATGGCACACCCTGCAACCTGCAAAATAGTAGATGGTAAAGATTGCGCAAAATGTATTTGAGTTGGCAACTTACTTAGTGTTTTGGTCAATGCTTCCAATTGCTTGGACAACAACTTGTTCTGTGCCAACAACGAATCTTGCGATGTAAGTTCCAGAAGACTTTTCTTTGTTGTTACGTGGGCTCTATCTCTAAGAATAACAATGTCACTTGCAGCCATATTTTCAATAAGATCCATGGCTTCTTCAGGGGTCTTCAACTTTATTTTTCCCCTAGCAAAAGCGTCTAATAGATGCTTGGACTGTGGCCTTAACCCATCAATAAAAATGTTGAGCTGAATCAGTTTTGAGAATCCGTGAGTGGGTGTCTTTCTCAATAGACCACAGAATCTTTCTAAGGCCTCACTTAAGGATTCATCTGGAAATTAGTGAAAAGAAGAGATGGGTGTTTTTCCTTCTACAGTCTTAGACTCTGGGAAATACTTCTTCAGAAATCTCTCAACCACTTCATCCCAAGTCTTAAGATTGTTGCCTTTGAATGAGTGAAGCCACCTCTTAGCTTCTCCAGACAATGAGAATGAAAACAAGCTCAATTGAATTGCATCTTCAGGCACACCAACCAATCGAATAGTATTGCATATTTCAATGTAAGTATCCAGGTGTGCGTATGGGTCTTCATTTGGTAGACCATGAAACATATTATTTTGAATCAGTTGTATCAAAGAAGGAGGATATGTGATTGTTTTTGCCTGAACCTCTGGCCACGCTATACTGGAAAAGAATTGCGGTGCAGTGGAACTTGAGTAATCTTCCAGGGTCACTCTTCTTGGCTCTTCAGCCATAATAACTTCTTCAATTAAATCTGTATGAGATTGCCCTGGAATAGAAAAGCTAGAAGACGCCTCGGAAGATCGAGGTTCTTCTCCTGGAGTTGCTGCTGCTTCTAAGTCCTGCAAAAGTTTTCTAATTCTCTCTGCGTTGTGCCTCCTGCAAGTAGCATTAATCTCCAAATCGATGGGGATCAAATCACTTGCAGTAGATCTTCTTTCCATACAAGAGAAACAAAACAACAATTATCTATTTCAAAAGAACAATGAATTTGTATAGTAACTAAAATATGAACAAAAAGAATCAATGAATCAAAGAGAAAAATATAAAGCAATGCCGTAAAACTGAACTGAACTCTTCTAATGAATTAAGTTCCCCGGAAATGGCGCCATAAATACTTTGTTCATTTTCCCATATGGTTCCTTTTTCTCCAATTTTCAACAAATATATTCAAGGGAAATGAAACACCGAAAAGTGCACCGAGTCATTAAGTATTTAAAATTAAAACGAAGTGATCCGAGTATCGAACTCAGGGAACTTGCTTATTAGGCAGTGTTTTATTCAAAAGTAAGGCATTGTTGGCACAAACATTGATAATTGATGGTTAAAAACAGAAACAAAATAATTCTATGGTAAAAACAATAAATGCAAGTAAAGTTGATAGCAATAGGTAAAAAGCGTTGGGTCTTTCTAACAAACGAGTTTATGCATATGAGGATATTTCTCTAATTAATCATGTTATTGTGTTCTATGTTGTAGCCTAAAGTACTAAACCTCGATCCCTCGTAAGTTTAGACTAATTTAACCTAAGCTTCGTCCGTAGATCCCTCTTGAAAGACTAGGCTTAACTTAAACAACATTATCATCACAGCATATTCAAAAAAACAAAACCCCACAATCCATCACTGGTAATGTAGTTATTTTGTCCTGCTTCTATCAAGTTCTAAGGCAACGGTACATTTCCCAATGCTAAAGTCACCTAACAGTACACACAAATGGTTGATCAGGCCAAGAACATGCAGTAATTAAGCATTGAACACACAAAACACAATTAATTAGATATTAAAGATAATTACATCAACTGTTCCTTAGAAATTCCCAACTAGGGTGTTTAGCCAGCCATACACAGAAACCCTAACACAAATGAGACAAAGAGTACAGAATAATTTTTGCTTACACAAGAAGGGGGATCCCTCCTCCTCTTCTTGGCACCTCACAATCAATCTGACACTCACTAATCTCTCTAAAAATGTAGAACCCTCGGCTTCTGTGCACAGCTGCTCCTCTTTGTTGCCTCTAGAGTCTCTCTCAAATTTTGAGCCAATTACTATACTATGGAAATTCTGCTGTGTGTGTACCCTAATTCTGACAATTCAGGCTTAAATAGGCTCTAAAATCGTGACGTCCCGCTTAGCACCACCCTCGCACTTAGCGCGAGTAAGTGGATTTGGGCTTGGCGCCAGTCATGCGCTGAGCCTAGCAAGAGACAAACGTCTCGCTTAGCGAGCTGATCTTGCGCTTAGCATGCGGCCTTGATTCTTGTGCTCTTCCAGATTCCTTTGTCACGCTAAGTGCGTTGAAGCTGTGCTTAGCGGTGGATGCACGCTGAGCCCATAGGGTTCACTTAGCGCGACTGCCCCTTTTAGCACTTCAAGATTTTAGTCTCTTTTGACCTGAAATTATGCATATTTTATCATTAAATCACATGGGAGATACTCTAAAGACAGCTATTCAAACAAAACAAGATTTATATACAAATTCCTACAAAATAACTATAAATTGGGGAACTATACAAGTTTTAGAAAATGTTTTCTATACAAAAGTTAGTCGTATAAGATGACTAACACTCACCATTTTACTTCTAGTCATAACAGCCTTGCACTCCTCCTTAGGATTCTTCTCTGTGTTGGCTCCAAAGCTTCTTGACGGTAAGTCTGCCAGTTGTTTTGCCAATTGTCCCACCTGGACTTCTAGATTCTTGATGGTTGACTCGGTGCTCTTTTGATTGGACATGGATACTTGCATGAACTGAGCAAGAGTCTCTTCCAACTTTGTTGTTCTATCATAGAGACTAGGCCCTTGTTGTTGTGGCCTGTTAGATGGTCCACCCTGGTCTTTATTGAACTGATTGCCAGGGTGAGTTCTCCATTTTCCCTGTTGCTGATTATAGTGCTAGCCATGTGAAAATCCAGAATACCCATCGGCATTAAAGTTTGATCTTGGCTGGTTTCCCATATAGTTCACTTCATGTGTTGTATCTTTAGTGGAAATACAACAGCCAGATTCGTGAGCTCCACCACATATAGCACAACCTGCAACCTACAAAACAGAAGAGGGTGAAGGTTGTCCAGAATGTAATTGGGTTGGCAACTTACTCAATGTTTCTGTCATTGCCTCAAGTTGCTTGGACAACAACTTGTTTTGTGCCAACAATGCATCCTGTGATGAAAGCTCTAGCAGGCTTCTTTTGGTTGGGATGTGTGCTCTATCACGCAAAATTGCGTGGTCACTAGCAGCCATATTCTCAATCAATTCCATGGCTTCTTCGGGGGTCTTCAATTTTATTTTTCCCCCTGCAGAAGCATTTAAAAGCTGCTTGGATTGTGGCCTTAACCCGTCAATGAAAATATTGAGCTAGATTGGTTCTGAAAAGCCATGAGTAGGCGTCTTGCTTAGTATCCCACGAAATCTTTCCAAAGCCTCACTCAAAGACTCGTCTAGAAATTGATGAAAGGATGAGATGGCAGCTTTTCCTTTAGCAGTCTTAGACTCTGGGAAGTATTTCTTCAAGAATTTTTCAACCACTTCATCCCAAGTCTTAAGACTATTAGCTTTAAATGAATGGAACCATCTTTTTGCCTCTCTAGACAAAGAAAATAAAAACAAGCTCAATCTAACAGCATCCTCAGGCACACCAGTTATTCTGACAGTATTGCATATCTCAATATAGGTAGCTAGATGTGTATACGGGTCTTCATTGGGCAGACCATGAAACAAATTGTTCTGAATCAACTGAATTAATGAATGTGGATAGGTTATATTATGAGCTTGTACCTCTGGCCGCGCAATGCTTGTGAAGAATTATGGCACAGAAGTACTAGAGTAATCTTCCAGGGTCACTCGTCTTGGCTCATCAGCCATGATATTGGCTTCAATTAATACTGTGTGAGATTCCCCTTGTTTTGGAAAACTAGAAGATGCCTCAGAAGATAGAGGTTCTTCCTGAATTACTACTGCCTCAATGTCCTGCAAAAAATTTATATTTCTTTATGCGTTCCTTTTCCTGCAAGTTGCGTTAATTTCCAAGTCTATGGGAATCAAAACACATGCAGAAGACCTTCTTTGCATGCAAAACAAGCAAAACAACAGTTAACCAATTCCAAAGAACAATGAATTATGCAGTAACTAAATCTTCACAAAATAAACAATGAATAAAAAAATATAAAAAAAAATAAACGCCTGCAATTTGAACTAAACTTTTCTAAATAAAAAGAAGATTCCCCGGCAACAATGCCAAAATACTTGTTCCCACCCCTAGGAATACTACTTGTTTGTGTGGGTGCGAAATCTACCGACAAGTGCACCAGATCGTCAAGTAAATAATTAAAACGGAATGACCTGAGTATTGAACTCGGGAACCTGTTTTACTTGGAAAAATGTCATTCAAAACACAGTTGTTTGTAAAATGAATTAAGTATCATGAATTGAAAATAGAGGTATATTCTATTGTAATCAAAGAAACAGTAAACGTGAACAATTGAGTGTGAAAACAAATAAGCAAAAGCATTGGGTCCTTCACCTGAGATACTTGATGCAATTAGGGTTTTTCTCTATTTGAAATTATTCCTGTGTTCTATGTTGAGGACAAAAATACCAACATCGATGTCTTGTGAGTTTGGACTAATTTAAACTAATCTTCATTCGCAAATGTCTCTTGTTGAACTTAGCCTAATTTAAACAGCATAATAAAAACTAGAACCCTGCATACTATGTCTAGCACTACAGTTATCTAGCCCTACTCTATCAAGTTCCAAGGAAACAGTACATTTGTCAATGCTAAAGTTCCTAACAGCACACACCAATGGGTGATCAAACCACAAACATGCATACAATAAGCTTAGATAGAAACATTGAACACATGAAAATAACCTCAAATAGATGATAAAAATATTTACATCAAGTACTCAGTAGAAATTCCCAACAAAGGATTTTAGCCCTCCCTTACAAGGGAGCAGCTTTCACAAATAGGATAAGGGTTTCAGAGAAAATACCAGATTACAAAGCAATGGGGATGTCTCCTCCACCTCTAAGAACCTAGAAAATCACTCTAAAACCTAGAATCTACCGAAAAGTTAAGACCTTTTCTTCCTTGCTCAGCTTTTCCTCTGTTCTCAGCACACAATTCGCAGTCAATTCAGACCTCTTTCACGTCGTCACACTCTCTCCTTTTTTGTGTGCAAATTAGGCTTCAAAAGGGCTTTCGGACCTCGAAGGCGCACTTAGCGCTATTCTCCCGCTTAGCGCGAGTAAGTGATATTTGGCTTAGCGCCAATCTTGCGCTTAGCGCAAAAAAGACAACCGCCTCGCTTAGCGAGCTGCATACGCGCTAAGTGCCTGCTGCCGTGGAAGAACTCTCTTCAGGCTTATCCTCATGCGCTAAGCCACTGCTATCTCACTTAGCGGTTTGGTCTCGCTAAGCGCATGGTTTAGGCTTAGCGAGATAGCACTTTTTGAACCTTCATAATTTTCTCCTTTTTACCTGAAATTGAAGTGAAATTTACATTAAATTCAATAGGAAGGCTTCTACTAAGCACAAATGAAAACTAAACTAGAAATATTTACAATCCTACCAAAATTTAACCATAAATTGGGAGATTTATTTACATTTTGGAAACTTTTCTATACCAAAAAGTAGTCGTAAAAGACGACTAACAAATATACAACCAACTCTTTAGTCTTTTCTCTCAATATGTTCAAGGTGTTTTGTGTGCTTTTTAAAATTTACAATAATTAACAAGAGCGCGTAAGATTAATATCTTCTTCTTCAAAGATTTTGGTATTTATAACATTCATCTTCAAGTGTTTGTTGTCTCTCAACGGTTGAATTCTTCACTTGATCTTCATATGATGAAAGTGGTCGTTAGGGAGCATTTAATGCTTGCATTAAATGCATGTCCCTTATTGATGTAGAGAGTCCATTCTTATAGGTTATCGTGTTGAGTACTTCAGTAAAAAGTCACTTTACATTCGTCAGAGCAAGTCTACACACCAAAGCGCATCTTTTGATGATGATCAATCAACACTTTCAGATCTTGGAATTCATTTATTCTTCATAAGACTGTGTCAGATCCTAGGAGAATGTTTCTGCAAATATAATTTTAGACATAGAGAAATTAATGATCTTCTTAAATTCTTATCTTAAATGCCTAAAGAATCAAACACACAATAGTAGGCTATGATTAGATCATGCATTAGATGTTTTTTTTGCCACATGTATTTATTTGCATCTAATCAAAATAATTAGGAGTCTTGATTCTTCTTAAGTGATAATTTAACTTTTGGTTTAACATATCAGAATTAATCCTTTGTATAACCTTTAAGATGGTTATTGCGAAAGTAGATAAAGTTACCTTATATGAATGTTTGTAATTGGATGATATTATAAAAGAATTCATATTGTTAGTAGCACGATATTTTTTTCATTATTTGATAAAAAAATTACAAGCCCTTTGTTTCCATTGATAATTTTCTAAAGTAAGTTACACTAACTAACCCTACAACATTGTGAAATTACACATATATTTTTTATGTTTTTTTTTAACATTTACAATAAAGGTCATTATTAGGTGTGGATATACAAACATTTTCAAGCCATTAAAGGCCCAACTCGTGAAGCTTGTATTTTATGCGGGTCAATCAAAACCAATCCGCTAAATAAAAACTCTTATTTTTTTGGTCCTTATACGTGTAGAAGCAAAGCTTCATGATGAATCAAGATTGATTCAAAGATGTTTTGATGATGCCAAAGAATCAAGAGTTAAGCAAAGTTTCAAGCAAATATTCAAGAATCAAGTTTCAAGTTTCAAGTTTCAAGATTCAAGATTCAAGATTCAAGAATCAAGTTTCAAGAATCAAGAATAACCAAGATCAAGATTCAAGACTCAAGACTCAAGACTCAAGATTCAAGAATCAAGAGAAGACTCAATCAAGATAAGTATTAAAATTTTTTTCAAAACATTGAGTAGCACATGAAGTTTTCACAAAATCATTACCAAAGAGTTTTACTCTCTAGTAATCGATTACCATATTATAGTAATCGATTACCAGTGGTTTTAAAATGTTAAGATTTTCAAAATTCAAAATGAAGAGTCACATCTGTTGATGTGTAATCGATTACACCTTTATGGTAATCGATTACCAGTGACTGTTTTCGAAAAATTCATTTCCAAAAGTCACATTTCTTCAAGTGACTTGTTTCTGAAGATTCTTTCAAAAGTCATATCTTTTAAAGTGATTAGTTTTTAAAGGAATTGCCAAGAGTTACAAGTTTTGACTTGAGTCATCAAGAAACTATAAATATGCGACCTTGGCATGAAACAATTTAATTCATCTCAATCATTTCTTTCAATCATCTTTGAATATTTTCTTTCATCTCTTTCAACAGTTTTTCTGTTTCATCTTCTCTTCATCTTTCTAAAAGTTTTTGTTCAAAACTTTCTCTTCCAAGAAAAGTTCTTTGTTCAAAAACTTATGTTATTCATCTTTTTCATTCTCTTCTCCCTTTGCCAAAAAGAATTCGCCAAGGACTAATCGCCTGAATTCTTTTTGTGTCTCTCTTCTCCCTTTTCCAAAAGAACGAAGGACTAACCGCCTGAATTCTTTTGTGTCTCCCTTCTCCCTTGTCAAAGAATTCAAAACGACACAGTCTGAGAATTCTTTTGATTCTTCCCTTTCCCTAATACAAAAGTGTTCAAAGGACTAACCGCCTGAGAATTCTTTTGTATCCCCATTCACAAAGTATCAAAGGTTTAACTGCCTAAGATCTTTGTCTTAACACATTGGAGGGTACATCCTTTGTGGTACAAGTAGAGGATACATCTACTTGGGTTTGACTGAGAACAAGAGAAGGTACATCTCTTGTGGATCAGTTCTAGTGGAGGGTACATCCACTAGGTTCAAAGAGAACAAGGGAGGGTACATCCCTTGTGGATCTTTGCTTGAAAAAGGATTTTTACAAGGTTGAAAGAAATCTCAAGGACCGCAGGTTGCTTGGGGACTGGATGTAGGCACGGGTTGTTGCCGAACCAATATAAAAACTCTTGTGTGTTTGTTTCCTTCTTCCCTACTCTTTTACTTTCCGTTGTGCATTTAATTTCCGCTTTTACTTTCTGTTAAGTTTCTCTTCTACTCCTCATTCTCTTAACAATTTAGTAAAAGCCTTAAAAAGAGTAATTTTTTTAATTAGTAGAGGTTTAGGAATAATTAATTCAATCCCCCTTCTTAATTATTCTGAGGCCACTCGATCCAACAATACGGTCCATGAACCCGCGAATAAACGGATGGGTTCGTAGACTCAAATGAAAATAAAAAACTTAAAAAAATTTATTTAAATTAAAATATATTTTTTCCTTTCATTTTTAAGCTAAGAAAATGTGAGAAAGGAAATGAATAAAAAAATATAAATATAAGCATTGAATTAAATTAAATATTAAACATTTAACTCTAATTATTGAATTATTTCAACATGTTTAAATTTTGAACTTGTCTTAACAATATTTTTATTTTGTAACTAAACTATAGCAACATTTAAAATATCAAAGTCTTAACATATGTAACTAACATATACCATTTATAATTCAACATCAAGCCTTCTAAATTAAAGATCAAAGTATGCTCATATAAAAAAAAATCAAAGTCAGCGGACTTGCCCTTGAGTTTCACGGACTATGCCCAAAATTTGCTATAGCTTCGTGGGTTAAAAAAAAAAAAAAAAGAGGCCTGTTATCTGTGCAGTCTGTGGGTTTAATGTAACACCTCAAATTTCAAATTGAAAATATTATTTGAAACACTTTAATTTAATTCATTTTAGAAATATGCGTCACTTTTTTTTACCGCTACTTATAAATAATAAAAACATCTTTTTATAAAAAAATTTAAAACAAAATGCAATAGTAGGAAAATGCTAAATAGTTGCATCGAATTAAAATAAATGCAAATGTAGAGTAATTCAATTTCCATACATAAAATAAAACTTGTAGTGTCAAAAAGAAATATACAGATACAGTCCATAATAGTGTGATGATAAACAAAATACATTTTTCATCCCTACTACAACAAAATACATGTATGTGGAGAAAATATCTCTCAAAATACATCAAAACTATAAAGAAACTAGGACCAAAGCAGACCACTTATTACACTAAAAGTACAAAACTAACTAAGACGTGTCTTCGAAGGATCGTCACTCTTCTCCTCAAACGTCAATTCCAACTGCCTCGGTAGTTCCTGGTACTCCTCCATCTCCTCGGATGACACATTTGAGTGGTTACCTCAGTCCTCTGTATCCTTCACTGGGTGTACTCAATGCACACTATATCTAATCTATCTGCTGGCACTACATGGACTCAAGTATGGCAGGTGTAACGTGTAGTCTGAGTTACGTTGCAGGGCCATACCCATTCTCTTTGTCAGCTACACTGAGCCCACATACACCTTGGTGTACTCGGCATCATTAGTACCTAAAAGGTGTTGGTTGTAGGGGTGAGTCCTTCGCTCCTCCAATGCCACAAACAGAAGGCAATAGTAAAACAAAATTAGAACATACAATCTACATAACCACTGCATGTGGTTATCTAAACAAACAACACTCTCGCATCCTAAGCGCATAACTATCACACTTATTTCACTACAGGGCCCAATCACTGCCACCAATCCTCCTAGGTCTTGATGGTCTTACAAAATCATGTGGATGATAGTCGGGAGCAATCACTACATACGGATACATTGTACACCAACCCTTCATCTCCCAACTCAAAAAGTATAGTCCCAGAGTCTGTTAGGAGTAGCAAAGTGAGGTCTGTGAGTTACCCTCGCCAAATGATTGCACCAAATACTGAGTAGTCACCACTCATTAATTTCCTTAGGTTCCTTGAACCTCTCTATCCATTATACCCCGGTGTATCTTTGTCCATCATCCACTTCCTCAACATAACCTCACCTTCTCATAGAAGGAAATAGAACCAATGGTTCCTTAATCTCTATCCAATCCTCTTGATTGTTGTCATTGCATCGCATGTGTAGCCCTTGTGCCACGTGCATCAACATACGCGTACAAACAAACAAGAAAGAGAGACGAGGCTCAGGCCTACATACTACTCTTAGGGAACCAGTTGTGGTCCCTTAAGTGGTAAAACCACTTGTCACACAAAATAATTGAACATCATAACAACTGCAATTATGGCTATCTAAATAAACATAACTAACAATTTTGTGAGGGTTGAAATTATCATTCAATAATCATAATAAAATACTACATGCAAAAACATTTTAGTAATTTTATCAGTAGAGAATCATTACAATTTCAGAATATATATTAGTCATCAGATCTTGCAGATAGAGCCATATAATAGAAACTAAATCAGCAGTTAATGAAAATAAATAATTCTAAGATGATTTATATGGAGGCATGGATTCTGAAGTTAAGCTATCTACTGTCTAAAATCACCTTGTCGCTCGGTTTTGCAAAGTTTTGTTCCTAATTTTTAGTGCTCTCAATGCTCTGGGAGTCGGATTTTCACTTATCTTATATTCTACCCTACATTTTCAAATCTAGCAAATTCATTTTTGAGGTCAAAACTTTGATAAAAATAGTCCATACTCCTGTAACTCTCAATCCAAATTCGTGACAGATTTTTCATTTTGCTAAAGGTCCTTAAACTTGATTTATTTGTAACTTTTGCTAGGAATCTCCGATTTGGGTGAAATTTTAGGCTAACTCTATATTTTAACATGAAAAGAACTCATTTTTGGTATCAAAACATCAAGGAAAAAAACTCATCACACATATTCAGGACATGACAGCAAGCTCGAAAATTTCAAATCAACATGTTCAAGGAAGTTCAACAACAAGCATATGGTTCAATAATTGGAGAGACTCCCCTTATCCCTTGTAGACTCAACAAAATTTAGAAGGAAAAAAGTGGGAGTTCAGATTCAAGTTTCCAACCTTCAAGAGTGAAAAATAAGATTTTGAAACTACAAGTGAGAATAGAGCAAGAAAATGAAGTGAAAATCAAGTTTAGAGTTGAAAATGGAGGTCACTTACCTAAGCTTGATGGAAGAAGGGCTCAAGAAAACTTGGTAAAACTTGGAAGAAGAAGAAAAATATGGTCTCCTCTTTCTCCAAAAGCTTCAACAAAATGGGAGAGTTGGCCTAAGCTTTGGCTTTTAAAAAAGCAACACTTATTGTAGGTGAAATGGTTGGACCAATGGAATTACAAGGCCTAATCCTTATCCTAATCTTTTGGATTAGTGTGTTAACTTCCTAGATTAGTGTGCTAACCTCCCTTGGGATATGTGTACTCAGAGTGAACCTTGCATAGAGTTCACTCACACAGAGACAAATTACACTATGACTCAATGCAAATTGCAACTCTTGCGCAGACGGAAATCTAGCTTAGATAATTTTTATTTCTTTGTCAAGCTTTAATAAATCAATAGCACGCACACACACACACACATACATAACACGAAATTTTATGATTAAGAACATATATCTACTGAGATTAAATTCATACATGCACAAACGACACAACATAGAGTTTTCTTTGTCAGTCTAAGTTGTAATTTTTAGAGTGTTACAACTTTAACTTATTTTAATTATTCTATATCATATAATTAGACACTTTAATTAGTCACCAACTAGTTAAAATAAAATTTTATTTTTAAACTAGTTATATAGTCATTTATGAAAATGCCCTCCACTTTCTTATGACTCAATTACTCTTTTTCTAATTCTATGGAATCTAGATCACCTTTAATCAACCTTTATTCCCACTTAATTTCTAACTTTACTTACATTAATTACTAATTTTCTTTCAAGCTTCTAATTTCTATTTCTAAACCAAAACCCAATTATTATCATCTAGGTCATTAGTAAGTTGACCATTATTTGACTAGAAAATTTTCTCTGAATTATCTTTATTCTTTCTAGACTTTAGCTTAAAAACTTAAGAGTTTAACCATGTCTAGGTATCCTATGGTAACATCTCATTTTTTATCATTTCAACAGTCTAAAAACACTTTCCAGTCACACGACAAAACAATAACACTATCTATCATAGACACATGAAAAATTGAGATGTTACACTTAATGGGACGTCCACAATCATTGACCTACATACCCATCTTTATTCATTATAAAGAGTAGAATATAATGTTTTTCAAACAAGTGAGTGGGTTGATATAATTTATAAATGTATTAATATATACTTTTAAAAATAAGGAGATTAGTGTAAGAGTAGATAAAAGCAATAAGAGTTTGTGTAATTTTACGTAGAAAAATACTTAGATACAGTTACTTAAGTACGTTTGCTAATGTTTTCTCCAAATAGAATTAGAATTTCATTTCGATAATAGGCATGCATGCATTTATCATATTGATTATTCAAGTTAAACTCCAACTCTCATAGGAGAATATAAATTTTATCCTTTCATATATCTAATGTATAATTAATATAATCTATTGAATTATAAAATGTATGAATAAACTAACGTAAGGTTATTTTAACTTTCAAATTAATTAAAGGTTAGAGGGAGAGCTTTGGACAACTTTGTTGCCCATTATGATTTTATCGATGATTGTCTCGTAAAAAGATACCTCCTTCAAACGTATAATTTACTCAATTTTTTAATATTTTAAAAATAACATATAGAACCCAATCACACTATGGAGAGGAAGTAGAACTGTAGAGGAAATGAAGCATGCGGTGCCAGCTAAGCTGGATGTCGGTTCCTCGTCAATAATCGTCTTTCCCTGCCTCATGCCATCATCCAGTGGTTAGGGTCGGAGAGCTTGCCCTCACTTTTCTCTTCCATCTTCACTCTCAGTCTCACTCACTCACCATTCACCATTGCCCTTTGCGTCGCTCTAAGCAACACGTCCTTTTCGATCCACATATTCCAGTGTGGTACGCTGTTTTTTCCCCCAAAAGCCGCATCTTTATTTTATTTGTCTTTTTATTCTCATTAATTAGCTATTCTGGGATTCGGAGGGATGATGGGTTTGGAAGAAGCTTCCAGAAACTGGTGCGTTCACACTTGATTCCTCCATTTCTCGAGAAGATGCTAAAGATCTATTACTTTCTTCACTTGTTTTTAAGTTTTTTTTTTCTTCCAACATTTGAAGATAGCAAAACAAGATTATCCCCTCAACCTAAATCCGTAATTTTTTTTTATAATTATTCTTAAGAGTGTAAAATAATTAAATAGACACATTTAAAATCTTGGCAAGTGGGGAAAAACAATCGAATCTGGGGAACTTTCCAGAATTGTTTCTTATTAACAACAACGCATTCTCATGACTTTGCATGTAACTTTACATAAATCACTGATTTTTCAGTAATGTTTTTTCTTACAATTAAAATCATCTTATTATGTGATGTTTTAGTTTTTAACAGAAATGGTATGTATTCCTTTTGATCTTAGATTGCATCTAATTTAATAACTATGCATAATTAAGATGCCAATTTTTTTATTACTTTTGAATCTGATAATGGAGTTGTTTCTGCTTGTGCTGTGTCCGTCGTCTTTGCTTCTTAGATTGTAAGTCAAAATGAATAACTTTATTGTGGGACTGAGACAGGAAGCATAGTAGTGTGTAAGTCTTCTTAAATTTTGGGAATCTTAAGTGGAAGATTGATGATTACTTATTACCATGGAAATAAACAACATGGAAGGTTTTAGGTGAAATGTGTGAATCAATATATACTTTTTTTTGTTCTCTTATGTGAATCCCCTGGCATTTTAGAATGTTTGCTTAAGAGTTACAAATCAGTGATAAATTTTATAGATGCCTCTTATATAAGTATTGATGCTTGTAAGTGATTAATTCTTCATACTGACAATTTGAATAGTATTTGGTGTGCAGAGCAGCATAGCATTTAGTTCAATTGGTGTTTAATCTCTAAATTTAACCAAGCCAAATGGTGTTGTGTGATCCATGTGACCGATCTTATGTAGTAGGATAAGGCTTTTGTTGGTGGTGGTGATGGTGGTGTTTAATATCTAAATCTGAGTGATATCCAATGTTCCTTGACTGTTATCAAATTTCTTTTGCAGTATATAAGTCATCATGCTGTTGTGACAGTTAAAGATAGTGTGGTGTGGAGAAGGAGCCTTGTGATTAGTTGTTTGAGACCACCAAGGACGTAAACAAGAGGATGTCAAACAGTAGGAACACTCATTGGTGTTATAGTTGCAGGAGGCCAGTTCGGCTGGGGCGGCGAGATGTGGTTTGTCCTAGCTGTAATTTGGGATTTGTTCATGAACTTAATGATATTGTCCATGTTAATCCTTTTGACCTCTTTGGAATGGACAACAATGAAGAACGAGATCAAAGGCTTGGACTAATGGAAACATTCTCTGCCTTTATGAGGCATCAAATGGCAGATAGGGGGCGAAGCCATGACATCAGGGTGCGAACAGATTCAAATCCTGAACACAGTGCAAGTTTTGCTCCTCTGTTGATCTTTGGTGGCCACATACCTTTTAGATTGTCCAGACATGGTGGCTTTGAAGCTCTATTTAATGGGGCTCCAGGAATCGGTCTGACACAGGGTAACACAGGCGATTATTTTATCGGTCCTGGACTAGAAGAACTGTTTGAACAGCTTTCAGCTAACAACAGGCAAGGTCCCCTGCCGGCATCAAGGTCCTCGATCGATGCAATGCCTACCATCAAGATCGTGCAGAGGCATCTTCGATCAGATTCGCATTGTCCGGTGTGCAAAGATAAATTTGAACTGGGATCCAAAGCAAGACAAATGCCATGCAACCATTTATATCACTCAGATTGTATTGTTCCATGGTTGGTGCAGCATAACTCCTGCCCCGTTTGCCGCCAAGAACTGCCGCCACAAGGATTGAGTAGTAGTAACGGTGGCGCCAATGGTAGAAGTAGAAGTGCAAGGGTAAGTAGTAGTGGTAGGGAGAGCCATGGAAGGAGAAATCCATTTTCCTTTTTGTGGCCTTTTCGTTCTTCTCATTCTAGCAGTAATGATGAAGCAACAGGAAGCAGCACACCAACACCAACTATCCCTGAGAATAGCCATCATCATCATGCTGGGTATTCTGGGTGGCCATTTGAATGACTTGGTGTGAGTATAACATTTTCTTTTGTTTATTAATATGCTCATGTTGATTTAAAAATCTTATGTACTGATGCTGCTTGCTTGGGGTGAAAACGGTTTGAGATCTGAGCCTACCAGTCTGGATTTGCTTTCTAAAGTTGTCAACTATTTTTGTATTAGTGGTTATTTATGCATAATTGTTTGATTTTTTTTTTTTACGATAATTGTTGTTTGAATCTAATATTCAATATAGCAAGTTTTCTTTGTTTTGTAGGAGCTATTTCATATAATGTTAAATAAGTAGCTTTAAGAAAAGCTTATAGTTAATGCTTTTGATGTGAATTTTGTTTAAAATGCTTTAGTAAGAAATGAATTTGTCTAAACATATCTATTATTTTATGAAATATAATAAAGGAACTCATTTAAATTTTTTAAAAAATATAACTAAATTTAATATTATTTTATTGATAATATTTAGGTGTGTATGCAGTAAAAAAAGTGTGTTGTAGATATACACAAGTTATACCCAATGAGTGTAGCTTAATTGTCTACATATGCTGAGTTTGTTGGGGGAGGATCTGAGTTCGGTTCGAGAGTATATACTCTTATGGAGGGATGATGAGTTTTAAATATGACCAAGTCTCAAATGAAAATTATTCTCACAGCCTATCCGAAGGACCAAGCTTGTGAGGAAACAAAACCTTGGGGTATCATGGTGGGTATCAGGGGAGAGCTTAAGATATAATTACGATGCTACGAAATCAAAGATATACACAAGTTATTATATTTATTTAATGTTACGCAATTTAATCTTGTTTTATTCAATTGAGATAATATTTACATAATTACATGTAATTGGGTATAAATATCTTGTCTGGAATAGTTCAATTTTTTTTTTACTGACGGGAAAGTTCAATTATAAAAAATAACTTATCTTGTTAAGCATTTTTTAATGTAAAATATCCTTAATTAAGTTAGCATGAAATCTTGAGTGAGCGTTAGAGTGATTTTCCTCTTTTAGAAAAAGGGAATTTGATTTTGGAAGCAACAATTTTAGGATCTCCTGACGTCCAAGTCAATGTTATAAAGAAAAAACGTAAAACATAAACAATCCACAACGGAAGGTTAATTTTGAAGATAGTTTGTTTAAGTTTTTTTTTTTAAAAAAATAAGTGATTTTTTTAACAAAATGAATAATTTTATGAATTTATGATGTGGTTGTCTAAATTATTTGTTTTAAAAAATATTTTTATTTATTTGAATAAACAATGTGTTTCTCTAAATTATTTTTGTTTTAAAAAATATTTTTCATTTATTTTAAGAAACAAATTCTATTTGTTTATTAAAATGATACTTAAAAAAAACACTTATTTAAAACTTTTTTTAAAAAAAATTTAAACAAACTGACCCGTCGTTGCTAAAATCATAAATGCACATAAAGAATAATAAAGTGATAATTAGAGAATATTACAAAATTACCAAAATTATAAGTGCGTTGATGCTGGCGGAGGCGCTGTTCATGGAGCACGACCTGAACTTCCATGTATGCATGACGTTGTATTTGACTTCCAGGTTAATGACGAAGTTGATGATCTTGCTGCAGATCCTTCCTCGGTGACTTACGACAGCGCGGAGGGAAACCAACGACGGCAGCAACGGTATCGTCAGGGAGGAGAAGCAAAGTGAGGATTTTGTTATGTGATAACGATTCTAAGAATGGGTTTTTGCTCTTCTTTTGAGATCCTAAAATGAAACTCTTTTTCCTTTCTTTATTGTGTTAATTATTGTTTTGATTAAGGGTAACATATTAATGAATTTTGATTTACATGTGTCTTGACAAAAATTATTCGAGGATGATGTGAGTTTTATGGGAATGATGGTGATGGAAGTGGTCCTTAGAGGTGTCGTCGGAAGGGGTGCAAGCATTCCCGAGAGGTGTCACCAGAGTTGTTGAGAGAGGTGGTGAATGCATTGACAAAGAGGAGGGAAAATTAAGAGGAAAAAGATCTTATGTCACTAGAGTTGTTGAGAGAGGTGTTGAATTGATTCACTAATAGGAGGGAAAGTTAAGAAGGAAAATATCTTATGTGGGAGGCGTATAAAAATATTGTAGGCCTTAGATTAATCTAACAGTTGTATATAATAGTCACTATTAGAAAAATGGCTTTTTACGACGGTTATTAAGTGCTTTTAACAACGGTTGTAAATCGTTGTTGTAACGCAACTGATTTTTACGATGATTATTATAATAACCGTTTTTGAAAGTTAGAACAATTCAAAGACGGTTATTACGTAATAACCGTCTTTGAATGCAGTGTCTGCTTCAACATTCAAAGACGGTTATTACATCAAAGACGGTTATTATGAAATAATCGTCTTTGAATGCAGTGTCTGATTCGACATTCAAAGACGGTTATTATGGAATAACCGTCTTTGAATGCAGTGTCTGGTTTGACATTTAAATATGGTTTTTGGATAATTCTGAATTCCCCACATAATCACTAAAATAATCTTCCAATATGTGTTATGACCCATATTTAGAGAGATCCTCAAATCCCATGCCTTCAACGGGCTTCAAAAAATTTCTGTTCCATGAAAAGAATAACCAGTAGTCATACTTAAATACTACCAATGAGGAAATAAGAATATATTTCTATTTTACTTTTATACAAGCAAAGGCAACAAGTCAAGCTCTTCATATTTCCACTATAAATTTTGAAGATACCTATCCTTGAAATCCTTTACAGTAACAGGAAATGTTGCTGAAAACATCAAGATTTGACGAGTTGTAGGAAGAAAATGAATCAGCTGCTCTATAGAAGGTTGAAACTCTGGGGACATAAGCTTATCGGCCTGACAAACCCAAAAAGCAATCAAAAGCCTCAGATTGATAAGTAACTGTTACTACTAAAGACATAAATCTTAATGTTACTACTAAAGCCATAGATCATTGATGTCATTTCTTTTTATGATCAATAATAGTTCACTCACATAAAAAATTTCAGAGGGCAATCCAACCAGACAAGGAGCCATGCAAAACAAGGTAAAAGTGTCGTGCATTTCAGTTGTGAAAAGAACAGAAGCAGCATAACATAGAAAGAAGGCCAGCAACACCACAACAGGACCTCACAATCAGACTAGACAGACAATGGGATCTCTTTGATCTAGAGATGCCAAAAGAAGACAGGTTCCAGCAATACAAGTGTTATCAATGGCATATCACGCAAAATGACAAACCAATAACCCAGTATATCATATAACAGATAGTGTTGCAGGCAAATAGCAGAAGTCTTATTCACATATCGTTTGAAATTCATGATATATCAATTATTATACATGTATTGAAATTTAAGTTGCATGAAAATAAAAATTGGAATAATATTAACTCAAAAAATAAATGAACCAAATTAATAAAGCATTTACTGAAACTTGGAAATTTAAAGTTTGAATGGATTCAAGTCAACACAGCTGGAAAAACACTCAATACTAGTAAAAAGCCAAATAAAAAATTTTAGAACATAAATTGATGAACATAAGCTTTGTAACTCAAGTTCTGAAGGGAGGAGGGGGGACTGAGTAGAAAGTTAAAGGGCTTAGAAAGAATTATTAATTCCCTACATTTAAATTTTGTTAGCAAATAAGTACCTCAGGATCTCCAAAACTTGTATTATTTAGTATCTTCAAGGAACATTCAATCTTTTTTGCACGCAGACACAGTTGTAACTCATGTGATTCAAAATAAAATTATAATACCATGTTCTCGTGAAGCTTTGTAAACATGGTCTGAAACTAGTAAATGGGGCAAAATTAGACAATACACAGACTGAAAATACAAATATTAAGCCAGGTCTAAAGAGTTGTGGTTACTTTTTCGGGAAGGGTGAGGAATAGGATCTGAAATAAAAATAGGTACTATTGGAAGTGCAAATATTTAAGATATATGATGAATAGAAGTCCTTAACACAAAACATCCTAAAACGATATTTTAGACATGATAGGATTTCATGACCCCACCAAAAAAAAAATACACAACAGGATTTGATCTAAGCTACTGAGATTTATTTGTAAAATTCTCTGAAAAACACAAGAAGCATGGAGACAAATTCTCAATCATCAATAAACAAATTTATCCCAATATAAGAATAACATTATATTTAATACAGTTATTAACTCCCAGAACCCAGGCCTTAGTTTTGAAGCTTTTATTTCAGATGCTGATGATGCTTGATGAATTGAATAAAATATACTTGTCAAGACTTGGATTGAACTATTCAAGTATGCATTATAATAAGTATGTATTGGCAATATAAGATTTGGCAATGCATTTGATACCTCTCAACGAGTCTCTCATTTTTTATCACTTCTAGTGAGGCAATTGCAACTGCACTGGCCAGTGGATTTCCACCGAAGGTACTGTGAACAATAACAGAGAAGAAGAAAGCTTCAACATTATTAGTCTTAGCTTTCATACTTTAATAACATTGAATTGTATTGTACTAAATGAAATTATTGGCTAATTACATAAACAAGAAATGAATGCAAAACAAAAAGCAAAATTTCCAGAGTACACAAAGGATGGAATTTTTTTATAAAAAAAAATAGCAATTGAAAGTTCTTAAACGAAGAATTCAGTTTAATAAGAAAACTGAGGGCTCTTGAATAGGTTCGTCAGCCTGGAGACCTTCCATCAAATAGGAAATGATTTTACCATCCTTGAAGGATCAAATATTTTCTTTAAGTGTATTGAAATAAAAATAGCTAACTATTTAATGTGCTGGTGATGCTACAGTTCCTGTCCTGAACGTAGGTGCTTACATCCATAATGACTTTGCAATGAAACATTTTTTTTATCAGCAGGTAGGAACATATAAGAATCCTACCACAATAATAATCCCAATATTCTAATAATATTTATCTTTATTTTCAGATACTTCCTACCATTAGAACTTATGAGCACACATAAGTACAATATGAATGACCAAGCCAGTGTTTGTAAGTATCATCAGCTACAAACTCCAAAGAATCACTTATGGGAATTTACGGTGCAGTAAATATTCTCATCTCAGTCAATTGTTTCTCTTTTGGAAATATAAATGGTTCTGTTCACAGATAGCTTTTGCAAATGGAGTAGTCTAATTTTGTCCCATGATCCTATCAACTTGAACAGAAGTAACATCCCTTACCCAAAATAAAACAAAGGCTTAAATGCAGTTTTGGTCCCCCTATTTTGCTCAATCCGCAATTTTGATCCTTCCATTTTAAAAGAGACATTTGGTCCCCTTGTTTTAAAAAATCTGCAATTTTAGTCCCAATATTTGAAAATAAAGACATTTGGTCCTTTTATTTTAGGAAATTCACAATTTTGATCCTCATATTTTTTTTAAAAAAATTACCAATTTTGGTACAGTCTTCAATTTTATTTACGTTTTGTTTCATTTATTTCTTACATTATAATTAATTAAATAATTTTTTGATGATATCTTGAATGAATATGTTAGTTCTAGGATTCAATTGCATCAAAATAAAATAAAAACGTAGGCAAAATTGAGAATTTGACTAAAATTAAAAATTTTATAAAATAGGCCGGCCAAATGTTTTTATTTTGAAATAGGGGACTAAAGTTGTGAATTTTTTTTATAATAGAGGGACTAAATATCTCTATTTTAAAATAGAGGGACCAAAATTGCATTTAAGCCTAAAACAAACTATATACTATAAGATTCCAGGTTCCAACAGAAAGGAGAGTTCTGTGTCTTCACATGATCTGACAAATAAAGGGCTTTAAGGATGAAAACAGATGCCCATCATAATCCAGAAGTTTGACAACTACAGACAAGAAAATGCTAAACAAAAGGAGCAGACTAAAATAAATTATAAATTTATAATAAAATGAAACCTTCCATGCTGTCCCGGTTGTATACAAATCATCACATCTTTGTCTGCAAGAACTGCACTAACTGGTATAACTCCTCCACCCGATGCTTTCCCTAGTATCTGAGTAAAAAGACAGTTAAAACAGTTATGCATGGTGGTATAGAAAGGAGATAGAACCTTAAAAAAGGTGGGGAAAAAAAGAGTTTGCACTTTGTAGCAGAGGCAGTAAATTTCTCATTTTCTTGAAAGAAAACACAAAATTGGGTGGCCAAGTCTTTCAAGTGGAAGGTAGTCAAATGCATCTAAATCCAACTGCATACTTGCTAAGTGCAATGGCAATTTCTATTGTCTATGATTCAGGCATGTTCATAAAATATATATTTATGGAGCTTCATCTGTCCATTGCAGCTAATGACTTCTTTTTGCTCTCAACTCCCTACAGTGAAACTGTTTTCCTCAAATTCAGGAACAAATGATGGACTAGTTATGATATTTTCTATTTTATGCCACTGCAAGAACCATGAACATTTACTTAAATTGCTTTAAAGGTTGTTCTAAAATACAAAGACAGAAGTAAAAATGGAAGAAAAACTACAAGTTGTACATATGATATATACCTTTCCACTAGTGTAATCATCAGAAGAGCTCAGCAACCTACGATCATAGTCAATATCATGTCCACCCTCTTCTCCGTGTTTTTTCAGAAGTAGCTCCCCTTTCACCTTGGAAGATCTAAAGTGAAGTTTCCTTTTCCTCCAAGAAAGGATTCGGTGTTTTGAATTCTGATGCTCAACCTGATCACATGTATTATAATTCTCAACATGTGCACCCCCATAATCAGACTTTTGGCTACTATAGTAGATCCAGCACTCATCTTTACCATTAATAGTTGAACCTGAATATGGTGATCCTCCTACATAGTTTCCAGAGGCCAGAGTCTCATAACTCAATGAATGTCTCACACAAGAATCCTCCTCATTCACCTCTGACTTAATTGCAGCATCATTATCCAGTGAATCCACGTTCGATGTATACCTATTTTCAAAATCTTCACTTCTGTTGGAGCTCCTACCATCACTTCCTTCATCTTTGGAGCTTGCCTTCTTGGCTCTTCCAGTTGATACATAATCAGCAAAGAATTTTACTCTTCTCAGACCCGCTTTAAGTGTGGTAAACTCATCTTTATTTATTGCGAGAGCAACAACAGAATAGGGTGATGAAGGAACACACATAGTTGATCTTTGCACTGCATCCTAATATTCTTGAAGGGCCTCCAGTTTCAGTAAACTAAGAGACAAATGAAAAGAAACACAAATGAAGTTCCATATAATTTCTCTTTTTGGATCAGGGAAGTAGGTTGTGCATCTAATCCAGTTAGGCAAGAGAATCATTAAAAGTAATTATAATGAGTAAATAGTGCATACACTAATGGTGTAAAGGTTTTTACACTATCATGTAATCACAAAACATCATGTATGATAAGTTTGCTGATTTTTACATTAACTAAGTTATACCAGCGACGACTTCTTATTGGTTGACAGTGTACAATAACTTACATTGATAGTGCATACAAATCGAACTCAATTATAATATTCTAATCAATTTCAAAGCATAAAAAGAAAAGGAAGGAGCAAAAAAGAACTTACAAAAAATGAGAGAATAGTAATATCATTGGTGCCAGGGACATTCAAAGGAACTACAATTTCAGTCTCTTTATCTACAGCTGCAGGAGCGTATTCAGCTAAGTTTATTGATGTAACACCAGCTACAGAAGCTCTGGTTTTTGGCCCTTGCTTAGATACCTAATTCAGTACAAAAGAAAGTAAAGAAAATTCAAACTATTATATAAAAGCAAGATGAGGAATTGGATCTTAGTTATTTACTCCAAAAATTAAATTAAATTAAATTTCAGCATAAATAAAATTCTTGGTTGAAATGCTGTAAAATGCTAGTCAAACATACAAGAGTATGCAACTGCATTGGTAATAACACTGTAAAATAATTTTTTTAAAAACAAATAGTGAAAGATAAGAATACTGAACTGAAGGACAAGAACTTTTTCTAAGAAAACAAAAGCAAGAAAGATAATAGCTCATGAATGAATACAAGAATCAGATCCCAGAATAATTTTTTAAGAGAGAATTGTCATAACAAATTGTTTTATTAATCCTAAAAGATAAATATTTTTTCATAACAGAACCAAAATTGCAACTAATAAAAAACTGTCTTTCCAAACACAGTGACAATTGATAGCATTTGGTAAAATGGAATGGAACATTTAGGAGTAGGACATGAGGTTAAAAATGATATATATTTTAGTTCCACTAAAAGGGTGAAACCAAAACGGAATAGCACAAGATACTCCATTTTGTTTTATCCATGTGTGAATAAAAACATTTCATGTGCTTCATGGCCCATCAAATTACTTCATGTTCTACAAGCTCATTTAAGTCATTTGGCCATAAATAGGTGATAGATAGATCAATAACTTATCAGAAAAAGTTCCTGCCAAGAAAATTCTATTAAATCACATTTCCATTCTAAAGGATGTCTTTCTCCTTTTTTGTTCTGCAAGATTTTCTAGTGACAGCTTGAGTCAAGACTAACCCCTCCTCTGCCAGCTATCTTAAGGGCATATTCTCATGTCCAGGTGCATTTATAAGGGAATTACTTCCCTTATGTGTTGGTAAGTTTCACACCCAAGAAATCAAAAGTAAAAGCTTGCCTAATAAACAAGGACACAACAAGAGACATGAATCTTATAAATATAAATATAGATACACATGCACGGTAAAAAATTTAAATTATAATAAGAGGTGACAAGATCATTATACAATATATAAAATTAACATAAAAACATAAATGTTTAATTAAAGAAAAAATTAATATTTAATAAATTACTATCATTATTAGTTATTGCTGTTTTCATTTGTGTTTAATTATTTGTATTACTTATTTTCTATTCAAACTAAACCTGTTCATAAGGCAATAAAAATTCTAAAGGGTCAGTCACAGTTTTCTGCAATCTCTGTCTCTTACGTATTTGAAAGTGTGTATATATATATATGAGATAAACTTCCACCCGTTTTTTATGTCTTAAAAACTCGTGCCTTATTAAAAGAGAAGGGAAGTGCCATTTCAAACACTAAAACTCACGAGTGCTGTTATATCTTTGCATCATAAAGGGAAGAAGCTGACTTCGTATACTTTAAGGTGACCCTCTCTTTCCAGCACTTCTGATATATTTTTCAGTTTTATGTTGGAAAATGCCTTTAATGACTTTTATGAATCACATTGAGAAATAAATATATCATGTGTTTACAAGGTTATGTTACGTTATGTAATTAGTACATATTTACTCCTTTGAGTTATATTGTTACTTTTTTTAATTTAAGGATGGAGTAATTTATCGATGATTCATTTCAGAGGTAGGGATTGGTTTCAAGCAAAAGCCTGAAATCATGCTTGACAAATGTGCAAGCAAGGAATGCCTAAAGGGGCATTTCACCATGGTTCCTTCATGTTCTAATTCTACCAGCTACCAAGCGTATCCTAGTCCCCAACCCAAATAAAGTTCAATTATAGCCAATGGCCGTCAAAGAACCTTAATTTATGAAACACCTCCAGAACTAAGAAAGGCACTGTAGTCTTGTTACGGCTTAAAAGACCAATGATGACAACCCAAGATTTAATATATATATATGAAGAAATTTCAATATATGCGTAATGCATGGCCAGTTGTGTAACAACCAAAAAAGGAACTAATATTATTATAATTGAAATAAATAAATAGTAGAAAATAAGAAACAAAGTGGATATTATAAATTTAACAAGGAACTCCCACTGGAGACTGTTAGCATAAATTTAACAAAGTGGTTCCTTCCACTTAATTTCAACCACCTTGGACTTCTCCTCAGCTTTCTCCATACTTGTTGACCCTTCAAGCCTGCGCACTATGAAAACTACTTCAAATTTCTTAGATGAGAGAGGTGGCCATGGAGGCCAACTCATCATTGTCACCACCATTATTGGTTCAAAATTGGAAACTTCCAAGTTCAAACCCAGACCAACAGAAGTGGTACTACTGTGGAGAGACCAATGGCAAGGAGATTGTGGGGTGGAAAGGAAAACACTATTTTAAGGGGTTACATGAACCAAAAGTTTGTATCTTTTCAAATGGATTTGAAAAGTAAATATAATCCCAAGTTCATAATTGCAAATATGAAACCCATAATTCACAGAAGGATCCTCTTTTTTAGGTCCCTATTTAGTAATACAACAAAAGACCTGTTGAAACTTGACAATATGCTAAATCAATCAAGAAATTAATCATTCCAAATGTTTTCTTTACATGCTAAGTACTAACTACATGTGGCTGACTCGCTAACAACCCACATTTTTTTCCTGATAGTCTAATAAATCATTGACAACAATCATCCTTGCTGAATCCATCAAAGAAAAGATAGAGTAGGGTATGCTATGCCTAAATTTGAGTCTCAGCTCTCACATCTGAGCATTCTAAGTATATCAAGTTCAAACGCATACAAGTAATATCTCACAGATATCTAACAGTTGTATATAATAGTGCATAATAGACCACTTACGATAATGATCGACCCTAGATGTCGTCATACTTGAAACTAATTTGAGTAATAATATTTTCATTTTTATTTTTCAAATTAGTTACAGATTGGTGCAAAAATAATGTTAAATGGAACTCATAACATAATCACTAAAGTAAATACATTTTGAACTAAAAATATCAACAATAAATGTTAATATTTCTTTTGAGTGATAATTAATCTTTATCAAATAATCTAACTAATAACTTTTAATGATGTCTATTTTTTTCAATCACATTTTTTTATTATAAGAAATATTATAACAATTGCTTTCCCACCCTCCATTATTTTTTCCTACATTCAAATTAGCTTTTCTGGAAGGTTAAAACGATATAGTATATATGGCTCATGAAGCAACTACCTAATGTTTGATTAAATTTTTTTTAACCTATGATGTTACAAACTACAAAATGAAACACAAGTCATTAACAAAATGCGGAAAAACAAAAATCAAAATGTACCTCCGGCCATTGCCATGAAAGAGCTGCCTTGTTTTGGTTCTTCCAAGCTCTCACTCTCTCGTGTATCAGACGAAATTAGAAGATATGAGCTCAGGGACCAAATATATGTGCTATATATAGACATTCTACCATCAAGAATACATTTAGTAGTCATTACCACTCATTAATAGTCATTACCACCCATTAGTATCCATTCAATATTTGACTTCTCAATTCCAAAACTGATGGAACATTTTATTTTCCAAAACGTACAGACCAAATTATTACATTCTCCCACTTGGTCCAAATATTTTGACTCATTGATTAAAATAATTAAATGCTCAATCTTCTTAAGAAATGAATATACGAATCATAGTGATAATTCCTCTTAAAGCGAGTAATATCATCCGTATATTACAATATGGTCAATTTCCCAACCAGTATACTCAAAGTGGTAATAAAACTTAATGAATAAACCCAATGTTTATTCTTGGTCCAAAACATAATTTTTCTCAAATAAGTCAATGTGCACCTGAATATGAGAATATCATAATATAAAAGTTTCAACTCTAACTTGTATGTATACAATCATAAAATGGAACGAAGTCTCATTCTTTCTACATGATCCTTGAATTTAAACGGTGGCATGCCCTTAGTCAAAGGATTAACGATCATCAACTCAATGCTTATATGCTCAATGACCACTTTCTTGTCTTTTACTCTTTCTCTAATGGCTAAGTACGTAATGTCGATATGCTTACTTCGACTTTCACTTTTGTTATTCTTAGCCATAAAGACAACAATTGAGTTATCACAGAAAATTCTCAAAGGCCTTGAAATAGTATCCATATCTTCAGCCTAAAAATGAAACTCTTAAACTCAACTTACATGGTAGAAGTAGCAGTCAAAGTCTGCTTAACACTCCTCCATGAAATAGCTCCACCAGCCATCATGAAAATGTACCCAAATGTTGATTTGGGAGAATCAACACAGCCAACAAAGTCTGAGTTTGAATAACTAATCACATATAGATTGTATGTTTGTCTATACATAAGCATGTAATCTTTGGTCCCCTGAAGGTACCTCATCACTTTCTTTGTAGCTTTCTAGTGATCAATACATGGATTACTCTAATATCTTCCTAACATTCCAATTGCAAAAGCAATGTCAGGCCTTGTGCACACTTGAGCATACATGAGGCTTCAACAACTGAAGCATAAAGAATGTTTTTCATTTGTTCTCTCTCAAAGTCATCCTTTGGGCATTGGTTCAAATTAAACCTATCACCCTTCACAATGGGAGCAACACTTGGTGAACAATCTTTCATCCGAAATCTTCCTAAAATTTTGTTAATATAGGTTTCCTGTGATAGACCTAAAATACCTTGATGTTTATCTCTATGAATCTTAATGTCGATGATATAAGATGCATCACCCATATCCTTCATGTCAAAATTCTTAGAGAGAAATTGTTTCACCTCATGTAGCAAACCTCGATCATTGGCGGCAAGTAAAATTCATCTACATATAAAACAAGAAAACATATTTTATTCTCACTGACCTTGTGGTATATGCATTGGTCCATGGGGTTTTCATCAAAACCAAATGAAGAAATTATCCCATGAAACTTAAGGTACCACTGACGGGAGACTTGTTTTAAACCTTATATAGATTTATTAAGCTTGCAAACCAAATGCTCACCACTACTAGAGGAGAAGCCTTCGGGTTGTTTCATATAAACCTCCTCCTCTAAATCACCATTAAGAAAGGTTGTTTTCACATCCATTTGTTTCAACTCAAGATCAAAATGATCAACTAATGCCAAGATAATACGAAGAGAATCTTTCTTAGATACAGGAGAAAAGGTCTTTATGTAGTTGATTCCTTCTTTTTGAGTAAATCCCTTAGCAACGAGTCTTGCCTTGTATCTCTCAATGTTGCCTAATGAATCCCTTTTGGTCTTAAAGACCCATTTACAGCCAATTGCCTTTGCCCCATTAGGCAACTCTATGAGGTTCCAAACTCTATTACTTTGCATGGGATTCATCTCATCCTTCACGACATCATACCATAAATTTGACTCTTTACAACTCATGGCTTGATAAAAACTTTCGGGATCATTTTCAGCTCCAATATTATAGTCAGATTCTTGCAAATATACAATATAATCACAAGGAATAATTGATTTTCTTACTCTAGTACACCTCCTTAATGCTGCATGTTACTCGTCGTTTACGACTAACTTTTGTATAGAAAAGTTTTCCAAAATGTATATAAATCTCCCAATTTATGGTTCTTTTTGGTAGGATTGTAAATAAAATTGCTTTGTTTTGATCTCTACTCAATAGAAGCCTCTTTACATGGAATTAATGTTAAATTTTCTTTAATTTCAGGAAAAAAGGAGCTATTTTGAAGAAGTGCCAAAGGAGTCATTGCGCTAAGCGAGCTCAATACGCTTAGCACGCATCAACGGCTAAGCCCAGCACCAGCACGCTTAGCAAGTAAAGGGGAATCTGGAAAGGCATCTGCTACACAAGCACAAGCTTAGCACGTTATCCGCTTGCTAAGCGAGTCATCTTTCGCTTTCCAGGCTTAGCGCGAAATTGGCGCTAAGCTCAAATTCACTTACTCATGCTAAGCGCGAGAATGACGCTAAGCGTGACGTCGAGATCAGGAAGTCCTTTTTAAGCCTGATTTGCACAAAATTAAAGAAAGAAGAGAGAACTGTTCACTACTCAGAGGCCTGAAGAGTGTGAATTTCAGAGACCATAGAGTAGAGCAAGAGGCCAAGTTTTCATCTTTTAGGGAGATTAGTGAATTTTTGAGTGTTTGTGAGATTCCTAGAGGTGGAGGAGACATCCCCACTCCTTTGTAAGCAAGCAATAACTCTTGATTCCTCTTCTTCAGTGTAAAAGGAGCTTCCTTGCCATGAAAGGCTAAAACCCTCAGTTGGGGATTCTTATTGATTAGTGGATGTAAACTCTTTTTCATATCTATTTAAGGTTGTTTTATGTGTTCACTGCTTCTATCTATGCTTATTGTATGCATGCTTGTGGCTTGATCACCCATTTATGTGTGCTGTTAAGGACTTTAGCATTGGGAAATGCATTGTTTCCTTAGAACTTGATAGAGCAGGGACTGAATAACTGCATTGCTAGGGATAGTGTGCAGGGTTTTAGTTTTCTTTATTATGCTGTTTAAATTAGGCTAAGTTCAATGTTAGTGCTTAGCTCTACGGAGTTTTAAAAGATTGGCTAAGATTTTGTTAAAACATAAGCACTTAGACAATGAAGGAAAGCTGGAGTTGCTGCACATGATGTCCAACGTTATGTCAAGGAATAAGATCGGGCTGCACAATGCACAAGGCAAGATAAAATGTCAAATGAAGAATTGAAGTTGCAGGATCCACGATGTTGGATACAATGTCCTGACATCCTGCCCGAAAACACTGGAGGTGCTGTACAATGTACAATGCAAGATAAAAGTCAAGTGAAGAAGTGAAACTGCAGGATCCACGATGTCGGATACGATGTCCTGACATCCGGCCCGATAATACTGGACATATGAATCTGTTATATCTTTAACAGATTATTGTGCAGTTAGCAAGAGATTAGATGATCTATCTTTAGGAACGAATTAAAAGATAATTAAAGTTCGAATTTCAAAGTAGAAGAGTTCGTTCAGGGATTAAAGATTAAAGATAAAAACTAAAAGATCAAACTGTATCTTTTAGATCTTTAAGTGCAGATTTTCAGGAAAATGATAGATCTCATCCAGCACAAGCAGTTGCAGCCCAGAAACGCACATTGCTATATAATCATGGAGGCTGCACGAGTTCTGTACCAAGTCCGGGATTGAAGAGTTATTTTGTGAGTTTTGGGACTTGAGTGTTTTGTGAGCCACCTTGATGTTATCCTAACATCAAGTGTTGGACCTGTGTGTGTAGAGTTGATCTCTTGTGTGTAGAGTTGATCTCTAGTGTGTAGAGTTGATCTCTAGTGTGTAGAGTTGATCTCTTTTGTTCAGAGTTGATCTCTGGTGTGTCTTTGAATTGTTTATAAACACGGGAGTGTGATTGAGAGGGAGTGAGCGGGGTTTCTCATATCTAAGAGTGGCTCTTAGGTAGAGATCGCACGGGTAGTGGTTAGGTGAGAAGGTTGTAAACAGTGGCTGTTAGACCTTGAACTAACACTATTTTAGTGGATTTCCTCCCTGGCTTGGTAGCCCCCAGATGTAGGTGAGGTTGCACCGAACTGGGTTAACAATTCTCTTGTGTTATTTACTTGTTTAATCTGTTCATACGGACACATATAAACTGCATGTTCTGAAGCGTGATGTCGTGACATCCTGTACAACATCTGTCCCCAGTATCAGAATTTCAATTGGTATCAGAGCAGGCACTCGAAATCACTGAGTGAGATCTAGGGAGATAAATTCTGATGAACATGGAGAAAGAAGGCGGACCAGTGAACAGACCACCAATTCTGGATGGGACCAACTATGAATACTGGAAAGCAAGGATGGTGGCCTTTCTCAAATCACTGGATAGCAGAACCTGGAAAGCTGTCATCAAAGGCTGGGAACATCCCAAGATGCTGGACACAGAAGGAAAGCCCACTGATGAATTGAAGCCAGAAGAAGACTGGACTAAAGAAGAAGACGAATTGGCACTTGGAAACTCCAAAGCTTTGAATGCTCTATTCAATGGAGTTGACAAGAATATCTTCAGACTGATCAACACATGTACAGTGGCCAAGGATGCTTGGGAGATCCTGAAAACCACTCATGAAGGAACCTCCAAAGTGAAGATGTCCAGATTGCAACTATTGGCCACAAAATTCGAAAATCTGAAGATGAAGGAGGAAGAATGTATTCATGACTTCCACATGAACATTCTTGAAATTGCCAATGCTTGCACTGCCTTGGGAGAGAGGATGACAGATGAAAAGCTGGTGAGAAAGATCCTCAGATCCTTGCCTAAGAGATTTGACATGAAAGTCACTGCAATAGAGGAGGCCCAAGACATTTGCAACATGAGAGTGGATGAACTCATTGGTTCCCTTCAAACCTTTGAGCTAGGACTCTCGGATAGGGCTGAAAAGAAGAGCAAGAATCTGGCGTTCGTGTCCAATGATGAAGGAGAAGAAGATGAGTATGACCTGGATACTGATGAAGGGCTGACTAATGCAGTTGTGCTCCTTGGAAAGCAGTTCAACAAAGTGCTGAACAGAATGGACAGGAGGCAGAAACCACATGTCCAGAACATCCCTTTCGACATCAGGAAAGGTAATAAATACCAGAAAAGGTCAGATGAAAAGCCCAGTCACAGCAAAGGAATTCAATGCCATGGGTGTGAAGGCTATGGACACATCATAGCTGAATGTCCCACTCATCTCAAGAAGCAGAGGAAAGGACTTTCTGTATGTCGGTCTAATGATACAGAGAGTGAACAAGAAAGTGATTCTGACAGAGATGTAAATGCACTCACTGGGAGATTTGAATCTGCTGAAGATTCAAGTGATACAGACAGTGAAATCACGTTTGATGAGCTTGCTGTATCCTATAGAGAACTATGCATCAAAAGTGAGAAGATTCTTCAGCAAGAAGCACAACTGAAGAAGGTCATTGCAAATCTGGAGGATGAAAAGGAGGCACATGAAGAGGAGATCTCTGAGCTTAAAGGAGAAGTTGGTTTTCTGAACTCTAAACTGGAAAACATGACAAAATCAATAAAGATGCTGAATAAAGGCTCAGATACGCTTGATGAGGTGCTACAGCTTGGAAAGAATGTTGGAAACCAGAGAGGACTTGGATTTAATCCTAAGTCTGCTGGCAGAACAACCATGACAGAATTTGTTCCTGCCAAAAACAGCACTGGAGCCACGATGTCACAACATCGGTCTCGACATCATGGAACGCAGCAGAAAAAGAGTAAAAGAAGGAAAAGAAAGAAGTGGAGGTGTCACTACTGTGGCAAGTATGGTCACATAAAGCCCTTTTGCTATCATCTACATGGCCATCCACATCATGGAACTCAAAGTAGCAACAGCAGAAAGAAGATGATGTGGGTTCCAAAACACAAGATTGTCAGTCTTGTTGTTCATACTTCACTTAGAGCATCAGCTAAGGAAGATTGGTACCTAGATAGCGGCTGTTCCAGACACATGACAGGAGTTAAAGAATTCCTGGTGAACATTGAGCCCTGCTCCACTAGCTATGTGACATTTGGAGATGGCTCTAAAGGAAAGATCATTGGAATGGGAAAGCTAGTTCATGATGGACTTCCTAGTCTGAACAAAGTACTGCTGGTGAAGGGACTGACTGCAAACCTGATCAGCATCAGTCAGCTGTGTGATGAAGGATTCAATGTAAACTTCACAAAGTCAGAATGCTTGGTGACAAATGAGAAGAGTGAAGTTCTAATGAAGGGCAGCAGATCAAAGGACAACTGTTACCTATGGACACCTCAAGAAACCAGTTACTCCTCCACATGTCTATCCTCCAAAGAAGATGAAGTCAGAATATGGCATCAAAGATTTGGACATCTGCACTTAAGAGGCATGAAGAAAATCATTGACAAAGGTGCTGTTAGAGGCATTCCCAATCTGAAAATAGAAGAAGGCAGAATCTGTGGTGAATGTCAGATTGGAAAGCAAGTCAAGATGTCCCACCAGAAGCTTCAACATCAGACCACTTCCAGGGTGCTGGAACTACTTCACATGGACTTGATGGGGCCTATGCAAGTTGAAAGCCTTGGAGGAAAGAGGTATGCCTATGTTGTTGTGGATGATTTCTCCAGATTTACCTGGGTCAACTTTATCAGAGAAAAATCAGACACCTTTGAAGTATTCAAAGAGTTGAGTCTAAGACTTCAAAGAGAAAAAGACTGTGTCATCAAGAGAATCAGGAGTGACCATGGCAGAGAGTTTGAAAACAGCAGGTTTACTGAATTCTGCACATCTGAAGGCATCACTCATGAGTTCTCTGCAGCCATTACACCACAACAGAATGGCATAGTTGAGAGGAAAAACAGGACTTTGCAAGAGGCTGCTAGGGTCATGCTTCATGCCAAAGAACTTCCCTATAATCTCTGGGCTGAAGCCATGAACACAGCATGCTACATCCACAACAGAGTCACACTTAGAAGAGGGACTTCAACCACACTGTATGAAATCTGGAAAGGGAGGAAGCCAACTGTCAAGCACTTTCACATCTTTGGAAGCCCATGTTACATTTTGGCAGATAGAGAGCAAAGGAGAAAGATGGATCCCAAGAGTGATGCAGGAATATTCCTGGGATACTCTACAAACAGCAGAGCATATAGAGTATTCAACTCCAGAACCAGAACTGTGATGGAATCCATCAATGTGGTTGTTGATGATCTAACTCCAGCAAGAAAGAAGGATGTCGAAGAAGATGTCAGAACATCGGGAGACAATGTAGCAGATACAGCTAAAAATGCAGAAAACTCTGATCCTGCTACAGATGAATCAGACATCAACCAACCTGACAAGAGACCCTCCATTAGAATCCAGAAGATGCACCCCAAGGAGCTGATTATAGGAGATCCAAACAGAGGAGTCACTACAAGATCAAGGAAGATTGAGATTGTCTCCAACTCATGTTTTGTCTCCAAAATTGAGCCCAAGAATGTGAAAGAGGCACTGACTGATGAGTTCTGGATCAATGCTATGCAAGAAGAATTGGAGCAATTCAAAAGGAATGAAGTCTGGGAGCTAGTTCCGAGACCCGAGGGAACTAATGTGATTGGCACCAAGTGGATCTTCAAGAACAAAACCAATGAAGAAGGTGTTATAACCAGAAACAAGGCCAGACTTGTTGCTCAAGGCTACACTCAGATTGAAGGTGTAGACTTTGATGAAACTTTCGCCCCTGTTGCTAGACTTGAGTCCATCAGATTGTTACTTGGTGTAGCTTGCATCCTCAAATTCAAGCTGTACCAGATGGATGTGAAGAGCGCGTTTCTGAATGGATACCTGAATGAAGAAGTCTATGTGGAGCAGCCAAAGGGATTTGTAGATCCAACTCATCCAGATCATGTATACAGGCTCAAGAAGGCTCTCTATGGATTGAAGCAAGCTCCAAGAGCTTGGTATGAAAGGCTAACAGAGTTCCTTACTCAGCAAGGGTATAGGAAGGGAGGAATTGACAAGACTCTCTTTGTCAAGAAAGATGCTGAAAACTTGATGATAGCACAGATATATGTTGATGACATTGTGTTTGGAGGGATGTCGAATGAGATGCTTCGACATTTTGTTCAACAGATGCAATCTGAATTTGAGATGAGTCTTGTTGGAGAGCTGACTTATTTTCTGGGACTTCAAGTGAAGCAGATGGAAGACTCCATATTCCTCTCACAAAGCAAGTATGCAAAGAACATTGTCAAGAAGTTTGGGATGGAGAATGCCAGCCATAAAAGAACACCTGCACCTACTCACTTGAAGCTGTCAAAAGATGAAGCTGGCACCAGTGTTGATCAAAGTCTGTACAGAAGCATGATTGGGAGCTTACTATATTTAACAGCTAGCAGACCCGACATCACCTATGCAGTAGGTGTTTGTGCAAGATATCAAGCCAATCCTAAGATAAGTCACTTGACTCAAGTAAAGAGAATCCTGAAATATGTAAATGGCACCAGTGACTATGGGATTATGTACTGTCATTGTTCAGATTCAATGCTGGTTGGGTATTGTGATGCTGATTGGGCTGGAAGTGCAGATGACAGAAAAAGCACTTCTGGTGGATGTTTCTATTTGGGAACCAATCTTATTTCATGGTTCAGCAAGAAGCAGAACTGTGTGTCCCTATCTACCGCAGAAGCAGAGTATATTGCAGCAGGAAGCAGCTGTTCACAACTAGTTTGGATGAAGCAGATGCTCAAAGAGTACAATGTCGAACAAGATGTCATGACATTTTACTGTGACAACTTGAGTGCTATTAATATTTCTAAAAATCCTGTGCAACACAGCAGAACCAAGCACATTGACATTAGACATCACTATATTAGAGAGCTTGTTGATGATAAAGTTATCACACTGGAGCATGTTGACACTGAGGAACAAATAGCAGATATTTTCACAAAGGCATTGGATGCAAAACAGTTTGAAAAACTGAGGGGCAAGCTGGGCATTTGTCTGCTAGAGGAATTGTAGCAACTACTGATATCTGAACATGCCCAAACGAATCACTTAACATTAATAGCACGTTCACTACTGAACCAAAGCAAATTCGACCGTTGCTTCACACGTCCCTCTACATTCCTCATTCAAACTTATATTTTCGTGTTAATCTCGTTTTCTGCATTCCCCAACAGCTCTCAGAAATTTACGAAATCATTCCAAACGCTCTGCTTTTCCATGGCTACCTCACCAAAAGAAACTTCAGCTCCTGGTTCACCCTCTGTACCATCATCTCCGCACCAGGAACAACCAGAATTCAACATCCAACCCATACAAATAATTCCTGGTCAAGCTTCTGTCCCTGAGAAACTGGTTCCCAGAAGACAACAGGGAGTGAAGATTGCTGAAAACCCTAGCCTTGCAACAAGTCCTAGGGAAGTAGACACGGAGATGGACAAGAAAATCCGCAGTATTGTGAGTAGCATTTTGAAAGACGCCTCTGTTCCTGATGCTGAGAAAGATGTTCCAACATCTTCCGGCCCAAATGCTGAAGTACTCTCGTCCCCCAGCAAAGAGAGATCAACAGAGGAAGATGATCAAGCCACAGAGGAGACCCCTGCACCACGGGCACCAGAACCTGCTCCAGGTGACCTCATTGACCTAGAAGAGGTAGAATCTGATGAGGAACCCATTGCCAACAAATTGGCACCTGGCATTGCGGAAAGACTACAAAGCAGAAAAGGAAAAACCCCCCATTAAGAGGTCTGGACGAATCAAGACTATGGCCCAGAAGAAAAGCACTCCAATCACTCCTACCACATCCAGACGGAGCAAAGTTGCAATCCCTTCCAAGAAGAGGAAAGAAATTTCCTCATCTGATTCTGATGATAATGTCGAACTAGATGTCTCGACATCAAAGAGGGCCAAGAAATCTGGGAAAAAGGTGCCTGAAAATGTCCCTGATGCACCATTGGACAACATCTCATTCCACTCCATAGGCAATGCTGAAAGGTGGAAATACGTGTATCAACGCAGACTTGCCTTGGAAAGAGAACTGGGAAGAAATGCCTTGGATTGCAAGGAGACCATGGAACTCATCAAGGCTGCTGGACTACTGAAAACAGTCACCAAGTTGGGAGACTGTTATGAAAGCCTAGTCAGGGAATTTATTGTCAACATTCCCTCTGACATAACAAACAGAAAAAGTGATGATTATCAAAGAGTGTTTGTCAGAGGAAAGTGTGTTAGATTCTCCCCTGCTGTGATCAACAAATACCTGGGCAGACCAACAGATGGAGTGATGGATATTGCTGTCTCTGAGCATCAAATTGCCAAGGAAATCACTGCCAAACGAGTCCAGCATTGGCCAAAGAAAGGGAAGCTTTCTACAGGGAAGCTAAGTGTGAAGTATGCAATTCTGCACAGGATTGGAGCTGCAAACTGGGTACCCACCAATCATACTTCCACTGTTGCCACAGGTTTGGGTAAATTTCTGTATGCTGTTGGAACCAAGTCCAAATTTAATTTTGGAAACTATATTTTTGATCAAACTGTTAAGCATTCAGAATCCTTTGCTGTCAAATTACCCATTGCCTTCCCAACTGTATTGTGTGGCATTATGTTGAGTCAACATCCCAATATTTTAAACTACACTGACTCTGTGATGAAGAGAGAATCTCCTCTATCCCTGCATTACAAACTGTTTAAGGGGACACATGTTCCAGACATTGTCTCGACATCAGGGAAAGCTGCTGCTTCAGGTGCAGTGTCCAAGGATGCCTTGATTGCTGAACTCAAGGACACATGCAAGGTGCTGGAAACAACCATCAAAGCCACCACAGAGAAGAAGATGGAGCTAGAACGGCTGATCAAAAGGCTCTCAGAAAGTGGCATTGATGATGGTGAAGCAGCCGAGGAAGAAGAAGCAGCTGAGCAAGAAGAAGAAGAAGCTGAGGAAGAAGAAGAAGAAGCCGATGACGAAGATGCAGCAGAGGATATAGAATCCGATGATGATGATTCTGAAGCCACCCCATGATCATCAGACCTTTATATTTTTTACTTTTACTAGCTAAAGGGGCATGTCCCTTGAACAATTACTAGTTATTGGTCTGTAATATTTGCACCTTAAGTTCATGCATTCTACTTTTGTCAAATTCTGTCTAAAAAGGGGGAGTAATAGTATTATGCTTGCTATTATGCATGATTTTGAGCAGTAGGATACTATGTATGCAATAGTCGTATTATGCATGATTGATACGATGTATGGCAGTAGGATACGATGTATGCATGATTCATAATTCTGAGGGGGAGTTGTATGTATATGACTTTGAGGGAGACTGCTGCTGCTGAGGATGACTGATGTAAGCTACTAGAAGCTGATAGAAGATGCTGCAGTAAGAGCATGAAGACAGGGGGAGCAGAAAGCTGATGTCACAAGAGATGTCTTGACATCCTGGAAAGACTAGTAGCTGATAGAAGATGCTGCAGTAAGCATGAAGACAGGGGGAGCAGAAGCAGAAAGCTGATGTCACGTGAGATGTCCTGACATCCTGGAGAAGACTTGTAGATTTGCAACTTGAAGAATTTCCGCTGTGCTTGATTACTCTGTTAATGAAAGTTGCTGATCCCACTTGCATAACTGCTCGTACCTGCTCAGGAAGTGTCTAAGTATGTTTTAGACAAAATTTGCCAAAGGGGGAGATTGTTAGTGCTTAGCTCTACGGAGTTTTAAAAGATTGGCTAAGATTTTGTTAAAACATAAGCACTTAGACAATGAAGGAAAGCTGGAGTTGCTGCACATGATGTCCAACGTTATGTCAAGGAATAAGATCGGGCTGCACAATGCACAAGGCAAGATAAAATGTCAAATGAAGAATTGAAGTTGCAGGATCCACGATGTCGGATACAATGTCCTGACATCCTGCCCGAAAACACCGGAGGTGCTGTACAATGTACAATGCAAGATAAAAGTCAAGTGAAGAAGTGAAACTGCAGGATCCACGATGTCGGATACGATGTCCTGACATCCGGCCCGATAATACTGGACATATGAATCTGTTATATCTTTAACAGATTATTGTGCAGTTAGCAAGAGATTAGATGATCTATCTTTAGGAACGAATTAAAAGATAATTAAAGTTCGAATTTCAAAGTAGAAGAGTTCGTTCAGGGATTAAAGATTAAAGATAAAAACTAAAAGATCAAACTGTATCTTTTAGATCTTTAAGTGCAGATTTTCAGGAAAATGATAGATCTCATCCAGCACAAGCAGTTGCAGCCCAGAAACGCACATTGCTATATAATCATGGAGGCTGCACGAGTTCTGTACCAAGTCCGGGATTGAAGAGTTATTTTGTGAGTTTTGGGACTTGAGTGTTTTGTGAGCCACCTTGATGTTATCCTAACATCAAGTGTTGGACCTGTGTGTGTAGAGTTGATCTCTTGTGTGTAGAGTTGATCTCTAGTGTGTAGAGTTGATCTCTAGTGTGTAGAGTTGATCTCTTTTGTTCAGAGTTGATCTCTGGTGTGTCTTTGAATTGTTTATAAACACGGGAGTGTGATTGAGAGGGAGTGAGCGGGGTTTCTCATATCTAAGAGTGGCTCTTAGGTAGAGATCGCACGGGTAGTGGTTAGGTGAGAAGGTTGTAAACAGTGGCTGTTAGACCTTGAACTAACACTATTTTAGTGGATTTCCTCCCTGGCTTGGTAGCCCCCAGATGTAGGTGAGGTTGCACCGAACTGGGTTAACAATTCTCTTGTGTTATTTACTTGTTTAATCTGTTCATACGGACACATATAAACTGCATGTTCTGAAGCGTGATGTCGTGATATCCTGTACGACATCTGTCCCCAGTATCAGAATTTCATTCAACAAGAGGGATCTACGAACGAAATTTGATTTAAATTAGTCCAAACTCTGGAGGAATTGGTGTTTGGTATTTTTATCCTCAGCATAGAACACAAGAACATCTTTAATTAGAAAAACATCTTTAATTGCATCAACTTAATCAGTAGGAGGACTCAACGCCTTTAGATATCTGTTTTCACACTTACTTGTTCTCGTTTATTGCTTTTACTTAGGATAGAACATACTTTTGCTTTAATTCACAATCATTAATTTCTATTTGCAAATGCCTGCTTACTTGACAAAACTTTGCTAAATGAATAAGTTCTCTGTGTTCGATACTCGGTTCATTTCGTTTTAATTATTTTACTTGGCGACCCGGTGCGCTTTCCAGTAAGACCACTCCCATATAAAAACAAGTAATACCAATTTAGAAGAGGGAGAAATCAAGTATTCTGGTTGAACAAGTAATTTTGGCACCGTTGTCGGGGAACTTTTTCCATTTGGAAAGTTTAGTTCAGTTTGAAGGCATTAATTCATTATTCTTTGATTTATTAATTTTTGTTTTTGTTAATATTTGTTTAGTTCAGAATTTATTTTCTTCTTGAATTGGTTAACTGCTGTTCCTGTTAGTATTTGCATGTGTAGATCTTCTGCAGGTGAATTGGTTCCATTGGATTTAGAAATTGAAGCCACCTTTAGAAGAAACAACACAGAGAGAAAAAGAAAGCTTTTGCACGACAGAACAATAGCATCAATCCTTGAAGAGGCTCACTTTTCTGAGTCATCATCTTCTAATTCACCTACATCCTGGGAATCTCAAACAACAGAATTTGAAGCCGAAGTCATGGCTGAAGAGCAACCTCGATGAGTGACCTTGGGAGATTACTCAAGTACTTCGGTGCCGCAATATTTCTCAAGTGTTGCGCGACCAGAGGTTCAGGCACAAAACTTAACTTACCCACCTTCAATGATACAGTTAATACAGAGCAATTAGTTTCATGGTTTACCAAATGAAGATCCATACTCACACTTGGCAACATATATTGAGATTTGTAATACTGTCAAGCTTGCTGGTGTACCTGAAGATGCTATTAGGCTCAGCCTATTTTCATTTTCTTTATCTGGGGAGGCCAAGAGATGGTTGCATTCATTCAAGGGAAACAATTTAAAGACCTGGGATGAGGTTGTTGAGAAGTTTCTAAAAAAATATTTCCTAGAGTCTAAAACTGCAGAGGGAAAAGTTGCAATTTCTTCATTCCATCAGTTTCCCGATGAATCTTTGAGTGAGGCATTAGAAAGATTCTGTAGCTTGCTGCGGAAAACTCCCACTCATGGTTTTTCAGAGCCTATACAGCTGAACATCTTCATTGATGGATTACAACCGCAGTCAAAGCAGTTACTCGACACTTCTGCAGGAGGAAAAATTAAGTTGAAGACACCTGTAGAAGCCATAGACTTAATTGAAAATATGGCTGCCAGTGACCACACAATTTTTCATGATAGAGTTCATATTCCTACCAAGAAAAGTTTATTGGAGCTTTCATCACAAGATTCCTTGTTGGCCCAAAATAAGTTGTTGTCCAAGCAACTTGAAGCTTTAACCGAAACACTAAGAAAGTTGCCAACTAAATTGCATGTTAGTCAACCTTTACCTTCATCTATTTTGCAGGTTACAGGTTGCACACTTTATGGTGGAGCTCATGGGTCAGGCTTGTGTATTCCCACTAAAGAAACGTCTCATGAAGTTAATTACATGGGAAACCAGCCTGGACAAAATTTTAATGCAGGTGGATTTTCTGGATTTCAACATGGCCAACCTTACCAGCAACATAATCAATGGAGAACTTACCCTGGTAATTAGTTCAATAAAGTCCAGGGTGGGCCACCTAACAGGCCACAACAACAAGGGCCTAGCTTATCTGAGAGAACAACAAAGCTGGAAGAAACTCTTGCTCAGTTTATGCAGGTGTCATTGACTAATCATAAGAGCACAGAGTCAGCCATAAAAAATCTAGAGGTCTAGGTTGGGCAGCTAGCCAAACAGCTTGCAGAAAAATCTTCTAGTACTTTTGGAGCTAACATTGAGCAGAATCCAAAAAGAAGAATGCAAGGCTGTGATGATCCGAGGAAGGAAGGTAACCATGGAGGAGGAGAAGAAGAAGGAGAAAATGGTGGAGGATGACAAAAAACAGCAGGTAATTGAACTAACACCTGAACCAATGCAACCCTTTTGTGAACTTATAGAGGAAGAAGAAGAAGAGGAGGATGAACAGATGAGAGAGACACCAGTAATTTTGAGTGAAAAAAAATGAAAAAATTGAAAAAGAAAAAGAAAATTAAAAAAATGAGAAAAATGAAAAAGAAAAAGAGAGAAAAGAAGAGAAGAGAAAAAGCAAGAGTGAGTGTGCTAGAGAGGAAAAGAAAGAAGCATCTTCATCTGGAGGGAGATAAGTACCATATCCTTTGGTACCTTCTAGGAAGGACAAAGAAAGACATCTAGCTAGATTTTTGGATATTTCCAAGAAGCTAGAAATTACCATGCCCTTTGGAGAAGCTCTACAGTAGATGCCACTCTATGCTAAATTTCTGAAAGATATGCTAACTCGGAAGAACAAGTACATCCATAGTGACACCATAGTCATGGAGGGAAACTACAGTTCCATAATTCAACGTATCCTTCCACCAAAACATAAAGATCTAGGCAGCGTCACTATACCTTGTTCTATAGTGAGGTTTCTGTTGGCAAGGCTCTTATTGACTTGGGGGCCAGTATCAACTTGATGCTGCTTTCCATGTGCTGGAGACTTGGAGAGTTGGAGATAATGCCGACTAGGATGACTTTACAGTTAGCAGATCGCTCCATCACCAGACCTTATGGAGTGATTGAGGATGTTCTGGTTCAGGTCAAGCATCTTATCTTTCTTGTTGACTTCATTGTAATGGACCTTGAGGAAGATGTAGTGGACATGGGGAGGAAAAAGTTAGAAATGGGTATTGAAGACCAATAGACCAGCTTTGATCTATTTAATGAAGAAAGAAAATTGCTGGACCAGAATGTTTGTTTATAGGTGAAGGAGTTTGATGAGAAGGTTCTGAAGGAGAGAACCAAGATTGATCCAAGATAACAAAGAACTATGTGTCAAGCTAATGATGTTAAAAGAGCGCTTAAGTGATTATTTGATGTGTGTGTAATTTCACATGCATTAAGTGAATATTTGATGTGTGTGTTGAGAAATAAATTTAATTGCATTAGGAGAAGCCCAATCCAATTAAATTTTAGAGGGGGAGGTGAGCATTTGCATGCTACACCCTATTGCCACATCATATAGTCACACTTTGTGCATGTCCTTCATGCTTTACATGCCCCATGACACCTAATCACACTTAGTGGAGAATCTTGAATTTGATCTTGAATTAGTGGGCTGAACCATAGCTAAAATTCACTAATCATAATTAGTGAAATTTTGGCTCCAAAATTTGGCTCCACAAATTCAATTTCAAATTCAAGTGAAATTTGAATAGAAATTCAAATTTCCCTCTAATTTTGTGTGACACTTAGGCTATAAATAGAGGACATGTGTGTGTATTTTTTGAACTTTGATCATTTGAAAATTAAACTTCAGATTTTAGAGCTCTTTTAGAGCACAAAATTTCGTGCTCTTCTCTTCCTCTCTCTTTATTCATCTCCTTCTTCCTCCAAGCTCTTATCCATGGCCTCCTATGGTGGTGAGCTTCTTCTAGACTCATCTTCTCCTTGAAGTGGCGTCTCCTCTCTCTCTCTTCCTTCTCCATTCTGCTACCATTCATCTTCCAAGATGCAAAGGAATCCATTGATGAAGAAGATCCTAGGCCTACAAGCTCCATGGAGCTTACATCATGTGGTATCAGAGCATCTTCATCTAGGTGATGTTCTTTTGCTTCCTCTATCTTTTTGTTTGGTGAATTCTCTTTAATTCCTTGTCCTTCATCTTATTCTCCATGTGTATCCTCCATTTTCTTGTGGTTTGGTGCTGTTTAGAGTAGATTAAAAAAAAACTAAACCAATTAAATCTTAGATCTACACTTGTTCTTGCATTTCTATGGTTCAAATTTTGTAGATCTACTCTTGAATCATGTTTTTGTGTTGATTTTAGGTTATATCATTTTTCATTCATAATATTCTTGTGCTGAACCTTAGATCTAAATTTTCTTCCAAAATATTGATTAGAAAATAAAAACACAAAAATCTAAGTGTAAGTCACTTAATCCATGTTGTCTTAGAGTCATGTTTAGTCATAGTAATTGTCACATTATGTTCTAAGTTTGTGTTGAATTTTTATTTTTGTTGATTGAATTGTAGATACATTTGTTCATGTATTCTTGTCATTATTATCCTATCTTTTGAATTTTGAGTCTAATTCATGCATGTTATTTAGTTCATAACATGTTCTAAATCAATTCCAAGAAGTAGTCTGGTTGTTGAACTCTTTTTTTTTTCTAAATTTCCTACATGATGCCTATGATGAAGTTGAGTTGTGGTGCTGAGTTGTTGCTGGATTTGTGAATCAAAATAAGTCTTAAGATCTCTTGAATTATGTCATTCAAGATAATTGAGCATAAGCTAACACAAATTGTAACTATCCAAGCCTTAAGCAACATAAACACTACTCTTGATTTCTAGGTTGAAATCGCTGGTGCTGACAGCTTGAACATATGAACTTGTATAAATTACTGGGAATTGGTAACTAAGTGTTTTGAGCTGAAATTTTTACTGAATTTTCTAGACATCTGGAAAAAAATTATGAAAAAAGAACCAAGTGATTTTGACTAAAGGAAAAAAATAAGAAAAATCACACAAGTTGGCAGAAAAATCAGTGCCCAGGAAAAAAAAAGTGAAAGGGAAGTGTGCTTGTTGTTTTGGCTAAAAATTTGTTCTATAATTGGTGCCTATTTTATACCAATCCTAGTTCTGAAATTTCAATTGAAAATTACTGTGAATACAAGTTCCAAAATTAAAGGTTTCTTGAGTCTTTTTTTTTTAGTTTTTTTTACTCTACTCTAGAGCCATTTTAAGTTTCTCTTTGAGTCTTAGCTTGCTTTTATGTGCTTTTCATTGCTTTAATTGTTGAATAATCCTTGAAAATTTGTCTTGTTAAAACTTTATTGGTTTATCTTTCATTTCATTTTTTTGGTCTTTGGTTATTGCTTGTCTCTTTGTTTTCTTGTTTGTGAGTTTCCATATAGAGAATTGGAAAGGAGGATTGGTGTCATCCCTTGAAGAATTTGAGTCAAGAAGCAAGGGGAAAACCACCTTAAGAGCTATTGGACTAAGAAGCACTCCAAATTGAGTGAATCACTAAAGAGAGAACAACCACCAAAATTGAGGACCTTTTTGTAATTTTGTAATTGACAATTTACTTACTTTCATTGCTTTCAAATTTTGTAACAAAAAGGCCTTTCATTGGATGTAAGTTGGGAGCCTCCAATAGGTCACCCTACTTCCATTTGTGTGTAATAATTTTAGGCAATTTTCCCTTAGGATTGTGAGTGTTTTGTTGGAAACCTTAAATGTGGTCATCCAAACACTCTTAGGATTCGCCTAGTTTACATTTCTTGCTTACTTTCATAGCTTATTTCCTTTACCTTCCATCGTCAAACCGCCTAGATAGCTTACCTTTTACCAATTAGTTTTTACCTTATCTTTCACACCTCTTTTAGTGTTTATTATGGCTAGTTTCAACCATAGTTTCTTTTACCTTTTGTTGTCAAACCCCCAACAAGAAAGAACCATAACTTAGGAACCAACATGAGTCTTCATTCTTCATCTTGTGTTAATGGTGAGGGTTCTACTCCTAAGGACCCCTTGTATAAGATATTAGATGAGTTGAGATCCCATAAGTTATGGAAAGAAAAACAAGAGAGAAAAGAAAAAGAGTGGAAGAAATAAGTCAAGATGAAAGAGACAAACTAAGAGAGAAAGAAAGAAGAAAAATAATGAAAGAAATGAAAAGAGAAAAACATGCCTCCTATAGTAGTCATGACTCTTTCAAGAGTTTAAGTGAAGAACTTAACGACTGTTATAGAGGGCACCATAGTTCACATACTAAACATCATTCCCAAAGAAGACAAAAAGATAGAAGGCCTCAAGAGGTTAACATTAGCCTCCCATATTTCCATGGAAAAGATAATGTTGAGGCCTACTTAGATTGGGAAATGAAGGTTGAACAACTCTTTGCTTGCCATCATATTAGCGAAGAGAGAAAAGTTCCATTGGCTACCCTTAGCTTTCAAGGGTATGCCCTCTATTGGTGGACTTCCCTTGTTAGGGAATGAAGGATTCATGGGAATCCTCTAGTAGAGTATTGGAATGATCTTAAGAGTGTCCTTAGGAAGAGGCACATTCCCTCCTACTATGAAAGAGAGCTTATGGACAAGCTCCAAAGGCTTTGACAAAGGAGTATGAGTGTTGAAGAATATAGACAACAAATGGAAATACTCTTTTTAAGAGCTGGACTTAGGGAGGAGGAAAGAACAAGCATAGCTAGATTCCTTAGTGGGCTTAATATGGAAGTGAGGGATAAGGTTGAACTCCTTCCATATAAGGACCTAGATGAGCTAGTCCAACTTTGTATAAGAGTGGAGCAACAACTTAAAAGAAAGCCTTCTTCAAAATCTTATGGCTTTCACTCTTATCCAAGGAAGGACAAACTCCAAGGAATTTTGGGGGCTGCACTTTCAAAACCCAAGGAAGATAAGGGTAACACAATAGAGAAATCCACCCCTAAGACTAGTTCCCAAGAAAGAACAAGAAACATTAAATGCTTCAAATGTCTTGGGAGAGGTCACATTGCCTCTCAATGCCCCATAAAGAAAACCATGATTATGAGGGGTCAAGACATTTATAGTAGTCAAGAGGAGACTACTTCTTCCTCTTCCTCTAGTGGAAGTGAAGATGAAGTAAGGGGTGAAAGAGTCTAGTGAGGAAGTCTACCCCCATGAAGAAGGTGACCTCCTAATGGTTAGAAGGCTCCTTGGAGGTCAATCTTGTGATCTATCTCAATGCCAAAGAGAGAACATCTTTCATACAAAATGCAAAATTTTAGATAAAGCTTGTTCTTTCATTGTGGATAGTGGATCTTGTTGCAATTGTTGTAGCACAAGATTAGTTTCCAAGTTGAACCTCACTATCATTCCTCACCCAAAACCTTATAAACTTCAATGGCTCAATGAACAAGGGGAAATGATAGTTAACCAACAAGTGAAGGTACCTTTCTCCATTGGGACATATAAGGATGAAGTTAATTATGATATAGTTCCCATGGAGGTAGGGCATATTCTTTTAGGAAGGCCATGGCAATTTGATAGGAAGATCATTTACAATGGCCTAACTAATGAGATTACCCTCACCCATCTTGGCACTAAATTTGTGTTGCATCCTCAAACACCTTCACAGGTGGCCAAGGATCAACTAACTATGAAAGATAAGAGGTGTCGCAACGTGCCCTTTTGCGGGCGAGCGAGGCGAGGCTCACGGGTGCGCTTTCCAAAGGAGGAAAAGATGCGCGGAGTCGCCACCAACGTTTATTTGTGGAAAACGTTGGGAAAACCGAAGGAAACCGGTCAAAATGAAAATTCTAAGTTCGGGAGTTGTATTTACGGTTGAGGAAGGTATTAGCACCTTTCACATTTGTCTCAAAGGACAACAGCCTATTTTTTAGAATTGTGGAAATTGTATTACCTTAACTTTTATTTCTTTTTATTTTTTGAGGTCGACAAAAGTGGGGCTTTTGCTCCTACGTACCCTCCTTTGGAGAGGAAATCAGACCTACGTAGTTCTTTCTTAAGAGTGAATCAAGCGATTCTTTTTACTTGAATTGTGATCAATTTTAAGGCTTTGGACCTTAAAAATGATCCTTTTTACTTGGTAAGAAACTGAAATGATAAACTTTCAAACCTTATTTTTTGTGGACGAGCTTTACTAGGCGAGTTGATTTTAGCCTTAGTTTCACTTTAGTTATTAGTCAATCCAATTAAGAATGAGAAATCCCAAAGAGAAAACGTCCGATTGATTTTTTCGCTTCATTTTACTAAAAGATATTTTTTATTATTATATTATTATTTTACCTCTTTTTTTTATTTCCAACGTGGTTACGGCATGACCGAACGGTCGGAATTCATTTTAACCGAAATTAATGGATGATACAATTCAAATGATCGGTGGAAATTTATTTTATTTTTAGATTAGGCGAGAAACGACTTAAATAAATGACTGAAGCACGTCAAAAGGGGGTACGGAAAGTAAATGAAAACGAGAATAAAAATACATGAAACAAAATGTGGACCACCACGGGTACATAGAATGAATTGAAAAGCTCGGTTTGAGGTACTTACCAGTTGAAGACTGAAGAAAACGAAGAACGAACGATGAATGTCGAAGAACGGTTGAAAATCTTCGCGTAATTACTCACGGAAACGCTATGGAAGCGCCTCAGCTTGGATTTTCTTCACGGAAAAAGTTTTCCTCAGCATTTTCAAGAGAATAAGAAGTGCCAAGAAGGAGCTTGCCACCCTTCTCCCTTCATTCCTCCCCCTATTTATAGAAAAATAGGGGAGGAGCTTGCCACCCAGCTCGCCCAGGCGAGTAAGGTTGCTTCCTCCAGGAGCAACTGCCTTCTGGAGGAAGAATTTGGAAGGCCCATGTGGGCCTGATTGCTATTTATACCCCCCTTTTTACTAAATGCACCCCCTTTACCTTTTTTTGGTAATTATTTTTTCGTAACGTTACGAAACTTTACGAATTTCGTAACGATACTTATTTTCCTTCCGCAAGGTTATGAATCCTTACGGATTATGTATTTACTCTTTTTTAGCTTTCGAAGAAGTTACGAAAACTCACGGATTGGGAAAAACACCTCCTTTCGATTTCCGTGACATTACGGAATTTTCACGGATCGCGTAAGCCTGCTTCCTTTTGATTTTCGGCACGTCTCGGGACTTCACATATTGTGCAACAAAGGGTGCCAAGTATCTCGAAGCGGCCAATCAAAAGTTGTATATCATCAAATAATAATCCCCGGATGAAATTAGGGTATGACAGCTGCCCCTCTTTACTTACCTGTCATCGGAGATAAGAGGAAAGCAAAGATAAGACACTGATTTCGTCCGTCCTGCCCTTTCCGTGATGACGACTCTCGTCTCTACTCCTTTTTTTTTTTTCTGCACAACACAAAACAAAATACAAACAACAACAAGAACAACAAATATAATATACATATACACATATACACATGTTTGGCGAAGGAACCGATCCGGAATATAACAGAAAAACATATTTCCCAGTCACCAGAGGCTCCGCGCTTGATAACGGAGGACACATGAACAGCGCTAGGCAATGAATTCATGGGTCTCCAAATAAGATTGGAGAATGGAGAATTGGCGAACAACGCTAGGCAATCAATTCGCGGGGCTCCAGACTCGATGGTGGAGGACACATGAACAACGCTAGGCAATGAATTCATGGGTCTCCGAATAAAAGTGGAGAATGGAGAATTGGTGAACATCGCTAGGCAATGAATTCGCGGGGCTCCAGACTCGATGATGGAGGACACATGAACAGCGCTAGGCAACAAATTCATGGGGCTCCGAAAAAAGTGGAGAATGGAGAATTGGCGAACAGCGCTACGCAATAACTTCGTGGGACTCCAGACTCGTTGGTGGAGGATGCATGAACAGCGCTAGGCAATAAATTCATGGGGCTCCGAAAAAAGTGGAGAATGGAGAATTGGTGAACAACGCTACGCAATAACTTCGTGGGGCTCCAGAATCGAAGGTGGAGGACACATGAACAGCGCTAGGCAATAAATTCATGGGGCTTCGAAAAAAGTGGAGAATGGAGAATTGGCGAACAGCGCTACGCAATAACTTCGCGGGGCTCCAGACTCGATGGTGGAGGATACATGAACGAAAACGCAATTCATGGGGCTCCGAAAAAAGGGTTGGCAGGACCGAATGGTCCACCAGTTTTTTTCCACCTAAAAAGGCAAACATGCTTTTTGCAAAGAAAAATAAATCATTCGCGAGAGCACCATATCTTAGAAAAACAATATACTTATGTCAAGGGTAATCTTCCTTGTACCCGAAAATGAAAGGCAGGATGTCAACTTTTAGCTTTTGAATGAACATTCAGGGGAAACATCGGGTTAAGCTGAAACTGGGAATAAATCAATCATAGTGTATAAAAACTCACACAGGCAAGTGTTTTTAACCTAATCCCAAACCATAAGTGCACCACGACTTTATTTTGCACACGATTTCCTATCGAATCAAAGATCGCACGTACGATCACTGATCAATAGGATTTTCTCGAGGGTAGTGTTTTTTGAGAGGAAACTGGGTGTTCCGGTCTTTTCCTCTTTGTTTATGTGGGACGGGATATCGCCAGTCGACAATGATTTTGAGTGGCAATCTGAAAGGAATAACCACCAAAAATGGGTTTTCCTTTGCCGGCAGTCACCTACCTTGTCGAAAATTTATCTGGCTTGAAGAATTTCTGTTCTCTTTCTTTCATTGATCGGGAATTACTCTGTTTTCCTCCAATCTTTTCCTTTTTCACTTCCTTTCGATCTTCGATCGGGAATCCTTCTTTTTCTTTCTTTTTTATTGTTCTTTTCTTTGTTTTCATATTTTTCTTTTTTCCTTTCTTTCCATTTCTTCCTTTTCTTTCTTTTCACTTCTTTTTCTCCATTCCTTTCTTTGGGAAATTGGGTTTTAGTATTCTATTTGCTCTCCCTTGAGGAGATTCCGTTGTCCTTTGCTTCGGGGGAAAGGATGAGGATTCTTTTTACAGGACAAGGTTCAAAATAGTCTAAGGTTGTGTCTCAATGGGGTCTTTTATCGTGGGAGCCCAATCTTGATGTCTGGGCAAAACAAATTTGGGTGTCAAGGTGTCGGTCTCGAGCCTGAACTTCCATATTATTCCACAAGGCATGCGCGACAATGATGATTTGGAAACAACGTGCAAAATTAGTCATGGCTACAGCCAGGTGGGCACTCAAGCATCCTGTTTATGGCATTGTGATACTACGGTTGGGAATTTACACAAACAGACCCAACGTTTCCCAATTATGTTCTTTAATCAGTTCAATGAATTCATCCATTCTTATCTCGGTTATTTAGGAAAATAAACTCTTAGCGTCAGTCGCTTGTTTCCAGAAGATATGTTTTCTCTCTACGAATGATTTATTCTTCCTAACCATAACATGTCGACCTTCGAAGTCTTTCTTTCTTTTTCCTTTTTGTTTCATTTTTATATTCACAAAAATATACACCCATTGCTATTTGTGAGGAAAACCTACATTCTTATACATGACGAACTTTTTCTGTACACGCATCAGAACTCTTTCTCTTTTACGTCACACGGTCTATATACAAAACCCTATTTACGTTCAAAGACTTTTTCGTTTTTCCCGACACACACCTATGGTTCATACAAAAGTTTCTTTATACACATTCGTTGCTCACACACACAAAGATTTCTTTTCACACATTATTTACACACACCAAATCTTTCCATACATAAAAAAAACTCTTTTCTTTTTTATATATAGACACGACATTTGTTCACAACGCCTCTTTCTTTTTCAATTCTTGGTGTTATCATGACTTTTGTTCATTTTATTTTTAGGACGATGTTCCTAAAGGAAAACTGTCGCAACCTACCCTTCGGCGGGAGGGCGACGCGTGACTCGCGGGATGCGTGTTCCACGAAAGGAATACGCGCGGAGTCGCCACCAACGTTTATTTGAGGAAAACGTCGGAAAAACCGGAAAAGACCCGATCTACAAACTTTTTAGTGAAAGGTTCGGGAGTTGTATTTACGCACGGGGAAGGTATTAGCACCCCACACGTCCGTCCCAAGGGACGGCAGCCTTTAATCGAATGTGCAAACATGACTTTGATTTTTATGTTCCCTTTTATATTCTTATATCCTTTATACCCTTTTTATATTTTTTCTTTTTTGTGGTCGACAAGGGTGTTTCCCTTTGCTCCTACGTATTCCTCAATTTGTGATGAGGAAATCAGACCTACGTAGTTCTTTCGGAACAAAGTGTTTGGTTAAGTTGTTTTTGTCTTTTTTGCAAAATATGTTTTTATTGAACAAAAGGTCATTTAAGGTGTTGAACCATTAAACGGTCTTTTGATTTTGAAAGGGGAGAAACGTTAAGGCGTTGGACCATTAACGATCTCTTGTTTTTGAAAGGAGAGAAACGTTAAGGCATTGGACCATTAACGATCTCTTGTTTTTGAAAGGAGAGAAACGTTAAGGCATTGGACCATTAACGATCTCTTGTTTTTTGAAAGGAGAGAAACGTTAAGGCATTGGACCATTAACGATCTCTTGTTTTTGAAAGGAGAGAAACGTTAAGGCATTGGACCATTAACGATCTCTTGGGGTGGTCGACAAAAGCGGGGCTTTTGCTCCTACGTATCCTCAATGAGGAACTCAGACCTACGTAGTTCTTTCAAAAGCGGTAAAGTTACATGTTGATTTTATGCTTTTGAACGGTCCATGTTAACCGATAAAAGCAAAGAGGACCGTTTAAGGCGTTGGACCTTAAAACGGTTTTTAGTGATTTTCGGACAAAACTTGATTTGTGAGTCTATTTTAGTCTTAGTTTCACTTTGGTTATTAATCAATTCATTCAAGGAAACTTCCAAAGAAAAAACGTCCGATTGATTTTTTTGTTTTATTTTATTCAAAGATATTTTGTTTATTTTATTATTATTTTTCAAGATATTTTGATTATTTTATTATTATTTTACTTTTTTTGTTTAACCGAGGTTATAGCGTGAACGATCGGTTAGATTTCATTTTAAAAGTGATTAAATGAGATTACAACACAAATGATCGGTTGAAATTCATTTTATCATTTATTAGGTGAGAAAACGGCTTAAATAAACGGTAAAAGCGCGTTAAAGACGGAAGAAAAGAAATCGAAAATGAACGAAATAAAGAGGAAAGCTTAAAAAAACAAGAAATGAATTAAAAGTCTCGGATTCGAAAACTTACCCGTTGAAGAACGAAGAACGGATGAAGAACGATGAAGAACGGACGAAAACCTTCACGGATTTGCTTACGGAAACATCTCGGAAGCGTTACGGAAGCACCTCGGCTTGGATTTTCTTCACGGAAACAATTTTTTTCACCCAAAACAGCTGAAATACATAGCCAGGGGGCTCAGGGATCCTTAGAACAGCCCCCTTCAGCCTTTTTATAGGAAAAAGGGGGAGGAGGTTGCCGCCCAGCTCGCCCAGGCGACCTTAGCTCGCCCAGGCGAGCTGGGTTGCTTCCTCCGGAAGCAACCCAGCTTCAAAAAACGTTCTGGAAGGCCCAATTCAAAATTTCGAAATTGCTATTTGCACCCCCCCAATTTTGATAAGTTCACCCCCCTTCTTTCGTAATTTACGGAAAAGTTACGGAAGCCTTACGGAAGCATATAGGACTTGATTTTCTTCTTTTTTTCTCTTCCGTCTCACCCGTATTAAGTTATTTATGCTTATTTAGAGTTATGGGAATTTTACGAAAGCATTATGGGTGTCCCGGAAGCCCCGGAATCCCATTTTCCAACAAAATGGGGGGTGTGGTGGCCACCTAGCTCGCCCAGGCGAGCTCAGCTCGCCCAGGCGAGCTAGGTTACTTCAACCTTAAGCAAGAAATTGCCCAGAAACCTCTAGAAGGGCCCAGATTCGAAAATTACTATTTGCACCCCCCATTTTACTAAATACACCCCCCTCTGGCTTTTTTTTGGTGATTCTTTTTTCGTAAAGTTACGGAAACTTACGAATTTCATAACGATACTTGTTTTCTTTCCGTAATGTTGCGGAACCTTGCGGATTACATAATCATCCCCTTTTTGACTTACGGAATGTTACGGAACCTCACTTAATTATGTAACGATGCTTCCATTTGATTTCCGGTGTGTCACGGAAACTTACGGATTGTGCATCAATATTTTTTTTGGTTTTTCGGCATGTCCTGGAATTTCACAAATTGCCTAATGATGGATGCCAAGCACCTCACAAGGACCAAAGAAAGGTCGCATGTCATCAAGCAAAGGTCCCCGGACGAAATTAGGGTATGACAAAAACTCTACAAGATTCCGGAACAAACATTATCAACAAATAACGAAGTAAGCACTAACGTAATAGTCCAAACAAAATATATGCACAAAACAAATGACAACCATAACAACAAAAAACAAACGTTAGTGCCTCAGTCATAGAAACAAGATAAATGATGGAACATACGAATTTGGGGATCCCACAGTCATGTGGCTTCGTATGCCACCGGACTCTTGGGTCACAGTAACAAAAAGGTGGGGTGGTCGACAAAAGCAGGGCTTTTGCTCCTACGTATCCTCAATTTGTGATGAGGAACTCAGACCTACGTAGTTCTTGATAACTGTGAGACTAAAAATAGTCTCGGTGTTTTTTTCACCAAAATGCGAACATGCTTTAGTAAAGAGACAAAACTTCCAACTGATCAGAGCAACATATGCTTTTTGGATGAAAAAAAATGTGTCTATCGGGGAAGGAGAGTATGCTGATGAAATTTTCTCATAACCGTAAATGAGATTTTGGATGTTAGCATTTCGTTTCTAAATGACCATTTAGAGGAAACACTGGGTCCAACAAAGATAGGAGAAAATCACTCAAAGTGTATCAATCTCACACAGGTAAGTGTTTTATCCTAATTCTGAACCATAGATGTGTCATGACTTGATTTTGCAAATCATTTCCTATCAAATCAAAGATTACATGCGTGATCATGGATCAATAGGACTTATTTTGGGAATGGTTTTTAGGTGGGGAATTTGGCTTTGAGTGTTTTTGCCTTTTCCTTTTCTGTTTTTGTTTAGTGCGTGGCGAGAAAATCGCTAGCACACAGGATTTTGTCGGCAATCAAAGGGAGAGGACCACTTTAGGTCGTGGTTTCCTTTTTCTTGTTTACATGGTGACAATTCTGTACTGTTCAGATATTGTCTGGTCCAAAGACCTTTCTGGATGTTTCTTCTGTTTTCTTCCGATCCTTGATCGGGAATTTTCTTTCCTTTTTTTTTCTTTATCCCACTCTTTAATTGGGATTTTATTTTTGTTTTCCGAGGGCAAGGATTGACATTCTCACCTTGGGTCAAGGTTTATGATAAGTTGGGATTTTGGCTCAAGGCTTGTAGAACGGCTGGTCATGATATATGTCAGGGTTTGGCCAGTGGTTCGGGGATAAAGGGGATGTCCTACATTATTTCCATGATACACATGCAACAATGATGATTAGGAAATTTTATGCAAAACTGGTCATGCATGCACCCATGTGGACACTCAAGCATCAAGTTTTTATGGTCATGTGACACTAGGGATCAGGATTCATTTTCCCTATTTTAAGTCAACCCAGTATTTCCAAAATATGTTCTTCTATCAATTTGTGCATTCATTCGAGTCTATCTTGGGTGTTCGAAAAACTTTTCACAGCATTTACCCTTCAAAAACTGGTTAAGATCAGTAAAATCTTTCAAAGAAAAGTTGGAAATTATCTCTTTTCACAAGCATGTTGTTTTTTAGCTAGACAACTTTTTATTATTATTTATTTTTTTTCTTCTTATTCTTTTCTTGCTCGCTCTCTCTTTTTCTTTTCATGAGGTATTTTGCTACCTAAACATACGTATATTCTTGAGAGGTATTTTGCTATATACATGCGTGTTCAAGGTATCTTGCTACCTAAACATACATATATATGTTTTGTGAGATATTTTTTCTATATACATGCATATCCAAGGTATTTTGCTACCTAAACATACATATATATATTTTGTGAAGTATTTTTGCTACATACATGCATATCCAAGGTATCCTTCTACCTAAACATACATACATACATATATATATATATATATATATATATATATATATTTTTTTTTTTTCTTTTTTTTTTGTGAGGTATGACTACCTTCCGAGCTTGTGCTTGTTTTATTCAAATACCTAGGATCATGAGCAACTAGGTGTGTCCTGCTATGACTTGAGAAACAAAAGGGATCAAATAACAAGCAGAGATTTAAAAGGTACTAGGTTGCCTCCTAGTAGCGCTTCTTTAACGTCTTGAGCTGGACGCTTGATGGCTTGTCGGTCATTGACCTAGTACTTTGCTTACCTTTGGCTTTGGACTTGGTCGCCTATTGGTCGGCCATGGGTCGTAAGATACGCTCTAACCTTTTTGTGGATGAGCTGAGGTGAACTCTAGAGGTGATGGCGGTGCGTCTGTTGCCCGCTGTCGGCCATCCTCAGGCTGCTGTGGTGTTTCGCCTTGCGCCTGCCTGGGGAAGCAGTACTTCTTGATGAAAGCTCGATTAGTAGGGGGCCTGATGACTTTGCTGGGGGTGACAGGCACTCCGTAGAACTGACAAAGGCCCGTAATTAGAGCTTGGCAACTCCAAGACCCTGTTGGACTTCTTCGGGTCCAATGGGTGTCTTGCAGGCGCGATCCCTACAAACAATAGATGAAATCAGAAATCAGTTGAGCGAGGTGCATACTTACCTATGTCATGATGACGTGACCTTGCTGGGGGGAACGGGCACCGTACAGAGGCCCATAACCAGAGCTGGAAACCCCAGGGCCCTGTTGGACTTCTCCGGGTCCACTGGGTGTCTTGTGGGTGCCATTCCTGCAAACAATAGATGGTATCAGAAATCAGTTGAACCATATGTATACTTACCTATGTCACGATGGCATGACCTTGCTGGGGGAACGGGCACCCTGTAGGACTACAGAGGCCCGTAACCAGAGCTGGAAACCCCAGGGCCCTTTTGGACTTCTCCGGGTCTACTGGGTGTCTTGTGGGTGCGATCCCTGCAAACAATAAATGACATCAGAAATCAATTGAGCCATGTGCATACTTACCTATGTCATGACGGCACAGACCAACTGATACATTTGCAGGGGGAGATTGGAATTGTGGTCGCTGGGTAGAATGTTGCTAAATAGCAACGTCATCCACGTAAGGGTGGTCATGTTGGTGCGCATGGTCCGCACTCGTCTTTTTGCAGCGGCACGGGGGAAATCTTGCCCCAGTATGCATAGTAGATGCGTGATAACCTCCCTCTCTGGATGTGCTCGCACAGTTGGTCACCCTCCAATATCAGGGGGTGGCCCAGGAACTGATAAAAGGAAACTACTGGCCCCTTAATCGGGAGCGCAAGTCTCGGTTAAGCATCTAAGGGAAAAGGACCTTATATTCTTCTAAGGTGTGGATATGGAGCACACTGAAAATGAGGACTCGTAGCCCTCTAAAGGCGAGGGCGTGTAGCCCTCTGCAGGCGAGGATGTGCAGTCCTCTAATGGCGAGGACATATAGTCCTCTAAAGGTGATAGGCACTAGTACCCAAGGGTCCACCTTTATGAGAAAGCAAGAGATCGACTCATCAAGAGGGCCGGTCATCCAAAAAGATTGGACACGAGATGTAGGAAATCTATGCAGTTAACATGATTTTTAGGGATGCAGACGCATGCAACCTTTATTGTGAAATTTGGTAACGCTGACCTCATATGAAACAATGCAATGCAATGGAAAGTTGTACAATGTTCATGACATTCTTCCCCTATTTTGTGATTTTGATTTTGATTTAATCTTTTTGGAAAACACAGATTGATTGTCCTTTTGAAAAAGGTGATAATTCATGCAACCTTATCCTATCTTTTGCAAATCTCTCCGGGAACTCCCTCAGAGTGTATGTTCTGTTTGACTTAGTCACTTGACCATTTTGGAGTGACGGCAATGGAACCGTTTGACGTTTAATCAATCTATTGAAATTCCAGGGGTTGTCTCCCTTTTTTTTCTTGTTTAAAAACATCGACGAGTGAGGACTTTCGATCTGCCCTTAGGTTCGCTTGAGGCTCATGCACGATGCCACTCATTGCCCCAGTGTAAGGCTTTGAGGTACCAATTGTTATCTTTCGTCATGACCTTGTAGCTGGGAACCTATTGGGTGAAAACTTCTAATCTGCCCCTAGGTTCGCTTGAGGTTTTTGCATGGTTCCTTTCATTGCCCCAGTGTAAGGCTTTGAGGTACAATCGTTGTCTTTTGTCATGACCTTGTAGCAAGGAATCTATTGGATGAGAACTTCTAATCTGCCCCTAGGTTCATTTGAGGTTTATGCATGGTGCCTTTCATTGCCCCAGTGTAGGGCTTAGAGGTACCAATTGTTGTCTTGTTTTCAGAACCTCGTAGTGAGGAAGAATGAAAGAAGCAGTTGATTCTTGCAAAAAGAATTTTCCAAGGACGAGAAATAGTTGAAGGATTTTTCAGTTGATGGATTAAGTCAAATGACTCGTATGTAGAAGCAAGATGTTTGGATGTCTTGATGATGCTAAAGGATCAAGTGCTTCTAAGTTTTATTCAAGACAAGAATCCAAGAAAATCAAGATATATGATCAAGTTGATCTCTAGAATCTTTAGGAAGAAGTTTCCATATTGAAAACAAACAAAAGGTTTGACCAAAGAATTCTATCATTTCAAATTGAGATTTGCTCTCTGGTAATCGATTACCAGCAGTTGAAAATGTTTTAATTCAAATTTTTAAAACCTGTAATCGATTACACCAGTCTTGTAATTGATTACCAGAGGGGATTTTTAGAATATAATTCCAAGAGTCACATCTATTCAAATGGTTTATGAATGGCCATCAAAGGTGACTTGGAAACACGAACTTAAAGGGAGTTTTCATTGCCCAAAAATTTTATCCTCTCAAAAGATTAAGAGTTTTTCTGAACTGAAATGTTTTATCCTCTCAAAAAGATTCCTTGGTCAACCACTTGCATATTCAATAAGGAATTTTGATTGATCTTCATTGTACAATCTATCTCTTTTAAGAGAGATCTCTTCTTCTCTTCTTCTTATTTCTGAAAAGGGATTAAGAGACCGTGGGTCTCTTGTTGTAGAGGATTCTTGAACACATGGGAAGAGTTGTCCCTGTGTGGTTCAGACTTTGTAAAAGGAGTTTTACAAAGAGAGTGGAAAATCTCAAGCGGGTTGTTTGAGGACTGGACGTAGACACGGGAAGTGGCCGAACCAATATAAATCAGGTTTGCATTCCCCACTTCTCTTAAACTTCTTTTATTTATTTCTATTTATCTTTTGCTTTAAAGAAGTTTATTTTGAATTGTCTTTTGAGTAATTCATGTTAAGGGTGCATTGTTAATCCGAAGAGAGTGAAAGTTTAATTAGGGAATAGTCTTTGTATCTTAATTCAACCCCCCTTTTTCTTAAGGTAACTGAGGCCATTTATCCAACATCCTATTCTTGATAACTCACTTCTCTCTAAAAAGACAAACTTTTCGGAATGATAAAATGAGCTCACATGAACGTCTTGAAAACACAGTCAATCAAATGCCCTTTTTTTTTTAACTTTTTTTTTATTTTTATTTTTATTCTAAAACTTATTTGTTTTGAACTTTATTTGTTGTTTTACGGCAGCCCCACCAACACGCAAGATGAATAATCTCTAATTGAACGATCTTGGAAGTCCAAACTCAGGAGCACAGGTCGCTTGAGCAAACAGACAAATGGCTTGCACCCACTTCCGGTGAAAGTTGAAAATCCTGATGAGTCATTAGAGACATCTAACAACAACTTTCAAAATTGTCCCATGTGTGGCATCTCTTGTCAATGTCAGGATTTACACGTGATTCTCCTCAAATTTCAGCCAGCCTATATCAATTAGACCTTGCACCTTACGCTTCAGAGCCCTACAATGCTCAATGGAACGCCCCGGGGCTTCTCCGTGACAAGCACACGTTGCGTTCGTGTCGTATTCTTGGAGAAATGGAGGTTGATGAACCTCGGCTAGGGTTATGGCTACCATTGAATTATCAAGTAGATATGGGAGCAAGTCAGCATAGGACACTGGAATTGGGGTGAATTCTATAGGCTTTCTCGTTGCAAAATTCATTTCTTGGTTGGTGTTTTGGTTTATGCTAAAGGTGGTGTTTGTCATTGGAAGTGCGGTAGGTAGGCTTTGTGGTTGATTTTAGGGATGGCCTTTGTGGATGACTGGGTGGTGGGTAAGGAGAAGGTTTGTTATTGGCTGAGTAATGACATTGTTGGGTTGGTGGGAAACTTGGCTGTATAGGAATGGCAGCCACAACATGGGCTTCTCCCTCATTCTCACCCTCTTCATTTGCCCTAGTTTTTTTTTGGCATGTATCAAAGCATGATGATCAGATTTGCCTCTTTTTCTAGACCTACTTTGATCCTTTCATCGGTGAAGACCACATCATCAAAGCTTGAAGATGTATAGCCCACCATCTTTCCATACTGGTAATGTGCCTACTATCATTGTCATCATTTTTTCTCCGTCATTGAGGTGTCACTGGAACTGCCAGGTCTCCACCTTTGGGCGTATTCTTTTGAAAGATTCGTGCCCCCTTTTTGCACATGTTCTGTAGTTGCATCCTATCCGAAGACATCATACTGACACTGCCTAACGAAGGCAACCATTAGGTCCTTCCAAGCATGGGCTCGGGAAGGTTCCAAGTTAGTGTACCAGGTAACAGCTACCCCCAGTAAGACTTTCTTGGAAGGAATGTATCAGCAATTTCTCATCTTTTGCGTATGCCCCCATCTTCCGACAATACATCTTTAGATGGTTCTCGGGGCAAGTAGTCCCCTTGTACTTGTCAAAGTCCAGCACCTTGAACTCGGGAGGGGTGATGATGTTGGGTACTAGGAACAACTCTTCTAGGTTAGCAAAGGCATAATCTTCACCTCCTTTAATGGCCCTGAGCCTTTCCTCTAGATGATCCAACTTTCCCATTTCTTCCATAGCATGAAGGTTTTCACTTGTTGTGGAATGAAAGAGGTGTAGTTGTGGGTGATACTGAGGACCCTCCAAAGTGTTTTGCAGGGGTATACCACCAACTGCTTGCCCTTCAGTGGCATATCCGAGGCAAGGCTCGAAGTCGGCTAGATTGTGATGGGGAATTTCATGTGTCTCCCCCACGGTTTAAGAGACATGTGCATGATCAGTTTGGGGTTGTTGGCTCTCAATGGGTATAGGAGTGGAGTTATTGACATTCTTATTGGGAGTGTACGCCACATTGGGTGGCGTATAGTTGGGAGGCAAGCCATTTGGTGGGAAGGCATGCTTGTTTTGCGCATAATGGGGGCCGCCCCTACTTCCCAAATCTTTGCCTACCATATCTAAGGTTGGATGATTCATTTGGTTGAGACCAGATGGGGGCATCGGGTTCACCTTAGCAACAGTGCTGGTAGCGGCAATTGTAACCGTATTGGCTTCCATTATCTTCCTCATGCTCATCATGGCCATCATAGTGGCCATTTGCTCTTTCATGGCCTCTATGTCGGCCTTCATCTTCTCTTGTATCTCCTCTACTTCACCCATTACTCTAGCTCTAGCACAAGTTCGGTGAGGGCACCGTAAAGCATGTTTTTTTTTCTTTTTTTTAATAACAATGATTAAGTTCTTTTTTTTTTCAAGGAAAGAATGCAATGAGCAATGCAACCAATGAACAACATGGATGTATGCGAATGATGCACAGTTGAAGTATTGCAAATTTTTACACTGGATATGGGGTTGAATCAATTTAGATTTTCAACATGGTCCATGACATCTCCGTCAAGGTGAAACTGGAAGTAACAGGGACATCGACAGCCCTAAATGTGTTTGGCAGTAGACGAAGCAATGATGTAACACGGTCCATCTTTTGCCCCAATTTTTGCAAGATGGTTACTTTCATGCTTCAACTTGACTCGATGAACCTTTTCGTAAAAGCACGAGCTTGGTTCAACCCCATAACCCAGGGAATGGCAATTTTGATCGCCAATACTTCAACAACATTTCATAGGGATGAAAGACTCGGGAATACGCATGCTATGCATGGAAAATGTAATTATGAGATTGAGATGCCCAAAGAAACATCCCTTTCTTAGTTAACCATGCATTAGGTACCATGTTCAATCATTTTGTTTTTAAGTGAAATGGGTTTATGATCCCAACACGGTTGGCTCATGGTACCGAATATATGCAACTAAGAATGCAACGTGAATTTTCGCGCTTTTTTTTTGTTTTTGTCTTGCAGGGGAAAACGCAAGGGTCACGCATGAGCAAACATGAAAACAATTAGTATGCAATTTGTAGATCAAAAGAAGTTTGTTCAACACATATGCAAGATGATGCAATGACTCATGCAAAATGTGATGCTGGAATATGATAACGAATAAATGTAGGAACGATATGTTCATTATGATGCTGAAGAGATGTTTATGCGATGCATGATATGAATGCATTTACGGACACGAGAGCCCGAAAAATCATCTCTCCTTACTTGCGCATTTGGGGGCGCGACGCCCCATGTGTGCAGTTAAGAAGACGATATGGATCTTTCGACTTCCTACGACAAAAGACGAGACCCACATACAACGCCTGTGTGACAGCATGATGCAGATGCGCAAAAGCGCAACAGGGGGATTTATACAGCATGGCAATATCCACAAATAATTACAAGCAAAGGCGTACATGACATTTAGGACTACATGCATGGCAGTGTTTAAAATGGCACGCAGCGTGTTTGCTCCGTGCCCCTATTTGGGAACCTATAGGACAATATCTAGGGGTCTCTAATAACTACTCCCCAACAATTCATAACTCACACGGCTGTTTTCTAGAGGTATCATCACTCAAGATAATAATATTGTGGCGGTATGGAATACCAGCGACAACACATTATAAAGAGAGAAAGCTCTAGACGAGGTTTCACCATTATCAAGCAAGTCGGAGACCTAGCATGATCATAGATTCACCTCCACCCCTTAGATTCCCATGAACCCGGGTGTAGGGCCCCTTTTTACTCAAACCCGTGGGTGCTTAGAATGCAGTGTAAAGAATGCGAAATAGTTAACAGTTATTTACATTTTACACAGTTCAACAAATGCACACACAAAGTTTCACAAATCCACAATTCCTTAAAATAGGCCTAACTCACAAAAAGGTCCCCAGTGGAGTCGCCAACTGTCGCAACGTGCCCTTTTGCGAGCGAGCGAGGCGAGGCTCACGGGTGCACTTTCCAAAGGAGGAAAAGATGCACGGAGTCGCCACCAACGTTTATTTGTGGAAAACGTCGGGAAAACCGAAGGAAACCGGTCAAAATGAAAATTCTAAGTTCGGGAGTTGTATTTATGTTTGAGGAAGGTATTAGCACCTCTCACGTTTGTCTCAAAAGACAACAGCCTATTTTTATTTTTTGAGGTCGACAAAAGCGGGGATTTTGCTCCTACGTACCCTCCTTTGAAGAGGAAATCAGACCTACGTAGTTCTTTCTTAAGAGTGAATCAAGCGATTCTTTTTACTTGAATTGTGATCATTTTTAAGGCGTTGGACCTTAAAAATGATCCTTTTTACTGGTAAGAAACTGAAATGATAAACTTTCAAACTCTATTTTTTGTGGACGAGCTTGACTAGGCGAGTTGATTTTAGCCTTAGTTTGACTTTAGTTATTAGTCAATCCAATTAAGAATGAGAAATCCCAAAGAGAAAACGTCCGATTGATTTTTTCGCTTCATTTTACTAAAAGATATTTTTTATTATTATATTATTATTTTACCTCTTTTTTTGATTTCCAACGTGGTTACGGCACGACCGAACGGTCGGAATTCATTTTAACCGAAATTAACGGATGATACAATTCAAATGATCGGTGGAAATTTATTTTATTTTTAGATTAGGAGAGAAACGACTTAAATAAATGACTGAAGCACGTCAAAAGGGGGTACGGAAAGTAAATGAAAATGAGAATAAAAATACATGAAACAAAATGTGGACCACCACGGGTACATAGAATGAATTGAAAAGCTCGGTTTGAGGTACTTACCAGTTGAAGACTGAAGAAAATGAAGAACGAACGATGAATGTCGAAGAACGGTTGAAAATCTTCGCGTAATTACTCATGGAAACGTTACGGAAGCGCGTCGGCTTGGATTTTCTTCACGGAAACAATTTTTCTCGGCAATTTCGAGAGAATAAGAAGTGCCAAGAAGTCTGAACCCCTTCTCCTTTCATTCCTCCCCCTATTTATAGAAAAATAGGGGAGGAGCTTGCCACCCAGCTCGCCCAGGCGAGCAAGGTTGTTTCCTCCAAAAGCAACAGCCTTCTGGAGGAAGAATCTGGAAGGCCCAAGTGGGCCTGATTGCTATTTGTACCCCCCTTTTTCTAAATGCACCCCCTTTACCTATTTTTGGTAATTCTTTTTCCCTAACGTTACGAAACTTTACGAATTTCATAACGATACTTATTTTCCTTCCGCAAGGTTACGAATCCTTACGGATTATGTATTTACTCTTTTTTAGCTTTCAAAGAAGTTACGAAAACTCACGGATTGCGAAAAACACCTCCTTTCGATTTCCGTCACATTACGGAATTTTCACGGATCGCGTAAGCCTGCTTCCTTTTGATTTTTGGCACGTCTCGGGACTTCACATATTGTGTAACAAAGGGTGCCAAGTATCTCGAAGCGGCCAATCAAAGGTTGTATATCATCAAATAATAATCCCCGGACGAAATTAGGGTATGACAAGAGGGATGAGGAAGAAAAACTAGAAAACCAAAAGAAAAAGAAGGATAATAAGGCCTTGTCTTCAAAGGCCAAGGGGAAGGAAAAAGAGGAAAAGGATTCCTCCAAGAAGATTGTTAAGAAGGAAAATCATTTTGCAACAAAATGTGATATCAAAAGAGCACTCTTTCTAAAACTATCTTTCTACCTTTTCCTATCAAGGGAAACATCCCTTAGCACTGCCATACCTCTTGAGCTTGAGGTTATTCCTCGAGTAAAGGGGTTGTTGGATGAATGTTTGGTTCGTAAGAGCTTAAATCCTTGTGCTTTGTTGGTGCCCAAAATAAGTATTATGAGGCACCAAATCCCTATGATAGGCGGTATGATGAATGTGTTGAGTGGTGCCACCCTCTTTCGTAAAATCACTCATGCACCCAACATCTTCATGATTTGTGTACATAGGGACTCATTAGGTAGGTTTGTTCTTATTTTTTGTTTCAATGCAAACTTAGGTGCTCATATGGGACACCTTAGGTTTGTCATAATTTTTTGTAGGAATAATAAACATGAAAATAAAGAAAAAGGTATGTTTTATTCCATTACTTTCCTTAACTTTTTAAATAGTGATCAAGGGCTTCCCATGAACCCTAAGAGAATAAAGGTCATTCTTGAGTGGCCTACTCCACCATGTATAAGGGAAATTTGGGGCTTCAATGACTTAATGAACTTTTACAAAAGGTTTGTCCCATATTTTTATATACTTGTAGCACCACTCATTGAGTTGGTGAGGAACCATGTTCTCTCATGGAGATGGTCAGCAAAGGGGTTTTCAGTCCTTACCCTTCTCTAACATACCCAACATCACTAATACATATGTTTTTATTCTTTTTACAGGTGTTGAGGAAAGAATCCTTGAATTTCAAGAACCTATGGATTTGAGGTCAAATCCATTTCAAAGGGGAGGGAATGATGCAATCCTACCCCCCAAGGGCATTGGATAGAAGACTCCAAGAAGATTGGGCCAGAGATGCAAGAGAAGGCCCTAAGGTTCTCATGAGCCTTATGGTAGATTTTGGGCCTATGGGCTAAGTATGAGCCCACTTATCTTTGTACATATTAGATTAGGATTTCATTATTTTTGGGCCTTGTATTTAGGGCTCAATAATGTAGGTAGGGTACCCTAGAAATGTAGAATTTTCAGCCCTTGTATTTTAGGGCACCTAGACTAGTTTTTGTATTAGGGATAGTTTTGTAATTTCACATGCATTAAGTGAATATTTGAAGTGTGTGTTGAGAAATAAATTTAATTGCATTGGGAGAAGCCTAATCCAATTAAATTTTAGAGGGGGAGGTGAGCATTTGCTTGCTACACCCCATTGCCACATCATATAATCACACTTTGTGCATGTCCTTCATGCTTTACATGCCTCATGACACCTAAGCACACCTAGTGGAGAATCTTGGACTTGATCTTGGATTAGTGGGCTGAACCATAACTGAAATTCATTAATCATAATTTGTGAAAATTTCCCTCCAATTTTATGTGACACTTAGGCTATAAATAGAGGCCTTTTGTGTGCATTTTTTCAACTTTGATCATTTAAGAAATTATACTTCAAAGTTCAGACCTCATTTGAGGTATAAATTTCATGCCCCCCCCTCTCCATCTCCCTCCACTCATCTTCTCCTACCTTTAAGCTCTTATCCATGGCCTCCTATGGTGGTGAGCTTGCTCTTGACTCCTCTTCTCCTTGAAGTGGCATCTCCAATCACCTTTCCTCCTTCTCCATTCCACTGCCATTGATCTTCAAGAAGCAAAGGACTCCATTGATGAAGAGGATCCAAGGCCTACAAGCTCCCCATGGAGCTACATCAGTTGTGGAGAAGATTTTAGCATCCAAGGCTAATTGGATTCTTTAAGCCAAATCATTTTTTATTATTCTTTCAGATGCAGTTTTGACATCCTCAAGTACCACTTCTTCAGGTACTTGGTCCTTTGTAGCTATATTTGTGAGCCCTTCTTCCCTTGTCAAAGACTTTAGAGATTTAACTATTACTTTTTCTGGAATCTCCTCTAAAGTCTGACCTACAAGGGAAGTTAGCCTAACTACCTATTCTTTCTTCTTATGCTTCTGCAAGGCTTTTTCAACCCTTGCCTTCTTCTTAGCATATGTAAGAGAACAATGTTTAGCCTTGGCTATGGTAGCAACTTCAGCTTTTCTAGGAAGGGGTGAAGCTGGTTTGGGAGTGGGTTGAGAAGGAAGGGCTAAGGATGGGGAAGGAAAAGGGGTAGAGGTTCCAAGGACTTCTAACTTAAATGATGGTGAGGCAGGTTTAGGTTGGGATGGTTTAAGGATTCTAACAAGTCTAGGAGAGGGTGGTGAAAGTTTAGATGATGGTTGGGGCTGGAAGAGTTTAATTCTAATGGTAGGCTATTTAGGTATGGGTGCATGGTCTGAGTTAGACTGAGCCTTTTCTCTTTCTGGGGTCAGATGGTGGCTAGTTCTTAGGCTTTTTGGCTAAGGTAGGTGGTTTAAGGTCAAAAGATGGAGGTGGGTCTTTTCTTCTTATGGGTAGCTTGTTTCTGGGTTGGCTGGGTTTAGGTTTAGCTTGCCCCTTGCATCTAGTTAGATGAATCTCTAGACTCGAGATTCAAAGGATGTTCTTGAGTCTCCAAGACTCAAGGTTTAGAAGCAGATGAATGAGCCTCATTCACCTCCTTCTCCACTTTCTTCTTTATGTGTTTTTTCCCATAATCTGGGAAATTGTCAACAATTCCCATCTTTAGAAAGGTTGCCTCCTTTAGCTGAGTGACTCCAATGGCTCCATGGAAGAGACATCTACTTTATCTTGTCTTAGAATCTGGGTGAAGAGCATTCCATGAGGAATGGGATTCTTCTTCACCTTGGGGTTGAACTTTTCCTTGAAGGCCTACATCCAGTAGTAGCAGTAGATGATCTTAGGAAGATTCACCTTCTCACCTACCATCACCTTGTACATAAAAAAGATATCTCTATCACTAACATAGTCTCTTGACCCCACTCTGGGCAAGAATATGTTGAAGAGAAAGCTATGTATCATCCTACAGATGTAGATTAGTTTTTATGTCCTCAACAAGTTGTTGAGAACTTTTTTGTCACTTCCTTCTAGACAAGGCTTTTTGTAGAGCATCATATCTATGATTTCTTGGGATATCTCATTTTCCTAGTCTTTGCTCATGGTCAGACCATCCAAAGCACATGAAGATGCAACAACTATGGTGGTTAGAGAGATCACCACTGGAGTCCCATCAATAGTTCCTTGAATGCTTACTCCATCCTTCCTTGTAGTTCCCCAAAAGAGTGCATAGGGGCCATAGTGCCAGGTACTAAACTTCTCCCATCAACCCACTAAGTTTCACTAACTTATCAAAAGTTACAAGTATTATTGACTGCCACTTCAGGCTCTTACAAAGACAAGCTCTACCGCGAGCTTGAATTCAACCCATTATTCTTTGTCCTACCAAGCAACAGTTGGCTCTAAACAAATCAACAAGATTTGTTGTAAGTTTTCTCAATGACTAAAAGATGATCGTCTTACAAACAGATCACTTTAGTCTTTTCTCTCAAGGTTTACAAGGTGTTTTGAGAGCTTTATATCTATACAAAGATTTACAAAAAGCTTTACAAGAAAGAATGAAAGAATATTTTCTCCAAGTTAATTTGTATGTTGTTTCTTCAAAGCTTCTTCTATATATAGCCTAAATCTTCAAGTGTTTGTTGTCTCTCAACGAATGGATTCTTCACTCTAGTTCTTTGTTTGATGAATTATGGATGTTGGGGAATTTAATGCTTGCATTAAACACACGTCCCTTGTTCATGTTGATAGGTTAGCATGACAAACACTTGAATAGAAAGTCACTTCTTCCATCAGTGAAGGTTTGAACAACAGAGCGTGCCTTTTGATGAAGATAAGCACTTTCAGACCGTGGACTTTATTTATTCTTCATAGGACTTTGATGGATCCTAGGAGAATGTTTTCTACAAAATAGAATCTGGGACATAGAGTATTAAATGAAGGTCTTAAATGCAACACTTAAATGTTATGCCAAATCATGTTTAGGTTGTCTAAAACATCATACACTAAGAATACAAACCATTATCTAATAACACATTAGACACAAATTTTATCATTTGCATTTATTTGCATTCAATCAAAATAGTTGGGAATCTTGATTCATCTTTAAGACATAAAAGCCTTTTGACTTAATAGTCTCTCATGATGAAAAAGTAGATAATTCTTTAGAAGTTTCCACTCAAACGTGTGATGTCTTTCAAGATCTTAAGTTGAAAACTACAAAGCCCCACCTTGAAAATGAGGAAATTTGTAAAGAAAGATCTAACTTATTGGAAGACCTTCAAAAGTTGAAAATCAATCAAAAGGCTTGCAAATTGAGGTAAAATAACTCAATGAACTTCATGATCACCTAAATGAAGAAAGATATAATCTTTGGTAAGAATGTCCACAAGCTCATGAGGATTATGAAAACTTGAAGGCAAGTAAACATAACTTGAGGATTGAATGTGAAGGTTATAAGAAAATCCTGAAGTTTTCAAATGATAAACTGGAGCAGTATAAGGCTTTCCAAAAGCAACCTCAAGATGTTGTTACACTTCATCAAGAGATTGGTTTTCTAAGAAAGACTTTATCCAAATTTGTTGGAAACATTGAAAGACTTGACAAGTTGTTAAGATACAGTAAATGCCCAACTGACAAATCTAAACATGGATATAAAGGAAAAAGTTATGTTCATGATGATGAACCATAGCATGTTACTTACGTGGAAAGATTAGAGACATGACATTGAATTATAGACATCTACCAAAAAGTGGATTGTCCAATGCTTTCAAAACTAACAAGAAAGGACCCAAAAATGTTTGGGTACCTAAAGAGAAAATAATTCATGTTGCAAATACCTTCAACCAAAAGAAAGACACACCGGTTATGGTACGTAGATAGTGGATCCTCATGACACGTGACAGGAGAAAGGTATGTGTTCCAATGCTTGACTCATTTGCATAGTGGAACAGTGACTTTCGACGGGAATCAAAAAGGGAAGGTAGTAGGAGTTCGAAAGATAAATATTAACCCCTATCCTCCAATAGATAAAGTCCTTTTTAGTAAGGGACTTAAACACAATCTATTTAGCATAAGCCAATTATGTGACAATGGACTTGATGTTTCCTTTAATAGAGAAGGGTGTATCATCCAACATAAAAATGGAACTCAATTAAGAGGAAATGTAATCCTTATAAGGTAATTCTTAGTGAACTATCAAATCAAGATGTAACATGTCTATTATCTATAAAAGGAAATCACTGGGTACAGTACAAGAAACTTGGACATGTGAGCTTGAGGTTAATCTCAAAGCTTTAAAAACATGATTTCGTAAGAGGATTACCTAGGCTGTCATACAAAGATGATTTAGTTTGTGAAGCATGTCAAAAGGGGAAACTGATTAAAATCTCTTTTTCTAGCAAAAACTTTGTTTCCACCTCAAGACAACTTGAACTATTACATATTAATTTGTTTTATCCAACTAGAACAACCCTTGTCAGGGGAAAATATATGGTTTGGTAGTAGTGGACAACTACTCATAGAACGCCTAGACAAAATGGTGTGGTTGAGAGAAATAATATCATTGCAAGAAATGATTAGAACCATGCTCAATGATAAGTCTACACCTAAACACTTATGGGCTGAAGCAATGAATATAGCCTGTTATTTACAAAACATAATTTACATAAGACCTATTTTGAAAAGGACTCCTTATGAACTGTGGAAAGGACGAAAGTCCAACATTTCATATTTCCATCCTTTTGGATGCCAATGTTTCATTGTAAACACTAAGAACAACTTGGGAAAGTTTGACTCTAAGTGTGACAATGGAATATTACTTGAATACTCTTAAACATCTAAGGCATACAGAGTGTACAACTCTAGAACCTCACTTATCGAAGAAATTATCCGTGTAAGATTTAATGATACCGAGCCTGACACAGACATATAAGATTTGGATGAGTCTATTACAAATTTAAGACTGGATAGTGGCATTGGACCATAAACAAAATAGTCTACAGAAGCATACGCGTCCAATCAAACAATGGAACATTCCCAAGAGGAGAGAGAACCAACTAGATGAATCCTCAGAAAGAACCATCCAAAGAGTCAAATCATTGTTGATTCCTCAACCAAAGTCCAAACAAAAGCATCGCTAGACAACAAGGTTATGCAACTCTTATTTTAGAACTAGAGCCAATACTTATTGATGATGCCATGGAAGATGATAACCGAGTCAAAGCTATGCAAGAAGAACTTGACCAATTCCAGAAAACGATGTTTGGAAGCTTATAGAACTATCCCAAGGAAACAAGGCAATAGGTGCTAAATGGGTGTTTAGAAACAAGCTAGACAAGGCAAGTAAAGTTGTGAGAAACAAGGCAAGGTTAGTTTCCAAAGGCTACTCACAATAGAAAGGTATAAATTATACAGAAACTTATGCCCTTGTTGCTTGTTTGGAGGCTATATGCATTTTACCATCATTTGTTGCTCATACTAAAATGGGACTATATAAATTGGATTTAAAAAGTGCACTCCTCAATTGATTTATACAAAAGGAAGTCTATGTAGAAAACCCCCCTAGGTTTGGGAGTAACACTTTTCCACAACATGTTTTTAAACTCAGTAAAGCTCTATATGAGCTAAAGCAAGCTCCTTGAGCTTGCTATGAACGTCTTCGTTCATTCCTTTTGAAAAATGGTTTTGAAAGAGGAAAAGTGGATACAACTCTGTTCTGCAAAAATAATGATTCCCAATTTGTATTAGTACAAATCTATGTGGAAAGCATTATATTTGGTGCTACTAATGAACCTTTATGTGAGGATTTCTCTAAGTTAATACAAGCTGAATTTGAAATGAGCATGATGAGAGAACTGAAGTTCTTCTTAGGACTACAGATAAAACAAACAAGCAATGGAATCTACATTCATCAAACAAGATATGTCAAATAACTTCATAAGAAGTTCAAACTCAAAGATGCAAAAGAGATTAAATCCCCCATGAATCCAACATGTCTTGCACTAGACGAGGAATCCTACAAAGTGGACAACTCCCAATATAGAGAAATGATTAGCTCACTACTCTATCTAACTGCATCCATACCTGATATATTGTTCAATGTTGGATTATGTGCTAGATTCCAACAAGATCCAAGGGAACTCAACTTAACCGTTGTTAAAAAGAATCTTTATATATTTAATTGGAATTCCTAATCTTGGGCTTTACTTTAAGCACAAAAAAGAATTCAAGTTGATTAATTACTATAATGCTGACTATTGTGGTGACAAAATTGAAAGAGCAATCACTAACGAAAGCTTCCATCTCATTGGAGGAAATCTAGTAACATGGATCAATAAGAAGTAAAGATCATTAGTATTATCCATTCAAAAAAAAAAAAAAAAAAAAAAAAAAAAAAAAAAAAAAAAAAAAAAAAAAAAAAAAAAAAAAAAAAAAAAAAAAAAAAAAAAAGTAAAGATCATTAGCATTATCCATTTCAAAAGCAAAATATATATCAGCAACAAGTTATTATACTCAAGCGATCAAAATCAAGAATCAACTGGAAGACTGCAAACATTATTGAAGGCAACATTCTAATATTTTGTGAGAAGGCTATGATAAGTATCTCTAAAAATAAAAAAAAAAAAAAAAAAAAAAAAAAAAAAAAAAAAAAAAAAAAAAAAAAAAAATATTCTAAAAATCTTACTTTACACTCTCGAGTTAAGCACATAGAAATTAAACATCACTTTCTTAGGGACTATGCTCAAAAGGGAACAATGGAACTATAGTTTGTACCCACTAATGGTCAACTTGCTGAAATTTTTCCAAAACCCCTTACTGAAGAAAGATTGATTATGTTTAGGAATCAACTTGGAATGGACTATGTAAAGGAATGATTAATATCTAAATTCTTGTACACTTATATTCTAAATCCAAAGGACACATCGTCCAATGGTCATACACCATTACATGCATGATTGGATGACTCACTAATGAGTGAGGCATACAAGCAAACACAACACTTGCTAAAATGCTGCCTTTTAACTAGTGTGTTGAGTTGTCATTGAGTAACATGAAACTGCAAGAAACATACAAACCGGGGGTGGGGGGGGAGGTGAATAGTGTGTATATCAAAATAAAGACTTTTTCACAATAATAAAAAAATACAGATAATACTGTGTTAAGCACTGGTCATCCACTAAGGATAAAACGAATACATAGTGAAGAACAAAGTGGTCGTCCATTGATAGATAAATGGCTCTTATTACAACTTTTCAAATAAGCATTTGGTGTAAAGTGATGTTCAGAAAATATAATAATAATACTCAATAAAACTTTATGGAGAGAAGTAAAAACACTTGGTTTATATTGGTTCGCTCAACCTGAGCTACATCCAATTCTCCCTTACTCACCAGTAAAGGGTTCCATTAATCAAAACTGATTACAAAATAAGTATTCTAACCAGCCACTCCTGACTTTACAAGTATTCTTGACACCATTCCCGATATCTTCTTAGACTCCCCCTAAATCTAAGAACCCAAGTATTTTTTAACACTAACCCACTCTTGGCTTTCACAAACAAATGTTTGATTGAATACAAGTATTCTTAACACTCAAAGAGTGAATATACAGTCAAGCACAAATACAAAACTACTTTGTTTTGCAAATAATAAAATAATGTATATCATCTAGTGTTTTTGGTAGAATTTCACTTAAGAATTTTTCTTGCACTCTTGTTCTTTCTCTTTCTCATTTTTTGTTAGTTGCTTCATTGAGGGAGACATCATTTTATAGACTTCAGTGAAGTATCCATTATGGGATCTGCATTGTTATCTTAAAAGGACCGTTTCTCACATAGAGGAATGACGCAACGTGTCAAGCTCTGAATGGAAAGGATTTTATACAAAGTACAGGCAACACCATATGATGTAAGCTCCATTGGAGCTTGTAGGCCTAGGATCTTCTTCATCAATGGATTCCTTTGCATCTTGGAAGATGAATGGTGATGCAATCCTACCCCCCAAGGGTATTGGATAGAAGACTCCAAGAGGCTTGGGCTAGAGCTACTAAAGAAGGCCCTAGGGCTCTCATGAACCTTAGGTAGATTTTTTAGCCCATGGGTCAAGGTTGGATCCACTCTTCTTTGTAAATATTAGAATAGGTTTTTCCTTCTTTTGGGCCTTGTATTTTGACCATTCTAGTAGTATAGGGTTTTAGCCTTGTATTTCAGGGCATTTTGAGTAGTCTTTGTAGTAGGGACTTTTTTTTGTATTTTCATGTATTTTGTCAAGGAGGTGAGCTTAGTTTTTAGATGGGCGTGTGTAGCTAAGCTCTAGCTTCTCAAGGAAGCTTCTCAAGGAGGTGAGCTTAGTTTTTAGATGGGTGTGTGTAGCTAAGCTCTAGCTTCTCAAGGAAGTTTTCTCAAAGAAGCTTCTCAAGGAAGTTTTCTTAAGAAAGCTTCTCAAGGAAGCTACCTAGTCTATAAATAGATGTATGTGTAACACTTATCGTAACTTTGATGAATGAGAGTCTTATGAGACACAACTCAAAGTTCAACTTCTCTCTCTTTTTCTTCCTTCAATTTCGTGCTCCCCCCTCTCTCTTTCTCTCTCTCATTCTTTTCCTCCATTGAAGCATCCTCTCCAAGCTTCTTATCCAAGGCTCATCTTGGTGGTGAAGCTCCTTCTTCCATGGCTTATTCCTTAATGGATGGCGCCTCCTCTCACCTCTTTTCCTTTGTCTTCCGCTGCATCTCCATGGTGGAAAATCACCATTAAAGGACCCCATTGAAGCTCAAAGATCCAACCTCCATAGAAGCCCCACAAGCAAGCTTCCATCAAATGGTAGCGGAATGGAGAAGGAAGAGAGAGAGAGAGGAGACGCACTTCAAGGAGAAGATGAGTCTAGAAGAAGCTCACCACCATAGGAGGCCATGGATAAGAGTTTGGAGGAAGAAGGAGATGAATGAAGGGAGAGGAAGAGAACAACATGAAATTTTATGCTCTAAAAGAGCTCTGAAATCTGAATTTTAATTTTCAAATGATCAAAGTTCAAAAAATGCACACACATGGCCTCTATTTATAGCTTAAGTGTGACACAAAATTGGAGGGAAATTTGAATTTCTATTCAAATTTCACTTCAATTTGAAATTGAATTTGTAGAGCCAAATTTTGGAGCCAAAATTTCACTAATTATGATTAGTGAATTTTAGCTATGGTTCAGCCCACTAATCGAAGATCAAGTCCAAGATTCTCCACTAAGTGTGCTTAGGTGTCATGAGGCATATAAAGCATGAAGGACATGCACAAAGTGTGACTATATGATGTGGCAATGGAGTGTAGCAAGAAAATGCTCACCTCCACCTCTAAAATTTAATTGGATTGGGCTTCTCCCAATTCAATTAAATTTATTTTCAACCACACACATCAAATATTCACTTAATGCATGTGAAATTACAAAACTACCCCTAATTCAAAACTAGTCTAGGTGCCCTAAAATACAAGGGCTGAAAAATCCTACATTTCTAGGGTACCTTACCTATATTGTGGAGCCCTAAATACAGTCATGAAAATCATCCAAGCATCTCAAACATGGTCAGGTAGTCAATCAGCTCAAATATAAGTGATATAGCCTCACAAGATATTCACTCTATCTCTCAAGTGTCTAGGCTACTGTTTACACTCAAGGCACCCATGAAAACAAGCACCATATAGACTTGGAAAAATTCTAAAATTGACAAACAAACTTGACAAACACATGCACATGAGGATCAAAAGGTCTTTTAAGGTTGTAATGGGGCCAAGGACAAGGTAGGGAAAAATATGGAATAAGTAGCTAAAACCCTAAATGAATAGAGGAGCGATGGGGAATAAGTGGAAATTAACACAAGTAGTAAACCCAAACCCTCTAATATCAACAAAATCAACCAAGGCTTCAACCCAAATCAAGTCCTCAAAACAAGACCTCATTTATTTTAACTTCACTTCTTCTTCTTTTCTTTTTTTTTTTTAAATTTTTGTTAACAGTATGAATTTGCAGCAATTGAAAGTATTTTGAATTTTTGAAGATTAAAGCAAGAACTAGGCAAAAAATATATATACATCAAGCATGGCCAAAATAAAACATTAAGCATGGCCAAAAATCATAACTTCCAATGAAACATACCCCCCCACACTTATTCCCAAAACAATTCCAAAGCTCCAAAATTCCTTAAGGGTAAGGTGATATCATGGTTTTTCACTTAAGGCTTGTAGTGAGCTTCAAAACAAGGAAAGGGAAACATAGGCTCAAAAGGGCTATCAAAGGAATTAATTCAAGGTATGCTCATTTGGCTAGAGGCTTATAAGAATAAAATTGCCTAAATCATTTCCAAATATGCATGTGAATTAGGAAGCATCAACAAGAATCAAGCCAAGGCTATTGTGCAAGCAATCAATGGGGCAAAACACACCAAATGATTATGACGATGGCTCAAATTCTCACAAAGGTAAACTTATCACTTTCAAATTGAGCTTTCAAAACTATCATGACATGTAGAGGAAAAACAAGGATTTCAAATCACAAAATGTCAAGAGACTCCTATTTCGAAAACAATTACCCATTTCCTGTACATAACCCAAAATTCAAAGAGAAACATGTAATGCTGTACACAAAACATAAAACCAACATAACAAATTTAACACAAATTTATCCTAGAAAAACCCAAACAATGAACAATCTCCCCCCCTCCCCCACACTTAAACAACACATTGTCCTCAATGTGACACCATCACAAGATTCAAAGCAATTAGATCAATCAATAAAATTGGACAAGTGCGTCAAAAGTAAAGAAGGAGACAGAAAAAGAAAACTCCCTAAGTCATGGCGAAAGAGAAGTCGGGTGGAGTAAGGAGGTCTCTTCCACCACTGCGTCCATTAAAGAAGGGTTTGTGAGGAATGGCTTAAGTCGGTGTCCATTGACCTTGAAGCTCTTATTTGTGGAGTCGCTTTTTATCTCAACTGTACCATAAGGAAAAATGTTAGTAACAACAAAAGGACCAATCCACTTAGACCTCAACTTACCACTCATGAGTCCAAGCCTAGAATTATACAATAACACTTTTTGCCCAACCATGAAGTCCTTCTTAATTACCATGCTATCATGGAACTTCTTGGTCTTTTCTTTGTAGAACTTGGCATTCTCATACGCTTCTAGGCGGATCTCATCTAACTCACTCAGTTGCAACTTTCTTTCCTCACCAGCTTGATCCATAGAGAAGTTGCAGGTCTTCACTGCCCAATATGCTTTATGCTCAATCTCCACTGGAAGATGACATACCTTTCCAAAGACAACCCGATAAGGAGACATTCCTATGGGTGCTTTGTAGGAAGTCCTATGTGCCCAAAGAGCATCATCAAGCCTGGTACTCCAATCTTTCTTGCTTGGCTGCACAATTTTCTCTAAAATTCTCTTGATCTCCCTGTTAGAAATTTCTGCCTGTCCATTGGTTTGGGGGTGGTATGGTGTGGATACCCTGTGAACAACCCCGTACTTTTTAAACAAGGCATGCATTGATTTGTTGCAAAAATGGGTTCCTTGATCACTAACGATTGCTTTAGGTACTCCAAACCTGCAAAATAGATTAGATCTGACAAAATCTACAACAACCTTAGCATCATTAGTTCTAGTGGGCTTGGATTCCACACATTTTGAAACATAATCAACTGCAAGGAGAATATAAACATAACCAAAAGAGACAGGAAAAGGGCCCATGAAATCTATGCCCCAAACATCAAACACCTCACAGAATAGCATGGGTTGTTGAGGCATTTGTTGTCGCCATGTAAGTGCACTTCTTGCTCTCTGGCACTGCTCACAAGTGCTACAAGTCTTCCACGCATCTTTAAAGATGGTGGGCCAATAAAAGCCACAATCAAGCACTTTGTGAGCTGTCCTTTGAACACCCAGATGACCTCCCGGTGCGGAAGAATGACAGAACTGCAGGACTAAGTCAGTCTCATGATCTGGAATGCATCATCTAATGACCTGATCACTGCGTAATTTCCACAAGTAGGGGTCATCCCAAATAAAATGCTTCGCATCACTTTAAATTTTATCTTTTTGAGCCTTAGATGCTAAGGGAGGAAAAATAGAAGCAACTAAATAATTTACAATGTTAGCAAACCAGGGAGTAGAAAAAGAATCAGAAATACTATACAATATATACAAATGATAATCCGGGAAATCATCCCGAATGGGTGAGTCCTCATCAGACACACGTTCGATTCGACTCAAATGATCAACAACTAAATTTTGTGCTCCGCTCCTATCACGGATCTCCAAGTCAAACTCTTGGAGCCAGAGCATCCATCGAATCAACCTAGGCTTTGAATCAGCCTTCTTCAACAAGTACTTTAGAGATCCATGGTCAGTATAAACAATAATGCGAGTACAAAGCAAATAAGAACGAAATTTTTCAAGAGCAAAAACTATGGCTAGTAGCTCTTTCTCAGTAGTAGTATAATTCGCTTGGGCAACATCTAAAGTCCTAGAAGCATAATATATCACCCTAGGTAATTTATCAATTTTCTGAACAAGGACAGCCCCCGATGCATAATTTGATGCATCACACATAAGCTCAAAAGGGGCTGCCCAGTCGGGTGCCTGGATGATGGGAGTGGTAGTTAGTGCTCTTTTGAGGCAATCAAAAGCCTCTTTGCATTTATCATTAAAGTCAAGCTCCACCTCCTTTTGCAACAAGTTGGATAGTGGAACAGCTACTTTGCTAAAATCTCTTATAAAGCGCCTGTAGAATCCTGCATGACCAAGAAAAGATCGCACGCAAGAGGGGTAAGGCAATTGTGAAATAACAAATTTTTTTGCAGGATCTACTTCAATGCCCTCATTGGAAATAATGTGGCCTAAAACTATACCTTGCTCAGCCATAAAATGAAATTTTTCAAAATTTAGAACAAGGTTAGTTTCAATGCATCTATTCAAAACCTTTTCTAGACTATCCAAACAAACATCAAAAGAGGATCCATATATAGTGAAATCATCCATAAACACGTATATGCAATTTTCTAAAAAATCACTGAAAATACTGATCATGCACCGCTGGAAGGTACTAGGGGCATTGCACTGGCCGTAAGGCATCCTCCTATAGGCAAAAGTGCCGAAGGGGCAGGTGAATGTGGTCTTTTCCTGATCCTTATGAGCAATAGTGATTTGCATATAACCAGAAAAACCATCAAGGAAACAGTAGTGAGATTTACTTGCCAGGCGTTCAAGCATCTGGTCAATGAATGGCAGGGGAAAATGGTCCTTTTTGGTAACCTGGTTCAGCCTCCTATAGTCGATGCAGACTCTCCAACTGTTCTGCACCCGAGTAGGAATCAACTTCTCCTTCTCATTTTTTATCACGGTGAGGCCGGTTTTCTTTGGGACTACATAGACGGGACTCACCCATTGGCTGTCGGAGATAGGATAAATGAGCAAAAGCTTGGTTACCTCTTTCTTCACTACATTAAGAATCACCGGGTTGAGTCTTCTCTATGGCTGTCTTACTGGTTTAGCTCCATCCTCTAAATTTATCCGATGCATACATGTGGATGGGCTAATACCAGGAATGTCCGCTAGGGTCCAGCCTATAGCCTTCTTATGCTTTTTGAGAACTGATAACAACTTCTCCTCTTGCTCATCAGCAAGGGAGGCAGATATAATTACTGGAAAACTTTTGCTATCATCCAAGTAAGCATATTTTAAATTTGATGGCAGAGGCTTCAATTCTGGTATGGGCGGCTGGATAGTAGTAGAAAGAGATGGTTTCTCAGCTTGTACCTCATAAAGAAAGTCAGAGGTATATAAACTTCCTAAAGCATGGTTAGTTCTATCTGACTCTAGAAAATCAATCTCAAGAGGTAAAACATCACCAGACATGTAATCAATATCAAATTCAGATTCACTCTCAGCATCAAATTTAGACATATGATGAAATACAAATTCAGATTCAATGCATGAAGAGTGATAAACATGCATATTAGAATGAAGATCAGTCATGTATTCATCAACAATATGGTCAATTATTTCAGCATAGAGTACAAAAAGATCTTAAGATGCGTGTTTCATAGCATCGAGAATATTAAAATGAACAATTATATCACCAAACTCCATAGATAGTGTGCCTGCATATACATCTATCTTAGCTCTAGCAGTGTTCATAAAAGGTCTGCCTAGAATGATCGGAACTGATCCTTGAGAAAATCCCTCCTCCATATTCAAAACATAAAAATCTACAGGGAAAATCAGCTCATCAACTCTAACTAAGATATCCTCTATGAAACCAGCAAGATAGGCAACACTTCTATTAGCTAAAGGAATCACCACATCAGTTGATTGCAAAGGGCCATGAGATAGAGAATTAAAAATAGACAGAGGCATAACATTAACAGAAGCTCCTAAATCTAGCATGGCATTGTCAAACTTACTATTCCCTAAAATACAAGGTATGCAGAATGTACCTGGATCCTTACATTTTTCAGGGATTTGGGGAACAGATTTACCAATCAATGCAGAGACATTTCTGCCCATGCTAATTCTTTCACTTCCTTTAAGCTTCCGCTTATGAGTGCACAACTCTTTCAAGAATTTAGCATATCTTGGAATTTGCTTTATTGCATCTAGCAGAGGTATGTTTACCTCTACTCTTCTAAATGTTTCCAAGATCTCCTTCTCTGCCTCTTCCATTTTTTTTTTGTTGGAAATTGCTCTTGGAGGGAATGGAAGAGGGATATGTTGCTGCTGTAAGTCAGAATTACTAGTAGAAGATTCACCTGCATAGAAATTGTTAGACAACTTACTCTTTAAATTTTTGTCATCATCTTTTTCTAGAGTAGAGTGAAGTTGGGCAGGCTCATTTGCGGATGAGGAAGATGCTACTGGTTGAGGTCCTTGATACTGCTTTCCCGACCTCAATGTAATGGCACTCACATTTTTGGGATTCTGGACAGATTGAGAAGGCAGCTTGTCAGAGTTTTATGATTGAGATTGGTTCAGCTGGGTGGCCATCTGCCCCATCTGATTTGTTATACCCTGAATTGAGGCTCTAGTCTCCTGCTGAAACTGCATGTTCTGTATTGTCATTTGCCTCACTAATTCTACCAATGAAGGTTGAGGAGGGGCCTCAGTAGTGGATTGCTATCTCTGTTGATGCTGTTGTTGCTGTTGTTGTTGCACTGGTGGAGGAACGTATGGTCTATTTCGACCAGCAGCATTTTGGAAGGAAGGAGCAGGTTGCTGTTGTTGTGGCTGAGGGCTAGACCATCTGAGATTAGGGTGATTCCTCCATTCGGGGTTGTATCTGTTGCAGGAGAGGTCATAATTGTTCTGCTGTGGTTGATTTTGCTGTTGAGGTTGAGGAGGTCTATTGTAGATGTTTGTAGCATAAGCTTCAGGCTGTTCAATTGCTCCAGATTGCTGCACAGAAGGGCAAAGGTCTGTATGGTGGTCGGCAGAGGAGCATAAACCACAGATTCTTGCAACAAGTACAGATTTCTGATTCAAGGCCAGCTGGGTTACCAGGTTAACCAAGGCATCTAGTTTACCCTCAAGCTTCTTAGTTTCAGCTAATGAAGATGAATTCGTGGCTACTTCATGCACTCCTCTAATGACAATAGCATCCTTTTTGGCACTAAACTGTTGGGAGTTGGAAGCCATCTTCTCAATTAAATTCCTGGTTTCAGTAGGGGTCATGTCTCCAAGGGCTCCACCCCTGGCAGCATCTATCATACTTCTCTCCATGTTACTGAGTCCTTCATAAAAATATTGGAGAAGAAGCTGCTCAGAAATCTGGTGGTGAGGGCAACTGGCGCATAGTTTTTTAAATCTCTCCTAGTATTCATATAGGCTCTCTCCACTGAGTTGCCTAATGCCTGAAATATCCTTTCTGATAGTCGTGGTCCTGGAAGCAGGGAAATTTTTTTCTAAGAATACTCTCTTGAGGTCATCCCAGCTCGTGATGGACCTTGGAGCAAGGTAATATAGCCAGTCCTTTGCCACTTCCTCTAAAGAATGAGGAAAGGCTTTCAGAAAGATGTGATCTTCTTGGACATCTGGAGGTTTCATGGTGGAGCAGACAATATGGAATTTTTTCAGATGTTTATGAGGGTCTTCACCTGCAAGACCATGAAACTTGGGCAACAAGTGGATCAGTCTAGTTTTAAGAACATACGGGACATCCTCATCAGGATATTGAATGCACAAGCTTTCATAAGTGAAATCAGGTACAACCATTTCCCTTAGAGTCCTCTCACGAGGTGGAGGTTGAGCCATATTTTCAGAATGTTCAAAATCAGAATGTTCAAAATTATAATGCTCAAAATCAGGATGTTCAAAATTACCAACCATAGAATGCTCAGACTCACCAATAATAGAATGCTCAGCATGCTCAAAAAGTACAGAATGTTAAGGGTAATCAAGATGCACACTATGCCTAACTAATCTATGAAATGTCCTATCTATTTCAGGATCAAAGGGTTGTAAGTCACCAGGATTGCCTCTAGTCATGCACTATATGTAGCAGTTCATGTGTTTCTCAGACAGGGCAAAAGAGGTGGGTTAAAACTATAGCTATATACTCAAACAATATCCAAATGAGCTGAAATTTTGTGAGCAACACCCCAAAATCATGAAAAGATAGCACAAAAATTTTTAGACAAAAATTCAAAGTCTAACTATGGAAACTACCTAAGGAAAGTTTAGAAAAATTAGACAATAAAACTTGAAAAATAAAAAAAATCTAGTAAACAGGTGATTATGGCTAGTTAGAGACCTCAGCCAGCTGCCACGGTATGGGAAATTTTTTTCTACCCCAAATACATATATAATAAAAGTCATTCTGATACCCGGAGCGAAAGTTATGGCCGTTTGAAGTTTTGCTAAACACAAGTTCTCAAATTTTTTTGAATCTCTCAAATCTAACCACAACAAGTGTTCCTGGTATTTTTAACACAAAATATGGGGCAAAAGAACCTACCACACCAAAATTCAGCCAAAAATAACAACCCTAACTATCAAAACAAAAATCGCCAATTAAATTGTCAACAGTTGTCGCTAATTCAGGCACTACTATAATGCTGTGTGAACAGTAACACAGAATTAGTCTCTAATTCCATCACTAAGCACTATTCTCAGCAAAACATAAAATTGAAATAGGGGAAGCGCTGAACAAGGGGTACTACTAAATTGCAAACTAGAACATCAAATAAAACAAAACAATACACTAACACAACACACTAACACAACACGAACATGCTAAACAAAAGAATTAAATGTAAAACAACTAAACATAAAACACGAATCACTAGCTATTATGAACTTTTGGACTACTGTTCCCCGGCAACAACGCCAAATTTGATCGAGGTCGTGCCCGAATCAAATAAACATTAAAATGCAGTAACTAGGAAGTGATCCTAGGTCGTTTCCCAACGAGCATTGACTGACCAAATATTCATAATATGCTTCGTTATAACAGTAACAATTGGGGAGTGTTTGTTTGTGAATTTAAGAACAAGCAGATTGGAATACGAAATTAATAGTATTAAAAACGTGTTGTTTCCTCTGATTCAGAAGCCATTCTCTTATCCTAGGTTATGAGGATTTCACCCCTGGCAGTTAACCACTTAATCCAACCCTAATTTAATTTACTAAGCAAAAATCAATTTAAGGTTGTCAATATGTGATTAAGCAACACATACACCAATTAACCCCTGGTTCATTAAGCACGAACGTAATTTAAGCACAGTGGCAATTAATCGAACAAGAAGCATGCACAGATTAACAGAACGCATGTGGGTTAATTGGTGAAGGGAAAACCGATAGGAGAGCAATAATAAAAATAGAACCTCAAAGAGAATTATGCTTTATCCTCAGAGGGAGACAAGACTAGAAATTTAGCCTTCCATAAGTTCAACAAAAGCAGAAAATGTAAATGAAGCTAAAGGCAGAAAACAAAAATGAAGCTAAAGGCAGAAAACAAAAATGAAGCTAAAGGCAGAAAACAAAAATGAAACTAAAGGCAGAAGAAGGAATAGAAACGAAATTGCAATTAGAAGCAGAAAATGCAAAATGCATTCACGTGAAAAATAATACAAAGCTCAGAAAGTAAAACCCTAAAACTCCTGAATAATAGAATAATAGAATGGTCTCTCAGGAATCCCAAGGCTCTGCTATTTATAAGGGTCACTCAAAGTCACTATGCCCTATTACATTATTTTGGCCTAAAACGAAATAAAAATAACTAAACTCAAAAAATGAAATTAGACGAAATCGAATAAAATTGTCTGCTCTCTTCAAGTCCAATCTGGCTCAGCCCAATAGCTTATAATTATCCTGAATTTGAATTAAAAACACCAAGTTAGTCAAGTGGGCCCAATTGATAAAACTGAATAATTAATTTGACAGTTGGAGTTAATTAGTAATTAAATTGGTGACAAAAAGGGTTAAGAAATAGGAGAAAATAATGACACATCAAACATTCTGAAGCTGTTACCATGGCAGATGAGCATGATCAGAGGACTACCCTTGAGGACTATTCAAGTGGCTTTGTACCACAATTTTTCACTAGCATTGCACATCCTGAAGTGCAAGCACACAACATCACCTACCCACATTCTTTGATCCATCTGATACAAGGGAATTTATTTCAAGGATTACCTAATGTAGATCCCTATGCACACTTGGCAACATTTATGGAGATTTGCAATACTGTTAAGATTGCCAGTGTACCAGATGAAGCTAATAGACTTAGCATTTTCTCATTTTCACTGGCAGGAGAGGCCAAGAGGTGGCTCCACTTATTCAAAGGCAACAGTCTTAAAACCTGGGAAGATGTTGTGGAAAAGTTCCTAAAGAAGTATTTCCCAAAATCTAAGAATGCTAAAGGGAAGGCAACAATATCTTCATTTCATCAGTTCCCTGATGATTCCTAGAGTGAGACATTGGAGAGATTTAGAGACTTGCTGAGAAGAACTTCCACCCATGGATTCTCCAAGCCAATCCAATTGAATATGTTCATAGATGGATTGAGACCACAAACCAAGCAATTACTAGATGCTTCTGCTGGGGGAAATATAAAGCTGAAAACCCTAGAAGAAGCAACTGAGCTCATAGAGAACATGTCAGCCAGTGATCATGCCATCTTGAGGGACAAAACCCATCAACCCACCAAGAAGAGCCTGCTGGAACTAACATCACACGATGCTTTGTTGGCACATAACAAGTTGCTATCTAAGCAACTTGAGATCCTAACGAAAACACTTGGTAAGCTGCCAACTAAACTATCAATTGGACAACCTACACATTCTTCTATTTTGCAGGCTACAGGTTGTACCATTGGTGGTGAAGCTCATAAGACAAGCCAATGCATTCCCACTAACGAAAACACTCAAGAAATTTATTTCATGGGGGAATCAGTAGAGGCAAGGTGTCGCAACCTACCCTTCGGCGGGAGGGCGACGCGTGACTCGCGGGTGCGTGTTCCAAGAAAGGAATATACGCGGAGTCACCACCAACGTTTATTTGAGGAAAACGTCAGAAGAACCGGAAAAGACGTGATCTATGAACCCTAAGTGAAAAGTTCGAGAGTTGTATTTACGCACGGGGAAGGTATTAGCACCCCACGCGTCTGTCACAAGAGACGACAACCTTTAATCAAATGTGCAAATATGACTTAAATTTATATTCTTTTCCCTTTTTACGTTCTTATGTCTTTTTTATGCCTTTTTATGTTTTTATCTTTTTGTGGTTGACAAGGGCGTTTCCCTTTGCTCCTACGTATTCCTCAATTGTGATGAGAAAATCAGACCTACGTAGTTCTTTTGTGAACAAAGCGTTTTGGTTAAGTTATTTTTTAATCCTTTTTTGCAAGATATGTTTTTATTCAATGAAAGGTCATTTAAGGCGTTGGACCATTAGACAATCTTTCGATTCTTTTGAAAAGTGAGAAAACATTAAGGCATTGGACCATTAATGATTTCTTTATTTTTGAAAGAAGTAACAAAGTTACATATTGATTTTAGGCTTTTTAGAAATCTACACTTAACCAATAAAAGCAGAAAATACCATTTTAAGGCGTTGGACCTTTGAAAATGGCTTTTTAGGCGATGACAAAAGTTTGGTTTATGAATTGATTTTAGCCTTAGTTTCACTTTGGTTATTAGTCAATTCGATTTAAGAAAGAGAAATCCCAAAGAAAAACGTCCGACTGATTTTTTTGATTTATTTTACTAAAAGATATTTTTTATTACTATATTATTATTTTACCTCTTTTTGGTTTCCAACGTGGTTACGGCATGACCGAACGGTCGGATTTCATTTTAGCAGAAATTAACGGATGTTACAATTCAAATGATCAGTGGAAATTTATTTTATTTTTGATTAGGGGAGAAAATGACTTAAGCAAATGACTAAAGCACGTCAAAAGGAGGTATGGAAAGTAAATGAAATGAAAATAAAAGCACATGAAAACAAATGAGGACCACTAAGGGTACATAGAATGAATTGAAAAGTTCAATTTCGGGAACTTACCGGTTTAAAACCGAAGAACGACAAAGAAAGAACGAAGAACGGTTGAAAATCTTCGCGAAATCACCCACGGAAACGTTACGGAAACGTTATGGAAGCGCCTCGGCTTGGATTTTCTTCACGGAAACAATTTTTCTAAATAATTTTAAGTGAATCTCATATACCAGGAGGGTTGAACCTTTTTCTCCTTCACTCCTCCCCCTATTTATAGGAAAATAGGGGAGGAGCTTGCCACCCAGCTCGCCCAGGCGAGCTAGGTTGCTTCCTCCAGAAGCAACCGCCTTCTAGAGGAACATCCTGGAAGGCCCAAGTGGGTCTGGTTGCTATTTGAACCCCCATTTTTACTAAATACACCCCCTGCCTTTTTTGGTGATTCTTTTTCTGTAAAGTTACGGAAACTTAAGAATTTCATAACGATACTTGTTTTCTTTCCGTAATGTTGTGCAACCTTACGGATTACGTAATCATGCCACTTTTGCCTTCCGGAACGTTACGGAACTTTACGGATTGCGCACTAACACCTTTTAATTTCCAGCATGTCACGAAACTTCACGGATTGTGTTACAACGCTTTTCTTTTGGCTTCCGGCATGTCTCGGAACTTCACAAATTGCCTAACGATGGGTGCCAAATACATCGAAGTGGTCAAACGAGGGTTGTAGATGCAATTGCCTTTGATGTTTTGATGATGATCATGATGATATGATGCAATTGATGCAAATGGGCTTTTCAAGATTAAATTCAAGACAATACTTCAAGATTACAAGTCACAGCATCAAGATGATCACTAGTATATTAGGAAGGGAATTCCTAATTGAATTAGCAAAAGGTTTGGCCAAGTAATTTAAATTAAAAAGTGTTTTTCAAAGGATTTACTCTCTGGTAATCGATTACCAGAGGATGTAATCGATTACCAGTGGCCAAATATGTTTTATAACAGCTACTAAAATTTGAATTCGAAATTTTAGACTATGTAATCGATTACACAATTTTGTAATCGATTACCAGCAGTTAATAAACGTTTTAATTCAAATTTTAAAAGCTGTAATCGATTACACAATTCCTGTAATCGATTACCAGACAAAATTTTCAGAAAAATAATTCTAAGAGTCACAACTTTTCAAAGGCTTTATTCATGACCACCAATGGTCTATATATATGTGACTTATAACACGAATTTGCTCAGAGTTTTTCAGAACAACAAATGTTTATCCTCTCAAAGAGCAAAATCATTTTATCCTCTTAAGAATTCCTTGGCCAATTCAATTGAAATTCATTAAGGAATTATTTGAGTGCTCAATCTGTAAAATCCATCTCTTTCTAGGGAGATTCATTCTTCTTCTTCTCCTCATTCTCTAAGGGATTAAGAGACCGTGGGTCTCTTGTTGTAAAGGAATTCTAAACACAAAGGAAGGATTGTCCTTGTGTGTTTAGAACTTGTAAAAGGAATTTACAAGATAGTGGAACTCTCAAGCAGGTTGCTTAGGGACTGGACGTAGGCACAAGGGTGTGGCCGAACCAGTATAAATCTGAGTTTGCACTTTCTCTTCCCTTAATCTCCTTTGTTTATTATTGCTTTATATTCATATTCAAATTGTTTTATTTGAATCAATATTTAAGAAGTTCATTATTAAGGAAATTTATAACTTGAATAAAAAGTGAAATAGATTTTTAATTGGGGAAGTAGTTTGGAATATCCTAATTCAACCCCCCCTTCTTAAGATATCTGAGGCCACTTGTGTAACAAGTGGTATCAGAGCTTCATTCTTGTATAAAGTTTAGAAGCTTCAAGAAAAAGATGGCCTCAGCAAATTCCTTATTTCCAGAAGGGAATTCTATCAATAGACCTCCAATCTTTAATGGAGAGGGTTACCACTACTGGAAAACCCAAATGTAAATTTTTATTGAGGCAATAGATCTAAATATCTGGGAAGCCATAGAAATAGGGCCTTATATACCCACCACAGTAAAAAGAGTTACAATAGATGGTAGATCATCAAGTGAAAGCATAACTATAGAAAAACCTAGAGACAGATGGTCTGAAGAGGATAGAAAACGAGTACAATACAACTTAAAAGCCAAAAACATAATAACATCTGCCCTGGGAATGGATGAATATTTCAGGGTTTCAAATTGTAAGAGTGCTAAGGAAATGTGGGACACTCTTCGATTAACACATGAAGGAACTACAGATGTTAAAAGATCTAGGATAAATGCACTAACTCATGAGTATGAATTATTTAGAATGAATGCAAATGAAAATATTCAAAGCATGCAAAAGAGATTTACACATATAGTAAATCATCTAGCAGCCTTAGGTAAAGAATTTCAAAATGAGGATCTCATAAACAAGGTGTTAAGATGTTTAAGTAGAGAATGGCAACCCAAAGTAACGGCCATTACTGAATCAAGAGATTTGTCTAACATGTCCCTTGCCACTTTATTTGGAAAGTTGCAAGAACACGAGATGGAACTATAGAGATTACACCAACATGAAGAAAATGACAAGAAAAAGAAAGGAATTGCTCTCAAAGCATCATCCTCAATTCAAGAAGAAAGTGATCAGGATAATGATCCAGATGATGATGATGATCTAAGTCTTTTTGTAAAAAGGTTCAACAAATTTCTTAAAGTAAGAGGAAATCAGAGGCGACCCAATTTTAAATCAAAGAGAAGGACAAAAACTTCATCCTCTACTTTAAAATGCTTTGAATGTAATCAACCTGGACATCTGAGGGTTGATTGTCCCATATTCAAGAAAAAGATGGAGAAATCTGAAAAGAAAAATCATAGTGAAAAGAAACTGAAGAAAGCATACATCACATGGGATGAAAATGATATGGAATCTTCTGAAGATTCAGAAAATGAAGAGATAAATCTTTGCCTTATGGCTAAAAGTTATGAAAGCGATGAAGAGGTAACGTCTTCAAATAAGTTATCTATTTCTTTTGATGAATTGCAAGAAGCATTTGCTGATCTGCATAAAGAGTCAATTAAACTTGCAAAATTAGTTTCATCTTCAAAGAAAACAATTTCAAATTTAGAAAATGAAATTTCAAAGTTAAACAAAGAATTTGATCTTCTTAGAAATGAAGTCTCAATTTCTAAAACAAATGAAAAAATTAATACCTCCACTATTTCTGACAAGAAAATATCAGATTCTTATAGTTGCTGTGATAAATATGTAAAAGAAATTAAAGAGTTGAAAAATTCACTTGCAAAATTTTCTTATAGTAAAAATAATTTAGATGTTATTTTAAGTAAACAAAGATATGTGTCCAATAAAAATGGACTAGGGTATAAATCTGAAAAACAACAAAAGTTTCATAAAACTTTTTCCACTTCCACACAAAAATGTAATTCTAATTCTATCACTTGTTTTTACTGTGGAAGAAGAGGACATGGCATATCAACTTGCTACTTCAAGAAAAATTACAGTAACATTAAAATGATATGGGTCCCAAAAGGATCCTCAGTTTATACTAACATGCAAGGACCCAATAAAATTTGGGTACCTAAGTCAAAAACTTGATTATGCAGGTATCTTTGAGAAAGAAGTGGTACATAGATAGCGGATGCTCAAAACATATGACTGGAGATGCATCAAATTTTACACATATCTCTCCAAAGAAAAGCGGGCATGTAACATATGGTGACAACAACAAAGGTAGAATCCTTGGAGTGGGTAAAATAGGTACTAATTCTTCAAACTCCATTGAAAATGTTCTACTTGTTGAAGGACTTAAGCACAACCTGCTTAGCGTTAGTCAATTATGCGACAAAGGCTATCTAGTATCATTTGATTCTCAGAAATGTCTTATAGAACATAAGCATGACATTAATATAAAGCATGCAGGACATAGAGTCAATAATGTTTACATGATAGACTTAAGCATAAAACAAGAAAACAATCATTGCTTTCTTAGTAAAGATGATGATCCATGGTTATGGCATAAAAGAATTGCTCACATAAACATGGATCACTTAAATAAATTAATTTCAAAAGATTTAGTAGTTGGTTTGCCAAAATTGAAATTTGAAAAAGATAAACTATGCGATGCATGTCAAAAGGGCAAACAAACAAGAGTCTCATTCAAACCTAAAAATGTTGTTTCAACCACTCAACCCTTACAGTTATTGCATATGGATTTATTTGGTCCATCTAGAACCATGAGTTTTGGAGGAAATTACTATGCTCTAGTTATAGTTGATGATTTCTCTAGATATACTTGGACATTATTTATTACACATAAAAGTGATTCATTCCAAGCATTTAGAAAACTTGCTAAAGTCATACAAAACAAGAAAAATCTTAAGATTGCATCCATTAGAAGTGATCATGGGGGTGAATTTGAAAATAAAGATTTTGAATTATTCTATCATGAACATGGTATTGAACACAATTTTTCTGCACCTAGAACCCCTCAACAAAATGGAGTTGTTGAGAGGAAAAATAGGTCATTGGAAGAAATTGCAAGAACTTTATTAAATGATACTTCTCTTCCAAAGTATTTTTGGGCTGAAGCTGTCAATATTGCATGTTACATCATGAATAGGGCCTTAATAAGACCCATTTTAAAGAAAACCCCATATGAGTTATATAATGGTAGAAAACCTAATATTTCTCATCTACATGTTTTTGGTTGCAAATGCTTTGTGCTTAATAATGGTAAAGATAATCTAGGAAAATTCGATGCAAAATCTGATGAAGGTATTTTTCTTGGATATTCATTACAAAGCAAAGCATATAGGATATATAATAAAAGAACTATGAATATCGAGGAATCCATTCATGTTACCTTTGATGAATCTAATGCTATCTTGTCAAGAAAGAATATGCTAGATGATATTGCAGATTCTGTAGAACATATGAATATTCATGAACAAGATTCCAAAGGAAATGATAAAGGAAACAATGAAGATCCTCCAGAAGAAGTCAAATCCAATGATGAACTTCCAAGAGAATGGAAAGCTTCAAGAGATCATCCCCTCGACAACATTATTGGTGATATCTCAAAAGGGGTAACAACTAGACATTCTCTTAAAGATTTATGCAATAATATGGCTTTTGCATCTATGATTGAACCTAAAAATATAAAAGAAGCCATAGTAGATGATAACTGGATCATTGCCATGCAAGAAGAACTAAACCAATTTGAAAGAAACAATGTGTGGAAATTAGTAGAAAAACCTGAAAATTATCCTGTCATAGGGACAAAATGGGTTTTTAGAAATAAATTAGATGAACATGGTATAATTATTAGAAATAAAGCCAGGTTAGTAGCAAAAGGGTATAATCAAGAAGAAGGAATAGATTATGAAGAAACATATGCTCCTGTTGCAAGATTAGAAGCCATTAGAATGCTTTTGGCATATGCATCCATAATGGATTTTAAACTTTATCAAATGGATGTTAAGAGTGCCTTTCTAAATGGTTTAATTCAAGAAGAGGTATATGTTGAACAACCCCCTGGTTTTGAAATTCCTGATAAACCAAACCATGTTTATAAATTACAAAAGGCTCTTTATGGTTTGAAACAAGCCCCTAGGGCGTGGTATGAATGCTTAAGCAATTTTCTTCTAGAAAAAGAATTCTCTAGAGGTAAAGTGGATACCACATTGTTCATAAAGAGAAAGCATAATGATATTTTGTTGGTTCAAATATATGTTGATGATATAATTTTTGGATCCACTAATGATTCATTATGCAAGGAGTTTTCCCTTGATATGCAAAGTGAATTTGAAATGTCAATGATGGGAGAACTAAAGTACTTTCTGGGATTACAAATCAAGCAAACTCAAGAAGGTATATTCATCAATCAATCCAAGTATTGCAAGGAATTGATCAAAAGATTTGGGATGGATAGTGCAAAACACATGTCCACACCTATGAGCACTAGTTGTTACTTAGATAAAGATGAATCTGGTCAGTCTATAGACATAAAACAATATCGAGGTATGATCGGATCTCTTCTTTATTTATCTGCTAGTAGACCTGATATTATGTTTAGTGTATGCATGTGTGCTAGGTTTCAATCCAACCCCAAACAATCACATTTAAGTGCAGTAAAGAGAATCATGAGATATCTATTAGGAACAATCAATTTAGGATTATGGTATCCTAAGAATTCAACATATAACTTAATAGGATATTTTGATTCTGATTTTGCCGGATCTAAAACTGATATAAAAAGTACAAGTGGAACTTGTCAATTCATTGGATCGGCTCTTGTCTCATGGCATAGTAAGAAACAAAACAGTGTTGCTTTATCTACTGCTGAAGCGGAGTATATCTCTGCCGGTAGTTGTTGTGCACAGATTTTATGGATGAAGCAACAATTATCTGACTATGGCATTATTCTTGATCGCATACCTATTAAGTGTGATAATACTAGTGCCATAAATCTATCCAAAAACCCAGTTCAACACTCTAGAACTAAACATATAGAGATTAGACACCACTTTCTTAGAGATCATGTCCTAAAGGGAGATTGTGTATTAGAGTTTGTTGATACTAAGAATCAACTTGCTGATATTTTCACAAAACCTCTCCCCAAGGAAGTGTTCTTCTCTATTAGAAGAGAATTAGGCCTCTTAGATGTAAGAGATTTAGAAAAATAGGGATTGATTGGTTGATTGATTGATTGATTTACTCTTATTTATTGTTTGTAGATTATTTTGTTTGATCTTGTTTGAATTCTTGTTATTATGATAGAATTTATGATTTCTTGTGTATATAATAATTGAATGATTGAATTAAGTGCATTAGTAGTGATAATTAATCATATTGGATGCGTTTTAGCATAAACATAGATATTCTCTTAAGAAACTAGCCCAGGATAGGCTTTGGTAATCGATTACCATCCAGTGTAATCGATTACACATGAATAGGCATCCTGTAATCGATTACCAGTAGGCTTATTGGTCCTGTAATCGATTACCAATACCTGTAATCGATTACAATACATCATCTTCTATAAATACTCACGAAATCAGAGCTGCTGCGCAGCCAAAGCCTCCTCCACGTTTTCTCCATACCTAAAACTTCAAATCTTCAAATCTCACTCAATTCTTCACCAAATCACGTCCCGTAAAGCCCAATCTTCCTCTTTTTCACTACTATTTCACTTCCACCGATCAAAATCCACAAAAACTTCATCAAATGGCAGAGCCATCAAAGAAGAGGAAGGGATCATCCTCCACCGCTGTTGCTGTTGCCCATCGCCGCCACGGCCCATCCGGAGCACCCACAGCACCTATTCATCCTTCTTTGTCATCTCCAAAATCATCAACATTGTTTTCATCTGATGATCAGCGTCTACGGTACCTTTCTCAGTTTTCTTCTAGAATAATCTTAGACCCTAAGTACCTAGACGTAGAATTCTTTAATGATGAAAACGTTTGATTGCTATCAAGTGTTTCAAAATTCTGGCCTTGTTGATTTCATGTCATTAAAATTGCCATATTATCCTGAACTTGTAAAGGTCTTCTACTGCAATTTAAAAATTTAGGATGGCATTATTATCTCTGAGGTGCATGGTATTCCTATGGTCATTGATCAATCATTGTTCTTTTCTCTAACTAATTTACCCAGTCAAGGTGCACCTTTTGAGGGCACCATTGTTGATGATTGGAAATTTGATTATTCGAGTCATGATGCTCGCCGTATGGTCTGCAATGATCAGGCTGAAATGACCGGTAGATTGCTGGCCGGGTCATTAACATTTGATAATCGCATCATGCATTATATAATTGTTAGAATTTTGCTTCCTCGGTCTTCAAACTTAGCACAGGCCTCTGAGGAGGATTTGATTCTTATGTGGGCTTTTCTTACCGGTCGTCAGATCGACTGGGCCCATTTGGTTCGGTACCGAATGCATAAGGCATTACGGGCCAATGCACCTCTTCCTTATCCACATTTGATTACTCTGTTTTTGCGTCATTTTCAAATTCCGCTTGATGATGAACCCTTTCTTCAAGTCAAGCGTTCCTTTGCAATTGGTGCTGGTGCAGTGACCTCCTTTGGGTACCGTAAAGATCGGAATGGTCAATGGCTGAAGAATGATGCACTCCCTCCTCAAGATGAACGTACTCCTTCACCTCCTCCTCAACGCGAAGATTCCGCACTCATGAATGAAGTCCTCTCCGAATTACGGGGTCTTCGTTCTTATGTTGGTGACCGCTTCGACTCGTTAGATACATGCTTTGCCGGTATGGACATTCGCCTCACACAGCTTGAAGAGGATGTCAGATACATTCGTCAGAGTTTCGATCTTCCACCACCACCTCCGTCTTCTTAGACTTTAGTTTCTGATTATATGTCTTTTATAAGCCGTGTATTTTGGCTGTTTAGTTTCTTAGAGTTTTATGATAAGTACTTTATTTATTTATCTTGCGGTATTTGGATTTCAGCCTTTTCTGCTTTGACATTATGTGGTTGTTGACGCTTTGAGTTATTTGGATTCTGGTTGATTATTTCTTGTTTGTGAGTTTGGATGGTTATGCCTTATACTCCATTGTTATATCTTTCTGCTCCTTTGTTATATCTGTGTTGATTCCCAAGTTCTTTGGCTTTTTGATGTTGCCAAAGGGGGAGAAAAGGTTGTAGAAAAAGCTTAACAAACTTAGAAATCAAGTGGTCATAAATTCCGAAATATAGGGGGAGTAAACGCACATTTTATCTATATACAATTATTTGTTGCTTGCTTGAATCTTGATTTCAGGTATTGTATTGTCATCATCAAAAAGGGGGAGATTATAGATGCAATTGCCTTTGATGTTTTGATGATGATCATGATGATATGATGCAATTGATGCAAATGGGCTTTTCAAGATTAAATTCAGGACAATACTTCAAGATTACAAGTCACAGCATCAAGATGATCACTAGTATATTAGGAAGGGAATTCCTAATTGAATTAGCAAAAGGTTTGGCCAAGTAATTTAAATTAAAAAGTGTTTTTCAAAGGATTTACTCTCTGGTAATTGATTACCAGAGGATGTAATCGATTACTAGTGGCCAAATATGTTTTATAACAGCTACTAAAATTTGAATTCGAAATTTTAGACTATGTAATCGATTACACAATTTTGTAATCGATTACCAGCAGTTAATAAACGTTTTAATTCAAATTTTAAAAGCTGTAATCGATTACACAATTCTTGTAATCGATTACCAGACAGAATTTTCAGAAAAATAATTCTAAGAGTCACAACTTTTCAAAGGCTTTATTCATGACCACCAATGGTCTATATATATGTGACTTATAACACGAATTTGCTCAGAGTTTTTCAGAACAACAAGTGTTTATCCTCTCAAAGTGCAAAATCATTTTATCCTCTTAAGAATTCCTTGGCCAATTCAATTGCAATTCATTAAGGAATTATTTGAGTGCTCAATCTGTAAAATCCATCTCTTTCTAGTGAGATTCATTCTTCTTCTTCTCCTCATTCTCTAAGGGATTAAGAGACCGTGGGTCTCTTGTTGTAAAGGAATTCTAAACACAAAGGAAGGATTGTCCTTGTGTGTTTAGAACTTGTAAAAGGAATTTACAAGATAGTGGAACTCTCAAGCGGGTTGCTTGGGGACTAGACGTAGGCACAAGGGTGTGGCCGAACCAGTATAAATCTGAGTTTGCACTTTCTCTTCCCTTAATCTCCTTTGTTTATTATTGCTTTATATTCATATTCAAATTGTTTTATTTGAATCAATATTTAAGAAGTTCATTATTAAGGGAATTTATAACTTGAATAAAAAGTGAAATAGATTTTTAATTGGGGAAGTATTTTGGAATATCTTAATTCAACCCCCCCCTTCTTAAGATATCTGAGGCCACTTGTCTAACAAGGGTCACATCCCAACAACGGATGGTCCCTGGACGAAATTAGGGTGTGACAGTTGCCCCTCTTTACTTGTGTTTTATTGGAGATAAAAGGGAAGTAAAGATAAGACACTAATTTCGTTCGAGCGAAACACCATTCGGCCAGTGAACCTCCCTGCCAGCGGAACCTGCAAAAATTTGAAAATGATCAGTACCGACACATCATCCTGATACTGTTGAATTTGTTCCTCTTGATTGATACAAGACGCAGAATGACCATAATTTGTCTCTGCATTTTGTTGGACACGATCGAGCCTGGGCGGCGAGACACAGAATGACCATAATTTGTCTCTGTGTGCCATCGGACACGATCACCTCTGGATGGCGAAAAGGTGCACGGAATGACCATAATTTGTCTCCGCCCACTTCTTGACTTACTGTCCCTGAATGACAAAGGGCGCAGAATCTGTGTCTGCGCGTTTACCACCCAACTTGTTGTTCCTGAATGATAAAGAGCGCAAAATTCGTCTATGCGCGTTTTTCATCCAATTTGCGAAATCTGAATGGCAAAGGGCGCAAAATTCGTCTATGCGCGTTTACCACTTGACTCGCTGCTCCTGAATGATAAAGGGCGCAGAATTCATCTCTATGCGTTTACCACCCAACTTGTTGTTCCTGAATGATAAAGGGCGTAGTATTCGTCTATGCGCGTTTATCACCCAATTTGCGAAATCTGAATGGCAAAGGGCGCAGAATTCGTCTATGCACGTTTACCACTCGACTCGCTGCTCCTGAATGATAAAGGGCGCAGAATTCGTCTCTGCGCGTTTACCACCCAACTTGTTGTTCCTGAGTGATAAAGGGCACAGAATCTGTCTCTGCGCGTTTATCACCCAATTTGCAAAATCTGAATGGCAAAGGGCGCATAATTCGTCTATGCGCGTTTACCACTCGACTCGCTGCTCCTGAATGATAAAGGGCGCAAAATCTGTCTCTGCGCGTTTACCACCCAACTTGTTGTTCCTGAATGATAAAGGGTGCATAATTTGTCTATGCGCGTTTATCCACTCAGCTTGTTGCTCTTGAATGATAAAGGGTGCAGAATTCATCTATGCACATTTACCACTCGACTCGCTGCTCCTGAATGATAAAGGGTGCAGAATTCGTCTATGCGCGTTTATCACTCATCGAGCGTGCGGATGACCGTAATCTGTCTCCGCATGTCATCGGGCTCGCCGCCTCCGGATAACAAAAGGCACAGAAGACGATGTTAGTCTCTGCGTGCTATCATGCTTTGAGTCTTAGAGATAGCAAAAGAAAGTTTTAAAAGTGCGAATAACCACTTGCGTATCTCCGCATGTCACGTGACTCCAGGGTCAGTATGACAGAAATTGTCTGCACGGAAGATGACGTAAATCTCTGCGTGTCAACAGGCTTGTTGGCCGCGATTGACAAAGGGTGCAGAAGACGACGTTAGTCTCTGCATGCTATCATGCTTTGAGTCTTAGAGATAGCAAAAGAAAGTTTAAATGGATAACCACTCGGGTATCTCTGCATGTCACGTGACTCCAAGGTCATTATGACAGAAATTGTCTGCGCGGAAAATGACGTAAATCTCCGCGTATCAACGGGCTTGTTGGCCGCGATTGACAAAGGGTGCAGAAGACGACGTTAGTCTTTGCGTGCTATCATGCTTTGAGTCTTAGAGATAGCAAAAGAAATTTTAAACGGATAACCACTCGGGTATCTCCGCATGTCATGTGACTCCAGGGTCAGTATGACAGAAATTGTGGGGCGGCCGACAAAAGCGAGGCTCTTGCTCCTACATATCCTCAATGAGGAACTCATACCTATGTAGTTTTGGATAACATGTGAGACTAAAAATAGTCTCAGTGTTTTCTTCACTAAAATGCGAACATGTTTTAGTAAAGAGAGAAAACTTCCAACTAATCAGAGCAACATATGCTTTTCGGATGAAAAACAATGTGTCTATCGGGGAAGGGGAGTATGCTGACGAAATCTTCTCATAACCACAAATGAGATTTTGGATGTTAGCATTTCGTTTCTAAATGACCATTTAGAGGAAACACTGGGTTCAACAAAAATAGAAGAAAATCACTCAAAGTGTATTAATCTCACATAGGTAAGTGTTTCGTCCTAATTCCGAACCATAGATATGCCATGACTTGATCTTGCAAATCATTTCCTATCAAATCAAAGATTACATGCGTGATCATGGATCAATAGGACTTTTTCTTGGAAATGGTGTTTTTTTTGTGGGAATTTTGGCTTTGAATGTTTTTGGCCTTTTCCTTTTTCTGTTTTTGTTTAGCGCGAGGCGAACAAGTCACCGACGCACAGGATTTTGGTTGGTAATCAAAGGGAGAGGGCCACTTTAGTTCGTGGTTTCCTTTCTTCTTTTTTTTTTGTTTTACTTGGTGACAATTCTGTATTGTTCAGATATTGTCTGGTCCTAAGACCTTTCTGCATATTTCTTCTTTTCTCTTCCGATCTTTGATCGAGAATTCTCTTTCTTTTTTGCTTTCCCCCATTTTCCTTGATTGGGAATTTTCCCTTTTCGCTTTCTTCTGATTCTTTTGATTGGGAATTTCCTTTTTTTCTCCTTTTCTCTTCTTTTCTTTTTCTTTTTTTGTTTTCTTTTGAGGGCAAGGTTTATGGTAAATTGGGATTTTGGCTCAAGGCTTGTAGCATGGTTGGACATGATATATGTCAGGGTTTGGTTCGGTTCAAAGGTAAAAGGGATGTCCCACATTATTTCCATGACACAAATGCAACAATGATGATTAGGAAATTTTATGCAAAACCAGTCATGCATGCACCTTTGTGGACGAAAATTTTTTGGTCATGTGATGCTAGGGCTCATAATTCATTTTCTCTATTTTAGTCAACCCAGTGTTTCCAAAATATGTTCTTTTATCAATTTGTGCATTGATCCGAGTCTATCTTGGGTGTTGGGAAAAACTTTCATAGTATTTACCCTTCAGGTGTATACACGTTTTTTTTTCAAAAACTAGCTATGATCAACGAATTTTTTCCTTCAAATAAAAGTTGGAAATTATCTCTTTTCACGAGCATGTTGTTTTTTATCTAGACAACTTTTTATTTTTATTTAATTTCTTCTCTTTTTTTTCTTCCTTCTTTTTCTTTTCTTACTTGCTCTCTTTTCCTTTTCCTCTTTCTTTTTTTTAAGTTATTTATCATTTGTTCATTTCCTCTCTCCTTTTTTCTTTTTTCTCTCTTTTTATTTCTTTTTCCATAAGGTATTTTGCTACCTAAACATATGTATATTTTTGTGAGGTATTTTGCTATATACATGCGTGTCCAAGGTATCTTGCTACCTAAACATACATATATATGTTTTGTGAGATATTTTTGCTATATACATGCATATCCAAGGTATCTTGCTACCTTAACATACATATATATATATATATATATATTGTGAGATATCTTTTTGCTACACACATGCATATCTAAGGTATCTTGCTACCTAAACACACATACATATATTTTGTGAGGTATGACTACCTTCCTTGCTTGTGCTTTTTTTATTTAAATTCCTAGGTTCATGAGCAACTAGGCGTGTCCTACTACAAAAAGTGATCAAATAACAAGCATAGATTCAAAAGGTACTAGGTTGCGTCCTAGTAGCGCTTCTTTAACGTCTTGAGCTGGACGCCTTATGACTTGTCGGTCATGGTCCTAGTACTTTGCTTACCTTTGGCTTTGGACTTGGTCGCCTGTTGGTCGACCATGTGTCGTAGGCAACTCTCTAACCTTTTTGTGGATGAGCTGAGGTGAACTCAAGAGGTGGCGGCGACGCCCTTATTGCCTGCTGCCGGCCATCCCTAGGCTGTTGTGGTGTCTCGCCCTGCGCCTGCCTGGGGGCGCAGTACTTCTTAATGAAAGCTCGGTTAGTAGGGGGGCTGATGACCTTGCTGGGGGCGACAGACACTTCGTAGAACTGACAAAGGCTCGTAATCAGAGCTGGAAACCCCAGGGCCCTGTTGGACTTCTCTAGGTCCACTAGGTGTCTTGTGGGCACGATCCCGGCAAATAGCGGATGGCATCAGAAATCAGTTGAGAGAAGTGCATACTTACCTATGTCACGATGGCATGACCTTGCCGGGGGGTACAGGCACCCTATAGGACTCATAGAGGCCCGTAACCAGAGCTGGAAACCCCAGGGCCCTGTTAGAGTTCTCTGAAGGTGAGGATACTAGTACTCAAGGGTCCACCCTTATGAGAAAGCAAGAGATTGACTCATTGAGAGGGCCGATTGTCCAAAATTCAAAAGATTTAGACATTAGATGTGGGAAATCTATGCAGTTAACATGATTTTTAGGGATGCAGATGCATGCAACCTTTTGTCGTGAAATTTGGTAAATGTAGGCTTCATATGAAATAATACAATGTAATGGAAAGTTGTACAATGTTCATGACATTCTTTCCCTATTTTGTGATTTTGATTTTGATTTAATTTTTTGGAAAACACAGATTGACTATCCTTTTGAAAGAGGTGATAATTCATGCAACCTCATCCTATCTTTTTTGCAAATCTCTCTGAGAACTCCCTCAGAGTGTATATTCTATTTGATTTAGTCACTTGCCCATTTTGGAGTGACGACAATGGAGTCGTTTGATGTTTAACCAATCCATTAAAATTCTCGAGTTTGTCCCCCCCCCCCATTTTTGTTTAAAAACATCGACGGGTGAGAACTTTTGACCTGCCCCTAGGTTCGCTCGAGGCTCATGCACGATGCCCCTCATTGCCCTAGTGTAAGGCTTTGAGGTACCAATTGTTATCTTTCGTCATGACCTAGTTGCTGGGAACCTATTGGGTGAGAACTTCTAATCTACCCCTAGGTTTACTTAAGGCTCATGCACGGTGGCCCTCGTTGCCCTAGTGTAAGGCTTTGAGGTACCAATCGTTGTCTTTCGTCATGACCTTGTAGTAGGGAACCTATTGGGTGTGAACTTCTAATCTTCCCCTAGGCTCACTTAAGGTTTATACATGGTGCCTTTCATTGCCCCAGTGTAGGGCTTTGAGGTACCAATCGTTGTCTTGTTTTCACAACCTTGTAGCAAGGAAGAAGCGATTGATTCTCATAAAGGACTGAGAAATAGTTGAAGGATTTTTCAATTGATGGATTGAGTCAAATGACTTCTATTCTTGATAACTCACTTCTCTAGGGATGATAAAATGAGGTCACATGAATGTCTATATTTTTACTTGAAAACACAGTCAATCAAATGCCTTTTTTTGAACTTTTATTTTGAAACTTATTTGTTTTGAACTTTACCCATTGTTTTATGGCACCCCCACCAAATGTGCAGCACGAGTAATTTCTGATTGAACGGTCTTGGAAGTCAACACTCAGGAGCGCAGGTCACTTTGAGCAAACAAACCAATGGCTTACACTCACATTCCGGTGGAAGTTGAATAAGCAAAGATGTGTTTGTGAAAGGATGAGAGAGACAAGGATGTCAAATTCATCCATATTTTAGCATTGTAATTGTGGTTTACAATAATGGAATAAACTTGAAAATCCTGATGAGTCATTAGCAACAGCTTTCAAAATTGCCCCATGTGTGGTGTCGTTTGTCAATGTTAGGATTCACAAGCGATTCTCCTCAAATTTCAGCCAGCCCGCATCAATTTAGACTTTGCACCATACGCTTCAGGGTCATACAATGCTCAACGGAATGCCCCGGGGTTCCTCCATGATAAGTACACATTGCGTTCGAGTCGTATCCTCAGAAAAATGGAGGTTGAGGAAACCTAGCAGGGGTTATGGCTACCATTGTAGTATCAAGTAGATAATGGAGCAAGTTAGCATAGGACACTAGAATTGGGGTGAATTCTACAGGCGTTTTGCTGCAAAATTCCTTCCTTGGTTGGTTTTTTGGTTTGTGCTAAAGGTGGTGTTTAGCATTGGTTGTGTGCAAGGTGGGTTTTGTGGTTGATTTAGGGATGGCCTTTGTGAATAAATGGGTGGTGGGTAAGGAGAAGGGTGTTATTAACTGAGTAATGACATTGTTTGGCTAGTGGGAAGTTTCCATGTAGGAACGGCAATCGCAGCATGGGTTTCTCCTTCATTCTCACCCTCTTCATTTGCCCCAGTTTTCTCATTCATCAAAGCAGGATGATTAAATTTGCCTCTTTTCAGACCCACTTCGATCTTTTCAATGGCGAAGACCAAATTAGCAAAGCTTGAAGGTGTGTACCCCACCATTTTTCATAGTAGAACACCGGTAACGTGTCTACTACTTTCATTGTAATAATCTCTTTCTCTGTTATTGGAGCGCTACTTGAGTTTCCAACTCTCTCCATCTTTGGGCGTATTCTTTGAAAGATTCGTGCCCCCTTTTTCCACATGTTCTGTAGTTGCATCCTATCCGAAGCCATATTAGAATTGTACTGACACTGCCTAACGAAAGCAACCATTAGGTCCTTCCAAGAATGGACTCAGGAAGGTTCCTAAGTTAGTATACCAGGTGACAGTTGTCCTAGTAAGACTTTCTTAGGAAAAATGTATCTGCAATTTCTCATCTTTTGCGTATGCCCCCATCTTCCGACAATACATCTTTAGATGGTTCTTGGAGGAAGTAGTCCCCTTGTACTTGTCAAAGTCCGGCACCTTGAACTTGGGAATGACCATGTTTGGGTACTAGGAACAACTCTTCTAGGTTAGCAAAGGCATAATCTTCGCCTCCTTCAATGTCCTTGAGCCTTTCCTCTATATGATCCAACTTTCCCTTTTCAGCCATAGTAGGAGGGGCTCTTCCCACCGCAAAATGAAAGGGTTGTGGTTGTGGGCGAAAATGAGGGCCCTTCAAAGTGTTTGGCATGGGTATACCACCAATTGCTTGCCCTTCAGTGGCATATCCGAGGCAAGGCTCAAAGTCTGCTAGATTGTGGTGGGGCATTTCATGTGTCTCCCCCACGGTTTAATTGACATGTGCATGATGAGGTTGTCAGCTTTCAATGAGTATGGGAGCAGAGTTATTGACATCCTCATTGGGAATGTAAGCCACATTGGGTGGTGTATAGTTAGGAGGCAAGCCATATGGTGGGAAGGCATGCTTGTTTTGAATTTGCGCATAATAGGGGGCCGCCCGTACTTCCCAAATCTTTGCCTACCCTAGCTGAGGTTGGATGATTCATTTGGTTGAGGCCAGATGGGGGCATTGGGTTCACCTTAGCAACAGCGCTAGTAGCGGCAACTGCAACCGCATTGGCTTCCATTATCTTCTTCATGCTCATCATGGCCTCCATCATTGTGGCCATTTGCTCTTTCATGGCCTCCATGTCGGCCTTCCTCTACTCTTGCACCTCCTCTACTTCACTCATTACTCTAGCTCTAGCACGGGTTCGGTAAGGGCACCGTAAAGCATGTTATTTTCTTTTTTTTATAACAATGATTAAGTTCGTTTTTCTTCTTTCAAGGAAAGAATGTAATGAACAATGCAACCAATGAAAAGCATGGATGTATGTGAATGATGCACAGTTGAAGTATTGCGAATTTTTATGCAGGACATGGGGTTGAATCAATTTAGATTTTCAACATGGTCCATGACATCTTTGTCAAGGTGAAACTGGAAGTAACAAGGATATCAACAGTCCTAAATGTGTTTGGCAGTAGACGAAGCAGCGATGTAACTCGATTCATCTTTTGCCCCAATTTTTGCAAGATGGTTACTTCCATACTTCAACTTGACTTGATGAACTTTTTTCGAAAAAGCATAAGCTTAATTCAACCCTATAATCCAAGGAATGGCAAATTCTAATCGCCAATAATTCAACAACCTTTCATAGGGATGAATGACTCGGGCATACTTTAAGCTATGCATGGAAAATGTAATTATGAAATTGAGATGCCCGAAGAAACATCATTTCCTAGTTAACCATGCATTAGGTATCATGTTCACTCATTTTGTTTTTAAGTGAAACGGGTTTATGATCCCAACATGGTTGGCTCATGGTACCGAATATATGCAACTATGAATGCATCGTGAATTTTCATGCTTCCCTCTTTTGTTTTTGTTTTGCAGAGGAGAACGCAAGGATCACGCATGAGCAAACATGAAAACAATTGGTATGCAATTTGTAGATAAAAAAAGTTTGTTGAACGCATATGCATGATGATGCAATGACTCATGCAAAATGTGATGCTGGAATATGATAACGGACAAATGTAGCAACGATATGTTCATTATGATGCCATGAAGAAATGCTTATGCGATGCATGATATGAATGCATGCTAGAGATAAAATGCGGGAGTGATTTGATTCGCACTGATCTTCGGAGTAAAAATGCGGGATAAACTCATTTTATTCAGAAAGTTTATAACTAGTCAAGATCTGAGTGACAATGCAAACTTCCTAGCGGTTTCAAATTATATGGGCCATTAAGTCTATCATATGCTGACAATAGCTAAGAAGTCTGTGGATCTCCTCGGGGGCGGAGTAGGTGTCCGCCATTGCTTTGGCTTTGGCTAGCAATCGGGGAAGTTCTTGACTCCTGTTCATGGTAAGAGCAAACCGGTCCATCCACATCGTTGCCTCTTGATGTAACGAGTCGATCACCCTTCCTCTAGCCTCCTTTTCGGCGTACACTCGGGCATACTTGTCCGCCACTCTATGCTCGTGGGCCGTAGCTAGATTTAGTTCTTCTTGGTACTTGCTGATGATGGCTAACATGTTGGTCTCTGTTTCGCATAACCGCTGAGACAAGTTTCTTTTGGACCTTGAGCAAACCTTCAACTCATCTTTCAAGATCAAACTGTCTACTCGTGATTGGTCCCTTTCCTCTCACCGGAGCTTAAGCTCACCGTTGCTGCCCCACAGAGCCCCTCGAAACTTGTTCCGGTCGTGCTCTTCCCTACGAGCCCTCTTGGTCTCTTATTCCAAAGCCTTGGTGGTAGCTATATTTATATCTCTCAGTTCGGCATTCTCCTTTCGGATTTTAAGAGCTGCTGATTTGAACCTTTCTTTGACTGTTTGAGCTTGCTTGAGTTCCGTCCTAAAGACCTGCACCTTTTCGTCTTCCTCCAGTGCCTCAACTTCCTCCCTTTTAGCGGTTCTCAAACTCGGGAGCCAATCCAAACCTTGCACGTGGGCTTTCAACCACTTACGGTAGCCACCGATGGGCCCATTGTTACTGCCCCTGAGTTCTTTGTCCTTCTTTTGCAACACCTCCCATGCCTTGCGGACCTTCTGAAGTGTCTCCACGTTGGTCTTATTGAAACCTCGTGAAATGACAGGCACGATCTCTTCCTCTAGTGGTTCCCCTCTCATAGGGTAGCCAAGTTGTCTTATAACAAGAACGAGATTGTAGCTGATGCAACCGCTCATCCCCATCAAGGGAACATTTGGAAATCCTCCGCTTGAAATAAGAACTCTGGTTCTTCCTTCCTTCCATCGAGGGAACCAGTTGACAGATGCTCCTTCTTTGCTTGCTAAGAGTTGGTCCCAATTTGCCCCTCCTTTCTCTGTGCTTGAACGGTGGCTTTCTAGCGAGCAAGCATGCCTCACCTCTTGGCGAAAAAGGTGTGAAACTAACCATACATAAAGAGCAGGAGTACAACAAACAATCCTTGTATTGCTATTTTCACATCTTTGGTCGAAGGTGTCATATAGGTCGACTAGCATAGCGACAACCAGGCTTTCCTTGTGGTTATGATAAGCAAGAAAAGCGTCGATCGCTGCTAGGTTCACCAACCCATCCACATTCAGAAAGAGGGCTCCTTCGAAGATCAACAGTGCGAGAATATCTATGAACGGGGCCCACTCGCCTTTACCTGCCAAGATTCTTGCTTTTGCCTCCAAATATTTTCTTGGTATTCCAACCACCCCATTTTCGACTTGCTTCCTATGGTCTAATTCTTGCATCGAGATTTGGACTATCTTAGAAATTCTAGCTAACGAGGGATAGAACCCTGAGAAGAGGTATGGTCTCCTTCCCCCTAGAGGACATCCAAGGATCTCTTCGAATTCTTCCACCATGGGTGACAGTTGGAAGTCCCCAAAGGTGAAGCACCTCAATGGCTGATCATAATACTGGGCGAGGGAGGCAATGGCCTCTGTGGAGACTTCTAGCATGGCTAAGTCCCAGATTTTACCGTAAGCTTTGCGAAAAGCTTGCCGCCGGAGCTAACCCACTAACTACCCTAACTCCTTTAGAAGGTGGTCCCTAGGCTCTTGACCTTGACTTGATAGAACCTCCTTTTAAGTGAAGGCATTTGACTTGATCCCATGTTTTACGGTTGAACAAAAATTGGTGCGAATTAAAACTCCGACATCTATCATGGGTGGAATGGATGAATGCATGAAGAAATGCATATGACACAGATGTAATTTATGAATACGGGAGCCCGGGAAATTGTCTTCGTATTTAAGAAGGTGGCACGGACCCTCCGTTGGTTTGCCAAAGAGAGGGGATCAAAACAGAATCCATGCGTGATGCATATGCGAAAGGTGCAACACAGGAATGTACAGTATGACAATATTCACAAAATATAAGCAAAAGGGTACGTGACACTTATGCATGGCAGTGTGAAAATGGCACGGAGCGTGTCCGCTTCGTGCCCCTATTCAAGGGACCTATATGGGAGAGAGCTAAAAGGGTTTTTAGTGATAATCCCCAATGTCATACCCTAATTTCGTTCGGGGATTATTACTTGATGATATGCAACCTTTGATTGGCCGCTTCAAGATACTTGGCACCCTTTGTTGCATAATATGTGAAGTCCCGAGACGTGCCAGAAATCAAAAGGAAGCAGGCTTACGCGATCCGTGAGATTTCGTAATGTGACGGAGATCGAAAGGAGGTGTTTTTGCACAATCCGTGAGTTTCCGTAACTTCTTCGAAAGCTCAAAAAGAGTAAGTACATAATCCGTAAGGATTCGTAACCTTGCGGAAGGAAAATAAGTATCGTTACGAAATTCGTAAAGTTTCGTAACGTTACGGAAAAAGAATTACCAAAAAAGGTAAAGGGGGTGCATTTAGTAAAAAGGGGGTACAAATAGCAATCAGGCCCACTTGGGCCTTCCAGTTTCTTCCTCCAGAAGGCGGTTGCTTCTGGAGGAAGCAACCTTGCTCGCCTGGGCGAGCTGGGTGGCAAGCTCCTCCCCTATTTTGCTATAAATAGGGGGAGGAATGAAGGGGAAAGGGTTCATCCTTCTTGGCACTTCTTATTCTCTCGAAATTGCTGAGGAAAATTGTTTCCGTGAAGAAAATCCAAGCCGAGGCGCTTCCGTAACGTTTCCGTGAGTAATTACGCGAAGATTTTCAACCGTTCTTCGACATTCATCGTTCGTTCTTCGTTTTCTTCAGTCTTCAACTGGTAAGTACCTCAAACCGAGCTTTTCAATTCATTTTATGTACCCGTGGTGGTCCCCATTTGTTTCATGTACTTTTATTCTCGTTTTCATTCGCTTTCTATAACCCCTTTTGACGTGCTTCAGTCATTTATTTAAGTTGTTCCTCGCCTAATCTAAAAATAAAATAAATTTCCACCGATCATTTGAATCGTATCATCCGTTAATTTCTGTTAAAATGAATTCCGACCGTTCGGTTGTGCCGTAACCACATTGGAAATCAAAAAAAGAGGTAAAATAATAATATAATAATCAAAAAATACCTTTTAGTAAAATAAAGCAAAAAATCAATCGGACGTTTTCTCTTTGGGATTTCTCATTCTTAATCGAATTGACTAATAACTAAAGTGAAACTAAAGCTAAAATCAACTCGCCTAGTCAAGCTCGTCCACGAAAAAAGTCACTAAAAAGGGTTTTGAAAGTTTATCATTTCAGTTTTCCTTATCAAGTAAATGGATCATTTTTAAGGTCCAACGCCTTAAAATGATCACTTTTCAAGTAAAAAGAATCACTTGATTCACTCTTAAGAAAGAACTACGTAGGTCTGATTTCCTCTTCGATGGAGGGTACGTAGGAGCAAAAGCCCCGCTTTTGTCGACCTCAAAAAATAAAAAGAAATAAAAGTTAAGGTAATACAATTTCCACAATTCTAAAAAATAGGCTGTTGTCCTTCGAGACAAACGTAAGAGGTGCTAATACCTTCCTCAAGCGTAAATACAACTCCCGAACTTAGAATTTTCATTTTGACCGGTTTCCTTCAGTTTTTCCGACGTTTTCCACAAATAAACGTTGGTGGCGACTCCGCGCATCTTTCCTCCTTTGGAAAGCTCACCCGTGAGCCTCGACTTCGCTCGCCCGCCAAAGGGCATGTTGCGACACCCAAGGTGGTCATATCTCTCTTGGTGGTCTCTAGAGGTATCATCCCCTTCGAAGAACATATTGCAGCAGTAGGGACTACTAGCAACAATATGTTATCAAAGAGAAAAATTCTAGATGAGGGTTCATTGTAATCAAGCAAGTCGGAGACCTAGCATGATCACAGATTCACCTCCACTCCTTATGTTCCCACGAGCCCAGGTATAGGGCCATTTTTTCAACTCGTCGTGTGTGCAAATAGTGTTGGTGTTTGTGTGCATCAAATGAATAAATATTTATCTTATGCATACAAAAAAACACTAAAGGCATCCAAGAGTTATATACAAGAACACAAGAGAAATAAAGGGAAACCAACAAAGGAGAAAATCATGATAAAACATTGCACAAGATTAAATGGCCTAACTCTCTAAAAACAGTCCCCAGTGGAGTCGCCAACTGTTGCAACCTACCCTTCGGTGGGAGGGTAACACGTGACTCGCGGGTGCGTGTTCCAAGAAAGGAATACGCACGGAGTCGCCACCAACATTTATTTGAGGAAAACGTCGGAAAAACCGGAAAAGACGTGATCTACGAACCCTAAGTGAAAAGTTTGGGAGTTGTATTTACGCATGGGGAAGGAAGGTATTAGCACCCCACGCGTCCGTCACAAGAGACAGCAGCCTTTAATCAAATGTGCAAATATGACTTCAATTTATATTCTTTTCCCTTTTTACATTCTTATGTCTTTTTTATGCCTTTTTATGTTTTTATCTTTTTGTGGTCGACAAGGGCGTTTCCCTTTGCTCCTACATATTCCTCAATTGTGATGAGAAAATCAGACCTACGTAGTTCTTTTGTGAACAAAGCGTTTTGGTTAAGTTATTTTTTTATCCTTTTTTGCAAGATATGTTTTTATTGAATGAAAGGTCATTTAAGGCGTTGGACCATTAGACAATCTTTCGATTCTTTTGAAAAGTGAGAAAACATTAAGGCATTGGAGCATTAATGATTTCTTTATTTTTGAAAGAAGTAACAAAGTTACATATTGATTTTAGGCTTTTTAGAAATCTACACTTAACCAATAAAGGCAGAAAATACCATTTTAAGGCGTTGGACCTTTGAAAATGGCTTTTTAGGCGATGACAAAAGTTTGGTTTATGAATTGATTTTAGCCTTAGTTTCACTTTGGTTATTAGTCAATTCGATTTAAGAAAGAGAAATCCCAAAGAAAAACGTCCGACTGATTTTTTTGATTTATTTTACTAAAAGATATTTTTTATTATTATATTATTATTTTACCTCTTTTTGGTTTCCAACGTGGTTACGGCATGACCGAATGGTCGGATTTCATTTTAGCAGAAATTAACGGATGTTACAATTCAAATGATCGGTGGAAATTTATTTTATTTCTGATTAGGGGAGAAAATGACTTAAGTAAATGACTAAAGCACGTCAAAAGGGGGTACGGAAAGTAAATGAAATGAAAATAAAAGCACATGAAAACAAATGAGGACCACTAAGGGTACATAGAATGAATTGAAAAGTTTGATTTCGGGAACTTACCGATTGAAGACCGAAGAATGACGAAGAACGAACGAAGAACGGTTGAAAATCTTCGTGAAATCACCCACGGAAATGTTATAGAAGCGCCTCGGCTTGGATTTTCTTCATGGAAACAATTTTTCTCACTAATTTTAAGTGAATCTCAGATACCAGGAGGGTTGAACCTTTTTCTCCTTCACTCCTCCCCCTATTTATAGGAAAATAGGGGAGGAGCTTGCCACCCAGCTCGCCTAGGCGAGCTAGGTTGCTTCCTCCAGAAGCAACCGCCTTCTGGAGGAACATCCTAGAAGGCCCAAGTGGGCCTGGTTGCTATTTGAACCCCCATTTTTACTAAATACACCCCCTACCTTTTTTGGTGATTCTTTTTCCGTAAAGTTACGGAAACTTATGAATTTCGTAACGATACTTGTTTTCTTTCCGTAATGTTGCGGAACCTTACAGATTATGTAATCATCCCTCTTTTGCCTTCCGGAATGTTACGGAACTTTACAGATTGCACACTAACTCTTCCTTTTAATTTCTGGCATGTCACGAAACTTCACTGATTGTGTTACAACGCTTTTCTTTTGGCTTCCGACATGTCTCGGAACTTCGCAAATTTCCTAACGATGGGTGCCAAATACCTTGAAGTGGTCAAACCAGGGTCGCATCCCAACAACGGATGGTCCCCGGACAAAATTAGGGTATGACACAAGGGTATACTCAAGGAAGATTTTCATGCTTCTAGCAAGGTCTTTATAATCAGCAAGGACAGTGGAGGATACACCCTGGCAACTAGTTCAATAAAGACCAAGGTGGATCCTTAAACAGGCCAATACAACAAGGGCCTAACATCTTTCAGAGGACAACTAAGTTGGAAGAGACCTTGACTCAATTTATGCAGGTAACAATGTCGAATCATAAGAGTACTGAGTCAGCATTAAAGAACCTTGAAGTACAGATGGGACAACTGGCCAAGCAGATAGCTGACAAGTCATCAAACAGCTTTGGAACAAATACAGAAAATAATCCTAAGGAGGAATGCAGGGCTGTGATGACCAGGAGTAAAAGGTTTGTGGAAGCTGAGGATGAAGAAAATGTGGTAGACAAGGAACAACTGAGTGAAAAGACAGGTGCTGAGGTTAAGAAAAATGATGTGAAGGGTAAAGAGAATCAAGAAAAAAGGAAGAAAATAATGGTCCAAAATAAAGAGATCGAGGACCAAGAAAAAGAAAAAGAAGGAGAAAAAGAAATAGAAAATGAGAAAAATGAAAAAGAAGAAAAAAATAAGATTTCAGAGAAGAGTAGAAGTGGAAAGGCTGTGGACAAAAGTGTGGAAGTACCATATCCTGTGGTACCTTCCAAGAAAGAAAAAAATCGTCATTTGGCAAGATTTTTTGGATATTTTTAGGAAACTGGAAATAACCATGCCCTTTGGCGAAGCTCTGCAGCAGATGCTACTCTACTCCAAATTTTTGAAAGATATGTTGACAAGGAAGCACAAGTACATTCATCAGGAAAACATCATAGTGGAAGGAAGTTGTAGTGCTGTGATCCAAAAGATTCTTCCACCTAAGCATAAAGATCCTGGGAGTGTAACTATTCCTTGTTCAATAGGAGAAGTCAATGTAGGAAAGGCTCTGATTGATCTGGGAGCCAACATTAATTTGATGCCGCTCTCCATGTGCAGAAGATTGGGAGAGTTGGAGATTATGCTCACTCGAATGACTCTACAATTAGCTTACTTTGTAGTTATGGATATCTCTGAAGATACTGATATCCCTGTAATCTTGGGGAGGCCATTCATGTTGACCGCAAGCTGCATAGTTGACATGGGGAAGAAGAAGCTGGAGTTAGGTTTTGAAGACCAGAAAATTGATTTTGACTTATTTGTTGAAGACAAGCCTGCTCCAGAACACAATGTTTGCTTGCAGGTAATGGGAGAAGGTCAAGAGGTTCTGAAGGTGAGAACCAAAACATGAGATTGCCCAGAGAGGTAAAAGCGTCAAGCTAATGACGTTAAAGAAGCGCATCCTGGGAGGCAACCCAGTTTTAATCTTTGTTATGTTTGTTTTTCATGCATTTGATCATTAGGAACTTGCTATGTAAGCTGTACATAGGAGTATATCAACCAATCTTTGAATGATTAACATAAGGGTTTCAATTTCATGGAAAACGGACTAAAAAATAACTTAGAAAACATTTTTTGAAAATCAGTCCTTCCGCTAAGCGCAAGCCTCGTGCTAAGCGCATCTCTATTCATGCGCTAAGCCGCGCGTCTTGAGCGCTTAGCACCCACCCTTGCATCTGAGGCTGATTTGGTCCGCTAAGCTGGCCAAGGTTGAGCTAAGCTAACTTCGATTCGATCTGAATTCAGCTAAGCTTCAGACTGATCACTAGCGACAACTTATCCGTGGCTAAGCAGGACCTATTGTCGCCAAGTTCAATTCCTTACGACCATAACTAAGGTCGATGAAGCTAAGCGCCAGTCATGGCAGCTAAGCGAGATTCATTGCGGCAATATGAGCGCTAAACGAGTCCCTCTTAGCTAAGCGCATGCTCCTTTGTACTTAAGATGCATCACTTTAGCTAAGCTGGCCAGAGCCCAGCTTAGCGAGAGTTGCAACTTTTCTAATCTGCAGACCTCGCTAAGCAAACTTACTCTCGCGCTAAGCCGAGTTTTTGTCCAAAAAAAAATCAAATTTGAAACGTCAGCTAAGCGCACGTGTTTGCTAAATGAGCCTGGTTGAGAAACCAAATGTCTCTCTTGCTCACTTAGCGCAATGGTCCGCTAAGCAAAGGTATCGAAAAACTACTTAAGTGAGTGTAGCAGCAGTTACACTCACATTTGCCAGATTACAGAAACCTCGCCTCTGCATTATCTCTCTCCAAAAATATGCACATTTTGCATCTGTACTTTCTTTGTGCATTTTCGAATTTGAAGCATCAATCATACACCAACCAAGTAAGTTCCTTGATTCTTTTTCTCTTTTTCTTGTCTTAACTTTAGGGTAGAAGACTTCAACTGTAGCTTTAGATTTTTAAGGTTTTTATGTTTTGTTAGAATTAGTTTATGATTAGGGCTATGTAAGCTTCTATACTGAATTGAGTATGGTGTACACATTGCATGTCTGATATGCCTTTTAGAGGCTTGAAAAGTGCGAGAAAACGAGCTGTGTTTTCTGCATTTTCTGGAAAACGCGATGAACTCGCTAAGCGAGAATGCTGCGCTAAGCGAGTTCATCAATACTCATTTTATATAAGCGTAATCTGAAGAACTCGCTAAGCGCGCTTACCGCGCTAAGCGAGTTCATCTTTTGAGGATGAACACTCATCCTCTTGCTAAACTACCTGTGGCTAAGTGAAGCTGAATCGCTAAGCCCAGGTAACTTAACCATTTTTTTTTGTAATAGCCACGCAATAAGTTGAGCATTCCTGAGCCAAGCGCAATTGGTTGTGGCATCCGCTGAGCTAAGCGAGCTTCACTCGCTAAGCTCCCATAACTTTGTGAAATTTTTGCTCAGTTTAGTGCCGCTAAGCGCAGCTTATCCTTGGCTAAGTGCAAATCCAAGCGGCTAACCTTAGGCTTAGCGGGCTCCTCGACAGCTAAGCCAATTTTGCAAATACTGGACCGTAGCAATTTCCACTAAGCAACACTCCTATGTCGCTAAGCCTAGTGTCATTTTTTTTGTGAAGCCTACTAAGCGAGTTTTGTCTCGCTAAGTGGCCAGTGCCTTTTCCAGTTCTATTTTTTCGGTTTTAAAAATTTGAATAACTGTGTCCTGATTAATTGTTTGGTTCTCTATATGCAGATGGCCTCTAAGAAACATAAGAATAGTGATTCTGGACCACATGATCATAATGATAACATGAGATTTCAATCAGCACCTCAACAGCGTGAGCCAGAACCAGGAAATGATCACTCATCTGAAGCCACCATCTTTGGAGCTGTTGATTGTAAAAAAAGAAGATTATAAACCAGATCCAATGAGCTGCTCATCATGGACTAGTGCCAGCGTCAGCTGATGCACCATTTCCAGGAGTGGATCCATCTTCTCCTTAGCACGCAGCAAACTCTTCCATTCCTGTTTTAGAGATACATGAGAGCCAGACCATACCAGTTCTGCCTTTGGACACTTCTCCTCCAGCTACTCCAGTATGGCATCTAACAGAAAAGAAGAATGTTCAGATACAGGACAATTAGGACCAGTCACAAGAATTTTAATTCCTGATGACACTTTGCTTTTTTGATTTTGTCGCAACATGCCCTTTTGCGGGCGCGCGAGGCCAGCCTCATGGGTGCGCTTTCCAAAGGAGGAAAGATGTGCGGAGTCGCCACCAACGTTTATTTGTGGAAAATGTCGGAAAAAACCGAAGGAAACCGGTCATAAAGATTATTCCAAGTTAGGGAGTTGTATTTATGTTTGAGGAAGGTATTTGCACCTCTCACGTTTGTCTCAAAGGACAACAGCCTTATTTTTTAGAATTGTGGAAATTGTGTTACCTTAACTTTTATTTCTTTTTATTTTTTGAGGTCGACAAAAGCGGGGCTCTTGCTCCTGCGTACCCTCCATCGAAGAGGAAATCAGACCTACGTAGTTCTTTTTTTAAGGGTGAATCAAGCGATTCTTTTTACTTGGAATGTGATCATTTTAAGGCGTTGGACCTTAAAAATGATCCGTTTACTTGGTAAGAAAAATTGAGATAATAAACTTTCAAATCCTTTTTTAGTGATTTTTTGTGGACGAGCTTGACTTTGCGGGTTGATTTTAGCCTTAGTTTCACTTTACTTATTAGTCAATTCAATTAAGAAAGAGAAATCCCAAAGAGAAACGTCCGATTGATTCTTCCGCTTTATTTTACTAAAAGGAATTTTTTTTATTATTATAATATTATTTTACCTCTTTTTTGATTTCCAACGTGATTATGGCACGACCGAACGGTCAGATTTCATTTTAACAGAAATTAACGGATATTACAAATCAAATGATCGGTGGAAATTTATTTTATTTTTTGATTAGGCGAGAAATGACTTAAATAAATGACTGAAGCATGTCAAAAGGGGGTATGGAAAGTAAATGAAAACGAGAATAAAAGTACACAAAACAAATGGGGACCACCATGGGTACATAGAATGAATTGAAAAGCTCGGTTTGGGGTACTTACTGGTTGAAGACCGAAGTAAAACGAAGAACGAACGATAAATGTCGAAGAACGGTTGAAAATCTTCGCGTAATTACCCACGAAAACGTTACGGAAGCGTCTCGGCTTGGATTTTCTTCATGGAAACAATTTTCCTCAGCAATTTCAAGAGAATACGAAGTGCCAAGAAGGCTGAACCCCTTCCTTCTTCATTCCTCCCCCTATTTATAGCAAAATAGGGGAGGAGCTTGCCACCCAGCTCACCCGGGCAAGCCAGGTTGCTTCCTCCAGAAGAAACCGCCTTCTGGGGGAAGAATCTGGAAGGCCCAAGTGGGCCTGGTTGCTATTTACACCCCCTTTTTTACTAAATACACCCTCCCTTTACGTTTTCGGTGATTCTTTTTCCGTAACGTTACGAAACTTTACGAATTTCGTAACGATACTTATTTTCTTTCCATAAGGTTACGGAACCTTACGGATCATGTATTTACTCTTTTTTAGCTTTCGTAGAAGTTACGGAAACTCACAGATTGCGTAATAATACTTCCTTTTGGTTTCCGTCACATTACGGAATTTCACGGATTGCGTAACCCGCTTCCTTTTGATTTCCGGCACGTCTCAGGACTTCACACATTGTGCAACAAAGGGTGCCAGGTACTTCAAAGCGGTCAATCAAAGGTTGCATGCCGTCAAGCAATAGTCTTCGGACGAAATTAGGATATGACAGTTGCCCCTCTTTACTTACCTTTTATTGGAGATAAGAGGAAAGCAAAGATAAAACATTAATTTCGTCCGTCTTTGCCCTTTCTGTGATTAGTCTATGACGACACCCGTCTCTACTTCTTCTTTTTTCTGCACAACACAAAACAAAACACAAACAACAAAAACAACAATAACATAATATACATATATACACATGTTTGGCGATGGAACCAATCAAGAAAATAACAAAAACCACATTTCCCAGTCACCGGAGGCTCCGCACCTGATGGTAGAGGATGCATGAAAAGCGCTAGGCAATCAATTCATGGGTCTCCGAACAAGATTTCAAGGGTGGAGGATAAGCGAACAATGCTAGGCAATCAATTCGCGGGGCTCCAAACTCGATGGTGGAGGATGCATGAATGACAATCAATTCATGGGGCTCCAAATAAAAGTGGAGAATAGAGGATAGGCGAACAGCGCTAGGCAATCAATTCGCGGGGCTCCAGACTCGTTGGTGGAGGATGCATGAATGACAATCAATTCATGGGGCTCCGGATAAGATTTGAGGGTGGAGGATAGGCGAACAGCGCTAGGCAATCAATTCACAGGGCTCCAGACTCGATGGTGGAGGATGCAGGACTGACAATCAATTCATGGGGCTCCGAAAAAGATTTGTTGGCAGGACCGAATGGTCCACCGGTTTTTTTTCCACCTAAAAAGGCAAACATGCTTTTTGTAAAGAAAAATAAATCATTTGCGAGAGCACCATATCTTAGAGAAGCAATATAACCATGCCAAGGGTAATCTTCCTTGTAACCGAAAATGAAGGGCAGGACGTCAACATTTAGCTTTTAAATGAGCATTCAGGGGAAACATCGAGTTAAGCTAAAACTGGGAATAAATCACTCATAGTGTATAAAAACTCACACAGGCAAGTGTTTTACCCTAACCCTAAACCATAACTGCACCATGACTTTATTTTGCACACGATTTCCTATCGAATCAAAGATCACACGTACGATCACGGATCAATAGGATTTTCTCGAGGGTAATGTTTTTGGAGAGGAAGCTGGGTGTTTCGGTCTTTTCCTCTTTGTTTATGTGGGGCGGGATATCGCCAGTCGAGAATGACTTTGAATGACAATTCGAAAGGAAGAACCACCAAAAAATGGGTTTTCCTTTGCCGGCAGTCACTTACCTTGCCGAAAATTTATCCGTTCTGAAGATCTTTTGTTCTCTTTCTTTCATTGATCGGGAATTACTCTATTTTCCTCTGATTTTTTCCTTTTTTACTTCCTTCCGATCTTCGATCGGGAGTCCTTCTTTTCCTTTCTTTTCATTTTTTCCTTTTCTTTCTTTTCATTTCTTCCTTTTCTTACTTTTCATTTCTCCCTCTCCATTTCTTTCTTTGGGAAATCAGGTTTCAGCATTCGTCATTTGCTCTCCCTTGAGGAGATTCCGCTATCCTTTGCTTCGGAGGAAAGGATGAGGATTCTTTTTATAGGCCAAGGTTCAAAGTAGTCTAAGGTTGTATCTCAACGGGGTCCTTTATCGTGGGAGGCCGATCTTGGTATCTGGGGCAAAACAAATTCGTGGGTCAAGGTGTCGGTCTCGGGCTGAACTTCCATACTATTCCATAAGGCACGTGCAACAATGATGATTTGGAAACAACGTGCAAAATTAGTCATGGCCACAGCCAGGTGGGCACTCAAGCATCCCGTTTATGGCATTGTGATACTACGGTTGGGAATTTACACAAACAAACCCAACGTTTCCAAATAATGTTCTTTCATCAGTTCAATGAATTCATCCATTCTTATCTCGGTTATTCAGGAAAATAAACTCTTAGCGTCAGTCCCTTGTTTCCAGAAGATATGTTTGCTCTCTACGAATGATTTATGCTTCCTACAACTATAACATGTCGACCTTCAAGGTCTTCCTTTCTTTTTCTTTTTGTTTCATTTTTATGTTCACAAAAACTATACATCCATTGCTATTTACGAGAAAACTTTTCTTTGTACACTTTCATTCCTATACATGACGAACTTTTTTTGTATACGCATTAGAACTCTTTTTCTTTATGTCACACAGTCTATATACAAACCCTATTCATGTTCAAAGATTTCTTTTTTCATTTTTTCCCACACACACCCGTAGTTTATACAGAAGTTTCTTTATATACACTCGTCGCTCACACACATAAGAATTTTTTACATTGTTTACACACACGAAATCCTTTTATACACACTTTCCTTTTACATATATATAAACATAAACCTTTTTCTTTTCTTTATATACATGACATTTATTCACACGCTTCTTTCTTTTTATCAGGATTTTTGGTTCCTTTTTTTTAGGACGACGTTCCTAAATGAAAAACTCTACACGATTCCGGAATTTCAACAAACACTATTGACAACAATGAAGTAAGTACTAACGCAACAGTTCAAACAACATGTATGCACAAAACAAAAGTCAATCAAAATGAAACAAATGTTTGTCCCTCAGTTAAACAAAAATAAAATGATACGTAACAGATAAAAGAGGAAACATAAAAAGAGAATATGGATCTAGGGATCTCCCGGTCATGTGGCTCCGCTCCCTCCCAAAAAATCGAGCAAATCTGTTATCTCCTCATCCATGCGGACCTCATCTGCCTCGCCGAGAGCCTCTGTGGGTGCCTCCCCTGCCTGGGCCTCAGGCCAATCTCCAGGCCATGCAACCTCTGCCCTGAACTGATCCGGAGTAGGGCATGGAAAAGGAGGGAAACCCTGGCTCTGCAGGCTAAGGCTGAGCTGGTAGAGGCAGCCATGGGTCTGCACGTGCGCCCTGTGGTTGGCCGCCTGCTGGCGAACCAATTGCCGTAAATACCGCTCCGTGTCAAATGACCCAGCTGGATCAGCCTGAGGAGGTGGCGGCAGTGCGTCTGGGGCCTGCGGGTCGCCACCCTGTGCTTGTCTAGCTGTGCAGTACTTCTCTATGAAAGATCGGGTGATCGGCGGTTGAATCACCTTACTAGGTGTGACAGGAACCCCAAACGACTGGCAGAGACCCGTGATCAATGCCGGAAAACCCAGGGCCCTGTTAGACTTATCTGGGTCTAGAGGGTGCCTGGTAGGTGGCATACCTGCAAATAGATAAATGGCATCAGCAATCAACTGAGCCACATGAACACTCATCCGTGTCAGGATGACATACACCAGCTGACACTTTGGCAGAGGGAGGTCGGAATTATGATCGCTGGGCAGGATGTTGCTGAGCAGCAACGTCATCCAAGTCTGGGTCAAGGTAGTCATGTTGGTGCGCATGATCCGCACCCGTATCCCGGCAGCGGTCCGGGCAAAATCCTGACCTAGTATGCATAGCAGCTGAGCGATGGCCTCCTCATCAAATGCATCGGCCCACTTCCTCCTCTGACCGTATTCGCACTCCTGGCCCTCCTCCAATACTAGCGGATATCCCAGGAACTAACTGAGGGCGTCTGCATCGAAAGGAATCCACTGGCCCTTCACCCATGACCGGAGGTCTCGTACGCCCTTCTCCGTAGGCCAAGCATTGGCGTAAAACTTGAGGACTATATCTGGATCGAACTTGGCCATGGGAGTGACCAGCGACGTCTAACGTCGGCGAGCTATCTCCTCCTGGAAATCCGTGTACTCGTCGTCCCTGAGCTGGACGTGTCTCTCTCGGTGGAAGGACCATCCCTTGATGGCTTCGAAACGCTACTGGTGCTCAGCGCTCCTAAAACGATGGCTATCGAACTCAGGAGCGGCACTAGTCCCTGCAGCCGCGGCGTCCTTCCTAGATCTCTTTGAGGCAAGCTTCCTCGGGGCCATTTCCTATGAAGACAAACATTTGGAAAGTTAGTCTACAAGATAATGCTTATTTTAACACAAAAATGACATGCTAATCCTTCCGATTTAGAACGAACTCATGCACACATTTAATGTAACGCATTTATGAACATGCGTATGTGTAAAATATCCTACTATTTATGTCAACATACAAGGACATCTAACACATTCTAGTTACCACACATATATATACATCTTTGAAAAGAACACACATTCTTGTGCTCAAGGCATTGTGTCAAAATTTACACCTAATCTCATCCTAAATATTTTGCTATCACAAACTACCTACACATATTTGAAGTATTTATCATACAAATTTTTGTTGTTTCACTCACATTTATTTATATGCACATTGGAAAGCTAATTACATCATGCACATACTTGCATTTGCAAAGGAAATTCCATGCCATCATATATTCATTTAGGAAGCGTCCTCAGGCCCTTTTTGACATGGGTACATTTTCTAAAAGGCTCCTAATGCTACCTATCCTCAAATACGCACATGTTAAAAGGCATTTTTGCGACTCATTCACACTTTTCAAGGCATTTTATTCCATATATTAACATATATTGAAAGTTGTTTTCCATGCTACCTATATTCGCACACATATATACATACCATTGAAAGGTATTTTCCATGCTACCCAGATGCAAAGTAACCCTCATGGGGCAGCCAAATCCTAGTAAAAATTCTCTCAATCATGTCCTAATTTTCATGCCTTTCCACTTTCAAAACCAAAATTTAGATTTTAGACATAAGCCATGTTTCCTTGCATTGAAACTAAAAGCTTGGGTTCCTAAGCTTAGAATTGCATGTGGGCACCTATTTCGAATCCTCTATGTTGTCCCTATGTATATAAAACAGTCCCACAATCCCAATCTTACAAAACTATATTCATATGTCATTGGGGCATTTCACCGAGCACTTGGTGGGCGCGTGTTTAGGCATAAATTGCAAGAGAATAGGGGCAATGTGGCATGCCCCATTGCTTCAGAATACAACATAGGCCTAAGGCCATCCCCTACAATCCCTCAACTCTAACAAATCAAGCATAAAAAACCCCAAAACTGCCCCACAAATATGAGCACATTCTCACAATTTAGAGCACCAAAAGATGAACAAAATGCACCAATGGAAAGCTAAAAGCTCATGGATTGAATACTTACTTGTTGGAGTGAGTAGGAATACAAAAAATGAAAGCAAAATGCAACCAAAAGTGGCTTGGGGGAGCAAAAACCGCAAGCTTCGTGAGGTCTCTCTTTTGAATGAGAGGGGGAAGTTTTTTGGGTGCAGAAAACGTTCCCCTCCCTCCTTTTTTATAATCTGGTGCAGGGGTTGCTCGCCCAGGCGAGCTAACCTGCCAAATTTTTTTTTTAGGGAAAACATAGCCATGGCCCCCCTACTTAAGTTAGATCAGGCATCCATTACTATTTTAAACAAACAATAGTAATAATTACTGTAAATTCAAAGGATACTGGGCTACCTTGCAGCGACGTTTTCTGCTTGTCCAGCACCGGGAAGGGACGACGATCTGTCGGTCGTGACCCTATCCTCCATTTGCATTCGTCCCTAAGTACCTGAAAGTAGGAAACAAACAATGCGCGACAAATCGTGACCGGGTCATCGTCTTACCTTGGTTGATTTTTGTCGTCAACTTTGTCTTGACTTCTGACCGTGGCCTAAGACGATTCTGCCCCTGTTATCACAAAATATGCATGTGTATGTGCATGCATGAATGTTTTCAATGCAATGATCTTCTTAGTGAAAACTGGTTAGGTTCAGTTTTAATTAAGCGCTTGGGGAACCCCATGAACTGAGCGAAAATGACTCGGGTTATTACAAACTAACACAAGGTTTAAAACCAAAGTGAGGACTGAAGCCTCAACCCATGTTCTCTTCATTTAAAGCAACGTGACGAGATAATTACAGCGGATGGGAATCCCGGGAGGAAACCAAGAAGAACAAAAACTCAGAAATAAAAGAACATGCAACGATGCCCTCAATTGCCCCAGACTTCAAGCGTAATATCGTTTAATGACATCAGAGTTCACGGGCGAGGGTAGCTCCTCGCCATCCATGTTGGTGAGTATCAGAGCACCCCCAGAAAAGCCTTTTTCACAACGAAAGGTCCTTCGTAATTCGGGGCCCACTTCCCTTGATTATCCTTAACAGCGTGGGATATCTTTTTCAGCACAAGGTCCCCCTCGTTGAACTTGCGCGGGCGTACCTTCTTGTCGAACGCGTTCTTTATCCTTTGTTGATATAGGCGCCCATGGCTCATTGCCGTCAAACGCTTACCTTCAATAAGGTTGAGTTGGTCGTAGCGTGCTTGAGCCCAGTCTGACTCTTCTAGGCCTGATTCCGCTATTATCTTATGGGAAGGGACCTCTACCTCAAATGGGAGTACCGCTTCCATCCCATAAACCAAGGAATACGCGCCCCAGTAGAAGTTCGTACCGAGGTTCTATATCCATGCAGGGCGAAAGGCAACATCTCATGCCAATCTTTGTATGACACGGTCATCTTCTGAACGATCTTCTTAATATTCTTATTTGTAGCCTCTACAGCCCCATTCATATTTGGCCGATAAGGGGTGGAGTTATGATGTTGGATCTTGAAATACTCGCACATTTCCTGCATCATTTTGTTGTTCAGATTGGTGCCATTGTCAGTAATGATCTTCCTAGGGAGTCCGTATCGACAAATCAGTTCCCTCTTTATGAATCTGACCACCACACTTCTCGTGACATTGGTATAAGAGGCCGCTTCGACCCATTTGGTGAAGTAATCTACCGCCACAAGAATGAAACGATGACCATTCGAAGTTTTGGGTTTGATGGCCCCAATGACGTCTATCCCCCACATGGAAAAAGGCCAAGGGGAGGACATAACATTCAAAGGATGTGGCGGAACATTGACATTGTCCGCGTATGCTTGACATTTATGACATTTCCTCACATGGGCGCAGCAATCGCTCTCTATAGTGAGCCAGTAATAATCGGCCCTAAGGATCTTCCTGGCCATAACATGCCCATTGGCATGTGTCGTAAATGAACCCCCGTGGATTTCCTCAATCATGAAGTTCGCCTCTTTGGCATCTACGCATCGTAGGAGGGTCATGTCGTGGTTTTTTTTGTACAGGATGGTACCACTCACAAAGTTCGCACTTTGCCGTCCTTTTTTGGGACCGGGACAATGTTGGCCACCCACTCCGGTATCGAGCTACAGCTAAGAAACCCGCATCGAACTGCTTTCTTACTTCTTCTTTGATCTTTAAAGACATTTCGGGTCTCATCCTTCGTAGCTTTTGCTTAACTAGGGAAGACCCAGGATTCAATGGCAACTTATGCTGCACAATGTCGGAGTCCATACCGGGCATGTCTTGGTAGGACCACGCAAAGACGTCTTGATATTCTTCAAGAAGGGTTATCAAGCCTTGGCGGATAGGTGCAGTCATACCGGTTCCTACTTTTACTTCTTTCTTTCCCTTTCCGGTCCTTAAGTTTACCAGTTCGGTTTCCTCTTGGTGAGGCTTCATTTCGCGTTCTTCCTGAGCGATCAACCTCTGCAACTCCGGTGAAAGGACGTCCTCTTCCTCTTCTTTGTTTATTGTTTGGCTCACATCTTGGTCAAAATCGATTGTCCAACCCTCGTCATTAGGATCCTCAAAGAATCGACCCTCACATCTATACCAATCAAGACAAAAGAAACAAAAACATGCAAAACGATATAAGAAAAGATGGAACTGCAAGAACAGATGAAACAAGATCTCTTTGTTTATTTAATAAGGTAGGTTTCACAAAACAAAAGAGAAAGGAATCTATAGCCTCTAATTACATTGAATCAGTGGTATAGACCTCTGACTGGCTTATCACGCGCCAGTTCCCCATTGGGGAATCGGGATGGCATGGCCGCACGAAACTTGGCGGGTCTTGAGGGCACTCCTCTCCTATTGCTGCCACCTCTTCCTCAGGCATTATTCCAGCACAGATGAAACACTGGCTAACATGGTCGGGCCATGCCCTATCCGCCTGAAATCTTGATGGCGCATTCCTCCTTCTTGGCATCCCGGGTTCATCCAACCCATATTTGTACGGGTTTCCCCTAATATCGACCACGTCGGCATTCCCGAGGCTGTCCTTGCCCAGACCCATTCCGGGCTCATATCCGTGCTTGAGCATCACCCGTGCCACCATTATGGCCGCATTAGAGAGAGAAGGTAGCAGCGGGCTCGTCTCCACAGAGGCACAACTCACCACCTCGAAGGATTGGAAACCTGTTTCCAAAGATTCTTCCGCTGCTTCTACATATGGTGCGGAGGAAGGGCAGCTCACCAACATATTCTCTTCGCCTGACACTATCACCAAAAGTCCACCGACCGCGAACTTCAATTTCTGGTGAAGCGTCAAAGGGACCACTCCCAACGCATGAATCCAAGGTCTCCCCAAGAGGCAGCTGTAGGCGGGATTTATGTCCATCACTTGAAAAACCACATTGCAAGTGTGGGGGCCTATCTGAATGGGGATGTCGATTTCCCCCATCACTTCCCGCTGAGTACCGTCGAAGGCTCGTACCACCATCGAACTTGGTTTTAAACGTGACACACTAAAAAGAAGCTTCTCCAAGGTGGTCTTTGGCATCACATTTAAACTTGAACCATTGTCGATGAGTACCTTCGCGACGACATGGTCCATACATCTGACTGACACATGTAGAGCCTTGTTGTGCCCTCTCCCCTCAATGGGAATCTCTTCTTCCGAAAACGCGATATAATTATTGGTGGTTATATGATTAACTATGCCTTCAAAACCCTCAACTGAGATGTCTTGTGCTACGTGGGCTTCGTTGAGGACTTTTATCAATAGTGCACGATGAGGCTCGGAGTTTATGAGCAATTCGAGCAAAGAGATTATCGCCGGAGTTTTATTCAGTTGCTCAACTACTTTAAACTCGCTTTGTTGGATGAGACGAAGGAACTCATGAGCCTCTTCCAAAGTCACTGTCTTTCCTTGAAGACCTTCTTTCTTCTTAGCTTCCTTTACCACCGGAGGATCTACTTCTTTTGAGGGGGTGGCTACATCTGTGGGCTCTTGGACCATGGGCGCTTTCCCCTTGGAGGGCAATTCTGCCGAGTGAGGGGGAGCGAACACCCGGCCACTGCCGGTTATGCCACTGAGGCCGGTGATGTTGGTCACCTTGGCTGACAAAGAGTCAACTTTGGTTGCAACTCTTTCTCCAAAAGCGGGAGGGCTATACTTCCACGGAAAGGCCTTATTGCTTCGATATGCAAACGGCGTCGGCTTGGGCGTTGTGCGGGGGTACATGGGCGTGGAGCCGGTCCCTTTTCTAGTGAAACATATCACTAGGGCTTTGGGGGTTCGGGGAACCTTCTTTTCTTCCGACTGCATGCAAATCTGTGGTTCTTCCCTCCCTCCTTTGGACACTTCAAGCTGCCCCCAGTCCATGAGCCGCTGAAGCAATTCTTCCACCGCGGGACAGGTTTCCATGTCGTGCGACTCCCCGAGGTGAAACAAACATTCGTCCCTTTCGTCTCCGCCACGGGAGACCATGCATGCCGCTTGCAGCGACTGGTAGATGAAGCGTCTAGATAGCCACATCTTCTAATCTCTTTGCCCCCGACGGCCCATGCTCTTCAATGACGTTTACGCTAGCCCCTCCATGACTAGCTAGTGGGTTGGTTTTAACATTGGGGCCCTCCTCTTGGAATGATAGCCAACCGGCATTAATTAGGTGTTGCACCTTATATTTGAATGGCAGGCAGGAGTCAATGTTGTGTCTGGGGGCTCCACTATGGCATGCACACTTGGCATCCGAGTTGTACCACTAGGGGTATGGTGGCTGGAAGACCTTTTTGGGTATGGCCACCACCAAATGATTTTCCAACAATGAAGGCCACAACTCGGAGTATGCCATGGGAATAGGAGAGAAATCATCTCTCGGGGGGGTGCGTCGTGCATTATTATAGCTCGCGCCAGGGGTTGTATTATTGACTGGCCGGGGAGTGGCTGGAGTTGTGTGTTGGGTAGGCGTTCTTTCAGCTGCGGGTGGTCCTTTCACTTGAGTTGGGAGGGAGCTCCCGGCTCGGATTGAAAAGTTCGGGGGGTTGGGTTGTGTCGCAACATGCCCTTTTACGGGCGAGCGAGGCGAGACTCACGGGTGTGCTTTCCAAAGGAGGAAAGATGCGCGGAGTCGCCACCAATGTTTATTTGTGGAAAATGTCAGAAAAAACTGAAGGAAACCAGTCAAAACGAAAATTCTAAGTTCGGGAGTTGTATTTACGTTTGTGGAAGATATTAGCACCTCTCACGTTTGTCTTAAAGGACAACAGCCTACTTTTTAGAATTGTGAAATTGTGTTATCTTAACTTTTATTGCCTTTTTTATTTTTGAGGTCGACAAAAGCGGGGCTCTTGCTCCTACGTACCCTCCATCGAAGAGGAAATCAGACCTACGTAATTGTTTTTTAAGGGTGAATCAAACGATTCTTTTTACTTGGAAGGTGATCATTTTAAGGCGTAGGACCTTAAAAATGATCCTTTTTACTTGGTAAGAAAAACTGAGGTATTGAATCTTAAAATCCTTTTTAGTGATTTTTTTGTGGACGAGCTTGACTTTGCGGGTTGATTTTAGCCTTAGTTTCACTTTAGTTATTAGTCAATTCAATTAAGAACGAGAAATCCCAAAGACAAACGTCCGATTGATTTTTCCTCTTTATTTTACTAAAAGGTATTTTTCGATTATTATATTATTATTTTACCTCTTTTTTGATTTCCAACGTGGTTACGACACGACCGAACGGTCGGAATTCATTTTAACTGAAATTAACGGATATTACAACTCAAATGATCGGTGGAAATTTATTTTATTTTTTGATTAGGCGAGAAAACGGCTTAAATGATCGGTTAAAGCTCGTTAAAAAAACGGAAGAAAAGAAACCGAAATTGAACGAAATAAAAATGAAAGCCAAGAAACAATAAATGAATTAAAAATTTTGGATTTGGAAACTTACGTGTTGAAGAACGAAGAATGGATGAAGAACGGTGAATAACGGAGAAGAATAGAGGAAAACTTTCACAGATTTGCTTACGGAAACATCTCGGAAGTGTTACGGAAGCACCTCGGCTTGGATTTTCTTCACGGAAACGATTTTTTTCACCCAAAACAGCTGAAATACATCACCAGGGGGATCCGGGACCCTTAGAACATCCCCCTTCAGCCTATTTATAGGAAAAAGGGGGAGGAGGTTGCCGCCCAGCTCGCCCAGGTGAGCTAGGTTGCTTCCTCCAGAAGCAATCCAGCTACGAAAATACTCTGGAAGGCCCAATTTCAAAATTTCAAAATTGTTATTTGCACCCCCTCATTTTTGATAAGTTCACCCCCTTCTTTCATAATTTACGGAAAAGTAACGAAAGCCTGTAGGACATGATTTTCTTCTTTTTTCTCTTCCTTCTCACCCATATTAAGTGAAATATGCTTATTTAGGGTTATGGGAATTTTACGGAAGCATTACGGGTGTCCCGGAAGCCCATTTTTTAACAAAACGGGGGAGGTGGTTGCCACCTAGCTTGCCCAGGCGAGCTCAGCTCGCCCAGGCGAGCTTGGTTGCTCCACCTTAAGCAAGAAATTGCCCAGAAACCTCTAGAAGGGCCCAGATTCAAAAATTACTATTTGTACCCCCCATTTTACTAAATACACCCCCTTTACTTTTTTTGGTGATTCTTTTTCCGTAACGTTACAAAACTTTACAAATTTCGTAACGATACTTATTTTCTTTCCGTAAGGTTACGGAACCTTACGGATCATGTATTTACTCTTTTTTAACTTTCGAAGAAGTTACGGAAACTCACGGATTGTGTAACAGTATTTCCTTTTGATTTCCGCCACATTACGGAATTTCACGGATCGCGTAACCATGCTTCCTATTGATTTCTGGCGCGTCTCGGGACTTCACATATTGTGCAACAAAGGGTGCTAAGTACTTCGAAGCGGTCAATCAAAGGTTGCATGCCATCAAGCAATAGTCCCCGGATGAAATTAGGGTATGACAATTGCCCCTCTTTACTTACCTTTTATCGGAGATAAGAGGAAAGTAAAGATAAAAGCACTGATTTTGTCCGTCTTTGCCCTTTCCGTTATTAATCTATACCGACTCTCGTCTCTACTTCTTCTCTTTTCTGCACAATACAAAACAAAATACAAACAACAACAAAAAACCACATTTCCCAGTCACCGGAGGCTCTGCACTTGACGGTGGAGGACACATGAACAACGCTAGGCAATCAATTCATGGGTCTCCGAATAAAAGTGGAGAATGGAGAATTGGCGAACAACGCAAGGCAATCAATTCGCGGGGCTCCAGACTCGTTGGTGGAGGATGCATGAACCACAATCAATTCATGGGGCTCCAAATAAAAGTGGAGAATGGAGAATTGGCGAACAGCGCTAGGCAATCAATTCGCGGGGCTCCAGACTCGTTGGTGGAGGATGCATGAACCACAATCAATTCATGGGGCTCCAAATAAAAGTGGAGAATGGAGAATTAGCGAACAGCGCTAGGCAATAAATTCGCGGGGCTCCAGACTCGTTGGTGGAGGATGCATGAACGAAAATCAATTCATGGGGCTCCGAATAAAAGTGGAGAATGGAGAATTAGCGAACAGCGCTAGGCAATCAATTCACGGGGCTCCAGACTCATTGGTGGAGGATGCATGAACGACAATCAATTAATGGGGCTCCGAATAAAGGTGGAGAATGGAGAATTGGCGAACAACGCTAGGCAATCAATTCGCGGGGCTCCAGACTCATTGGTGGAGGATGCATGAACGACAATCAATTCATGGGGCTCCGAATAAAAGTGGAGAATAGAGAATTGGCGAACAACGCTAGGCATTCAATTCGCGCGGCTCCAGACTCGATGGTTGACGATGCATGAACGACAATCAATTCATGGGGCTCCGAATAAAAGTGGAGAATGGAGAATTGGCGAACAGCTCTAGGCATTCAATTCGCGGGGCTCCAGACTCGTTGGTGGAGGATGCATGAACGACAATCAATTCATGGGGCTCCAAATAAAAGTGAAGAATGGAGAATTGGAGAACAACGCTAGGCATTCAATTCGCGGGGCTCCAGACTCGTTGGTAGAGGACACATGAACTGCGCTAGGCAATCAATTCATGGGTCTCCGAAAAAGATTTGTGGGCAGGACCGAATGGTCCACCGGGTTTTTTCCACCTAAAAAGGCAAACATGATTTTTGCAAAGAAAAATAAATCATTCACGAGAGCACCATATCTTAGAGAAACAATATACTCATGCCAAGGGTAATCTTCCTTGTAACTGAAAATGAAGGGCAAGATGTCAACATTTAGCTTTTAAATGAACATTCAGGGGAAACATCGGGTTAAGCTGAAACTGGGAATAATTCACTCATAGTGTATAAAAACTCACACAGGCAAGTGTTTTACCCTAACCCCAAACCATAACTGCACCATGACTTTATTTTGCACATGATTTCCTATCGAATCAAAGATCACACGTGTGATCACGGATCAATAGGATTTTCTCGACGATAGTGTTTTTGGAGAGGAAGCCGGGTGTTTCGGTCTTTTCCTCTTTGTTTATGTGGGGTAGGATATCGCCAGTCGAGAATGACTTTGAATGGAAATCCGAAAGGAAGAACCACCAAAAAAATGGGTTTTCCTTTGCCGACAGTCACTTACCTTGACGAAAATTTATCTGGTCTGAAGATTTTCTATTCTCTTTCTTTCATTGATCGGAAATTACTCTGTTTTCCTCCGATCTTTTCCTTTTTACTTTCTTCCGATCTTTGATCAGGAATCTTTCTTTTCATTTCTTTTCATTTTTTTCTTTTCTTTCCTTTCATTTCTTCCTTTTCTTTCTTTTCATTTCTCCCTCTCCATTTCTTTCTTTGGGAAATCGGGTTTTAGCCTTCGTTATTTGCTCTCCCTTGAGGAGATTCCGCTATCCTTTGCTTCGGGGGAAAGGATGAGGATTCTTTTTATAGGCCAAGGTTCAAAGTAGTCTAAGGTTGTGTCTCAACAGGGTCTTTTATCGTGGGAGCCCGATTTTGATATCCGGGGCAAAACAAATTCGTGGGTCAAGGTGTCGGTCTCGGGTTGAACTTCCATATTATTTCCACAAGGCACGCACAACAATGATGATTTGGAAACAACGTGCAAAATTAGTCATGGCCACAGCCAGGTGGGCACTCAAGCATCCCGTTTATGGCATTGTGATACTACGGTTGGGAATTTACCCAAACAGACCCAACGTTTCCAAATTATGTTCTTTCATCAGTTCAATTATTTCAGCACGAAATACAGAAAGATCTTCAGATGGGTATTTCATAGCATCCGAAATATTAAAATGAACAGTTATATCACCAAACTCCATGGATAGTGTGCCTGCATATACATCTATCTTAGTACTAGCAGTTTTCATAAAGGGTCTGCCTAGAATGATGGGAACTGATCCTTGAGAAAACCCATCCTCCATATTCAAAATATAAAAATCAACAGGGAAAATCAGTTCACCAACTCTAACTAAGACATCTTCTATGAAACCAACAAGATAGGAAACACTTCTATTAGCTAAATGAATTACCACATCAGTTGACTGCAAGGGACCTAGAGATAGAGAATTAAAAATAGACAGAGGCATAACACTAACAAAAGCTCCTAAATCTAGCATGGCATTGTCAAACTTACTATTCCCTATAATACAAGGTATGCTGAATGTACCTGGATCTTTACATTTTTTAGGTATTTGGGGAACAGATTTACCAATCAATGCGGAGACATTTATGCCCATGCTAATTCGTTCACTTCCTTTAAGCTTCCGCTTATTAGTGCACAGCTCCTTCAAGAATTTAGCATATCTTGGAATTTGCTTTATTGCATCCAGCAGAGGTATGTTTACCTCTACTTTTCTAAATGTTTCCAAGATCTCTTTCTCTGCCTCTTCCATTTTTTTGTTGGAAACTGCTTTTGGAGGGAATGGAAGAGGAGGGATGTGCTGCTTCTGCAAATCAGAATTACCAGTGGAAGATTCACCTGCACAAAAATTGTTAGGTAAATTTTTGTCATCACCTTTTTCTGGAGTAGAGTGAAGTTTAGCAGGTTCATTTGCAGATGAGGAAGGTGCTACGGGTTGAGGTCCTTGACACTGTTTTCCTGACCTCAATGAAATGGCACTGACATTTTTGGGATTTTGGACAGATTGAGAAGGCAGCTTGTACGAATTCTGGGACTGTTGTTGATTTAATTGTGTAGCCAATTGTCCCATCTGATTGGTTAAGCTATGAAATGGAAGCTCTGATCTCTTGTTGAAATTGCATGTTCTGAATGGTCATTTGCCTCACAAGTTCTTCGAGGGAAGGTTGTGGAGGAGCCTCAACTGTTGGCTGTTTCTAGGGCTGTTGCTGTTGTTGGATTGGTGGAGAAATGTATGGTATGCTTGGGCCAACAACATTTTTGAAGGAAGGAGCAGGCTGCTGTTGTTGTTGCTGAGGGCTAGACCATCTGAGATTAGGGTGATTCCTCCATCCAGGGTTGTATCTGTTGCTGAAGAGGTCATAATTGTTCTGTTGTGGTTGATTTTGCTGCTGAGGTTGAGGAGGTCTATTGTAAATGTTTGCAACATAAGCTTCGGGCTGCTCATTTGCTCCAGGTTGCTACATGGAAGGGCAAAGGTCTGTATGGTGGTCTGCAGAGGAGCACAAACCACAGACTCTTGCGACAGGTACAAATTTCTGATTCAAGGCCAGCTGGGTTACCAAGTTAACCAATGCATCTAGTTTTCCTTCAAGCTTCTTAGTTTCAGATGATGCAGATGAGTTTGTAGTCACCTCATGCACTCCTCTAATGACTATAGCATCATTTTTGGCGCTAAACTGCTGGGAGTTGGAAGCCATCTTCTCAATTAAATTTTTGGCTTCAGCAGGAGTCATGTCTCCAAGGGCTCCACCAGTGGCAGCATCTATCATACTTCTCTCCATATTACTGAGTCCTTCATAAAAATATTGGAGAAGAAGCTGCTCCGAAATCTGATGGTGAGGGCAGCTGGCACATAGTTTTTTAAATCTCTCCCAGTATTCATACAGGCTCTCTCCATTGAGTTGTCTAATACCTGAGATATCCTTCTTGATGGTTGTGGTTCTGGAAGCAGGGAAAAAATTTTCTAAGAATACTCTCTTAAGGTCATCCCAGCTCGTGATGGACCTTGGAGCAAGGTAATACAGCCAGTCCTTTGCCACTCCCTCTAAAGAATGAGGAAAAGCCTTCAGAAATATGTGATCCTCTTGGACATCTGGGGGTTTCATGGTGGAGCAAACAATATGAAATTCTTTCAAATGTTTGTGCGGGTCTTCACCTGCAAGGCCATGAAACTTTGGAAGCAAATGGATCAGTCCAGTTTTAAGACATATGGGACATCCTCATCAGGGTATTGGATGCACAAGCTTTCGTAGGTGAAATCAAGTGCAGCCATTTCCCTTAGAGTCCTCTCACGGGGTGGAGGTTGTGCCATGTTCTCAGAATGTTCAAAATCAGAATGCTCTGAATGAGAATGCTCAAAATTATAATGCTCAAAATCAAGATGTTCAAAATGACCAATAACAAAATGCACATATTCACCAGTAATGGAATGCTCAGGATGATCAAAAGGTATAAAATGATGCCTAACTAATCTATTCAATGTCCTATCTATCTCAGGATCAAAGGGTTATAAGTCAGATGGATTACCTCTAGTCATACACTACATTCAGCATGCACAACTAGTTGCCTTGTCATGTAAATAAAGGTGTAGGTTTGAACTACAGCTACCCTCAAATGATATCCAAATTACTTGAAATTTTGTGAAAAACCTTATAAAATGATGAGAAGATAACACAAAAAATTTCAGGCAAAAATTCAAAGTCTAACTATGGAAGCTAAAAATGGTAGGTTAAGAAAAATAAGTGAATAAAACTTGAAAAATAAAAAAACGTTTGACAGAATCACTATTTTTGGATGATGGAGACCTCAGCCGGCCTATGCCATGGCGTAGGAAATTTTTTTCTACCCCAAATGCATATATAATAATTGCGATTCTGATAACCGGAGCAAAAGTTATGGCCGTTTGAAGTTTTGACAAACACAAAATTTGCTACTTTTTTGGAACCTTCAAATCTGACCAAACTAAAGGCTCTAGCTATTTTTCCCACAAAATATGGATTGAAAGAAGCTACCACAAAAAAATTCAGCCAAAAATAACAACCCTAGCTACTGAAACAAAAAATCCCAAATAATTCAGCATGGGTGGTCACTAAAATCCGTCGCTACATGATTTCTACTACTACTCTATTTTGCCGCAAGCAAAAGTGGTCGCTAAGTCTGTCGCAAAACACCCAAGACTGAAACAGGGGAAGCGCTTAATAGGAAAACTAAAACAGAACACACACTAAACAAAATACCAGGACACTAAACAACACTAACACACATACTAACACAATACTAACAATTAAACATAAAACACGAAAGACTTAAACACTAACACGACACTAGCTATTATGAACCTTTGGACATTGCTCCCCGGCAACGGCGCCAAATTTGATCGAGGCCGTACCCGAATCAAATAAACATGAAAATGCAGTAACTAGGAAGTGATCCTAGGTCGTTTCCCAACGAGCAATGATAAACCAAATGTTCATAATACACTTGCAATAACAGTAGCGATTGGGGGGTGTTTGTTTGTTTTGTGATTTAAAGGACAGAACAAGTAAACTGGAATACGAAACTACTAATATTAAAAATGGGTTGTTTCCTCTGATTCAGAAGCCATTCTCCTATCCTGGGTTATGGAGAATTCGTCCCTAACAGTTAACCACTTAATATAACCCTATTTCAATTTACTAAGCAAAAATCAACTTAGGGTTGTCAATACGTGATTAGGAAACACATACACCAGTTAGCCCTTCGTCCATTAAGCATGAACGCAAGTTAGGCTCAGAGGCAATTAATCGAACACGAAGCGTGCACTGATTAACTGGTGAAGGGGAAACTGCCAGGAAGCCACATTATAAACGAAACCTCAAAGAGAGTTGGACTTCGTCCTCAAAAGGAAACAACACCAGAAAATCTAGCCTTCCATAGATTCAAACAGAAAACGCAAATGAAACTAAAAGCAGAAACGTAAATGAAGCAGAAATGTAAATGAAAGTAGAAGAAGAAACAAGAACGAAATTGTTATTAGAAGCAGAAAATGGAAAATTGCATTAAGAACGAAACGGTAGCATTCAAGCAGAAAAACGTAAAAACCCTAAACAAAACTCTAAACAAAACTCCTTGCATGAATCCCAAGGCTGCTATTTAAAAAGAGTCACTCAAAGTCACTGGGCCCTATGACAATACTCTGGCCCAAAATGAAATAAACACTGAACCACATAAAACAAAATTGCAAAATTTCCTAATTAGAAATTAACTAAGGTAAGCGCTGCTTTATTTGCCCTCTTCAAGTCCACAACCAAAATCCAGATTAAGCCCAATGTTTCATTAATTCCTGAAATTAGATTAAAAACATCAAATTAGCTAAATGAGCCCAAATAATAAAACTGCCTAATTAATTTACATTTAAGACCAATTAGTAATTAAAATGGTGCAAAAAGGGTTTACAAAATAAAAGAAAATGATGGCACATCAAGGTGTCATGAGGCATGAAAAGCATGAAGGACATGCACAAAGTGTGACTATATGATGTGGCAATGGGGTGTAGTAAGCAAATGCTCACCTCCCCATCTAAAATTTAATAGGATTGGGCTTCTACCAATTCAATTAAATTTATTCCCAACCACTCACATCAAATAGTCACTTAGTGCATGTGAAATTACAAAACTACCCCTAATACAAAAACTAGTCTAGGTGCCCTAAAATACAAGGGCTGAAAAATCCTATATTTCTAGGGTACCCTACCTACATTATGGAGCCCTAAATACAAGACCCAAAATTAATGAAACCTTAATCTAATATGTACAAAGATAAGTGGGCTCATACTTAGTCCATGAGCCCAAAATCTACCTTAAGGCTTAAGAGAACCCTAGGGCCTTCTCTTGCATCTTTGGCTCAATCTTCTTGGAGTCTTCTATCCAATACCCTTGGGAGGTAGGATTGCATCACACATCTTCGAAGAAGATTATCTGCACCTACTTTGAAAAAGTGTGGATCATCCCAAATATAATGTCTGGCATCATGAAAGAATTTGGGATGAACTCTTAATTCACTAATCTGGATAGGTGTTCTACTACCACATTTTCGTAACATTTCTTATTCTTGATGACTAAATCAAATTCTTGAAGCAACAGTATCCATCTGATCAATCATGGCTTGGAGTCAGCTTTGCGCAACAAATATGTAATTGTTGCGTGATCAGTGTAAATCATTATTTTTTATCCCACCAGATTAGATCAAAATTTCTCGAGTGCATAAACGATTGCCAGCAATTCTTTCTCAGTGGTGGCATAGTTAATCTGAGCATCATTCAAAACTTTGCTAGCATAATAGATAGTATGAAACATTCTGCCCTTCCACTGCCCCAACACAGCACCTACTGCATAATCACTAGCATCACACATCAATTCAAACTCTTGTCCCCAGTTTGGTGCTGTAATCACAGGAGCAGAGACCAACTCGGCTTTGAGGGTGTTAAAGGCTTCTAAACATTCTTCATTAAACACAAACAAAACATCCTTGTTCAGCAGATTACTTAGGGGTTTAGCAATTTTGGAGAAGTCTTTAATGAATCGTCGATAAAATCCAGCATGACCTAAAAACTCCATATGCCTTTCACATTAACTGGAGGTGGAAGTTTATCAATAACATCTAATTTTGCTTTATCCACCTCAATTCCTCTTTTAGAAATCTTATGTCCCAGCATGATACCTTCTTGAACCATAAAGTGACATTTCTCCTAGTTGAGCACCAAATTAGATTCTTCACAGTGCTGTAACACTTTCTCTAAATTTGCTAGACAATTTCCAAAAGATTCACTAAGACCAAAAAATCGTCCATAAAGACTTCAATACATTTCTCTACCATGTCAGCAAAAATAGCCATCATACATCTCTGGAAAGTAACTGGGGCATTACATAAACTGAACGGCATGCGGCAATAAGCAAATACATCGAAGGGGCATGTGAAAGTTGTCTTTTCTTGGCCCTGAGGATCTACTGCAATTTGATTGTAGCCCAAGTATCCGTACAAGAAACAGTAGAAAGATTGCCCTGCAAGTCTCTCAAGCATTTGATCCATGAAGGGAAGAGGGTAATGGTCTTTCCTTGTGGCTTCATTGAGCTTCCTGTAATCAATACACATTCTTCATCCGGTGACTGTTCTTGTAGGAATTAGCTCATCTCTATCATTCTTGACCACTGTCATACCTCCCTTTTTCGGGACAACTTGAACAAGGCTAACCCATGAACTGTCTGAAATTGGATTCATGAGCCCTGCCTCTAGCAACTTGAGCACTTCTTTTCTTACTTCTTCTTTCATTATAGGATTCAATCTTCTCTGAGGTTGTCTCACAGGCTTGAAATCAGCTTCCAAATTGATGTTGTGCATACAATATGAGGGACTGATTCCTTTTAAATCAGAGATGTGCCAACCAATAGCCGCTTTACGATGTTTTAGAATCTACACCAGCAGATCCTCTTCTTCCTTCTGCAAGGAGCTGCTAATTATAACGGGTTTAATCTCATTATCCTCCAAGAATACATACTTTAAATGCACTGGAAGGGTCTTCAATTCTGCTTTGGGCTTTTCTGTTGGTCTACTTTTTTCTAATTCTTCAAGAACCTCATGACCAACAAAGTTGTCTTTTGGATCATCAAGCTCTTCATCACAAACTAGGCAGTTTGTCACATAATTAGGTTCTTTTTCCAAAGGGAACTGTAGTACTATGGTTGAAGCTGATAATGCTATCTCCTGCTCCACCTCTTCTTCTTCAAAACAGACATCACCTATATCTGGGTGTTTCATTGCTTCAAAGAGGTCAAAGGAGATTTTTTGTTCCTCTACACTGAGTTCCAACCAACCTTTATCTTTGCCTACAAGATATCCAGTAGTTGCTATGCTGGAATATTCTGGAAAAATGGAGACTTCATCTTTTTCTTCTTTGGTGATCAATTGATGATGTATTGTGTTAACTTGAAGAATGCTTTCTTCATGCGTTTCAATCTCTACATACTCTTCTTCCCTTCTGACCACAACTTTAATCATGTCGTCCATCGACTTACCAATCTGAGTCTTAACTCTTTTAAATGCTTGTTGCATTAAATCTACTGTACCCTTGAATTGCATAACAGGTCATCCAGATTAGACAACCCTTCTGCTTCATTGTGATAATAGGGTTGCCATTTTGACTCCCATTAATAATCTGCCAAAGAATAGCCATTTTCAAACTGAGTTTCCTGCTGCTGCATTGAATAGCTATCACCTTTAGAGGTAGCTTGATATGTCATGAAGTCTGCCAATACACTTTCAAGATCAGGAGCTCTTCCTTTCTCATGATAATTGTACATGGTCGACTCCTGTCTCCAGTCGGATTTATTTATAAATAGAAATAACAACTATCCTGGTAATGTTCTCCTCCAGCAAAATCATAATTTATTAGTGGAATATAGATAACAATCTTCATGATACAGCGGTAGGAGATTGTATTTTTTCGGAATAACTAGGCTACCTGTAGGAGATTCTATACATACAAAACACTAAGAGAAACAACGGTCATCCAGTTCAAGAGGAAAACAAATACGAATCGAAAGTAAATATTCATAGTTTATCAAAGAATAAAGAATAGACCCCTAGGACTGAACTAACTTTCCAAATAGAAAGAAGTTCCCCGACAACGACACCAAAAACTTGTTCGGTCGCGGCAAGTGCACCGAATCATGCAAGTAGCATAAAATGGTAAGAACCGAGTAATGAACTCTCAGGGAACTTGTGTTACTTGGTAAAGTTATATTCAGTGAATAGGTGTCTAGTATGAAATGAGATATGTTAACTATGAACAGGTATGTAAACTAACTATTGAAAGGAAAATCACGTGAGTAATGATGTGTAAAGACAAGTAGACAACACGTTGGTCTTCCTAATAGGTGCCTGATGTTAAAAGAATATTCTCTACTTAACAATGCTCATGTGTTCTATGGTGTTTCCTGAAATGCTAAACCCCAATTCCTCATGATAGTCTAGCCTAATCCCGATCAAGCATCGTCCTCAGATTCCTCTTGTTGGACTAAACTCGACCAGAACCGCCTTAAGACAAACATACAAACAACTAGGTTACCGTACCCCGATCCCTTATGATAATACGATAAACTAGCCCTGTCCTATCAAGTTCTAAGAATCAAACCAGTTTCCACTATTGAATGATCCTAACAAAGCATGCATCTACGTGATCAAGGCAAAAGCACACTGGAATGAAGTACCGATAGCACAGAGAAGACATAAAACATCATTAAATAGATATACAAGTATTTACATCAAGTACCTACAAGGAAGAACCAACAGAGGATTTAGCTCTCCATATCTGGGAAGCTTCCTTTACAACAAAGAGAAGAGAAAAATGAAGGATTGAAGAAATGCAAGTAGGGGAGATGTCTCCTCCACCTCTAGTAACTACAGTGGAAATCCAACAAAGTATTTATGGCGCCATTGCTGGGGAACTAGATTTAAGAAGAGTTTAGTTCAGTTTTACGACATTGCTTTATATTTTTCTCTTTAATTCATTAATTCTTTTGTTTATATTTTAGTTATCGTACATTCATTGTTCTTTTGAACTGGATAATTGTTGTTCTGTTTTCTTGTATGCAAAGAAGATCTACTGCAGGTGATTTGATTCCCATTGATTTGGAGATTAACGCCACTTGTAGAAGGCGTAATTCAAAGAGAATCAGAAATTTTTTAGAGGATTTAGAAGCAGCAACAACTCCAGAAGAAGAACCTTGATCTTCTGAGGCATTTTCTAGTTTTCCTATTGCAGGGCATTCTCATTTAGAAGATACAATCATGGCTGAAGAGCCAAGAAGAGTAACCTTGGAGGATTATTCAAGTTCTACTGTGCCACAATTTTTCACTAGTATTGCACAACCAGAAGTTCAAGCTCAAACAATTACATATCCTCCTTCTTTGATACAGTTGATTCAAAATAATTTGTTTCATGGTATACCCAATGAAGACCCTTATGCTCACTTGGCCACCTATATAGAGATATGCAATACTATTAGGTTGGCGGGTGTTCTTGCGGATGCAATCAGGTTGAGTCTGTTCTCATTTTCTTTATCTAGAGAAGCTAAGAGGTGGCTTCATTCTTTTAAAGGAAACATTCTGAAGTCATGGGATGAAGTAGTAGAAAAGTTCTTAAAGAAGTATTTCCCTTAATTGAAGATTGCAGAAGGCAAAGCTGCCATCTCTTCCTTCCTCCATTTCCGAGTGAGGCACTTGAAAGATTCAGAGGTTTATTGTGGAAGACTCCCACTCATGATTTTTTAGAACCAATACAGCTCAACATATTCATAGATAGGTTGAGACCACAATCTAAGTAGCTCTTGGATGCTTCAGCTGGGGGTAAGATCAAAATGAAGACCCCCGACGAAGCAATGGACTTAATTGAAAGCATGGCTGCTAGTGACATTGCCATTTTGAGAGACCGAGCCCACATTCCTACTAAGAAGAGCTTATCGGAGCTAACCTCACAGGACGATCTATTGGCACAAAACAAGTTGCTATCCGAGCAACTAGAGACACTAATAAAAGCACTAAGTTGCCAACTCTGCTTCATTCTGCACAAACTTCATATTCTTCTATTTTGCAGGTTGCAAGATGTACAATTTATGGTAGAGCTCATGAATTTGGATGTTGTATCCCTAATGAAGAGCAAATTGCACATGAAGTCAATTATATGGGGAATCAGCCCAGAGGAAATTTCAATACAAGTGGATTTCTAGGATTTTAGAACAACCAGCAATATCAACAACAGAGACAATGGCAAAATCACCCTAGTAACCAATAAAACAGAGACCAGGGTGTTCATCTACAAGGCCACAACAACATATGTCAAGTCTCTATGACCGAACCATGAAGCTGGAAGAGACTCTAGCTCAATTCATGCAAGTGTCAATGTCTAACCAAAAGAGCACTAAGTCTGCAATTAAGAATCTGGAAGTCCAGGTGGGCCAGCTTTCAAAGCAGTTAGCTAAAAGATCATCAAACAGCTTTATATCAAACATTGAGAAAAATCCTAAAGAAGAGTGCAAAGCTATGATGACTAGAAGCAAAATGGCGATCCAAGCGGAGGAAAGTAGAGCTGATCAGAAGGTGGAGGGAGTTAAACAACAGCTGGCTGATGAATTGGCGTTGGAACCAGTTGATGATTTAGTTGAACTTGAAGAAATTGTTGAGGAAGCAAAAGGTGATGAAGAAGGAGAGACACCAATAAGAGACTTTCAAGAGAGAATAAATAAGAAGGAAGAAAAAGAAAAAGAAATAAAAGAAAAATAAGAAAAATAAAAAAAGTTGAAAAATGAAAAACAAAAAGAGAAGGGTGTTGAGACTAAAAAGAAGAGGGGCAAGAGTGAGGCTAACTTAGAAAAGAAGAAAGAGGCTACTCCTATTGAATGCAAGGAGGTACCTTATCCATTGGTACCCTCCCGAAAAGATAAAGAGCGACCTTTGGCCAGATTTCTTGATATCTTCAAGAAACTGGAAATTACTTTGCCATTTGGAGAATCACTTCAGCAAATGCCCCTCTATGCCAAATTTTTGAAGGATACGTTAACCAAGAAGAACCAGTACATCCATAGTGACAGAATTGTTGTGGAAGTTAACTGTAGTGTTGTGATTCAACGCATTCTTCCACCTAAGCACAAAGATCCTGGAGTTGTCATGATACCGTGTTCTATTGGTGAGGTTGCTGTAGGCAAAGCTCTCATAGACTTGGGAGCCAGTATCAATTTAATGCCTCTTTCCATGTGCTGGTGACTTGGAGAGATAGAGATAATGCCTACACGCATGACCCTCCAATTAGCTGACCGCTCCATTACAAGGCCATATGGAGTCATTGAAGATGTTTTGGTGAAGGTTAAACACCTTATATTTCCAGCTGATTTCGTTATCATAGATATAGAAGAGGATTCTGACATTCCTCTCATTCTTGGCCGCCCATTCATGTCTACTGCAACCTGCATGGTAGACATAGGGAAGAAGATGCTGCAGATGGGCATAGAAGATCAGAAGATCAGCTTTGATTTGTTCCATGAGGACAAAGATCCACCTCGGCAAAATGTTTGTCTTAAAGTGCATGTGATGGAGGAAAAGAGACTTGAGAAGAAGGCTGATCGAGGCTGTACCCAAATCAAATAAACATTAAAATGCAGTAACTAGGAAGTGATCCTAGGTCGTTTCCCAACGAGCAATGATAAACCAAATGTTCATAACAGATAGTAGGAAAATAGTAACGAATTGGGGGGGGGGGCGTTGTTTTCTTTTTGTAAATTAAACACGAATAGATATGAATTAGAAAATATCAGAATTAAAACACGTTGCTTCCCCTTAATTCACAAGCAAGTCTCTTATCCTAGGTTACGAGAGTTTATCCTTTATCAGTTCAACCACTTAATCCAACCCTAAATTAAATTACTAAGTGAAATTTAACATAAGGCATTCATTATGTGATTAAGCAACACATACACCAATTAATCATAAATGATCATTAAGCATGAACGTAAATTAAGCACAGAGACAATTAATCAAGCACTAAGCATGCATGAATTAATAGCAACAAATACAGAGTAATTAGTGAAGAGGAAAAACTGATCAGAATTTAATAGTAATAATAGAACCTCAAAGAGAATTGTGCTTGATCCTCAAGAGAAAACAACGTTGGAGACTTAGCCTTCCATTAATCAATAGAGAACGAAATTATAGATTGAAGAACGAAATTTTATTGCTAAAACGAAAAGTGACTAAAACGGAAAAGAGAGTAGCACTCTAAAACTAAAACGAAAAAGAGAGAGAGAGGAGAGGAGAGAGAAAAGAGACAAGAGAGAAGAGAGCCTAAACTAGAACCTTGGTGCTGTTATATAGTTTTTCAGCCCCAAAGCTTACAAATCTGTTTTAAATCCAAGCCCATAAATAAAATAAAATCTAGATAAGATAAGATCTAGATTAAATAATATCTAGATGAGATCAAATCTAAATAATATCTATATAAGATAAAGTCTAGATAAGATAAAATTTGGTAGAATAAAATAGTCTGCCCTCTTCAAGTCCAAGCCCAATTTTGGATTCAAGCCCAATGCTTCATTAATTCCTGAAATTAGATTAAAAACATCAAATTGGCTTAATGAGCCCAAATAATAAAACTGCCTAATTAATTTGACAATTAAGACTAATCAGTAATTAAAATGGTGCAAAAAGGGTTAAGAAATAAGAGAAAATAATGGCACATCAAAGGCCTTTGAAGTAGGAACTCTGTTGGATCCTGGATAACAGGATGATGCGTCAAGCTAGTGACGTTGAAAGAACGCTTACTAGGAGGCAACCCAACTTTTCTTTCCCTTTTCTATTTTTTAGTCTTATCTCCTGCATGTAGTTAGGATATCTTGCTTGTGATTGTGATTAATTTCAGCTTGTTTAGTAATGAAGAAGGGGTTTTAAGCTTGTGTGAAGATATAGACAGAAAAGGACTTAGAAATTTTTTTGCAATTGTCTATCTGCTAAGCGCAGACCCTGCGCTAAGCGCTCAGTCTTCACGCGCTAAGCTGAGTTTGCTCTCGCTAAGCGCATAGACCCATGATTGGTTGGCTGAATAGTTTAGCTAAGCGCACATCACTGCGCTAAGCCCAACATCTTCATGGTAATTGAACCTTAACTAGTGGGCTTAGCGTGGATGATGCACTAACCGCCACTTATTCTCTGGAAAATTTTTATTGTAGCAGCGCTAAGCACACCATCCTGCACTAAGCCCCAGATCCATTCTGTAACTTGAGTTTTTAAGCTGGGCTTAGCGGGCCAGGAGGTGCTAAGCGCCAATCTCTAGCAGTTTTCGAATTCTTGGAAGTGCACTTAGTGTGCCTATTGCGCTAAGCTTGACCTACTCTCTGTAAGTTGAAGCTTGATGTTATGCTAAGCCTCACATCTCAGGCTAAGTGCATATTGCAGAAAAAAGATTTTGTGTTGCGGAAAGCGCTAAGTACAGCATGCCACGCTAAGCCCCGGATACTTACGGGATTTTACAACTTCAAGTTGGGCTTAACGCGAGGTTAGGCTAAGCACTTGGGTTTTAAACTCAAACATCACGTTGGCAAGCTAAGCGTAGCTGTGCGCTAAGCGCCCCATACGAATTTCAGTTTTTAAAAATGAAAGGCAGAGGCACTTTGGGTGTTACCTTTGCACCCAAACCTCTGCACCTTCTTACCCTTGAGCACTTATGAACTTTTTGCTATGTGCACTATTTCTCTGCATCTTCATTGCTTCATCTCAAGAACAATCCAAGTAAGTTAGCACATTTCTATTTTTATTTTTCATTCTTCAAACCTTAGGATAGATGACTTTTTGTTTTCTTAGTTGTATGCTGTTAGGTTAAAGTTATTAGTTTTAGGGTTAGTCAATGTAGGATTTTAGGTAACCTAGAGTCCGGTGGCATGCAGAGACACCTTATGGTTATCCGCACCTCGTTATTCGGAAACCCCAAGTGCGATGACATGCAGAGACCAATGTGTTCATTCGCACCCATTTAGTCTCACCTTTTGCTATCCAGCGACCCGAGAGTCTGGTGGCATGCAGAGACACCTTACAGTTATCAACAGCTCGTCATTCGGAGACCCCAAGTCCGATGACAAGCAGAGACCAATGTGGTCATCTGCACCCTTCCTGGATATGTTAGTGTCTTCCGATCAAGACTATTTAGTCTCACCTTTTCCTATCCAGCGACCCAAGACTCAGGTAGCATGCGAAGAGACCTTACGGTTATCTGCACCACGTCGTCCAGAGATGGCAAGTCCGATGGCACTTGCTTTCGTTGTTTTTAGGCTACCAGAGTCCCTTTTCAATCCAGAGACAAATGAGTCTGGTGGTATGCGGGGACAATGATGTTAGTCCGTTTCTAATTGTTTTTGAGATTGTTGCAGTTCCTTTGTCATCCAGAGATGGTCAAGTCCAATGATGCACAAGATTCTCTTTTGCTATCTAGAGACCGAGTCTGATAGCATGCAGAGACCGTCATGATTATCTATTTTTTTTATCACTTAAAGCACCAAGGCTTTTTGTTGTGCACTTGATGTCTTTTATGCTCTTTCTGATTGACAAGTTTCACTGATTGAGCTATTGGTCAGTCGGGTGAAGATTCAACTCAAACGATATTAGTGTCTTATCTTTACTTCCTTTTTATCTCCAATAAAAGATAAGTAAAAAGGGGCAACTGTCATACCCTAATTTCATCCGGGGACAATCGTTGTTGGCATGCGGACCTTGGTTGATCAGTTTGAGACGCTTAACACCCATCGACATGTAATCCGCAAAGTTCTGCGACGTTTTGGAAAGAAATTAGCCAAAAACACAAAAATGGGGCTGCACTTATCAAACAGGGGGGTGTAACTAGCATTGTGTCCATCTAGGACCATCTAGATCACTCTGGAGGGGGCTGAACTCATCAGATAGCTATGTGCACTCAGGAAACTTCAACACTAAACAACCTGGAGGGGGTGCACTCATCAAATTGGGGGGTGCGCTCAGGAAACCTCTTCACTAAGCAATCTGAAGGGGGTGTACTCATCAAAGTAGACGGTGTGCTCAGGAAAATTCATCACTAAGCAACCTGGAGGGGATGCACTCATCAAATTGGGGGGTGCACTCAGGAAAATTCATTTAGAAGAATCTGGGGGGTGAATTGATTAATTGGGGGGTGCGCTCAAAAAACATCATCACTAAGCAACCCTATTTTTTTTTTTTGCAATAAATAGGGGAGGGGGGCTGAGTTTAAGGGGGTTCAACATTTTGTGCACTAAGTTTTCACTTGAAATTAGTGAGGAGAAGAAGAAAGAAGGAGAAAATTCAAGCCGAGGTGCTTCCGTGACGCTTCCGAGACGTTTCCATGATCGATTCCTTGGACGTTCTTCGCCGTTCTTCATTCGTTCTTCATCGTTCCTCAATCCTCAGCCGGTTAGTTTTTGATATTGAAGCTTTGAATTCATTCTATGCACCCTTAGGGGTCTATTCTTGCTTTGTATGTTTTCATCTTCATTCTTCTACTTTTAGTATTTCTTTTCTTCGTTTTAAGCGAGTTTCAACCAATCGTTTAAGCCGTAATTTCACTTAATCGATGTTTAAATGAATTTTAACCGGTCGTTTGTTTTGTAATCTCATTTAATCCCCTTTAAAATAAAATCTAGCCGATTGTTCACGTCGTAACCTTGGTTAAAAACCAAAAAATAATAAAATATCTAAAAATAATAATAAAATAATAAAATATCTAAAGAATAATAAATAATAAAATAAGGGTCAACCGGACATTTTATTTTGAAGGTTCTCTTTAAATGAGTTGAGAAATAACCAAGTGAAACAAAGGCTAAAATCAACTCACAAATCAAACATTTGCCCGCGAAAAGGTCATTTGAAAACCATTTCAAGATCCAACGCCTTAAACAGTCGCAAAGAACTACGTAGGTCTAATTTCCTCATCACAATTGAGGATATGTAGGAGCAAAAGCCCTATTTTTGTCGACCCCAAGAGATCATTAAAGGTTCAACTCCTTAAATGTTTCTCTCCTTTCAAAAACAAGAGATCATCAAAGGTCCAATGCCTTAACGTTTCTCTCCTCCCAAAAAGAGATCGTTAAAGGTCCAATGCCTTAAATGTTTCTCTCCATCCTTGTGACGAACGCGTGGGGTGCTAATACCTTTCCCGTGTGTAAAAACAACTCCTGAACCTTTCATACTTAAAGTTTATAGACCCTCATTTCAGTTTTTCTAACATTTTCCTCAAATAAACGTTGGTGGCGACTCTGCGCATTTTCCTTCCTTGGAAGACGCACCCGTGAGCCTTTGCGTCGTCCTCCCACCGAAGGGTAGGTTGCGACATTGATCATGAAAGAATTTATAAAATGAAGCTACCCTTGGATTCAAAAGGGATCCCAAGGTGTCCGCATGAGAGACTAACGTTAGAAGTACCCTACTATCACAATTGGCTTCGGGCATTTTCCACGAGCTCTTGGTCGGATGAGTTTTGTTCTCAAATGTGCAAGTGCAAACCTCAGGGGTTTTTCTTTCTTTTTTTATATTATATTTTTTTCCAACAATCACAAGCGTGCGCAAGTTCCATTCCAGAGAATCCCAACTTAAAAGCAAATTAGCCATTCCTTGATCCACATGGGCTTTATTGGGCTTGTAACGTGGTCAGGGGTAAGAGGGCTATGAAAGAAAGGATTAGACAGGCTCAAAGAGTGTTTGAGGGTTATATTGAGTAAGAACCTCAAGAGCGTTGCTTGTACCTTCCGGGTTGGGCTCTACCCCTTTTGTCTCATACATTAATCTTTCATTGCACTTTTGTGCCCTTCTTGTAGAATTTGGAGATCTTTGTCTCCCTTTCTCTTCACTCGCCTTTGGCGGATTTTATTTTCTTTTCTTTTCATTTTTTCCCAACTTCATGCCTGCGTTGCTTGCATTGCTCTTCCTGCTGGTTTAGCGGTGGTTCCTACTCAGGGTTCCTATTTTGCTTTTGTTGTTTTTAGAAAACAAATACGCTTTGGCTCAGAGTGGGTAGCAAAGGATAAACTAGTGTTTTGGATGTTGAAACATGACCATGTGTCATTTCAAATCTTGACTTAGATCCTTTTGTAGTTTGGATTTTGGGACCAAACCTTAACAACATGCCCCTGATTGTTTATTATTATTATTATTATTATTATTATTATTCAACCCTAATTTTTGCTTAGGCCACCCTTTCGGGTTTTCAACCTATCAGGTGAGAACTTCTAATCTACCCCTAGGTTCGCTTGAGGTTCATGCATGGTGCCCCTCATTGCCCCAGTGTAGGGCTCTGAGGTATCTATTGTTGTTTTTTATGTCATGACCTTGTAGCAAGGAAAAAATGAAAGAAACTGTGCAGGTTTTCGAAAATGAATTCTCAAGGACCAGAAACATTTAAAGGGTTTTTAATTGATAGATTAAGTCGAACGACTCCTATTCTTGATACCTCACTTTTCTCTCAAAAAGAAAACTTTTAAGAATGATAAAATGAGGTCACATGAATGTCTGTACTTTTCATTTGAAACACAGTCAATCATACATTTTTTTTGAACTTTTTACTCATCGTTTACAGCACCCTCACCAAACGTGTAGAACGAGCAAACTGCTGATTGAATAGACTTGGAAGTCAAACTCAGGAGCGCAGGTCACTTGAGCAAATAAACCAAAGGCTTGCACTCACATTCCAGTGGAAGTTAAATAAGCAAAGATGTAATTGTGAGAGAATAAGAGACATCAAATTTATCCATATTATTAGCATTGTGACTATTGTTTACAGTAATGGCATAAACTTGAAAATCATAATGAGTCATTAGAGACATCTAACAACAACCTTCACATTCCCCCAAGCATCATACATAGTATTGCTTGACAACATCAGAATTTATGAGCGATTCTCCTCGAATTTAAGCCAGCTCGCATCAATTACACCTTGCACCTTATGCTTTAGGGTCATACAATGCTCAATGGAATGCCCCAGAACTCCTCCATGATAAGCACATGTTTCCTTCGAGAACTATCCTCAGAAAAATGGAGGTTGAGGAACCTTGGCTGGGGTTATGGCTACCATTGAATTATCGAGTAGATATGGGAGCAAGTTAGCATATGACACCGGAATTGGGGTGAATTCTACAGGCTTTTTTGCAGGAAAATTCCTTCCCTGGTTGGTGTTTTGGTTTTTGTTAAGGGTGGTGTTTGGCATTGGATGTGCAGCAAGTGGGCTTTGTGACTAATTTAGGGATAGCCTTTGTGGATGATTGGGTGTTCTTGGCTGATAGGGTGGTGGGTAATGCGAAGGGCTGATATTGCCTGAGTATTGATATTGTGGAGCTGGTGGGAAATTTGGCCATGTAGGAACGATAGTCATAGCATGGGTTCCTCCCTCCTTCTCATTCTCTCCATTTGCCCTAGGCTTCTTATTTGTCAGAGTAGGATGATCAAATTTTCCTCTTTTCAGACCTACTTCGATCCTTTCGCCGGTGAAAACTAAATCAGCAAAACTTGAAGGTGTGTAACCTATCATTTTCTCATAGTAGAACACCGGTAACATGCCTACTATCATTGTTATCGTCTCCCTTTCCGTTATTGGGGGTACCACTTGAGCTTCCAGATCCCTCCACCTTTGGGCGTATTCTTTGAAAGATTCGTGCCCCTTTTTACCCATGTTCTATAGCTGAATTCTATCTGGAGCCATATCAGAATTGTACTAATACTGCCTAACAAAGACAACCATTAGGTCCTTCCAAGAATGGACTCGGGAGGGTTCCAAGTTAGTATACCAGGTGATGACTGCCCCAATAAGGCTTTCTTGGAAGAAATGCATCAGCAATTTTTCATCTTTCGCGTACGCCCTCATCTTCTGATAGTACATTTTTAGGTGATTCTTGGGGCAAGTAGTCCCCTTGTACTTATTGAAGTCCGACACTTTGAACTTCAGAGGGATGACGATGTTAGGCACTAGGCACAATTCTGCCATGTCAACGAAAGCATAATCTCCACCTCCTTCAATGGCCCTGAGCCTTTCCTCTATATGATCAAATTTTCCCTTTTCTACCATAGCAGGAGGGACTCTCCCTACCGCAAAATGAAAGGGTTGTGGTTGCAGGCAAAATTGAGGGTCCTCCAAAGTATTTGGCAGGGGTACACCACCAACTGCTTGCCCCAGAGTGGCGTATCCGAGGCGAGGCTCGAAGTCGGCTAGGTTGTGGTGAGGTATTTCATATGTCTCCCCCATGGGTTGAGAGACATGTGCATAATCAGATTAAGGTTGCTGGCTCTCAATGAGTATGGGAGTGGAGTTATTGACATTCTCATCGGGAGTGTGTACCACATTGGGTGGTGTATAGTTGGGAGGCAAACCATATGGCGGGAAGGCTTGCTTGTTCTGAACTTGCACAAAATGGGGGTCGCCTGTACTTCCCAACTCCTTGCCTCCCTGTCCTACCATATCCGAGGTTGGATGATTTATTTGGTTGAGGCCAAACGGGGAAGTCGGGTCCACCTCAGCAATAGTGCTGGTTGCGACAACTACAACCACATTGACCTCCATTATCTTCTTTATGCTCATCATGGCCTCCATCATTGTGGTCATTTTCTCTTTCATGGCCTCCATATTGGCCTTCATCTGCTCTTGCACCTCCTCTATTTCACCCATTACTCTAGCTCTAGCACACGTTCGGTAAGGGCACTGTAAAGCGCGTTCTTTCCTTTTGATAACAATGATTACAGTTCTGACTTCAAGGATTGTTGTGAAAAGCATAGATGTATGTGAATGATGCATTGTTGAAGTATTGCAAATTTTACACAGGACATAGGGTTGAATCAATTTAGATTTTCATAAAAACAACATGGTCCATCACATCCGGTCAAAGTGAAACTGGAAATAAAACATAGGCATCAATAGTCCTTATTTTTTTTGTAAATTGGCACAATTATGTGTTGGCAATAGACAAAGAAATGATGTAACTCAATCCATCTTATGCCCCAACTTTCACAAGTTGGTTACTTCCATACTTGACTTTGACTTGATGAACCTTTTCTTAAAACATGTGCTTAGTTTAACCCCATAATCCAAGGAAAAGAAATTTTGATTGGCAATACTTCAACAACCTATCAAAGATATGAATGACTAGGGCATACTCATGATATGCATAACAAATGTAATTATGAGATTGAGATGCCCGAGGAACCATCATTTTCCTAGTTAACCATGCATTAGGTACCACATTCGCATGATCTTCAATCATTTTTTTTCTTTTTTTTTAAGAGAAATGGGTGTATGATTCCTACATGGTTGGCTCATAGCCATCATCTTGGTACCCAACACATGTGACTAAGAATGTGGCATAAACTTTTTTATTCTTTCTTTTGTTATATTTTTTTTGTTTTTTTTTTTTTGCAGAGGAAAATGCAAGGATCATGCATAACATGCAAACAATGGAAGTAGAATATTTGCAGTTGGTAGAACAAAAGCATGCAATGCATGAATATGATGCAGGAATGATATGCCTATTACGATGCCATGAAGAGATGCTTGACGCAATCAAGGAATATGCCAGCGTTAATTTGATATGTGCCCCCTAATTGAGGAACCTAATGGAAAGGATCCCCCTTCTAGTGACAACTCCAAAGGGTGGTTTCAAGTAACTTTGTTGGCTTCTAGAGATAACATCCTCTTAGGTAATAATGCATTATGGCGATAGGAACTATCAATGACAATGCATCACAAAAAGAGGAAAACTCTAGATGAGGCTTCACTATCATCAAGCGAGTCAGAGACCCAGCATGACCACAGATTGACCTCCACTCCTTATGGCTCACATAGACCCGGGTATAGGGCCTAATATCTCAATGTGTGTGCGAGGTGTTGGTGTCATGCATGCATAGAAAAAAGTATTTCTAACTGTGAATGTAATCGATAGACAAACACACCAAACACAACATCATAGCAAAGGTTATATACAAATATGGAAAAAACAAAAGATAAAAGGGAAGAGAGAACATAAATAAAGAAGAAGTCATGATAAAAACATTGCACATTGACTGAATGACCTAACTCTCTTACATTCCCCAGTGGAGTCGCCAACTGTCGCAACCTACCCTTCGGCGGGGGTGCGAAAAGGCCAAAATCATGGGCCAAAGCATTTGTCTCCAAGGGAGAAAATGAGCAGAGTCACCACCAACATTTATTCGAGGAAACTGTTAGAAAAACCAAAAGGACGAAGGTCTGCATCTTTTTGAAAAGAGGGTTCGGGAGTTTGTTTACCACGGGGAAGGTATTAGCACCCCACACGCCCGTCACAAGGGACGGTAACTGTTAATTGAGTGTGCAAGACATGACTTCAAAATTATGTATTTTCCCTTTTAATATTTTTTATGTATTTTCCCTTTTTATGTTTATTATTTTTTTGGGGTCGACAAGGGTGTTTTCCCTCACTCCTACATAGTCTACCGTTACCAAGATATATTCAATGCCACGCGAGGATGGTAAGGGACCAACAAAATTAATTCCCCAACAAGATATATTCAATTGCTTCTACCTCCTGCATATTTTGTAATGGGGTTGAGCAAAGATTTCAGTTATTTTTAGGATGATCATGCATGGCTATGAGCATCTTTGAAGAGTGTAGGTGATAAGTGCCAAATTTCAGTTATTTTTAAGATTAAATTGGTAGTTCTTATCCTTTGATTGTAATAGTTTTCTTATAAACTACCCTTAAATCTAGTTGTTTGTATATATTATACATTTACTAATGTTGTTGCTTAAATATGAAAGGTTCATCCCTAATTTTGTAGGTTTTGATGGTTGTTTGATAGATCCAGAAACAAAGCCAAAAGGAAGGGCAAAATGGTCTTTTCACAAAGATTTCTGACCCAAAATTTGCCTAGGCTAGCATCCAATTCGCCTGGGCTAAAGACGTAACTTTAGCCCTAAGCAAATAACTCGCTTAGGCGTGTGGATGCTTTCACCAATAAGTGACAAACTCGCCTAGGTGAATTTGTCTGCTCTCTAAGGCTATTTTCTATAAATAGCCATGCATGTTGAAAGAGAAATGCATCCCAGTTGATACAGAACCAGAGAAAAACACGGATAAAGAGTGAAGAAGAAGGAGAAAAGGAAAAGTGGAGCCGAGGCGCTACAGAGTTGTGACCATGGATCACTTCCTTCATCATTTCTTTTGTTAGTCTTGTGCTTTGCGCAATGATCAGTTAGCTTTCATAAGGATTAGATGTAATTTTTGTACTCTTATGTATCGTGTTTGATATTATATATGTATGAGTCTTTTCTACTCATTATTGGTAATTTCATTCTACTCGTAATGCTTGATTCTATTTGATCACTAGTGTCATAAAATTGGATTTTAAGTGAGACTGGAAAGTAATCTTAGAATTTGAACTGAATGATTTTACTCTTAACGTTACGTTGCTAGGAATAAAGCATAATGTTTTGATTGCAAAATGCACGAGAATATAATTGTAATGCTGGGGTATTTGCTGCATATGCGAGGGATCGATATTTAGTAAATAAGTTCCAAGTGCGAGGGATCGACTTGGGATAACTTAATGTGTACATCAGTAATGTTGGAAAATGATTCTTATATGTTAATCTTATTAGGATACTAAAGATATGAATGATGAAATCTAATCCTATGTTTTCTTGAATTAACTTAAGTTGTTTCTATAATTTACATATTTCCTATTCACTAAATTCCGTTATTTTTGTATTTTTGTTATTTCTATTATTTTCGTATTTCTGTTATTCCTGTAATTTTGTTATTTTCACTATTCTTTTACTTTAAGTTGTCTTTAGTTAATCAAACCAAAACCAATGACATTCGATTAAATTTGTACATAACTATTGAACTGATAACATTTATCCGAATGAAGTAAGTAAGCTCAAGTCCCTGTGGAGACAAACTCTTTTATAAATGTGAAACCTACAACGACAATTGCACGCTTACCAAAAGTCTTAACAAGTTTATGGCATCGTTGTCGGGGACTTGAGTCATCCACTTAATTCTATTAAACTTTCAGTTTGATAGGCTATTTTCCTTTATAATTATTTCTTTTGATTTTGTTTAAATTCCCTCATTTATTTTTCCTTTTGTATTTATTTCTTTCATTTTGATCTTGTATAAATTTTCTCTTACTTTTATTTTCACTAACCTTGTGCTTATAGGTTGTCGTAGTGTGTTATTTTTTCCTTTATGCGAGGTAAAAATCCAGCGGATACAACACCATTTGATCCAAAAATTACCAAGACTGAAAGGGAGAATAGAAAGAAAAAGAAACAAGCAACCACTATAACACCGGGCAAGTCTTCTTCTTCTTATTATCTTTCAACAGATAAGCCACTTGTTGACTATGCTTATCAACATGGTCCAAAACATTACAACAACATAGGCATTCCTCCTTTCAGCAATAAGTTCGTGGAATTAAAGCCAGCATTGCTTAGTCTAATTGACTCACATCTCTTTGTTGGAATGGATCATGATGATCCATACACGTATTTGTCTACCTTCATGGAACTACGCAGTACTATGGGAGCTTCTAACAAAGATGTTGAAGCTATCTACCTCAGAGCTTTTCCATTTTCATTAGCAGGTAAGGCAAAAACATGGCTCCAATCACATCCAAATAAAAGCCTCAACATTTGGGAAGAGGTGGAGGAGAAATTCATAGTGAGGTTCTTGCCTCTATCAAGATTTATCAGTGCAAAATCCACCATCACAACATTTTCCCAAGGATCTGATGAATCTCTTTGTGAGACGTGGGAGAGATTCAAAGCTTTGTTGCGGAGGTGTCCAAACTACAACTTTGATGATGGTGCACAACTACATATCTTCTATAGTGGTTTGAACCTCAAACCATGATGATCCTTGATGCCTCAGCTGGAGGCACTATGATGTCCAAGAGTCTGGAGGAAGCTATTGTAATCATTGACTCCATAGCAGCCAGTGATTATCAATGTCATCATGATAAAGCTCTGACTCAAAGAAAAGGTATAATGGAGCTGGACACTCAAAGTACAATTCTAGCTCAAAATAAACTCTTGACTCAACAAATTAAGGCCTTAACAAAGCAGATAAGCCAACTTCCTCAGCAATATCACCAAGGTGGACCACAAAAAGCACATCAAGCTCACCAAGTTCAACAAATTTTGAGATGTGATTTATGTGGTGGTAACCATCAAAATGACAATTGTTCAGCACCTAGTGATGGACAACAAGAGGAGGTCCATTAGTTGTAGAACCAAGCTAGACCTTAACAAAACTTTCAAGGAAGCTACCAAGGCTATAGGGGTGGCTCAAGTTCAAATCAGCCTTATGGTTGGAGACCACATAATAATGCATATTCTGGTCCAAATAGCACTTCTTTTGCAGGTCCTACTAATAACTCGTATGGAGGTTCTTCAAATAAGGGTCCACAACAACAACATGCTCGGCCAGATAGAATGTCCAAGAATGGAAGATATTTTAACCCAATTTATGCAGGTATCCATCTCAAACCAAAAGAACACTGATGCCTCTATTAAAAATCTAGAGGTTCAAGTGGGACAACTGGCAAAACAAATGTTTGAGCACGAAAGTGGATTTTTCTCTACAACCATAGAGGTCAACCCAAGAGAACAATGTAAGGTAGTTACAACTAGGAGGGGGATAGTGGTTGGTTTGAAGGATGGAGGTGAGTGTAGTGAGAAAAAGACAAATGAAGGAGTTGTAAAAATAAGTGATGAAAAAGAAGTAGTAAAAAAAGAGCAAAAAAATGAAGTATTAGCTAAAGAGGAGGAGAAGGAAATGAGTGAAATGGAGAAGCAGAAATTGAAGAAAATCGCATCTAACAAAGGCAAAGTTGTACTAGATCATTTGTCAATTCAACATCTTCCTTATCCATATGCTCCATCAAAAAAGGATAAGGAAAAGCAGTACTCACACTTTTTAGATATTTTTAAGAAACTACAAATTAACATTTCATTTTCTAAAGCATTAGAGCAAATTCCAACATATGCCAAATTCATGAAAGAATTGCTTACAAAGAAAAAGAGAATCACAGATGTTAAAACAGTAGAGCTGGAAGCAGGATGCAGTGCAATCATCCAAAAATCCATTCCAGAAAAATCACGAGATCCTGGTAGTTTCACAATTCCTGTGACTATTAAGAGATTATCGGTGGGCATAGCACTTCTTGATTTAGGTGAAAGCATCAACCTCATGCCCTTATCCATGATCAAATGCATAAGAGAAGTTGAAATTAGACCAAAAAGGATGGCTTTGCAACTAGCTGACAAGACTATCAAGCATTGTTATGGTATTGTTGAAGATGTGTTGGTGAAAGTCGACAAATTTCTCTTTCCAATCGACTTTGTGGTGATGGACATGGACGAAGACAATGAAGTTCCATTAATTTTTGGCAGACCTTTCATGAAGACTGACAAAGTAATGATTGATGTTGACGATGGAAAACTCACTATCAGAGTCCAAGGTGATGAAATACAATTTAATGTCTTCAAAGACATGAAGCACCCAAAAGATAAAGGGGAGTGTTTTCAAATGGATGTCTTGGATGAGGTAATTTCTAACTCTAGAAAGTATATTCAAAGAAAAGATGGGTTAAAGAAAACATTGACTGAAGCGTTTGAGGAAATGAGCGAAGTTGAAGCAAAGAAGAATTCAAAATGTCTCCAATAGCTAAATGGCTTTAGAGAAATTCCTTCCAACCAATCTCTCTTTGAAGAAATAAAAGAAGAGAAGCCGAATGGAGCAATAATAAAGTCGAAAGCCTTACCTCCACACTTCAAATATGTTTTTCTTGCAGGTGATTCATTGAAACCAGTCATCATCAATTCAAATCTCTTTGAAGAAGAAGAAAATAGACTGGTGAAAATTTTGCAAGACAACATAGGAGCAATTGGTTGGACCTTATCAGACCTCATAGGTATTAGTCCTTCTTATTGTATACATAGAATTTTAATGGAAGAGGATTATAAACCAGTAGCTCAGCCACAAAGATGCCTCAATCCAACCATGAAAGAAGTGGCAAGAAACGAGGTAGTCAATCTATTTGAGACTGGAATGATATATCCTATTTTTGATAGCCTGTGGGTAAGTCCAGTACAAGTAGTTCCAAAAAATGTGGCATGACTGTTATAAAAATTGAAAGAAAATGAGCTAATACCTACTCATATTGTTACGGGTTGGAGAATGTGTATTGATTACAGGAAGCTTAACAAAGCCACCAGAAAAGATCATTTTCCATTACCATTTATGGATCAAATGCTGGAGAGACTAGCAAGGCAACAATATTATTGTTTTCTTGATGGATATTCAGGATATAATCAAATCACTATTAATCCTGAAGATCAAGAACAGAAATCATTTACCTGCCCCTTCGATGTTTTTGCTTACAAAAAGATGCCCTTCGGTCTGTGTAACGCTCCTGCAACTTTCCAACTATGCATTCTTTCTATTTTTTTATCGCATAAAAAAAGTATTGAAGTATTTACGGATGACTTCTCTATTTTCAGCTCTTCTTTTGATATATGTTTGTCTAATCTTGACACTATACTGAAGCAGAGTGTTGAAACAAACCTGGTACTCAATTGGGAGAAATGCCACTTTATGGTGACTGAAGGCATTGTGTTGGGTCATTAAATCTCGGTGCATGGCATTGAGGTTGACAAAGCTAAAGTGGAAGTCATTGAAAAATTGCTTACAAACCCACCATAAATGAAGCTCAAATTAATTATGCCACAACTGAGAAAGAATTGTTTGCAATAGTATATGCTTTGGAAAAATTTAGATTTTATTTGATACGATCTAAAATTGTAGTTTTTACTAATCATGCTGCTATAAGATATCTGTTGGTTAAAGCTGATTCTAAAACCCAACTTGATTCTATTGTTGCAAGAAATCAATTTGGAAATCAAGGATAAAAAGGGAAGTGAAAATCATGTAGCTGATCATCTGTCTAGGTTGACTATTGATGAGGTGACCACACAAGGATTTGAGATTCAAGAAGAGTTTCTTGACGAGAAGCTATTTAACATTTCAATAAGGCCATGGTTTGCTGAGATTTCTAATTTAAAAGCGGTTGGTGCACTCCCTGATGATCTAACTTGGCACCAAAAGAAGAAGTTTTTCAGGGATGCTAAATATTTTGTGTGGGATGATCCTTATCTATTTAAAATTGGAGCAGACAATCTTCTACGAAGGTGTGTAACTCAGGAGGAGGCAAGAAGCATATAGTGGCATTGCCATAGTTCACCTTATGAAGGCCATTATATTGAAGAGAGGATTGCTGTCAAGGTTCTCCAATATTGACTCTCCAGAAGGAATGAAACGCCACTGCAAAATATTTTGGAAGTTGAAGCTTTTGAATGCTAAAGGATAGATTTCATAGGTCCATTTCCTTCGTCTTACTTACATGAATACATTTTATTGGCTGTGGACTATGTAACAAAATGGGTGGAAGCAGTAGCGGTACAACATGTAGATGCAAAAACCATTATTCGCTTCCTAAGAAAGAATATATTTTCAAGGTTTGCACACTTAGGGCACTAATAAGTGACGGAGGATCTCATTTTTGTAATGCTCAACTCACAAAAGTCCTCCAACACTACAGTGTCAAACACAAGGTGTCAATGTATATCATGCAAGTTTTGATGATGCCAAACCTTTTACTTGATGACCACGGATTGAATCAAGTCAACAAACAACATCAAGAAAATCTACGATAAGAACTTAGTCAATTTGTTAAAAGAATCTCAAATTTGATTACTATAGTTTGGCCTAAAAAATCTTTACTATCAAAATTCTTTTATCAAAGTTAAATCATTTCAAAATAATATCTTTTTGAACTGGTAATCAATTACCAGGTTCGTGCAATTGGTTACCAGAGAGATTGTGAACATGGCATTTGAAATTTTGAACTAGTGAAATAATGACACAAACTTATTTGAATTTTGATTTGTATAATCGATTATCAGAATCCTGTAATCAATTACCCACAAAGAGATTTTCGAAAACTTTTGAAAAGTCATAACTCTTCAAAAATATAATTGTGTAATCGATTACCAGCGAAAAAGTTTCAGAAAAAACTTATTGAAAAGACACATCTCTTTAAACTGTTTTGAACAGGCACAATGGGCATATATATATATGTGTCCTTACTTTAAAAAACAAGAGAGAATTCTCAGAGAACTTTATTGTCAAAATCTCTGTAAGCAACTTTGGCCAAACACTTGCAAAAGTATTGAAAATTCTTTTAGTATCTTCAAATTGTATCATCTGTTCTAAAAGAGAGAAATCAATCTGTTCATCTCTTATAAAAATTTAGTTGTAATCAAGAGATTGTTTGTCTCTTGGCGTGTGAGAAACTTGAACGCAAGGTAAGGGATCCCAAGGTGTGTTGAAAGATTGAAAAGGATTTACAAGGATAGTGGACGTAGGCACGGGAAGTGGTCGAACCAGTATAAATCGAGTTTCCAATTCTCTCTTCCATTATCTCATTTATTTAATTGCAATTTACTTTGTCTTGTGCATTTAAAAGAACATTATTAAATTGATTGCTTCATCTTCTTCTGCATTTCGAATCTATCATATATCATTTAAAAAATGGGATTAAAACTTGTTAGTTGGAATTTAAGACTTAATTCACCCTCCCCCTCTTAAGTTATTGAGGCCACTTGTTCAACACAAGGTAGTTGTTAGGAATTTTGGCAAGCGTACCAATTGTCGTTGAAGGTTTCACATTTATAAAAGAGTTTGTCTTCACAGGGACTTGAGTTTACTTAATTCATTTGGGTAAAGGTAGTCTATTTAATACTTATGTACAAATTTAATCGAATGTCATTGGTTTTGGTTTGATTAACTAAAAACAATTTCAAGTAAAATAAAAGTAAAAATAACGGATTTACGGAAACAACGGAAATACGGAAATAATGGAATTTGGTGCATAAAAAATATGTAAATTATGGAAATAATAATAAAGACTTGAAACTAATTCAAGAAAACATAGGATTGGATTTCATCATTCATACCCTTAGTATCCTAATAAGATTAACATGTATAAATCATTTTCTAACATTAATGATGCACACATAGTTATCCAAAGTCGATTCCTCGCATTTGGAACCTAAGAATATTTACTATATATCGATCCCACGCATATACAGTAAATATCCCAGCATTACAATTATATTCTTGTGCTTTTTTCAATCAAAATGTTATGCTCTATTCCTAGCAATGTAACGTAAAGAGTAAAATCATTCGGTTCAAATTCTAAGATTACTTTAGAATCCAATTTCATGACACTAGTGATCAAATAGAATCAATCATTACGAGTAGAATGAAATTACCAATAATGAGTAGAAAAGATTAATACATATATAATATCGAAAGGGATACATAAGGGTACAAAGATTACATCCAATCCTTAAGAAAAACTAATCAATCATCAGAGCACAAGACTAATAAGAGAAATGACGAAGAAAGTAATTCACGGTCACAACTCTGCAGTGCCTTGGCTCCACTTTTCCTTTTCTCCTTCTTCTTCTATGTTTTTCTCTCTGCTTTAAGGTTCTAGATCTTTTTTCCTCTTCCTCTGCATGGCTATTTATAGAAAAAGCCATTTAGTATAAGGGAAACTCGCCCAGGCGAGCTGCTTGCTTAGAGTTGAAGGTATCAGCTCGCCTAGGCAAGTGGCTTTCTTAGGGTTCAAGTTTTCTCTTAGCCCACGCGAGCTCGATGCTAGCCTGGGCAAATTTAGGGTAAGAAATCTTCATGAAAAGACCATTTTACCCTTCCTTTTAGCTTTGTTTCTGGATCTAACAAACAACCACCAAAACCTTCAAAATCATGGATGAATCTTTCATACTTAAACACCAATATTAGTAAATGTACAATATATAGTTACAACTAGTTTTAAAGGTAGTTTATAAGAAAACTATTACAATTAAAGGATAAGTGCTAACAATTTAATCCCAAAAATCATTGAAATTTGGCACTTATGTACTCCCCCATCCTAGAATCCTTCTTGTCCTCAATCAAAGTAAAGAAAAATTTACAAATATAAAATAATATAAGTATGCTTCAAAAAATTATGAACATGCTTTGAAAAGAATCAATCCCCAAATTGATTAGAACATCATTTTTCAAAATGCAACAATGAGAAATGAAAGCACAAAGATGGAAATCACAAAACCAAAAATGAGATTAAGATCATTTCACATTTTGTTTCTAAAGAACATTAGAGGAAACACTAGATGCATTCAAACAGAGGAAAACCTTATCAAAGGTGTATAATTCTCACACAGGCAAGTGTTTCATCTTAATTCCAATCACTGATATGTCATAAATCAATTTTGCAAGTCATTTCCCATCAAATCAAAAGATAATGTGCATAATCATAATGGATCAATAGGTCTTTCTAAGGTTGGGCCTGGTAAGGAAATATTGTTTTTTGGATATTCAAACATACCTTGAGAACACGAGAGTAGGCATAAAAATCTAGCTAGTAACTTAAACGAATGATTAGTTCCTATCCTTTTTCATTTCAACCAAGTTATCACTTCTTTCTATTCAAATATTTACAATAACTATGTACATGATTCAGACATTTATTTATCCATAAAGAACTTGTTTTTCCTTTTATTTTTCTTTTCTCTTTTCGTTCTTCTCTATTTTTGTTCTTTTCTTTTCTGATAAATATTTAATTTTCTTTAATACCCATAAAAACAGAGTATTCACATCACATTAGCTACCAAATGATATAAACCCCCATCAAAAACACCCTTGCTCTCCTAACCTATGGTAAGGTAGGAAACTTTTAGCCTAGGTTAGTGTTCCAAAAATATCAAGTGTTTGGCTCAAAGGGCTTGCAAATGATAAAATAATATACATTGGGATAGCTGTTTGGCCAATGGCTTAAAATGTAAAGAAAGAAAGAATGCCTATATCATATCCATGAATCATATGTTATGACAATTAGAAATTCCTGCAAAATCAACTATAGCACATATCAATGAGGACACTCAATGTAATATCTGTGGTTGAACACAGTCACTAAAGCTTAAGGCATGCTTCCATATTCAAATCAAATAAGTGTTTCAAAAGTTGTTCTTTCATCAAGTCCATGCAAAAATATCTGAGTTCATTTGGTTTTTGAGAAAGCCCTTCATTGTTTTCAAAAGAAATCCTTTTGTTGTGCTATGATCAAAAAATAAGTTTCAAAAATACTGGTTGTTGATTCTTTCCAAAACATGTTATGTTCAAAAAAATTTCTATTTAAGTCCCAAAAAAGAGTTATAATCTATAACTATACTAACAGAATATCAAAGCATGCGTAAATTAATCAAAATAAACTCGCGTAAGTAAATAAGGTAATAAAGTGCTGAATTTTAATACAAAACAATAAATAAACATAAAGACAAGTCCAAGAATTTTTGAAGATCATGGCTGATGAGCTCAGTCTCCTTAACGATCATGGTTGAGGAGCTCAGTCTCCTCCAATGAAATAATCAACAAGATCTACCATGTCTTCCTCCTCCTCCTGAAAAATAGGCCTGTCCCCAGGCCATGCAATGATAGCTCTAACAAAATATATTAGAAATTCAAAAACATAATTCATGAATAAAGACTCAAAAGTAAGTTTTAGACATATAAGACATAAGATTAAAGTAACACAAATTAAGATAAAGTTTAAAAAACATTGGGTTGCCTCCTAGGAGCGCTTCTTTAACGTCTTTTAAGTTGGACGTTATTGTTGTGTCTAAGGCTTCACTATTTCACCATCCATAATTCTTTTCTTCTTCATAAGAAAATCCTTCATGAATTTAGCATATGTTGGCATCTTCTCTAACGCCTCAGAAAAAGGAATGTTAATCTACAAATGTTTAAAAATATCTACAAAATGCTTGTACTACCTTTCCTTATCTTTCTTTGACAAAGCATGCGCATAAGGAAGATGCTTAATTGGTGGATGTTTTACTATAGCTTTACCTTTATTAGTGGTTTGTTCATTTGATTTCTTCTTCACTTCTTCACTTACCACTTTTTCTTCCACTTTTTCACTAGTCACCACTTCATCATTTTTCTCATTTTCTTTTTCAACTTCTTCTTTATTCTTTTTCTCATCATTATCCTTCAAACCAACCACTGTCCCCCACCTTGCTGTAATTAAATTACAATGTTCCTTTGGGTTGACCTGTGTGGTTGTTGAGAAAGATCCACTTCCATGTTCAGATAGCTATTTTGCCAGTTGTCCAACTTGAACTTCTAGATTTTTAATAGAAGCATCAGTGTTTTTCTAGTTTGCGATGGATACTGTTACTCGTCTTATACGACTAACTTTTGTATAGAAAACATTTTCCAAAACTTGTATAGTTTCCCCAATTTATAGTTATTTTGTAGGGATTTGTAAATAAATATTGTTTTCTTGTTATAGCTGTCTCTAGAATACTTTACATTGGATTTAATGATGAAATCTGTTCAATTTTAGGTTAAATAAGGCTAAGTCTTGAAGTGTTAAAAGTGGTAGTTGCGCTCAGCTCACCATTTGGGCTCACCGCGCATCCACTGCTAAGCACGGCAGAAGAATCTAGCAGAGCTTAAATATCAAGGCCGCGCGCTAAGCGCAAGATCTGCTCACTTAGTGTGATGGTTGTCTTTAGCCAGGCACAGCGCATGATTGGAGTCAAGCCCAAATCCACTTACTCATGCTAAGCACGAGGGTGGCGCTAAGTGCAAGGTCGTAGATTTAGAGCCTATTTAAAGCCTGTCTTGTGCAGAATTAGGGTACACAATTTTTAGTAAGCAGTACAGAATTCCAGAGCAAGTACACCACAATGCTAATTTCGAGATAGAAGCTCTGGAGGCAGCAAGAGGAGCAACTTTGTAGAGAAGCCTAGGGTTCTTCACTTAGAGAGAGATTAGTGAGCTGTAGAGTGATTGTGAGGTGCTGAGAAGAGGAGGAGGGATCCCCCTTCTTGTGTAAGGAACAATTATTTTGTCCTCTCAATCTCAGTTGTGTTAGGGTTTTTCTGTAATGGCTGGCTAAACACCCTTTTTAGGAATTTCTAAGGAACAACTTATGTAATTACTTTAATATCTAATTAATTGTGTTTTATGTGTTCAATGCTTCTTTCAATGCTTAATTTCTGCATGCTCTTGGTCAGATCACCCATTTGTGTTTGCAGTTAGGTGACTTTAGCATTGGGAAATGTACTATTGCCTTAGAACTTGATAGAAGCAAGACTAAATAATCACATTACCAGGGATGGATTGTGGGGTTTTGGTTTTCTAAATATGTTGTGATGATAATGCATTTTAATTTAAGCCTAGTCTTTCAAGAGGGATTTGCGGACGAAGCTTAGGTTAAATTAGTTTAAACTTACGAGGGATCGAGGTTTAGTACTTTAGGCTACATCATAGAACACAAGAACATGATTAATTAGAGAAATATCCTCATATACATCAGATTGTTTGTTAGAAAGACCCAACGCTTTTTACCTATTGCTGTCAACTTTTACTTACTTGCATTTATTGTTGTTATCATAGAAGTAGTTTATTTTTGTTTTTAACCATCATTTATCAATGTTGTTCCAACAATGCCTTACTTCTGAATAAAACTTTATCTAATAAGCAAGTTCCCTGAGTTCGATACTCGAATCACTCTATTTTAATTTTAAATACTTGCGACCCGGTGCGCTTTCCGGGGAATTGGATTTCCCTTGAACATATTTGTATAAAGAAAAATTGGACCAAAAAGTAACTTCAGGGGAAATCCAAGAAAGTATTTTTGGCGCCGTTGCCGGGGAACTTAATTCATTAGAAGAGTTCAGTTCAGCTTTACGGCATTGCTATATATTTTTTTCTCTTTGATTCATTGATTCTTTTTGTTCATATTTTAGTTACTGCACATTTTATTATTCTTTTGAATTGGATAATTGTTGTTCTATTTCTCTTGTATGCAAAGAAGATCTCCTATAGGTGATTTGATCCCCATCGATTTGGAGATTAACGCTACTTGCAGGAGGCACAACATAGAGAGAATTAGCAAATTTTTGCAGGACTTAGAAGCAGCAGCAACTCCAGAAGAAGAACCTCAATCTTCCGAGGTGTCTTCTAGCTTTCCTATTCGAAGGCAATCGCATACAAATTTAATTGAAGAAGTTATCATGGCTAAAGAGCCAAGGAGAGTAACCCCAGAAGATTACTCAAGTTCAAGTGTGCCGTAATTTTTCACCAACATTGCACAACCAGAGGTTCAGGCACAAACAATTACATATCCTCCTTTTTGATGCAGCTAATTCAAAATAATCTATTTCATGGTCTACCAAATGAAGACCCATACGCACACCTGGCCACTTACATTGAAATATGCAATACTATTCGATTGGCTAGTGTGCCTGAAGATGTAATTCATTTGAGCTTGTTTTCATTCTCATTGTCTGGAGAAGCTAAGAGGTGGCTTCACTCGTTCTAAGGCAACAGTCTTAAGACTTGGGATGAAGTGGTTGAGAAATTTCTGAAGAAGTATTTCCCAGAGTCTAAGACTGCAGAAGGAAAAGTAGCCATCTCTTTTTTTCACCAATTTCCAGATGAATCCCTGAGTGAGGTCTTAGAAAGATTCCATGGTCTATTGAGAAAGACACCCACTCACGGATTTTCCGAACTGATTCAGCTCAACATTTTTATAGATGGGTTGAGACCACAATCCAAGCAGCTATTAGACGCTACTGCTGGGGGAAAGATAAAGTTGAAAACCCCTAAAGAAGCCATGAATCTTATTGAAAATATGGCTGCAAGTGACATTGCTATTCTTAGAGATAGAGCCCACATACCAACAAAGAAAAGTCTTCTAGAACTTACACCACAAGATGCGTTGTTAGCACAGAACAAGTTGTTGTCCAAGCAACTGGAAGCTTTGACCGAAACACTAAGTAAGTTGCCAACTCAAATACATTTTGCGCAATCTTTACCGTTTATTATTTTACAGGTTGCAGGGTGTGCCTTCTATGGTGGAGCTCACAATTCTGTGTTGGATTGAGTGGCCTCGAAATAATTAAGAAGGGGGGTTGAATTAATTATGAACGTGTCTTGACTAATTAAAAATTTATCCTTCCTAATGTTACTAGATTCAATTAGGCTTTACTACTAAGTTATGCAAAAGTAAAGAACAAAAACAATAACTTAGCAAAAAGTAAAACGAAAATAAAAAGTGCATAGTGGAAAGATAAAGAGTGTAGGGAAGAAGAAGACAAACACAAGATTTATACTGGTTCAGCAACAACCCGTGCCTGTAATGACCCTCCTCGTCGCTACAATATCCACACTCTAATATTAGATAATTTCAATTTTTATAAAAAGAACTCCTTTAATTTTTGCTTATGAAAATAGAAGTGATTTTGTCACAACATAAATTCATCCAACAACACACCATACTTAAGTGAATATGCATAATTACATAGAAACAATAATTCGGTACATGTCATACACATAACGAAAATTAAATTTGTACATAGATATAATTAAAATCCCAGTTTTACATCTTTAACTCAACAAAATAAAACTTAAAAACCAACTATGAAGGAGTTGATTACAAAACACAACTCTCTCCCAAAATAACGCCAACGTCATCACGTCGGCTCGGCGGCTCCTCACCAGAATCTTACTCCCTGCACCCTGCCACTGTCATTCTGCTCCCACGAACAAGGTTCGTGATCATCACAGGTATCAACCACACGATACAAAATTGCAAAGGTGAGTTCAATATAAAAAGAACCAATACCAATTCCAAATAACCACAATTAGCAAGGAACATAGGCAAACATGATGATCATACACAACAATCATTATTCAACACTCATATCCAACAAATATTCATCATCCACATCCAACAATTACTCATCATCCATCCATGGACCCAATCAAGACTGCACAGAATGATGCATGAACCTGACTCAACACTTAGATGCAATGTGGTACGTACCAACAACAACCAAATCTTAGGAAATAGCCTAAACGTGTGCACACGACACTCTCACTTAGGGAACTGTGCTGAGTTCGTCGGGACCACCCGATTGTGCACGTAATAGCCCCCTTCCCATAGGTGATCAGCCTAGGAGTCCAAAGGTGTTCCCTACCAGGTGACAAACCCCCTCAGTATAAAGTACACTTGGCCATAGTTACTCTATTTCCTGTGTCGTATGAGCTATGATCATGGCCAAAAGTAAGTGCCAAAGACCACGGACCAAGTAAAGCGCCTAACCATCCCCTTAGAAATGCTTAGATTCTCTAACCATGCTAGTTACCCACGTTTGGGCCATCCAACAAGGTTAGTGCACTCTACCCCCCATGACATACACTCCGTACGATGTATGATTATGGCCAAAAGCTAGTACCAAAGACCCTGGAAGGTCAGTGCACAGTGCCCCCCACAAACATACACGACATCCAACGTATGAACGTAGCCAAAAGCTAGTGCCAAAGACCCTGTAAGGTCAGTGCACAATGCCCCCCACGAACATACACAACATGCACATGCCAATCAATTCCCAACATCAATCAACATTCCATTTCCATGTCATTCACAACATAAATATCATCTTATCTCAATGACGTTATCAACAACAACAGCAACCTCATTTCATATTCACATATTCATCAATAATAACAATTCATGTTGACATGGTCTTTATTAACAACGTCATCTCAAATCAATATCATCATAATTATCATTATCATCACATATCAATTAAAATCCTTAATAGCGATATCAACAACAAATCGCATTTCGCACATATATATATTTCTTTCATGCCTGGGATTCACACACACAGGTCTTCAAACAACACAAATCAAACAAACACAACAATATCATTCATCACAATACATACATACATATATATATATATATATATATATATATATATATATATATATATATATATATATATCGCATCCCATTCGTCAAAAACATAGGTTCTCTTGAAAAAAAAAACCAGCATGCATATCAATAACAATTTTATCGCATCCCATTACTTAAAACGTAATTTTCTTTGAAGAAAAATCAGCATGCAACAGGGACAGGCAGATATCCTCATAGCTAGGTTCCCTAACCCTAGCTATGGTGTTAAAACGGTAAATTTTATAATAAACTCCCCTCACCTATTGTGAGCTCTTGCGGGTTCCTCGTCGCGTCACTTGGAGATTTCTTCTTCGTCCTTGCTCGTCGGTTCCATGCAAGCCTCTACCATGCCAAAACAAAGGAGACTTAATATGGATTTCAGAAAACAAAGCTAATAACAATGCTCTGGGTCAAACACCCACGTCACTACATAAGAGTGCTGAAAGCATTTTGGGTTTTACAAAGGAACATCATTTGGAAATTCCAACCACGCCAATGTGACCGGGGTTCAGTGTAGGTTACAAAAATAACATGCATTTCATCAAAGGATAACGTTTACAAAGTCTCTTTCTCTAGGGTTTTTCAAAGGAAACGTAAAACATGCAATGACGGTTCCAAAGTCAGAAAAGATACAAAGACAAGTTGAAACTAACAAGAAACAAGCGTAGAACCATGGTTACCTCGAAGGAAAACGAAAGGTCAGACTAGGATTTCATTCTCTACCGAAACCGCGAGCCAAGTTGGAAGATTCCGCTTCGGTCGAAGGGTTTCTCTCAGTGTGGGGTTGCAACGGAGAACAACGGCGGTTTGTGGTGGCTAATGGTGGTTGTGGGTGATGGAGAAAGTGCTTGGGACGTTAGAAATGGTTTTGGAAGGAAGAGAGGAGAAGAAATGGCGTTTTTCCTAAGCTACACGAAAGCAAAGGCTGAAACGCTCAAATGAGAATTTCTCTCAGGAACGGAAGCTTCGTGCACTCTCCAAACATTGTCTCAAAGATCCCAATGGTTAGATCGTGGACAAGTGTCTTGTGAAGCCGCAGACCAAATTTCGAAACGATCCAACGGTTAATCAAGGCTGTACAGTGTTTTTACCAAGGCAGCTCCATGTAGCTTCCTCAAGAAGATTCCCCGTGGCTTCTTTGAGAAGTCTTATCAAGAGGCTTCTTTGAGAAGCTAGATCCTTATCTACCGACACCCCTCTATTAACTAAATTAACCTCCTTGAAAATAGTTATGAATAAAAATAACACAACGAATATAATCAAACATCAAACATAATTATTAATAATATATATATATATATATATATATATATATATATATCAGGGTGTTATAGTGCCTACATCTAGTCCCCAAGCAACCATCAGTTCTTGAGATTTCCAATAACCTTGTAAAATCCTTTACAAGCAAAGATCCACAGGGGATGTACCCTCGCTTGTTATCTTTGAACAACCAAGTGGAAGTACCCTCCACTTGAACTGATCCACAAGAGATGTACCCTCTCTTTTTCTCAGTATTACAACCCAAGTAGATGAACCCTCTACTTGTACCACAAAGGATGTACCCTCCAATGTGTTAAGACAAAGAATTCTTAGGCGATTAGTCCCTTGAATCTTTGTAAGGGGAAACAAAAGATATCTCAGGCGGTTAGTCCTTTGAAATCTTTTGTTTAAAGGGAAGAGGAAGAATCAAAAGAATTCTCAGGCAGTTAGTCCTCTGAATCTTTTGGCTAGAGGGAGAAGGAAGAATCAAAAGAATTCTCAGGCGGTTAGTCCTTTGAATCTTTTGGCAAGATGGAGAAGGAATGAAGAAAAAGAATAACACAAGTTTTTTGGCCAATGAATTTTTCTTGAATAAAGAAAGTATTGAACAAAAAATCTTAGAAGAATGCTTTGAATGAATGAAAGAAATCTGAAAGTTCTCACTTTAAAATTCGTGCCATGGTCACATATTTATAGCCATCTGGTGGCTCTTGAAAAAACAAGGTAAAAGTTGTGACGCTTGGCAATTTCTTCAAAACTAGTCACTTTTTAAAAGTTGTGACTCTTTTGAAAACTAGTCACTTTAAAAGTTGTGACTTTTTTGAAAACCAGTCACTTAAAGGTTGTGACTTTTGAAAAAATCTTCAGAAACAAGTCACTTTAAGAACTGTGACTTTTGGTAAAAAAAATTTCAAAATAAGTCAGTAGTAATCAATTACGATCATAGTGTAATCGATTACACATCAACAGATGTGACTTTTCATGTTTAAATTTGAAAATCAACGTTTAGAAACACTGTTAATCGATTACAAGTAATGTGTAATCGATTACACAAGTTTGAAATGATTTGAAAATGTTTTATCACAAGTTGTGACTCATGAAATTTGAAATCTAACGTTTTAAAACATTGGTAATCGATTACATGCTTATGGTAATCGACTACAGCTTTGTAAATCAGCTTAAAAAGAATGTTGGCTACTGGTAATCGATTACTGCCTTCTGGTAATCGATTACCAGAGAGTAAAACTCTTGGTAAAAGATTTTTCTTTGAAAAATTATTTTCAACAAAATTGTGCTATTCAATATTTTGAAAAACTCTTTTAATACTTATCTTAATTGAGTCTTCTCTTGATTCTTTACTTGAATCTTGAATCTTGATCGAATGACTCTTTGATTCTTGAAACTTGATTGACTCTTGATTCTTGACTTGAGTCTTTGGCCTCATCAAAATATTCTTGGAAAGCAATGCTTCCACATTCTGGCTGCTATATCCCCAACGAAGACCAGCTCATGAAGTCAAATATATGGGGAATTAGCCAAGACAAAATTTCAATGCATGTGGATATTCCGGATTTCAACATGGCCAACCATATAATTCACTGCAGGGACTGTGGAGGAATCACCCTGGAAACCAGTTCAACAAAGACCAGGGTGGTCCATCTACAAGACCACAACAGCAAGGGCTTAGTCTCTATGATCGAACAACAAAGCTGGAACAGACTCTAGCTCAATTTATGCAGGTATCTATGTCAAACCATAAGAGCATAGAGTCTGCCATAAAGAATTTGGAAGTCCAAGTGGGACAGCTGGCAAAACAGTTGGAGGATAGGCCGTCAAGCAGCTTTAGTGCTATCATTGAGAAAAATCCGAAGGAAGAATGTAAAGCTATAATGACAAAGAGCAGAATGGCAATTTAGGCTAATGAGAATAGAGCTGAAGAGAAGGTGGAGGGATATAAACAACAGCTGGCAGCTGAGTTGGCACTGGAACCAATTTCTAATCTTATTGAACTTGAGGAGGTTGTGGAAGATGAAGATGACCAATAGGAGAGAGAGACACCAATAAAAGAAAGTGAAATAGGAATAAAGATGAAGGAAGACCAAGAAAAAGAAAAAGAAGAAACAGAAAAAGAAAAAAATCAGAAAAATGAAAAAGAAAAAGAGAAGGTTGATGAGGAGAAAAAGAAAAGCAAGAGTGAGGTTTCAATAGAGAAAAAGAGAGAGATTACTTCAGCTGAAGGCAAGGAAGTACCATATCCATTGGTACCTTCCAAGAAGGATAAAGAGCAACACTTAGCCAGATTTCTTGACATCTTCAAGAAGCTGGAGATCACTTTGCCTTTTGGAGAAGCTCTTCAACAGATGCCACTTTGTGCCAAATTTTTAAAAGACATGCTGACAAAGAAGAATCGGTACATACACAGTGACACAATAGTTGTGGAAGGAAATTATAGTGTTGTCATTCAACGCATCCTTCCCCCCGAAGCACAAAGATCCCGGAAGTGTCACGATACCGTGTTCTATTGGCGAGGTTACTATGGGTAAATCTCTCATAGACTTGGGAGCTAGTATCAATTTAATGCCTCTCTCCATGTGCCAGCGACTTGGAGAGATAGAGATAATGCCCACACGTATGACCCTTCAGTTGGTTGATTGCTCCATCACAAGACCATATGGAGTGATCGAAGATGTTTTGGTTAGGGTCAAACATTTGATCTTTCCAGCTGATTTCGTAGTGATACACATTGAAGAAGATACTGACATTCCCCTAATTCTTAGAAGACCTTTTGATGAGAATCCTGAAACTGGCCAAATACACGCTAAAGGCCCAAGTGGAGAAGGATGAAGGCCCAAGTGAAGAAGGATGAAGGCCTAGAGGCAGAGACACTATCAAGACTATTAATTCTTGCTGAAGGCCCAGATTAATTTGAAGGCCCATAATAAATATGTCCTATTTTTTATTTATAATTTTTTGGCCCAAACTGTTTTGAAGGCCCATGTCTATTTTTTATCTTTTTGTTCAGATACACTATAAGTATTGATTTTTGTTTTCAATAAAGAAACTTTTGGCATTTTCATAAAATTTGGTGAGAGCTTCTCTCTGAGTTCCTTGTTGAACCAATCTCAGACTTATCAAGGTAATCCGTGTGACGTCTATCCTGACTTATCTTCCTTCACTGGAAGTGGCGTCATCCAAATCTCCGTAGCCTGTATATCAAGCGATACGCTCCTAGTCAGGATCACATCATCTGGTATCAGAGCTTCGACTCTTGATACAGGTTATATCCTATCCTATTATTTTTCTTTGTAATTTGTCCAGATTTGTGTTTTGTACTTGTTATGTTATTTGTTTTCTTGTTTGTGTCTTGTTGCGTTCTTGTTCTTGTTCTTGTCACGTTTTTGTTCTTGTTTTTGTTTCTTGTGTTTTTCATACTTTGTGTCAAAAACAAAAACTGTTTGAGTTCTATTTCAAGTAAAAAGAAAGTTGCAGAAATTTTGAAAAAAAAGAGAAGAAAAGAAGAAAAAAAAAGAGGGTGTTTGATCTTTGAACACGAAATTGAGGCAGCTAGAGGCATTTTTTGGGAAAATTGTGGGGCCAAGATTTGCCTAGGGATTCTCCTCAGAATTCTGAGCGTTTTGATATATAGTGGGCCTCAAACGGACAAGCGTAGCAAAAGTAATGAGCATTTCAAGTTTACTGGTCATATCTGTTATCTTATTTGTTATCATATCTGTTATCCAAATTAAATCTAATTTGTTATTCAAATACAATCTAATCTATTATCCAAATCAAATCTAATATATTATCCAAATCAAATCTAATCTTTTATCCAAATCAAATCCAATCTGCTATCCAAATCAAGTCCAAGTTGTTATCCCAAATCAAATCTGTTACTCAGTCTGTGATAATTATATTGTCTTTCCTTTTATTTTATATTACCTTGTGTGTCTAATTTGGTCCATCCAGGAACTTAAGAGGGAACACGAGTGGTAAAAGGAAAAAGGGAATACATTACACAAAAGCCTATATTGAGAGCATCAAACACGAGTGAACTACCATCAAAGAGAGAAACACGTGAGTAGAGTGTGGTGAGGTCCTGAATCTTTTTTTAAATTACTGCAAAATTCTTTGTTCCTTAATCATGGCAGGAACTGGTGATAATGGTGGTGTATATCATCAACTAGACGGATTTTAGAGCTTATTACTGGATGTGATGACTACACAAATGCAATGTTTATTGAATTGTAATAATGAAGAGCTCTACAGGAAAATAGAAGGACTACAACACCAAATGAATCCAAATGCTGGGAGACCTTATGGTGGCAACATAAGGGTCAATGATGAATCGAACCGAATAGAGGGGCAAGACAGAATAGAGGGAGTAAAACTCAATGTATCCTCTTTTAAAGGCAGGAGTGACCCAGATGCCTACCTTACCTGGGAGATGAAGATTCAACATGCATTCTCCTACAATGATTATCCGGAAGAGCAGAAGGTGAAGTTAGCAGCAGATACATTCTCACACTATGCCCTTGTTTGGTGGAAGAAAAATCAAAGAGAGATGAAGAGAGAAGAAGGGCAGGAGATAGATACATGGACTGAGATGAGAAGGGTTATGCGAAAGAGGTATGTTTCAACTAGCTAAAGTAGAACCATGCGACAGAAACTCCAGAGGTTATCCCAGGGAAGTTTGATTGTTGAGGACAAAGAGATGGAGATGGCACTAGTGAGGGCCAACATTGAAGAGAACACCAAAGCAATGCATGATGGCTTCACCAACAAGATTTCTTTCCAGCACCATGACCATAAAATTATTCTTAAACCTCTATCCCTTAGAGAAGTGTGTGATGACCAAATCAGAAGGAGAGAAAAGAGAGAACAAGAGAGAGACAATAGTTAGGCACCACAGAGGAATAGAAAAAGGAAGAGTAATACACTTGAGAGATGGAGTGATACACAAGAAAGAGAGAGTGATAATTCTATTCAGTTAACTATTTATGTTTCTCCTAGTGTTCAACCCTTATTGCAGGAATTTGAAGATGTCTTTCCCATGGAGATTCCTCATTGACTGCCACCTTCAAGAAGCATAGAACATCAAGTTGATCTCCTTCCAGAAGCTTCATTGCCTAACTGGCCAACTTACAATAGCAAGCCCAAGAGACTCAGCATAAGGATGCACAGGCCAAAGTTGAGTATGTGAAAAGATTGTATGACCAAGTGCAGGTGCAAATTGCAAAGAAGAATTAAAGTTATGCCAAGCAAGCCAACAAGAACAGGAAGGAAGTGGTACTTGAACCCAGTGATGATCCTGGACATTTGAGGGCAAATGCTTTCCAAGAAGGAGGGAATGATGAGAATCCTGAAACTGACCAAATATAGGCTAAAGGCCCAAGTGGAGAAGGACGAAGGCCCAAGTGGAGAAGGAAAAAGCCCCCGAGTGGAGAAGGATGAAGGCCCAGAGGCAGAGACACTATCAAGACTTCAACAACAATTAATAGTCTTGATAGTGTCTCTGCCTCTGGGCCTTCATCCTTCTCCACTTGGGCCTTCATCCTTCTCCACTCGGGGGCTTTGTCCTTCTCCACTTGGGCCTTTAGCCTATATTTGGCCAGTTTTAGGATTCTCATCACCTTTTATGTCCACCGCAAGCTATGTGGTAAACATGGGAAAGAAGAAACTACAAATGGCTATAGAAGACTAGCAAATCAGTTTTTATATGTTTCATGAAGAGAAAACTTTGCCTGACCAAAATGTTTGTTTGAAGGTGAATGTGATGGAGGAAAAGATACTAGAGAAGAAGGTTTTGGAAGTTGGAACCTTGTTGGACCCAGGATAACATGATGATGCGTCAAGCTAATGACGTTTAAAGAGTGCTTATTGGGAGGCAACCTAGCTTTTCTTTCCCTTTTCTCTTTTTCATTCTTATCTTTTGCATGTAGTTAAGATAATTTCTTGTGATTGTATGTGATTTAAGCTTGTTTAGTATTGAAATAAAGGGTTTTTAAGCTCATGTGAAGAGATGGACAAAAAAGAATTAAAAAAAAAATTAGTTGTCCATCCGCTAAGCGTAACCCTTGCGTGCTAAGCGCCATGTCTTCACGCGCTAAGCCTGAGCTTGCTCGTGCTAAGCGCTTAGACCCCTGACAAGTTGGCTGAATAGTTCAGCTAAGCGAACATCACTGTGCTAAGCCCAACATCTTCACTAGAAGTAAACTTCAAGCAGTGGGCTTGGCGGAGATGATGCGCTAAGCGCCACTTCTTCTCTGGAAAAGTTTATTATAGCAGCACTAAGCATGTTGTCCTGAGCTAAGCCCCAGATCCATTATGAAACTGAGCTTTCATAGTTGGGCTTAGCGGGGTAGGATGCGCTAAGCGCCAATCCTTCACTATTTTGAAATTCCTGGAAGTGCGCTTAGCACGCTTGTTGTGCTAAGCCTGAACTACTATCTGTAAGTTGAAGCTTGATTGCGCGCTAAGCCTTACATCTCAGGCTAGGCGCATATTGCAGAAATTTTGTATTGCAGAAAGCGTTAAGCGCCACCTACTGCGTTAGTCCCAGATGCTCACTGGAATTTAAAACCTCAAGTTGGGCTAAGCACTAGGTTAGGCTAAGCGCAGGGTTACTTAGAACTCAAACGTTTCATTGACACGCTAAGCACAGCTATACACTAAGCGCACAATACGAATTTCAATTTTTTTTTAAAACCATAGGCTGAGGCACTTTGGGTGCTACCTTTACACCAAAGCCTCTGCCCTTTGCTAACCCTAAGCTTTTGTGCTTTCTATTGCATGCCGAAACCTACTTGTCTGCATTGTTCTTGCTTCATTCTACATTGCAATCATAATCCAAGTAAGTGAGTACATTTGCAATTCCATTTTCATCTTTCAAACCATAGGGTAGATGATTTTTTGCTTTCTTATCTAGTAGTGTGTTAAGTTAAGGTTTTTAGTTTGTGGGTTAGTCATTTTAGGATTTTAGGTAACTTAGAAGCCCATAGGGGCAATGTGGCTGAAAGGGTTGAAGACCCCTGTGTTTCTATTTGGAAATCGCGATGAACGTGCTAAGCGAACCTACTGCGCTTAGCCTGTTTATCGCAACTATTAAATTTTTGGGTTTCCAGATGATCGCACTAAGCCCGACCATGTCGCGCTAAGCACGTTCATTCTTCTGATGAGTTTCAATGACGAATCTGCTAAGTGCGTCTGTGCGCTAAGCGGGCCTAGTATTTCAGACACTTCGGATTTTTTTTAGATTTTTTGTTCAGCGCTAAGCCTGAGCTATCAAGCTAAGTGCTAATATGTTTCTCCTGAAGCCTGGGAAAGGTACACTGACATTATTGTTCCTAGGAAGCTGCTGCTAGAGAGAAATGTGGTAATCTACCACACTGAATTTGATGAATTCAAGGAAGAATTGGAGAGAAGAAGATGGGATGAAGAATTGACCAGCTTTTATGCTAACCTCTATGATCCAGAGGACAAATCACCAAAGCAGGTGAGGGTCATAGGTCATTTGATAAAATTTGGTGAAGACGCCCTCAACACATTCCTGAAGACCCTTGTGATCATTGAGGAGAGGGAGACATTATTAGCTTATTCTAGGTTTGCACTCTTAAGATCTGATCCTCAAGAGTTAGCTGCTAAGCTCTGCATCCTAGGGAGGGGATTTGAGCTGAATGCTGATGGTCAGCCTCTGAAGATCCTCATAAAGATGGACATGAATCAGGGCTACCTCATCTCCCATCAGATTTCTATTACCCAGCATGACTCCTCTCGGCTTGGATTTCCAGCCTTAATCACAACTTTGTGTAAAGCTAGAGGGGTCACATCAGATTCTGAATCCTTGGAGAGCCTTAGCCCTGCCATTAACTTGGCATATATAAAGAAGAATTGTAGGGATCTAGATGATCCAACAGTGACATTCAGAGGGCCAAGGAAGGCTAAGGGTAAGAGATCTGAGGCTCCCCCTACTTCAGCAGCACCAGATGCCTCTGCTCCTTCTTCATCTACTTTACCAGACCCTACTTCAGCAACACCTTCTTCTTCTACTCCAGCCACTCCTGCTTCCATACCAGCTCAATTTCCAATTCAGCTCCCAGCTTCTTCTGCTCCTGCATCAGATTTTGTGCTTACTCTAGAGATGCTTCACTCTATGATGTAGAGCCTCCACAGAGGGCAGACCATTATCATGCAGAGTCTCCCGAGCTCAGGCCTGCCATCTATTATGAGCACAAATGAGTTTCTGACACAGGTGGCTTGGCCAGGAATCCAGCCTTGTGCTTCTGGAGGGGGTGAGGCCTCCACAGCCTAAGAGCCTATGCCAGTAGAGGAGCCCGTGCCAAATTCAGAAAATAAGCTTGTTCCTCATAAGCCATTTATCTTTGAGACTGATCCAGTTGCTCAGGAGGAAGCAACAACTCAGGAGCCTACTTCTCCAGTTCATATCTCTTCAGCACCCATTCCTGAGGATTCCCAGCCATCAGCACCAGCCATGGAGCCAGAGCAGCCCATTCTTCAGGATGTACCAGCTTCTCCAGTGCTAAATTTAAATGAAGATTAGCCATAGAATGAGTAGGATGTTTAATTTTTTTTTTTGTTTAAATTTCTGAAAATTTTGAACAATTTAGTTATTAGTTATTTATTTGCTTTAAATTTTAGTCATTTAAATTCTAGTTATTTTAGTGTTGATTGCCTGTACAAAAAGCTTGTTTGAACAATGAAATGATTGAATCATGTTTCTGTGGTTTGTTTGATATGAAATGAGTGTTTGTGAATGACTTGAATGAGCAAATGTATGAATTGAGTGGACTGGAATGATTAGATGTTTGTTTTGATCAAGCTTGCATCCACTAGAAGAGAAAGAACATGTGATTAGAACTTTGACTAAAAATGTTAGTCAATTTGCCAGATTGATTGTGAAGGAATGCATTGACTGTATCCTAGTGAGAGTGTGATCCTAAAATTTTGAGAGAAACAACAATCATTTAGTACTGATTTTTGCATGAACCTCTAAAGTATGGACTGAATGCATGAAATTGAGGATGATGAAGGCCATGTTTGATTATGATAGCCACATAGCCAAAAACCTGACCATGTCCTTGAATGATTTATTCCTTGCACCCAATTTGAGCTGAATGAATTATTGATTGATTGAATCTTGAGCCTATGCAGTGTTATCTCCTGCTACTTGTCTTAGGTTGTAGGAAAGCATCATCCATAGGAAGCTTGGTTCAAAGCAAATTTGTCCTAAATTTGGGGGAGTAATTATCAAGGTAAATTTGTTCCAAATTTGGGGGAAATACTGGGTAAGAATTGAAATGGTCAAAACAGAGAAGCATATACACACTAATTTTTGTACATATATATATATATATAAAACTGTAAGTACAAATGAATTTAATAAGTGTGTATGTTGCAAAGTAATGAAATGAAGCTAAGTGCTTAAATAAAAGGCAAGTATGGGGTAGGAATGAATGAAAAAAAAAGTAAAGGTTTATCTATGGACGAATGCTCTCCTAGAACCTAAGTTTTTGAATCCTAGAAAAACCATGATTTGTTGGCAGCCTAACCTCATTACAAGCCTAGAAAGTCCTTCGGATTCGTTTTGTGTGTTTATTTTTGTATGGTATGTGATGAAATGCAAAGGTTAGGACTTTTGTTAGTTGTTTATAATGGAAGGAGCCTAAACACTTGAGCTTGAGATAAACAATGACTATAAGACTTTAGTTGATGATCCTTCCTTTATATTTGTCATTCTCACTAGCTTATTTCAGTTGTGACTCTAATGCATATGTTCCTATCTTTGAAAAGTTGCATGTTTGTGAAAATCAATTGATTGAAGCATTCCATGATATTCATTTCATATGATTGAATTTTTCTGTGAAACAAACACCATTTTGATTGACCACTGTATTTTGTCACTTGAGGACAAGTGAACTATTCTTTCTTTGCTTGAGGACAAGCAAAACTGTAAATTTGGGGGAGTTTGTTAGTTTTCTTATACGACTAACTTTTGTATAGAAAACATTTTCCAAAACTTGTATAGTTTCCCCAATTTATAGTTATTTTGTAGGGATTTGTAAATAAATCTTGTTTTCTTGTTATAGCTGTCTCTAGAATACTTTCCATTGGATTTAATGATGAAATATGTTCAATTTCAGGTTAAATGAGGCTAAGTCTTGAAGTGTTAAAAGTGGTAGTCGCGCTCAGCTCACCATTTGGGCTCAACGCGCATCCACCACTAAGCGCAACTTCAGCATGCTAAGCGCGGTAGAAGAATCTAGCAGAGCTTAAATATCAAGGCTGCGTGCTAAGCGCGAGATTCGCTCGCTTAGCGCGACGATTGTCTTTAGCCAGGCTCAGCGCATGACTAGCGCTAAGCCCAAATCCACTTACTCGCGCTAAGCATGAGGGTGGCGCTAAGCGCAACGTCGTGGATTTAGAGCCTATTTAAAGCCTGTCTTGAGCAGAATTAGGGTACACAATTTTTAGCAAGCAGTACAGAATTCCAGAGCAAGTACACCACAGTGCTAATTTCGAGATAGAAGCTCTCGGGGTAGCAAGAGAAGCATCTTTGCAGAGAAGCCTAGGGTTCTTCAATTAGAGAGAGATTAATAAGCTGTAGAGTGATTGTGAGGTGTTGAGAAGAGGAGGAGGGATCCCCCTTCTTGTGTAAGGAACAATTATTTTGTACTCTCAATCTCAGCTGTGTTAGGGTTTTTCTGTAATGACTGGCTAAACACCTTTGTTGATGATTTCTAAGGAATAGCTGATGTAATTACTTTAATATCTAATTAATTGTGTTTTATGTGTTCAATGCTTCTTTCAATGCATAATTTCTACATGCTCTTGGTCTGATCACCCATTTGTGTGTACAGTTAGGTGACTTTAGCATTGGGAAATGTACTGTTGCCTTAGAACTTGATAGAAGCAGGATTGAATAACCACATTTCCAAGGATGGATTGTGGGGTTTTGGTTTTTTGAATATGCTATGATGATAATGCTGTTTAAGTTAAGCCTAGTCTTACAAGAGGGATCTACGGACGAAGCTTAAGTTAAATTAGTCTAAACTTATGAGGGATCGAGGTTTAGTACTTTAGGCTATAGCATAGAACACAAGAACATTATTAATTAGAGAAATATCCTCATATACATTAGCTTGTTTGTTAGAAAGACCCAACGCTTTTTTCCTATTGCTGTCAACTTTTACTTACTTGCATTTACTGTTTTTATCATAGAAGTGGTTTATTTCTATTTTTAACCATCATTTATCAACGTTGTTCCAACAATGCCTTACTTCTGAATAAAACTCTATCTAATAAGCAAGTTCCCTGAGTTCGATACTCGGATAACTCTGTTTTAATTTTAAATAGTTGACGACCCGGTGCGCTTTCCGGCGAATCGGATTTCCCTTGAACATATTTGTATAAAGGAAAATTGGACAAAAAAGTAACTGCAGGGGAAATCCAACAGATATCTGCATAAACTGTGTTAAAGTATCTTCCATCTTTGACATTCTATCTGGTTGAGCTTGTTGTTGATGTGGACCCCTATTTGAAAAACCTCCATAAGAGTTGTTAGAAGGACCTACAAAAGAAGTGTTAGTGGGACCAGAATTTTGTGGTCCCTAGCCATAAGGCTGATTTGAACATGAGCCACCTTTATAGCCTTGGTAGCTTCCTTGAAGGTTTTGTTGAGGTCTGGCTTGGTTTTGCAGATAATGGGCCTTCTCTTCTTGTTGTCCATCACTAGGTGTTGAACAATGGCCATTCTGATGGTTACCACCACAGAAATCACATCTCAAAATTTGCTGAACTTGGTGAGCTTGATGTGTTTTCTGTGGTCCACCTTGGTGATATTGTTGAGGAAGTTGGCTTATCTATTTTGTTAAGGCCTCAATTTGTTGCATCAAGAGTTTTTTTTGAGCTAGAATTGCACTCTGAGTGTTCAGCTCCATTATACCTTTTCTTTGAGTCAAAGCTCTATCATGATGACTTTGATAATCACTAGCTATTGTGGAGTCAATGATTAGAATATCTTTCTTTGGACTCTTGGACATCATAGTGCCTCCAGCTGAGGCATCAAGGATCATCTTGGTTTGAGGTTTCAAACCAATATAGAAGATATGCAATTGTGTAGCATCATGAAAGTTATGGTTTGGGAACCTTTGCAGCAAAGCTTTGAATATCTCCCATGTCTCACAGAGAGGTTCATCAGATCCATGGGAAAATGTTGCAATGGCAGATTTTACGCTGATAAATCTTAAAGGAGGAAAGAACCTCGTTATGAATTTCTCCTCCACCTCTTCCCAAGTGTTGAGGCTTTTATTTGGATGTGATTAGAGCCATGTTTTTGCCTTACCTACTAATGAAAATAGAAAAGCTCTAAGGTAGATAGCTTCAACATCCATAGTACTGCATAGTTCCATGAAGGTAGACAAATGTGTGTATGGATCCTCATGATCCATTCCAACTAAGGGATGTGAGCCAATTAGACTAAGCAGTGTTGGCTTTAATTCCACGGCCTTATTGCTAAAAGGAGGAATGCCTATGTTGTTGTAATGTTTTGGACCTTGTTGATAAGCATAGTCACCCAGAGTCCTCCTTGGTGGTCTATTTCTTTCTCCTTTTTCAGCCATGTTATTTTCTACAAGTGGCTTATCCATTGAAAGATAATCTGAAGAAGAAGATTTACCTGGAATTATAGTGGTTGCTTGGTTCTTTTTCTTTCTATTCTTCCTTTTAGTCTTAGTAATTTCTGGATCAAATGGCAATTTATCTGCAAGAAATTTACCTCGCATAAAGGAAAAAAGGACATACTACAACAAACTGTAACCACCAAGGTTAGTGAAAATAAAAATAAGAAAAAAATTATACAAAATTAAAAATGAATGAAATAAGTACAAAGGTAAGAAAAAATAAAAGGCAATTTATAACAAATCAAAAGGAATTTACAAAGGAAAATAGCCTATCAAACTGAAAGTTTAAATCCGAAAAAACTAAGCGGATGACTCGGGTCCTCTGAAACAGCGCCAGAAACTTGTTAGGACTTTTCGCAAGCGTACCAATTGTCGTTGTAGGTTTCACATTTATAAAAGAGTTCGTCTCCATAGAGACTTGAGTTTACTTAATTCATTCGGATAAAGGTAATCAGTTTAATAGTTATGTACGAATTTAATCGAATGTCATTGGTTTGGTTAACTAAAGACAACTTAAAGTAAAAGAAAAGTAAAAATAAGGATTTACAGAAAATAAAGAAAATACAGAAAATACGAAAATAATATAATTTAATGCATCAAAAATACGTAAACTACGGAAATAATAATAAAGATTTTAAATTAATTCAAGAAAACATAGGATTGGATTTCATCATTCATACCCTTAGTATCCTAATAAGATTAACATGTATAAATCATTTTCTAACATTACTGATGCACACATATTTATCCCAAGTCGATTCCTCGCACTTGGAACCTAAGAATATTTACTAAATATCGATCCCTCGCATATGCAGTAAATATCCCATCATTACAATTAGATTCTCGTGCTTTTTGCAATCAAAACGTTATGCTCTATTCCTAGAAACATAAGGTAAAGAGTAAAATCATTTGGTTCAAATTCTAAGATTACTTTCCAGTCTCACTTAGAATCCAATTTCATGACACTACTGATTACATAGAATCAAGCAGTACGAGTAGAATGAAATTACCAATAATGAGTAGAAAATATTAATACATATATAATATCAAAAGGGATACATAAGGGTACAAAGATTACATCCGATCCATAAGAAAAACTAACTGATCATTGTGCAGAGCACAAGACTAATAAGAGAAATGACGAAAAAGTGATTCACGATCACAACTCTGCAATGTCTCGGCTCCATTTTTCCTCTTCTTCTTCTTCTAAATTTTTCTCTCTGGTTTAAGGTTCTGGATCTTTTTTCCTCTTCCCATGCATGGCTATTTATAGAAAAAGCCATTTAGTGCAGGGGAAACTCGCCCTGGCGAGCTGCTTGCTTAGGGCTGAAGGTATCAGCTTGCTCAGGCGAGCTGGAGCTTGCCCAGGTGAATGGCTTTCTTAGGGCCAAAGTTTTCTCTTAGACCAGGCGAGCTAGATACTAGCCTAGGTGAATTTAGAGTCACAAATGTTCATGAAAAGACCATTTGGCCCTTCCTTTTAGCTTTATTTCTAGATCTAACAAACAACCACCAAAAACCTACAAAATCATGGATGAATCTTTCATATTTAAACAAAAATATTAGTAAATGTACAATATATAGTTACAACTAGTTTTAAGGGTAGTTTATAAGAAAACTATTACAATTAAAGGATAAGTGCTAACAATTTAATCCCAAAAATAACTGAAATTTGGCACTTATCAGTAGCCTCGCCTTAGCACCCTCAGACCAATGGGCAAACTGAAGTTTCTAACAGGGAAGTTAAGAAAATCTTAGTAAAAATAGTTGCTCAATCAAGGAAGGATTGGTCCCAAAAGCTAGATGAAGCTTTGTGGGCATACAGAACAACATACAAAGCTTCAATTTCTACATTTCACTTCATCTCATTCAGGTAAGGAACATGTTCTATCTAATTTTCGCATTTTGTTCATGTGTTATTTGATATTTTTGCACTTTCCTTTTAATGAAATAAAAATTAGATTTTTGAATGAATGGATGATCACTTTTTCAAAAGCTGAGTTGTTCTGAATAATGTTAGGTCTGCTCTTGCTTTTCTACTTGTTTGAATTTTTTCATTGTTCTCAATCCTTCATTTATACATGCCTAAACGTGTGCACACCAAGTGTGCGATAAAATGTTGCAATGGCTATACCATTTTCTCTTTTAAAATCTTAATGCATCAACATGTTTAGTCATTAGTTTAAGTATGAGATCAACTCATATTGTTAACTTAAATGCAAAGGTTGTGAATTGAGCTTGAAATTACAACATTTCCCTAAAATGAAATTACATGAGTTGTTAGTGAGTAATTGAACTTGTTTGGGTTTGAATGTCCAACATTTTATTTGGACTTAAATTGCTGCATTTGGGTGGATTGAATTGCTATTTAAACATTAAATTGCTGTTTGGATTGAATTTTCACAAACATATTGACTTCTTGGTTGCCAAAAATTGACCAATTCAAAATGGCTATGAAAAATAATTTTTGCTAAAATTCTAGTTGGATTTGTCATTATCACAGATGGCTCCAAAGAAACTTACCTCTAAGAGAGCTAGGAAGACCACTGAAGGAAAAGGATCTAGCATAGCTCCACCTGTAGAGTTTGAATTTGATGGACACCGCTTTTTTAGTGAGGAACATCAATGCCGCTTTGAAGAGACCAAAGATTGGTCTTTCCTCAAGGAAAGAAGGGTCCAATTAGCTGAGGGTGAACATTTTGAATTCCAAACAAAGATTTCTAGGAGGCACTGGACACAACCTGCAAAGCCCATGCCTAAATATGACCCTGAAGTTGTCCTGGAATTCTATGCAAATGATTGCCCTACTGAGGAAGGTGTTTTGGATAAGCGCTCCAAAGTGTGGGGCCAATGGATTCCTTATGACATAGATGCCATCAACCAATTTTTAGGGAATCCATTGATCTTGGAGGAGGGGCAACAATGTGAATACACTACAAGGAGAGGTCAAACTACAAAGAGAAGCTCTATGCGTGATTCTACAATCGATTACCACACGTGATAATTGATTATCCAATCAGCACAAAAAGAACTAATATTCTTGAACTTAATTGATTACCCTTTATGACAATTGATTAACCATTTTGGAATTGCAGAACAAATGGGATTTTGACAAATTAATCGATTACCTGATTTTATAATCGATTAGATCTATTTTAACTGTCAAAATTTAAAAATACTTGTTCGACCAAAATACTTGTTTACTCCCTCTTCCAAATTGGTATTACTTGTTTTTATATGGGAGTGGTCTTACCGGCAAGTGCATCGAGTCGCCAAGTAAAATAATTAAAACGGAATGAACCGAGTATCGAACACAGGGAACTTGTTCATTTAGCAAAGTTTTGTTAAGTAAGCAAGCATTTGCAAACAGAAATTAACGATTGTGAATTAAAGCAAAAGTATGTTCTATCCTAAGTAAAAGCAATAAACAAGGACAAGTAAGTGTGAAAACATATATCTAAAGGCATTGGGTCCTCCTACTGAGTAAGTTGATGCAATTAAAGATGTTTTTCTAATTAAAGATGTTCCTGTGTTCTATGCTAAGGACAAAAATACCAAACACCGATTCCTCTAGCGTTGGGACTAATTTAAATCAAACTTCGTTCGTAGATCGCTTTTGTTGAAGTTAGCCCAAGTTAAACAGCATTATACTCACAACATAATAAAGAAAACTAAAACCCTGCACACTATCCCTAGCAATGCAGTTATTCAGTCCCTGCTCTATTAAGTTCTAAGGAAACAGTGCATTTCCCAATGCTAAAGTCCCTAACAGCACACACAAATGGGGGATCAAGACACAAGCATGCATAAAATAAGCATAGATAGAAGCAGTGAACACATAAAACAACCTTAATTAGATATGAAAAAGAGTTTACATCAACTACTCAGTATGAATCCCCAACTGAGGGTTTTAGCCTTTCATGGCAAGGAAGCTCCTTTTACACTAAAGAAGAGGAATCAAGAGAAATTGCTTGCTTACAAAGGAGTAGGGATGTCTCCTTCACCTCTAGGAATCTCACAATCTCTAAAAAACTCACTAATCTCCCTAAAAGATGAAAACTTGGCCCCTTGCTCTACTCTAAGCTCTCTGAAATTCACACTCTTCAGGCCTCTCTCTTGTGTAAAGTTCTCTTTTCGGGTCTCCTTTTAATTTTGTGCAAATCAGGCTTAAAAAGGGCTTCCTGATCTCAATGTCACGCTTAGTGCTAAGCCTGGAAAGCGATAGATGACTCGCTTAGCGAGCCGATAACGCGCTAAGCGCGTGCTTGGAGAGCAAATTCCTTTTTATACAAAAGTTAGTCGTAAACGAAGACTAACAAACTCCCCCAAATTTATAGTTTTTCTTGTCCTCAAGCAAAGAAAGAACCGTTCTCTTTTCCTCAAGTGACAAAAATTCACAGTGATTCTTCACTAATGTGTTTATTCCAAAGAATTCAATCACATGACATGAATGGCATTCAATGTTTCCATCAACAACTTCTCACAAGAAATTCAGTTTTTCAAAGATGTGAACATGATTATTAAGAAACACCACTGAGATAAGTTAGTACGAATGACGGATATCAAGGAAGGATCATCAACCAAAGCCTCACGGTCACTGTTTCACTCAAGCACAAGTGTTTAGGCTATCCATCAGTTAACAACTAACATAAGTCTTAATCTTTGCACTTCATCTCATACCATACAGTGAAGAACACACAAACTTGAATCCGAAGGACTTTTACTAGGCTTGTAATGAGGCCGGGCTACAAACAAATCATGGTTTTTCTAGGATGCAAAACTTAAGTTCTAGGAGAGCATTCATCCATAGATTAACCTCTTTCTTTTTATTCCAACTCTATTACTTGCCTTTCCGCACTTAGCTTTTCTTTTTCTTGAATAACAACATACGTTTTTATTTTTATTTACTACTTACAGTTTTTTTGTTTTTTTTAACACATTTTTGTGCTTATTAACTCCTATATGTGCTATTATTTCTTACCGTTTGAAGCTTTCACCCAATAAACTCCCCCAAATTTGGGGCAAATTTCTTTGAACCAAAATTTTCCTTTCATGAATGATGCTTTCCTACAACCCAAGACAAGGTAGAAGGAGATAAACTGTACAGACTTAAGGTTCAATCAAACAATCATACTTTCAGCTCAAACTGGGTGCAAGGGATAAATCATTCATACACAAGGTAAGCTTTTTGGCTAAGTGGCTACTTTCAATTAAAACATGGCCTTCATCATCTTCAAACTCATGCATTCATTCCAAATTCTGAGATTCATGCAAAAACCATTACTTACTGCTAGTCATTCTCTCACAATTAAAGATCACACTCTCACCGGGTTGTGGCTAACGTGTTCCTTCACAATCAACCTGACAAACCAACTAACATTTTCAGTCATGATCCTAATTCCATGTTCTTTCTCTTCTAATGACTGCATGCTCATTCAAAGCATATGATTTATGCATTCCAATCAACAACAAACACTAATTTCCAAAATCAAACATCAACCACTGAATAATATAAGTGCACTGTTCAATCAAGCTTTTATATAAGCTACCAAACAAAATATAACTATGAACTAAAATTTAAAAATTGAACTGAAATTTAAAAACTGAAACACAAACATAAAATGTACTGAAGATAGAATAATATAAACTGTTCAAAGTGCAAGAAAATAAAGATCATGATCCTGTTAATCATCCTGTGCAGCGTCATTCAGGTCCAATCCTGGTGTAAATGGTAGATCCTGAGAAATAGGCAAGTCTAGCACTAGTGCAAATGGCTCAAGCTCAGGCTGAGGAGATGACAGGTCTAACTCTGAAATGATATGCTCTGGTGGAGGCTGTGGAGTCACCAGTGGGGTAATTGCTGCAGTGTCCTCCTGTGGAGTAGCTAGACCATCCTCAACAATAAAAGACTCTGATGGAGAGGGCTTTGAGATGTCATCAGAAACATCCTCCTGCACAGGCTGAGGCACCTGGGCTGTGGAGGCCTCACTGTTAGTCGATGAATACGACTAACTTTTGTGCATAAAACTTGTGTATATTGTATCAAACTTCTCCAATTTATAGTTGTTTTGTAATATTATAAGTACTTTCAGTTAAATATAGGTAATAGATAATTTATACTTTTGTTTTGTGTGTTTAATAATCAATTTCTCTCAATTTTAGGTTAATTAGGCAAATTGGCAAAAGTGGTGTTTTCACCTTCTCGATAAGCCAATCTGCTGGCTTAGCGAGCATTCGCTAAGCATGACACTCAGTGGCTAAGCGCGAGGAAGAAGCCAGAAGAAGATGAGTTGTCAGGTTCGCTGAGCGCACCACTCCAGGTCATCAAGTGCACCGCTCAAAGCAGAAGTCGTTCTGAGAGCTTGAGATGAGTTTATGAGTGATTGTGAGATCCTAGAGGTGAAGGAGACATCCTCACCACTTGTATTTTTGCAATCTTTCATCTTGTTCTTCTTTGTCTTGTAAAGGAAGTTTCCCGGCTATCGAAAGCTAAATCCTCTGTTGGATCTTCCCTGTAGGTACCTAATGTAAATATATTTCTATCTATGTAATGATGTTTTGTGTGTTCTCTGTGCTATCTGTTTTTCATTCTAGTATGCCTTTATGTTGATCACGTAGAGGCATGCTTTGTTAGGGTCATTCAATAGTGGAAATTGGTCTGATTCTAAAGTCCTTAATAGTACGGGGCTAAGTTGTTGTACTATCACCAGGAATCGGGGTACAAGAACTTAGTTGTGTATGTGTGTCTTAATGCGGTCCTGGTTGAGTTTAGTCTTAAAAGAGGAATCTGCGGACGAGGCTTGTTCAGGATTAGGCTAGGCTATCATGAGGAATCGGGGTCTAGTAGTCCAGGAGATAACATATGAATACATGAGCATTGTTAGATAGAGAACATCTGTTTTAGCATCAGGAACCTATTAGGAAGACCAACGCGTTCTCTACTTGTTTTTACACAACATTTCTCTTGCGTGATTTTCTTTCTTTTTGCATAGATAGTTTACATACCTGTTCATAACCACAATCATTTTTTCATACCAGACACCTATTCACCGAAATAGCTTGCCAGATAACACAAGTTCCCCGAGAGTTTGATACTCGATTCTTACCGTTTTATACTACTTGTGCGATCCGGTACACTTGCCGGCTGTGAACACTCACCCCCTCCCAAAGGAGAAGGCTGGACTCCTGGCCAGGCCACCATCTAAAGAAATTCTTCAGCACTCATAACCGGTCGCTGGTGGACCACATGATGCAAGCTCCATTGGAGCTTGTAGGCCTAGGATCTTCTTCATCAATGGATTCCTTTGCTTCTTGGAAGATGAATGGCAGCGGAATGGAGAAGGAAGAGGGAGAGGAGACACCACTTCAAGGAGAAGATGAGTCTAGAAGAAGCTCACCACCATAGGAGGCCATGGATAAGATCTTGGAGGAAGAAGGAGATGAATGAAGGGAGAGGGAGAGAAGAGCACGAAATTTTGTGCTCTAAATGAGCTTTGAAATCTGAATTTTAATATTCAAATGATCAAAGTTGAAAAAAATGCACACACATGACCTCTATTTATAGCCTAAGTGTCACACAAAATTGGAGGGAAATTCAAATTTCACTTGAATTTGAAATTGAATTTGTGGAGCCAAACTTTGGAGCCAAAATTTCACTAATTATGATTAGTGAATTTTAGTTATGGTTCAGCCCACTAATCCAAGATCAATTCCAAGATTCTCCACTAAGTGTGCTTAGGTGTCATGAGGCATGAAAAGCATGAAGGACATGCACAAAGTGTGACTATATGATGTGGCAATGGGGTGTAGAAAGCAAATGCTCACCTCCCCCTCTAAAATTTAATTGGATTGGGCTTCTACCAATTCAATTAAATTTATTTCCAACCACACACATCAAATATCCACTTAGTGCATGTGAAATTACAAAACTACCCCTAATACAAAAACTAGTCTAGGTGCCCTAAAATACAAGGGCTGAAAAATCCTATATTTCTAGGGTACCCTACCTACATTATGGAGCCCTAAATACAAGGCCCAAAAATAATGAAACCTTAATCTAATATTTACAAAGATAAGTGGGCTCTAATTAGCCCATGGGCCCGAAATCTACCCTAAGGCTCATAAGAACCCTAGGGCCTACTCTTGCATCTCTGGCCCAATCTACTTGGAGTTTTCTATCCAATGCCCTTGCGGGGTAGGATTGCATCAGAGACGACCTAGGATCACTTCCTAGATACTGCATTTTAATGCTTATTTGATTTGGGTACGGCTCTGATCAAATTTGGCGCCGTTGCCAGGGAGTAGTGGTCCAAACGTTCATAATTATGTTTTTGTGTCTTTGTGTTTGTTTCTGTGTGTTTTTATAAAATCTGTGTTATGTGATTAATTTGCAGAGTTTAGTTGTTTTGTGTGTAGTTCTGTTGTTTAGTGTTGTTTGTGTGTGTTTTAGGTGCCCCCTGTTAAGGGTGAAATTTCATGGTTCCCCCCCTGTTCAGAGGTAAAAAGTGCTGTGAATAATGCTATGAACAATGTCGGATTTTGCCAATTAATTGGAGATTTTTGTTTTGATAGCTAGAGTTGTTATTTTTGGCTGATTTTTTGTGTGGTAGTTCTTTTGATCCATATTTTGTGTGAAAAATACCAGAAGCACTTGGTGTGGCTGAATTTTAGAGATACAAAAAAAAATTGGGAACTTGTTTTTAGCAAAACTCAAAACGGCCATAACTTTTGCTCCGGTTATCAGAATGACTATTATTATATATGAATTTCGGGTAAAAAAAATTTCCGGTGCAGCCCCAACCCACTAGTGCCGGTTGCGGTTTCTCATGCTTAAAAAATCAGTTGTTTACTAAGTTTTTTTTATTTGTGAAGTATTATTGTCCTATTTTTATAAACTTTTCTTAGGCAGTTTTCATAGTCAGACTTTGAATTTTTGTCTAAAATTTTTTTTGCTATCTTTTCATGATTTTAGGGTGTTGCTCACAAATTTTTAGCTCATTTGGACATCGTTTGAGTATAGTTGTAGTTTTACCCCTTTTTTACCCCTGGTGCTTGTTTGAGAAATACATGATTTGCTGCATGTAGTGCATGACTAGGGGCAATCCAGGTGATTTACAACCCTTTCATCCTGAAATAGATAGAACCTCTCATAGATTAGTTAGGCATAGTGTGCATCCTGATCATTCTGTGCAGTTTTGAGCATTTTGAGCATTCTGTTGCTAGTGATTCTGAACATTCTGATTTTGAGCATTCGGCTGCTAATTTTCATACTGAGAATATGGCTCAATCTCCTCCTCGTGAGAGGACTCTTAGGGAGATGGCTGCACCTGACTTCACTTATGAAAGCTTGTGCATTCAATATCCTGATGAGGATGTTCCATACGTTCTCAAGACTGGACTAATACATTTGCTGCCCAAGTTTCATGGTCTTGCAGGTGAAGATCCTCATAAGAGTCTTAAGGAGTTCCATATTGTCTGTTCAACCATGAATTCCCCCTGATGTCCAGGAAGATCATATCTTTCTAAAGGCTTTTCCTCATTCTCTGGAGGGAGTGGCGAAAGATTGGCTGTACTACCTTGCTCCCAGGTCCATTACTAGCTGGGGTGACCTTAAGAGGGTGTTCTTGGAGAAATTCTTCCCTACATCTAGGACCACTGCCATCAGAAAAGACATTTCAGGCATTAGGCAACTTAGTGGAGAGAGCTTGTATGAGTACTGGGAAAGATTCAAGAAATTGTGTGCAAGTTGTCCTCACCACCAGATTTCTGAGTAACTCCTTCTACAATATTTCTATGAGGGACTTAGCAACATGGAGAGGAGTATGATTGATGCTGCCAGTGGTGGAGCTCTTAGTGATATGAATCCTGTTGAGGCTAGGAATCTGATTGAGAAGATGGCTTCCAACTCCCAACAATTCAGTGCAAGAAATGATGATATTGTCCTTAGAGGAGTCCATGATGTGGCCGCAGATTCATCTTCATCTGCTAAAAATAAGAAGCTTGAGGGAAAACTTGATGCCTTGGTACACCTAGTAACTCAGCTGATGGAAACTTGCTTGTGGGGCTTCTATGGAGGCTGGATCTTTGAGCTTCAATGGGGTCCTTTAATGGTGATTTTCGACCATGGAGATGCAGCGCAAAGCAAAGGAAAAGAGGAGAGGGGAGGCATCATCCACTAGGGAATAAGCCAAGGAAGAAGGAGCTTCACCACCAAGAATTGCCTTGGATAAGAAGCTTGAAGAGGATGCTTTAATGGAGGAAAAGAAAGAGAGAAGGGGGGAGCACGAAATTGAAGGAATAAAAGAGGGAAAGAAGTGGAACTTTGAAGTGTATCTCATAAGACTTTCATTCATCAAAGTTACAACAAGTGTTACACGTGCTTCTATTTATAGACTAGGAAGCTTCCTTGAGAAGCTTTCTTAAGAAAACTTCCTTGAGAAGCTTTCTTGAGAAAACTTCCTTGAGAAGCTAGAGCTTAACTACACACACCCCTCTCATAAGTAAGCTCACCTCCTTGAGAAGCTTCCTTAAGAAGATTCCTAAAGAAACTAGAGCTTAGCTACACATACCTCTCTAATAGCTAAGCTCACCTCCTTGAGATGAGAAGCTAGAACTTAGCTACACACCCCCTATAATAGCTAAGCTCACCCCCATGACAAAAAACATGAAAATACAAAAAAAAAGTCCTTATTACAAAGACAACTCAAAATGCCCCGAAATCCAAGGCTAAAACCCTACACTACTAGAATGGCCAAAATACAAGGCCCACACGAAGGAAAAAACTATTCTAATATTTACAAAGATAAGCGGGCTCATACTTAGCCCATGGGCTCGAAATCTACCCTAAGGCTCATGAGAACCCTAGGGCCTTCCCTTGGATCTCTAGCCCAATCTACTTGGAGTCTTCTACCCAATGCCCTTGCGGGATAGGATTGCATCATCAACTTTCCATAAATCAGAAATCTACATCTACACCTATTACTGTTGCAAGAGTCTGTGGTCTATGTTCTTCTGCTGATCACCATACAGATCTCTATCCTTCTATGCAGCAATCTGGAGTCAATGAGCAACCTGAAGCCTATGCTGCAAACATTTATAATAGACCCCCTCAGCAGCAAAACCAACAACAACAGAATAATTATGATCTTTCAAGCAACAAATACAATCCAAGTTGGAGGAATCATCCAAATCGGAGATGGGCAAATCCTTCACAACAACAACAGCAGCAACAATAGCCTGTCCCTCCTTTCCAGAATGTTGTTGGTCCAAGCAGGCCATATGTTCTTCCTCCAATGAAGTAGCAACAACAAAGACAACAAGCAACTGAGGCCCCTTCTTAACCTTCCTTAGAGGAGTTAGTGAGGCAAATGACCTTCCAGAATATGCAATTTCAGCAAGAGACAAGAGCCTCCATTCAGAGTCTGACAAATCAGATGGGGCAGATGGCTACTCAGTTGAACCAAGCTCAGTCCCAAAATTCTGACAAATTGCCTTCACAAACTATGCAGAATCCGAAGAATGTGAGTGCCATCACCTTAAGGTCTGGCAAGCAAATTGAAGTGTCTCCGCCAGTAGCAGCACCTGCACCTAAACCTGTAAAGCTTCATTCTACACCTGAAAAAGAGGATGAGCTAGCTGCACAAAAGAGAAAGCTTCTTGATCATGAGGGAGCTAACAAAAATTTTCATGCAGGTGGACCTTCTTCTAGTAGTTCTGACTTGCAGCAGCCTCTTATCCCTCTTCCATTTGAACCTAGAGGAATTCCAAACAAAAAGATGGAAGAAGTGGATAAGGAGATCTTGGAGACCTTCAGGAAAGTATAGGTGAACATACCTCTGCTAGATGCCATCAAGCAAATTCCAAGATATGCCAAGTTTCTAAAGGAGTTGTGCACCCACAAAATGAGACTCAAAGGCAATGAAAGGATTAGCATGGGCAGAAATGTATCAGCATTGATAGGTAAATATGTTCCTCACATTCCTGAGAACTGTAAGGACCCAGGTACTTTCTGTATACCTTGCATTATTAGGAACAACAAATTTGAGAATGCCATGCTAGATCTAGGAGCATCAGTCAATGTCATGCCTCTGTCCATTTTTAATTCTTAATCTCTTGGACCTTTGCAACCTACGGATGTGGTGATTCAATTCGCAAATAAAAGTGTTGCTCACCCCACAAGTTTCATAGAGGATGTGTTGGTTCGGGTTAGTGAACTTATTTTTCCTGCTGATTTTTATATTCTTGATATGGAAGAGGGATTTTCTCGTGGTTCAGTTTCAATTATTTTAGGCAGGCCATTTATGAAAACAGCCCGAACCAAGATAGATGTTTATGTTGGCACATTGTCTATGGAATTTGGTGATATTGTTGTTCATTTTAACATTCTTGATGCCATGAAACATCCATCTAAGGATCATTCTGTTTTTCGTGTTGAGATACTTGATCAGATTGTTGATGATTATATGTTTGATTTTGATTCTCTTCATGGTAGGAAACATCCATTTTTATCTGATTTGTATACTTGTTATTCCTCATGCATTGAATCTGAATATGAGTTTGAATTTGATCTTGTATCTGATTTTTATGCTGAGAGTAAATTTGAATTTAAGTCTGGTTCTGATTTTCTGGGTGTTGTACCTCTTGATGTTGATTTTTTAGAGTCAGAATGCACTAACCATGTCACAGGAAGTACATATACTTCTGACATGCTTTATGAGGTACAGGCTGAAGAACCCTCCTCTTCTTCTCCTACCCTGGTTCCTCCCACTATGGATCCTCTTTTGATGCATGTTTGGATAGTCTGGATAGAGTTCTTAATAGATGCATTAAAACTAACCTTGTGCTGAATTTTGAAAAATGTCACTTCATGGTAGAACAAGGTAAAGTTTTAGGGCATATCATTTCCAGTAGGGGCATAGAGGTAGACCCTACAAAGATAGTTGTTATTTCACAATTGCCTTACCCCTCTTGCGTGCAAGAGGTTCATTCTTTTCTTGGCCATGCAGGGTTTTATAGGCACTTTATTCAAGGACTTTAGCAAAGTTGTCCTTCCACTATCCAAACTACTACAAAAAGAGGTGGAGTTTAATTTTGATGACCGATGCAAAGAGGCGTTTGATTGCCTCAAGCATGCGTTGACTACCACCCCTATCATTCAGGCACCTGATTGGACTTACCTACCAATTATGCATTGGGGGTTGTCCTTGCTCAAAAGATTAATTAACGTTCATGCTTAATGGACATGTGAGAGGGATTAATTGGTGTATGTGTTGCTTAATCTCATAATGACAGCCTTGTGTTTATTTTCGCTTAGTAAATCAATTTTGGGTTGGATTAAGTGGTTGAACTAATTAGGGATAAATTCTCATAACCTAGGATAAGAGACTTGCTTTTGAATCAAGGGGAAACAACATGTTTTAGTTCTGTTATCTTTTTAATACAAGTTTGCTTGCTGTTTAAATTACAAAAACAAACAAACCCCCCCCCCCCTCCCCATTTCGTTACTGTTTTATTATTATATGTTATGAACGTTTGTTTGATCATTGCTCACTGGGAGACGACCTAGGATCACGTCCTAGATACTGCATTTTAATGTTTATTTGATTCGGGTACGGCTCCGATCAGTGACCGAAGGGTCATCCAGGTTCTAGCAATTCTTTTTAATATAACCAAAATTAATGGTTGGGCTTAGAGATTCAAAGGTCAGAGAATCAGATGTGACTCCTCGAGCCTTGCACATGGCAGTAATCAAGGATGGAAAACCTAGCCTCGAGGAGTCATGTTGTGCGATGAGAGAAATCTGACCTGAGATGAGGGATCCCAAGTTCATATCCATCTGCATTACAAGCCCGTAGATTATCTTAGCCCTATCCAAAGTAATATCTGAAGTGTGAGATGTCGGGACTAAGTTAGAAAAAGATAGAACACTCAAGCTCTGGGCTAGAGTTGTCAAATTCTTCCTCAAGATCTTCAGACGCAGCCCGTTTGCATTCAGCTCAAATCCCCTCCCAAGGATACATAGACGGGCTACAAGCTCTTGAGGAACAGGCCTCAAATTAGAAAACCTAGAGTAGGCAGACAAGCTTTCCCCTTCCTCTATGACCACTGGTGTCTTCGAGAAGGTGTTGAGGGTGCCAATATCAAATTTAATTAGGTGCCCTCGCACCCTCACCTGCTTAGGCGATTTGTCTTCAGGGTCATAGAGGTTAGCATAAATTCTTTAAGAATAGGAACATCAATGCTTCCCACTGAGAAGTTAATGAGCTACTTATGCCAATTCCTCCTCTCAATTTCTCTCCTGAATTAATCAAATTCTGTGATATACAACTTCACATTCCTTTCAGAAAGGATCTTCCAGCCAAGGACATTATCTGCATAGCGGTCCCAGGCATCTTGGGATACAAATCTTGATCTATCACATCGTGCCTAGGACACTAAAGCTGGTGCTTTTCTCTTACGAGAAGCCATCTGCAAAACAAAAGAATCAAATCAAAATATTAGACAGGAATTATTCAAATTGAAAAACGTAAAATAAAACTGAAATTAAGATTGGGCGCTTAGCGCTACAGATGCGCTTAGTGCGCCTTATGAATTTTACTCATGAGCTAAGCGCGATAGACACGCGCTTAGCGTGTGAACACAAAAAATATTTTTTCTGTAGAATGGGCTTAGCGAGCAGGCTCGCTAAGCGCAATTCCACAAATTTTTAAAACAGAGAAAGATTAGCGCTAAGTGCGGCGAGGCGCGCTTAGCGCAACTACTAAACTAGACAGCACATGCTTAGCGAGTAGGCTCGCTAAGCCTAATTCTAAGAAATTTAAAAATAGAGACGTAATAGCGCTTAGCGTGACATGCACGCTCTGCGCCCAACAAAAACACAAAAATCCTAAGTGTCTGATACATAGTACTCGCTTAGCACACAGCCGCGCTAAGCGAGTTCAACAGATAACTCAACAGAGAAGATGAGCGCGCTTAGCGCGACAGTTGGGCTTAGCGCGTTCATCTGGAAATCTAGAATCTTCAACAAAAGTGATGAACTCGCTTAACACAGCAAGGCGCTTAGCACATTCATCGTGATTTCCAAAAAACTAGGGGCTTCTCACCCCTTCTCATAGGCCCTTATTGGGCCATCAACCCTAATCAAAACACATACATTGTGACTACAGTACAAACCTAAAGCTATTCTAACTTACAACTAACCTAACACTAAGCATAAACAAAAATTGTACCTAACAATCACTAAGTTATCTATCCTAAGGTTGAAAACTTAGAACAAAAATGAAGTAAAGTAAAGAAACTTACTTGGATTGTGTAGATGAATGCAAAGAAGAGCAAAGGTGCAGGAATGCAGGGAGATGAAGCAAGGTGAGGGCAGATGCAGTGAGGCCTTAATGCACAACAAGAGTGAAATGGTACTTATAAACCCCCTTTTTCAACACTAAACATGCGCTTAGGGCGAACAACAACTCATTTAGCGCGTAAAGGAAATGGCACTTAGCGCAAGGGTTGCACTTAGCGCATGGACCACAAAAAATTTTCTAAGTTATTTTTCTGTCCATCTCTTCACAAAACTTATAAACCCCCTTTTTCAATACTAAACATGCTGAAAACACACAATCACAAGCAATCTAACTGAACTAGAATGCAAGAAAAACAAAATTAAAAAGGGTTGGGTTGCCTCCCAGTAAGCGCTCGTTTAACGTCAATAGCTTGACGCATAGTTCTTTGTTATTCTTGGAAGGATAAAACAGTGGTTAATCTTTCAATAGTTCCACCATGGTACAACTTTAACCTTTGTCCATTCACTACCCATGTTCTGTCTGGATCCTTGGATTAAGGATCACAAAGCTCTACTGCTCCATATGGTCTGACTTTGTTGATGGTAAATGGTCCGGACCATTTAGATTTGAGCTTCCCAGGGAACAATTTCAGCTTTGAATTGAATAGTAGCACGTGTTGTCTTGGTTGAAAATTCTTCTTTAGTAGTTTTTTATCATGGTAAGTTTTAACCCTCTCTTTATACAGCCTTGAAGATTCATATGCAGTCAATCTCATTTCTTCCAACTCCAATAGTTGTAGCCTCCTTTGCTCTCTAGATGCGGCTTCATCAAAGTTCAAAAATTTTAAGGCCCAATAAGCTTTATGTTCCATCTCCACAGGTAAGTGACAAGACTTGCCATAAACCATTTGAAACAGCGATAAGCCTATCAGAGTCTTAAATGCTGTTCTATATGCCCATAAAGCATCATCCAGTTTGCGTGACCAATCCTTCTTAGTAGAGGCCACAGTCTTTTATAAAATCTTCTGCAATTCCCTATTTGACACTTCTGCTTGTCCATTGGTCTGAGGGTGATAGGGTGATGCTATCTCGTGTGTTACATTATATTGCTTCAACACCTTCCGTAACTGATTATTGCAAAAATGTGTGCCTCCATCACTGATTAAAATTCTTGGTACCCCAAATCGTGAAAAGATGTTTTTCTTTAGAAACTTCACTACAGTCTTGGCATCATTATGTGGGGTAGCCACTGCTTCAACCCATTTAGACACATAGTCTGCAGCTACTAGAATATATTCATTTCCAAAGGATGAAGTGATGCAATCCTCTCTAGGAAGGGACCAGTTACTAGGGCCATGAGCAAGAGGCTCCAAGAGGATTGGGCTAGAGCTACTAAAGAAGGCCCTAGGATTCTCATGAACCTTAGGGTAGACTTTTTAGCCCATGGGTCAAGGTTGGATCCACTATTTTTTGTAAATATTAGAATAGGTTTTTCCTTCTTTTGGGCCTAGTATTTTGGCCATTCTAGTAGTATAGGGTTTTAGCCTTGTATTTCAGGGCATTTTGAGTAGTCTTTGTAGTAGGAACTTTTTTTTGTATTTTCATGTATTTTTGGAATGGGGGTGAGTTTAGCTATTATAGGGGGGTGTGTAGCTAAGCTCTAGCTTCTCATCTCAAGGAGGTGAGCTTAGGTATTAGAGAGGTGTGTGTAGCTAAGCTCTAGCTTCTTTACAAATCTTCTCAAGGAAGCTTCTCAAGGAGGTGAGCTTAGTTATTAGAGGGGTGTGTGTAGCTAAGCTGTAGCTTCTCAAGGAAGTTTTCTCAAAGAAGCTTCTCAAGGAAGTTTTCTCAAGAAAGCTTCTCAAGGAAGCTACCTAGTCTATAAATAGAAGCATGTGTAACACTTGTTGTAACTTTGATGAATGGGAGTCTTGTGAGACACAACTCAAAGTTCAACTTCTCCCCCTCTTTTCCTCCTTCAATTTCGTGCTCCCCCCTCTCTCTTTCTCTCGCTCTTTCTTTTCCTCCATTGAAGCATCCTCTCCAAGCTTCTTATCCAAGGCACATTCTTGGTGGCGAAGCTCCTTCTTCCATGACTTATTCCCTAGTGGATGGTGTCTCCTCTCACCTCTTCTCCTTTATCTTCCGCTGCATCTCCATGGTGGAAAATTAACATTGAAGGACCTCATTGAAGCTCAAAGATCTAGCCTCCATAGAAGCTCCACAAGCAAGCTTTCATCACAAAGGGAAAGGGCCTACAAAATCAATCCCCCAGCAGTCAAAGGCTTCAACCTCCAGAATATTTTGTAGAGGCACTTCATTCCTTTTTGAGATGTTTCCCATCCTCTGACATTGATCATAATACAACACATGCCAAAAGAACCCAGATTGCAAAACTTTAGTTGTTGTCTTATCTCCATCATAATGGCCGCCACAGAGTGAGTTATGACAATGCCATAATACGTTCTTGGCCTCCTCTTTTGTCACACATCTTCGGAGAAGGTTATCAGCTCCTATCTTGAAAAAGTGAGGGTCATCCCATATGTAAAATCAAGCATCATGTAGGAATTTCTTCCTATGCTGCCAAGTTAAGTCCTTAAGGATGATTCCTGCTGCTTTGAAGTTGGCCATATCAGCAAACCAAGGTCTTTCATTAACCATGAACAAGGATTCATCAGGAAATTCATCTCTAACCTCTGCTTCTTTTGAATTGACTTCCTCATTAACCAATCTTGACAAATGGTCTACTACAACATTTTTAGATCCCTTCTTATCCCGAATTACCAAATCAAATTCTTGAAGCAACAAAACCCATCTTATCAATCGAGGTTTAGAATCAGCCATGTTGAGCAAATATTTAATTGCTGCATGGTCAGTGTAGATGATGACTTTCGATCCCACCAAGTAAGATCTGAACTTTTCTAGTGCATAGACAATTGTCAGCATTTCTTTTTCAGTGGTAGCATAGTTAACCTGTGCATCATTCAAAACTTTGCTAGCATAATAGATAACATGAAAGATTTTTCCTTTTCTCTGACCAAGCACAACACCTATGACATAGTCATTCGCATCACACATTAATTCAAACTCTTGCCCTCAATCTAGTGCTATAAGCATTGGAGTAGATACTAGTATGATCTTGAGATCATTAAATGCTTCCACACATTCTTCATTAAACACAAACACAACATCCTTGTTCAATAGATTGTTGAGTGGTTTGGCGACTTTTGAGAAATCTTTGATGAATCGCCTGTAGAACCTAGCGTTTCCTAAAAAGCTTCTCACTCCCTTGACATTTATTGGAGAAGGAAGTTTCTCAATAACATCAATCTTAGCCTTGTCCACCTCAACCCCCCTCACTAAAATTTTATGTCCTAACACTATGCCTTCTTGTACCATAAAGTGACATTTTTCCCAATTAAGCACCAGATTAGACTCTTCACATCTCTGTAATACTCTTTCTAAATTCGATAGATAGCAATCAAAAGATGAACCAAAAATAGAGAAATCATCCATGAAAACTTTAATACATTTCTCCACCATATCAGAAAAAAATTTCATCATGCACCTCTGAAACGTAGCTGGAGCATTACAAAGACTAAAAGGCATACACCTATAAGCGAACACACCAAATGGGCAAGTGAAAGTTGTCTTCTCCTGATCTTTGGGATTTACTGCAATCTGATTATAGCCAGAGTATCCATCCAGAAAAGAGTAAAATGATTGCCCTGCAAGTCTTTCAAGCATCTGGTCCATGAAGGGAAGTGGATAATGGTCCTTTCGAGTGGCATTATTCAATTTCTTGTAATCTATGCACATCCTCCACCCGGTGATAGTCCTTGTGGATATTAGTTCATCTTTCTCATTTTTAATCAGTGTCATGCCTCCCTTCTTGGGAACAACCTGCACAGGGCTAACCCACGCACTATCTGAGATAGGATAAATTAGTCATGCTTCCAGCAATTTGAGTACTTCCTTGCACACTTCTTCTTTCATCACTGGATTCAGTCATCTTTGGGGCTGCCTCATGGGCTTGTAATCAGCTTCCATATTAATTTTGTGCATGCAGTAAGACGGACTGATCCCTTTCAAATCAAAGATGTGCCATCCAATTGCTACTTTGTGTTTCTTCAAAATCTGCACCAGTTGATCCTCTTCTTCCTTCTTCGAGGAGCTGCTAATTATGACTAGTTTGGCTTCATTATCCTCCTAATATACATACTTCAAGTGTGCTGGTAGAGTCTTCAATTCCACTTTAGGCTTTCCTACTGGGTTGCTGTTTTTCAATTCTTCAAACACAATATTCCTAATAGAATTTTCTCCTGCACCATCTAACTCCTCAATACAAGCCTTCACTTCATCTTCCTCCTCTTTAGTCAGATATTCTGCATGATTATTCAGTGCTTTTTCCAAAGGAGACTGTAGTACCATGGCTGTTGCTACTAATTCTATCTCCCGTTCTACCTTATCCACATCAAAACAGGCCTTTTGATCACTTGAGTGCTTGATTGCTTCAAATAAGTCAAATGAAATTTTCTGATCATCCACACTCAGTTCTAATTTACCTTTCCCCATATCTACTACACAATTGGCGGTGGACATGAAAGGGCATCCCAAAATTATGGGAATTTCAAGATCCTCCTCTATATCCATAACCACAAAATCTACAGGGACAGTAATATGTTTGACCCAAACTAGAACATCCTCAATCACTCCATAAGGTCTGGTGATGGAGCGATCTACTAACTGTAAAGTCATCCTAGTAGGCATTATCTCCAACTCTCCAAGTCTCTAGCACATGGAAAGCGGCATTAAATTAATACTAGCTCCCAAATCAATAAGAGCTTTGCCAATAGAAACTTCACCTATAGAACAAGGTATAGTGACGCTGCCTAGATCTTTATGTTTTGGTGGAAGGATACGTTGAATTACGGCACTACAATTTCCTTCTACAATGATGTTGTCACTATGGGCGTACTTGTTCTTCCTAGTTAGCATGTCTTTCAGAAATTTAGCAAAGAGTGGCATTTGTTGTAGAGCTTCTCCAAAGGGCATGGTAATTTCTAGCTTCTTGAAAATATCCATAAATCTAGCTAGATGTCTTTCTTTGTCTTTCCTAGAAGGTACCAAAGGATATGGTACTTCTCTCCCTTCACCTGAAGATGCTTCTTTCTTTTTCTTTCTAGCACACTCACTCTTGCTTTTTCTCTTCTCTTCTTTTCTCTCCTTTTCTTTTTCATTTTTCTCATTTTTTTATTTTCTTCTTCTTTTTCTTTTTCATTTATTTCTTTTTCACTCAAAATTATTGGTGTCTCTCTCATCTGTTCATCCTCTTCTTCTTCTTCTTCTTCCTCTATAAGTTCACAAAAGGGTTGCACTAGTTCAGGTGCTGGTTCAATTACTAGCTGTTGTTTGTCATCCTCCACCATTTTCTCCTTCTTCTCCTCCTCCTCCATAGTTACCTTCCTTCCTCGGGCCATCACAGCCTTGCATTCTTCTTTTGGATTATGCTTAGTGTTAGCTCCAAAAGTACTAGAAGATTTTTCTGCAAGTTGTTTGGCTAGCTGCCCTACCTGAACCTCTAGATTTTTTATGGCTGACTCTGTGCTCTTATGATTTGTCAATGACACCTGCATAAACTGAGCAAGAGTTTCTTCCAGCTTTTTTGTTCTCTCAGATAAGCTAGGCCCTTGCTGCTATGGCTTGTTAGGTGGCCCACCCTAGTCTTTATTAAACTGATTACCAGGGTGAGTTCTCCATTGATTATGCTGTTGGTAAGGTTGGCCTTGTTGAAATCCAGAAAATCCACCTGCATTAAAATTTTGTCTAGGCTGGTTTCCCATGTAATTAACTTCATAAGATGTTTCTTCAATGGGAATACGCAAGCCTGACCCATGAGCTCAACCACAAAGTGTGCAAACTATAACCTACAAGACAGATGAAGGTAAAGGTTGACTAGCATGCAATTGAGTTGGCAACTTACTTAGTGTTTCAGTTAAAGCTTCAAGTTGCTTGGACAACAACTTATTTTGGGCCAACAAGGCATCTTATGATGAAAGCTCCAATAAGCTCTTCTTGGTAGGAATATGAACTCTATCATGCAAAATTACATTATCACTGGCAGCCATATTTTCAATTAAGTCCATGTGTCGCAACCTATCCTTTATCAGAAGGGCAACACTAGGGCTCACGGGTGCGTCTTCCAATGAAGGAAGGCGCGCGGAGTCGCTACCAATGTTTATTCGAGGAAAACGTCAGAAAAACCGGAAAGGTGTGGTCTACAAACTTTAAGTGTGAAAGGTTCGGGAGTTGTTTTTACGCACAGGGAAGGTATTAGCACCCCACGCATCCATCACAAAGGACGACAACCTTTAATCAAATGTGCAATATCATGTCTTCAATTTGTTTTACTTTCCCCTTTTTTACGTTTTATGTCTTTTATGCCTTTTGTATTTTTTTATCTTTTTGTGGTCGACAAGGGTGTTTCCCTCGTTCCTACGAATCCTCAATTGCGATGACGAAATCAGACCTACGTAGTTCTTTGAGAACTAAACATTGGTTAAATTGTTTTTTAACCTTTTTCGCAAGATATATTTTAACCAAACAAAAGTCGTTTAAGGCGTTGGACCATTAACGATCTCTTGGGGTGGTCGACAAAAGCGGGGCTTTTGCACCTACGTATCCTCAATTGCGATGAGGAACTCAGGCCTACGTAGTTCTTGCAAAAGCGGTTGCTTCCTCCTTAAGCAACCCAGCTTCAAAAATGATCTGGAAGGGCCTAAATTTGAAAATTTGAAAATTGCTATTTGCACCCCATCTTGAGAAGTTCACCCCCTTTTTTGTAATTTATGGAAACCTTACGGAGCATATAGGACTTGATTTTCCTCTTTTTTCTCTTCCCTTTCACCAATATTAAGTGATATATGCTTACCCAAGGTTTTCGGAAATTTTACGGAAGCATTACGGAAGTCCTAGAAGCCCCGAAAACCATTTTTCAAAAATTTTACGGACCTTGCCGCCCAGTTGCTTCCTCCTTAAGAAACACAACTTCGAAAATGTCCCGGAAAGGCCTAGATTTGAATTTCTATTTACACCCCTATTTTGAGAAGTTCACCCCCTGTTTTTGTGTTTTTGGCTGTTTTCTTTCTGAAACCTCACGAAACTTTACGGATTCCACCGTGATGAGTGTTAAGCCTTCCAAAGCGATCAACAATGGTTTCTGGATGAAATTAGAGTGTAACAGTTTATTTACACACACCCCACTTTGCTAAATACACTCCCATTTTTGTGTTTTTCACCGGTTTCTTCCCGAAACATCTTGGAACTTTACGGATACCACAACGATGGGTGTTAAACAATTTAAGGTGGTCAAGCGAAGGTCGCATGCCAACAAATAATGGTCCCCGAATGAAATTAGGGTATGACACCTGTGGAAGCAATGCCTTCCAAAGATTATTTTGATGATGCCAAAGAATCAAGAGTTAAGCAAATTCCAAAGATTCAAGAATCAAATTTCAAGAAACAAGATTCAAGATTCAAGAATCATGTTTCAAGAATCAAGATCAAGATTCAAGAATCAAGAGAAGACTCAATCAAGATAAGTACTAAAAAAAGTTTTTCGATAACATTGAGTAGCACAAGAAGTTTTCACAAAATCATTACCAAAGAGTTTTACTGTCTAGTAATCGATTACCAGAAGGTAGTAATCGATTACCAGTGTTTTAAAATGTTAAGATTTCAAATTTCAAGAGTTACAACTTGTGTTTAAACATTTTCAAATCATTTTAAACTTGTGTAATCGATTACACAATATTTGCAATTGATTGCCAGAGCTTCTAAACGTTTTAATTTTCAAAATTTAAAATGAAGAGTCACATCTATTGATGTGTAATCGATTACACCTTAATGGTAATTGATTACCAGTGACTGATTTTGAAAAATAAATTTCCAAAAGTCAAAATTCTTCAAATGACTTGTTTCTGAAGATTTTTTCAAAAGTCACAACTTTTTAAGTGACTAGTTTTAAAGAAATTGCCAAAAGTCACAAACTTTGACTTGAGTCATCAAGAGATTATAAATATGTGATCATGGCATGAATTTAATTATCATCTATCTTTCAATCTTTTTTCATCATCTCTCAACATTTTTCAATCAATCTTTCAAAATCTTTCGACTCTTTCTATAGAATTTTCTGATTCATTTTCTCTTCATTTTTCTTAAAGTTTTTGTTCAATACTTTCTCTTTCAAGAAAAGTTCTTTGATCAAAACCTTGTGCTATTAATCTTTTTCATTCTCTTCTCCCTTTGCCAAAAGAACAAAGGACTAACTGCCTGAATTCTTTTGTGTCTCTCTTCTCCCTTACAAAAGATTCAAAGGACTAACCGCCTGAGAATTCTTTTGATTCTTCCCTCCCCCTTAAGCAAAAGATTACAAAGGACTAACCACCTGAGATATCTTTTGTTTCCCCTTACAAAGATTCAAAGGACTAACCGCCTGAGAATTCTTTGTCCCAACACATTGGAGGGTACATCCTTTGTGGTACAAGTAGAGGGTACATCTACTTGGGGATTGTTATACTGAGAACAAGAGATGCTACATCTCTTGTGGATCAGTTCAAGTGGAGGGTACATCCACTTGGTTATTCAAAGAGAACAAGGGAGGGTACATCCCTTGTGGATCTTTGCTTGAAAAGGATTTTACAAGGTTATTGGAAATCTCAAGAACCGGTGGTTGCTTGGGGACTGGATGTAGGCACGGTTTGTGGCCGAACCAATATAAATCTTGTGTTTGTCTTCCTCTTCCCTACACTCTTTAATTTTCGTTGTGTACTTTTAATTATCGCTTTTACTTTTGGTTAAGTTTCTATTTCTGTTTTTTACTTTCTTAACTTAGCAGTAAAAGCCTAATAGAATTTAGTAACATTAAGAAGGTTAAATTTTTAATTAGTCAAGGCACATTAATAATTAATTCAACCCCCCCTTCTTAATTATTCTGAGGCCACTTGATCCAACAACACCATGGCTTCTTCAGGTGTCTTCAACTTAATTTTTCCTCCCGCAAAAGCGTCGAGTAACTGCTTTGACTGCGGCCATAACCCATCAATGAAGATGTTCAACTGTATAGGCTCTTAAAAACCCTGAGTGGGAGTTTTCCATAGCAAGCTACGGAATCTTTCTAATGCCTCACTCAAAGATTCATCGGGAAATTGATGGAATGAAGAAATTACAACTTTTCCCTCTCCAGTTTTAGATTCTAGGAAATATTCTTTTAGAAACTTCTCAACAACCTCATCCCAGGTCTTTAAATTGTTGCCCTTGAATGAACACAACCATCTCTTGGCCTCCCCAGATAAAGAAAATGAAAACAGACTAAGCTTAATAGCATCTTCAGGTACACTGACAAGCTTGACAGTATTACAAATCTCAATATACGTTTCCAAGTGTGAGTATGGATCTTCATTTGGTAAACCATGAAACAAATTGTTTTGTATTAGTTGTATCAATAAAGGTGGGTAAGTTAAGTTTTGTGCCTGAACCTCTAGCCGCGCAACACTTGAGAAATATTACGACACCGAAGTACTTGAGTGATTTCCAAGGTCACACTGGTTAGGTTGCTCTTTAGCCATGACTTCGGCTTCAAATTCTGTTGTTTGAGATTCCCTGGATGTAGGTGAATTAGAAGATGATGACTCAGAAAAGTGAGCCTCTTCAAGGATCGATGCTACTGTTCTGTCGTGCAAAAGCTTTCTTTTTCTCTTTGCGTTGTTTCTTCTAAAAGTGGCTTCAATATCTAAATCAAACGGAACCAATTCACCTGCTGAAGATCTATGTATGCAAACACTAACAGGAACAACAATTAACCAATTAAAGAAGAAAATAAATTCTGAACTAAACAAATATTAACAAAAAAATTAATAAATCAAAGAATAATTAATTAATGCCTTCAAACTGAACTAAACTTTCCAAATGGAAAAAGTTCCCTGGCAACGACACCAAAATTTACTTGTCCGACCATAATACTTGTTTACTCCCTCTTCCAAATTGGTATTACTTGTTTTTATATAGGAGTGGTCTTACCGACAAGTGCACCCGGTCGCCAAGTAAAATAATTAAAATGGAATGAACCGAGTATCGAACACAAGGAACTTGTTCATTTAGCAAAGTTTTGTTAAGTAAGCAGGCATTAGCAAACAGAAATTAATGATTGAGAATTAAAGCAAAAGTATGTTCTATCTTGAGTAAAAGCAATAAACGAGAACAAGTGTGAAAACAGATATCTAAAGGCGTTGGGTCCTCCTACTGTGTAAGTTGATGCAATTAAAGATGTTTTTCTAATTAAAGATGTTCATGTGTTCTATGTTGAGGACAAAAATACCAAAAACCGATTCCTCCAGCGTTTGGACTAATTTAAATCAAACTTCGTTCGCAGATCCCTCTTGTTGAACTTAGCCTAATTTAAATAGCATTATACTCACAGCATAATAAAGAAAACTAAAACCCTGCACACTATCCCTAGCAATGCAGTTATTCAGTCCCTGCTCTACCAAGTTCTAAGGAAATAGTGCATTTCCCAATGCTAAAGTCCCTAACAGCACACACAAATGGGTGATCAAGCCACAAGCATGCATACAATAAGCATAGATAGAAGTAGTGAACACGTAAAACAACCTTAATTAGATATGAAAAAGAGGTTACATCATCTACTCAATAAGAATCCCCAACTGAGGGTCTTAGCCTTTCATGGCAAGGAAGCTCCTTTTACACTGAAGAAGAGGAATCAAGAGAAATTGCTTGCTTACAAAGGAGTGGGGATGTTTCCTCCACCTCTAGGAATCTCACAATCTCTCAAAAACTCACTAATCTCTCTAAAAGATAAAAAATTTGCCCCTTGCTCTGCTCTATGCTCTCTGAAATTCACACTCTTCAGGTCTCTCTCTTGTGTAAAGTTCTCTTTTTGGCACTCCTTTTAATTCTGTGCAAATCAGGCTTAAAAAGGGCTTCCTGGTCTCAACGTCACACTTAGCGCGAGTAAGTGAATTTGAGCTTAGCGCCAATCTCGCGCTAAGCGTGGAAAGCGACAGACGACTCGCTTAGCGAGTTGATAGCGCGCTAAGCGCGTGCTTGTGAAGCAGATGCCTTTCCAGATTCGCCTTTACTCGCTAAGCGTGTTGGTGCTGGGCTTAGCCGTTGATGCGTGCTAAGTGCATTGAGCTCGCTTAGCGCGATGACTCCTTTGGCACTTCTTCAAAATAGCTCCTTTTTGCCTGAAATTAAAGAAAATTTAACATTAATTCCAGGTAAAGAGGTTTCTACTAAGCAGAGATCAAAACAAAGCAATTTTATTTTCAATCCTAGCAAAAAGAAACATAAATTGGGAGATTTATATACATTTTGGAAAACTTTTCTATACAAAAGTTAGTCGTAAACAACGACTAACAATTCCCCTATGTGTTTTCTTAGAAAAAAGACTCTTGATTCGTTCAGATTTTGAGAAACACTTTTCAATAGAGTCTTCTAAAAGAATAACATTGCAATAAGTCTGAAGATTGAATTTGATCAAAGAATCATTCATTTTAACATCATGTTTTGATCATCTAGTGAAGAAATATTTGAAGATTAATGATGTACACATTTCATATGTATTCAATCCTTCATCTTTTAATCTTTTAGAGTGTTGTTTTTGGTTTAGGTTATCAGGGATGTTGGAGAATTGATAGGGTTTCAATTCTAGATCTTTTCTTGTAGGGTTCAAGAAAAATATTTGTTTTCTATTAGATAATTGTATGTGCACAGTGTTTGTACTAGTGTTCTCTATACAGTGGAGGTTCTAAGAGAACTTAGAACAAACTGGATGTATGTCCGAATTAAACTGAACCAATATAAACTCTTGTGTGAATCTCTTATTCTCTATCACTCAGTGTTTTGTAATCATCTTGGAATTGGAATTGATTTCAAAGGGTCATCATAAAAGTTTGTTTTCTAAAAATCTTTTGAAGAAATTATGATTGATTTAAACAAGTTTTTTAATTGGTGTTAAGAACAAATTGGTAAAGATTTTGAGAGAATCTATTAAACCCCTCCTTCTAGATTATCATCCTCATCCAACAAATAGTCTTGCATCATATAGACCTGCATAAGCATAAATGCAATACTAATTAGTTGTGATAATTAAAAAATACATGATCTTTTGCAATTAACAATTCTAAATAAAAGGGCAAAAATTAAATAATCTATTACAATTGAGAATAATATTACCTAAAAGGTTAACCATTTTTCTTGCAAGTCCTAATGTTGTCATCATGTTGTCCACATTCATGGCATTCTTTCCTTTTGACTAATGACTTATTGAGTGATATTTCGAGCCCACTCTTAATTCTACCAATTTGAGTCACTTTTTGCACATCCTTTTTTCTCCCCTTTGTTTGAGATATGTGTGGGTCTCCAAGAATCAATTATGGTGCTTCACTCTCCTTCTCCATTGTGCAACATTGGTTCCCATTTGTGGGATTTATTATGAAAGAGGCATGTTGTCAGCATCCTTAAAAATTATTTGCATTGAAATTGTTGACTTTTGAGTACAGGCAAATTGTAAAATAATGAACTTGTATATCTCCTCTGATTCTTCAACAAGATCAACTAATGTGTTTTCTTGTTGTTGGGCAAGCATCCTTCTTAAAATTATGGGTGTAGTGGACGGATAAGCAAAGTTATCTTCGGTATAATTGACTTCAAGACCTTTGTCAGCATCCTTACTCGACGTTTCAAAACAAAATGATTAGGAATTTCAAAAATCCCTTTTTCATGAAAAATCATCAATATTTGTATGCATAATATCCCCCAAAAACTCAAAAAAGTTGGTAGCCGCATTTACCAATCCTTGAGTCCAATTCTATATCAACAGTAAATGTATCTCGGACATCATAACAACTAGACACTTGGTAGACATAACTAGGCTCATCTCTTTTAATCTTTTTCTTAGTGTACTGGTTGATCTTCCCAAACACATCTTGAAATTTTCAAAAAATATTCCTTGTATAAACAAACGCAGCATGTTGCTCAAGTTTAGACCCAGTACTCAAAATACGAGATTTGTGCCTAGATTCATAATCTTCCCTTTTTTTTTCTACCTCTAATTAGTTATCAATCGCTTTTTCAAACCTCAACACAAATTCTTGGAGGGTTGTTGTTGCCTGAAAAAAAGAATCAAAAAAAGCATTCGTACTCTTGCTTGTCTAAGTAGTATTTATCTCAGGAAAAAATGTACTCCTATTATAAGTAGGTACTCATGATTCTCTAATCCTGTATAACCCTTCAATCCATTCATTTCCTTCCAATTTATACTCAATCATTAAGTGCTTCTATTCCTCTTCAAATATTTGAATACTAGGTGAGTCTCAAATGCATCTTTTAAGGTCACTTTTGAAAACAGATCTTTTATGATATATTTGAGCTAACTTCTCAGGAAACTTCTTCCTAATGTGCCACAACCAAAGGGGATGACGTGTCTGATCGAGGCCGTACCCGAATCAAATAAACATTAAAATGCAGTAACTAGGAACAGATAGTAGGAAATAGTAACAAATTGGGGGGGGGGGGGGGGGGTTGTTTGCTTTTGTAAATTAAACAACGAGTAAAATTGAATTAGAAATTATCAGAATTAAAATACATTGCTTCCCCTTGATTCACAAGCAAGTCTCTTATCCTAGGTTGCGAGAATTTATCCTTCATCAGTTCAACCACTTAATCCAACCCTAAATTAAATTACTAAGCAAAATTTAACATAAAGTATTCATTATGTGATTAAGCATCACACACACCAATTACTCGTAAACGATCATTAAGCATGAACGAAAATTAAGCACAGAGACAATTAATCAAGCACTAAGCATGCATGAATTAATAGCAACAAATTCAGAGTAATTAGTGAAGAAGAAAAACTGAACAGAATTTAACAGTAATAATAGAACCTCAAAGAGAATTGTGCTTGATCCTCAAGAGAAAACAACGCTGCGGACTTAGCCTTCCATTAATCCAATAGAGAACAAAATTTTATTGATAAAACTAAAAGTCTGAATTGGAATTTTAAAAAACAAAAATAAAAGAGAAATAGAAGAGAGTCTAAAACTAAAAACGAAAAATAGAAGAGAGAGCTAAACTAGAACCTTGGTGCTGTTATATAGTTTTTCAGCCCCAAAGCTTACAAATCTGTTCTAAATCCAAGCCCATAAGTAAAATTAAATCAAATCTAGATAAGATAAGATCTAGATGAAATAATATCTAGATGAGATCAAATCTAAATAATATCTAGATGAGATCAAATCTAAATAATATCTAGATAAGATAAGATCTAATTTTGTAGAATAAATTAGTCTGCCCTCTCTCAAGTGTCTAGGCTACTATTTACTCTCGAAGCACCCATGAAAACAAACACCACATAGACTTGGCAAAATTCTAAAATTGACAACAACTTGACAAACACATGCACATGAGGATCAAAAGGTCTTTAAAGGTTGTAATGGAGCCAAGGACAAGGTAGGGAAGAAAAATATGGAATAAGTAGCTAAATCCCAAAGGAATAGAGGAGCAATAGGGAATAAGTGGAAATTAAGCACAAGTAGTAAACCCAAACCCTCTAATATCAACAAAATCAACCAAGGCTCCCAAATCAAGTTCTCATATTGAGACCTTATTTATTCAACTTCACTTCTTTTCTTCTTTTTTTTTTTGAATAGTACGAAATTGCAGAATTTGCCGCAACTAAATTTTTTTTTTCATTTTTTTTTATTGATCAGTACGAAATTGAAGATTAAAGAAAGAACTAGGAAATATATATATACATCAAGCATGGCCAAAATAAAACATTAAGCATGGCCAAAAATCATATCTTCCAATGAAACATACCCCCCCCCCCCCCACACACACACTTATTCCCAGCTTATCCCGAAAACAATTCCAAAGCTCCAAAATTCCTTAACAGTAAGGTGATATCATGGTTTTTCACTTAAGGCATGTAATGAGCTTCAAAACAAAGAAAGGGGAAAATAGGCTCAAAGGGGCTATCAAAGGAATTAATTCAAGGTAAGTCCATTTGGCTAGAAGCTTATAAGAACGAAATTGCCTAAATCATTTCCAAATATGCATGTGAATTAGGAAGCATCAACAAGAATCAAGTCAAGGCTATTGTGCAAGCAATCAATGGGGCAAAACACACCAAAAGATTATGATGATGGATGGCTCAAATTCTCACAAAGGTAAACTTATCACTTTCAAATTGAGCTTTCAAAACTATCATGACATGTAAAGGAAAAACAAGGATTTCAAGTCACAAAATGTCAAGAGACTTTTATTTTCAAAACAATTACACATTACTTGAACATATCCTACAATTCAAAGACAAACATGCAAATTTAACACAACAAAATTAACAAATTTAAACTAGAACCCAACAAAATTAAACTAATTTAACACAACTAACAAAACAAAAACCAAAGAACCCCCCCCCCCGATACTTAAACTACACATTGTCCTCAATGTGGCACAATTAAAAGATTAAAAGCAATTAAACCATCAAATAGAATCGGACAAATGTAAGAAAAGTAAAGAAGGAGATAGGAAAGAAAAACTCCTTAAGTCATGGTAGAGGAAGAGTAGGGTGGAGTAAGGAAGCCTCTTCCACCACTACGTGCACTAAAGAAGGGTTTGTGAGGAATGGCTTAAGTCGGTGTCCATTGACCTTGAAGCTCTTGTTTGTGGAGTCGCTTTAGATCTCAACTGTACCATAAGGAAAAACATTAGTAACAACAAAAGGACCAATCCACTTAGACCTCAACTTACAACTCATGAGTCCAAGCTTAGAATTATACAATAACATTTTTTGCCCAACCATGAAGTCCTTCTTAATTATCATGCTATCATGGAACTTCTTGGTCTTTTCTTTGTAGAACTTGGCATTCTCGTAGGCTTCTAGGCGGATGTCATCTAACTCACTCAGTTGCAACTTTCTTTCCTCACCAGCTTGATCCATAGAGAAGTTGCATGTCTTCACTGCCCAGTATGCTTTGTGCTCAATCTCCACTGGAAGATGACATGCCTTTCCAAAGACAACCCGATAAGGAGACATTCCTATGGGTGCTTTGTAGGCAGTCCTATGTGCCCAAAGAGCATCATCTAACCTGGTACTCCAATCTTTCCTGCTTGGTTGCACAATCTTCTCTAAAATTCTCTTGATCTCCCTGTTAGAAATTTCTGCCTGTCCATTGGTTTGGGGGTGGTATGGTGTGGATACCCTGTGGACAACCCCATACTTTTTAAGCAAGGCATGCATTGATTTGTTGCAAAAATGGGTTCCTTGATCACTAACGATTGCTTTAGGTACTCCGAACCTGCAAAATAGATTAGATCTGACAAAATCTACAACAACTTTAGCTCTAGTGGACTTGGCTTCCACCCATTTTGAAACATAATCAACTGCAAGGAGAATGTAAACATAACCAAAAGATACAGGAAAAGGTCCCATGAAATCTATACCCCAACCATCAAACACCACACATAATAACATAGGTTGCTGAGGCATTTGTTGCGCCATGTAAGTGCACTTCCTGCTCTCTGACACTGCTCACAAGTGCTAGAAATCTTCCACGCATCTTTAAAGATGGTGGGCCAATAAAAGCCACAGTCAAGCACCTTGCGAGCTGTCCTTTGAACACCCAGATGTCCTCCCGGTGCGGAAGAATGATAGAATTGCAGGACTGAGTCAGTCTCATGATCTGGAATGCATCGTCTAATGACCTGATCACTGCACAATTTCCACAAGTAGGGGTTATCCCAAATAAAATGCTTAGCATCACTTTTAATTTTATCTTTTTGGGCCTTAGATGCTAAGGGAGGAAAAACAGAAGCAACTAAATAATTGACAATGTTAGCAAACCAAGGAGTAGAAAGAGAATCAGAAATACTATACAATATATATAAATGATTATGAGGGAAATCATCCCGAATGGGTGAGTCCTCATCAGACACATGTTCGATCTGACTCAAATGATCAGCAACTAAATTTTGTGCTCCATTCCTATCACAGATCTCCAAGTCAAATTCTTGGAGCCAGAGCATCCATCGGATCAACCTAGGCTTTGAATCAGCCTTCTGCAACAAGTACTTTAAAGCTGCATGGTAAGTATAAACAATAATGCGAGTACCAAGCAAATAAGAATGAAATTTTTCAAGAGCAAAAACTACGGCTAGTAGCTCTTTCTCAGTAGTAGTATAATTCGCTTGGGCAGCATCTAAAGTCCTTAGAGCATAATATATCACCCTAGGCAATTTATCAATTTTCTGAGCAAGGACAGCCCCCAATGCATAATTTGATGCATCACACATAAGCTCAAAAGGGGCTGCCCAGTCAGGTGCCTGGATAATAGGGGTGGTAGTCAATGCTCTTTTGAGGCAATCAAAAGCCTCTTTGCATTTATTATTAAAGTCAAACTCCACCTCCTTTTGCAACAAGTTGGATAGTGGAAGGGCTACTTTGCTAAAATCTCTTATAAAGCGCCTGTAGAATCCTGCATGACCAAGAAAAGATTGCACCTCTCGCACGCAGGAGGGGTAAGGCAATTGTGAAATAACAGAATTTTTTGCAGGATCTACTTCAATGCCCCTATTGGAAATAATGTGGCCTAAAACTATACCTTGCTCAACCATAAAATGACATTTTTCAAAATTTAGAACAAGGTTAGTTTCAGTGCATCTATTCAAAACCTTTTCCAGACTATCCAAACAAAAATCAAAAGAGGATCTATATACAGTGAAATCATCCATAAACACCTCTATGCAATTTTCTAAAAAATCACTAAAAATACTAATCATGCACCGCTGGAAGGTACCAGGGGCATTGCACAGGCCGAAAGGCATCCTCCTATAGGCAAAAGTGCCAAAGGGGCAGGTGAATGTGGTCTTTTCCTGATCCTCAGGAGCAATAGTGATTTGCATATAACCAGAAAAACCATCAAGGAAACAGTAGTGAGATTTACCTGCCAGGCGTTCAAGCATTTGGTCAATGAATGGCAGGGGAAAATGGTCCTTTTTGGTAACCTGGTTCAGCCTTCTATAGTCGATGCAGACTCTCCAACTGTTCTGCACCCGAGTAGGAATCAGCTCCTCCTTCTCATTTTGCCTCACAAGTTCTCCAAGGGAAGGTTGCGGAGGGGCCTCAACTGTTTGCTGTTTCTGGGGTTGTTGTTGTTGTTGTTGTTGTTGTTGTTGTTGTTGTTGTTGGATTGGTGGAGGAACGTATGGTTTGCTTGGGCCAGCAGCATTTTGAAAATAAGGTTGTTGTTGTTGCTATTGTTGTGAAGGATTCGACCATCTAAGGTTGGGATGATTCCTCCATCCGAGATTGTACCTGTTGCTGGATAGGTCATAGTTATTCTGTTGTGGCTGATTTTGCTGCTGAGGTTGAGGAGGTCTATTGTAGATGTTTGCAGCATAAGCTTCAGGTTGTTCAATTGCTTCAAATTGTTGCACAGAAGGGCAAAGGTTTGTGTGGTGGTCAGCAGAGGAGCATAAACCGTAGAGTCTGGCGACAGGTGCAGATTTTTTATTCATGGCCAGTTTGGTTACCAGGTTAACCAAGGCATCTAGTTTACCTTCAAGCTTCTTAGTCTCACCTGATGAAGATGAATTCGTGGCTTCTTCATGCACTCCTCTAATGACAATAGCATCATTTCTGGCACTGAATTGTTGGGAGTTGGAAGCCATCTTCTCAATTAAATTTCTGGCTTCAGCAGGGGTCATGTCTCCAAGGGCTCCACCACTGGCAGCATCTATCATACTTCTCTCCATGTTGCTGAGTCCTTCATAAAAATATTGGAGGAGAAGCTGCTCTGAAATCTGGTGGTGAGGGCAACTAGCACATAATTTTTTAAATCTCTCCCAGTATTCATATAGGCTCTCTCCACTGAGTTGTCTAATGCCTGAAATATCTTTTCTGATGGTCGTGGTCCTGGAAGCAGGGAATTTTTTTTCTAAGAATACTCTCTTGAGGTCATCCCAGCTCGTGATGGACCATGGAGCAAGGTAATATAGCCAGTCCTTCGCCACTCCCTCTAAAGAATGAGGAAAGGCCTTCAGAAATATGTGATCCTCCTAGACATGTGGTGGTTTCATGGTGGAGCAGACAATATGGAATTCTTTCAGATGCTTGTGTGGGTCTTCACCTGCAAGGCCATGAAACTTTGGAAGCAAATGGATCAGTCCAGTTTTAAGAACATATGGGACATCCTCATCAGGGTATTGGATGCACAAGCTTTCGTAGGTGAAATCAGGTGCAGCCAATTCCCTTAGAGTCCTCTCACGGGGTGGAGGGTGTGCCATATTCTCAGAATGTTCAAAATTATAATGCTCAATGTCATACCCTAATTTCGTCCGGGGACCTTTGCTTGATGACATACGACTTTTCTTTGGTCCTTGTGAGGTGCTTGGCACCCATCATTAGGCAATTTGTGAAATTCCAGGACATGTCGGAAAACCAAAAAAATATTGATGCACAATCCGTAACTTTCCGTGACACACCGGAAATCAAATGGAAGCATCGTTGCATAATTAAGTGAGGTTCCGTAACATTCCGTAAGTCAAAAAGGGGATGATTATGTAATCCGCAAGGTTCCGTAACATTACAGAAAGAAAACAAGTATCGTTACGAAATTCGTAAGTTTCCGTAACTTTACGAAAAAAGAATCACCAAAAAAAAGCAGAGGGGGTGAACTTAGTAAAAATGGGGGTGCAAATAGCACCCAGGCCCACTTGGGCCCTCCAGAAGATTCCTCCAGAAGGCTGTTGCTTCTGGAGGAAGCAACCTGGCTCGCCTGGGCGAGCTGGGCGGCAAGCACCTCCCCTATTTTGCTATAAATAGGGGAGGAAGTGAAGAAGAAAAGGGTTCAGCCCCTTAGGCACTTCTCTCTCTTTCGAATTTGCTTGGAAAAATTGTTTCCGTGAAGAAAATCTAAGCCGAGGCGCTTCCGAAACGTTTCCGTAACGTTTTCCGTGAGGAATTTCGCAAAGGTTTCAACCGTTCTTCGACGTTCTTCATTCGTTCTTCATTGTTCTTCGATCTTCAACGGGTAAGTACCTTGAACCAAGTTTTTCGATTCATTCTATGTACCCGTGGTGGTCCACATTGTGTTTTGTGTATTTTTATTCTCATTCCATTTACTTTTTATACCCCCTTTTGACGTGCTTAAGCCATTTTACTTAAGTCATTTCTCGCTTAACTTAAAAATAAAATAATTTTCCACCGAACGTTTGAATTGTATTATCCGTTAACTTCGGTTAAAATAGATTCCGACCGTTCGGTCGTGCCGTAACCACGTTGGAAATCAAAAAGAGATAAAATAATAATATAATAACAAAAATATACCTTTTAGTAAAATAAAGCGGAAAATCAATCGGACATTTTCTCTTTGGGATTTCTCATTCTTAATTGAATTGACTAATAACTAAGGTGAAACTAAGGCTAAAATCAACTCTCCTAGTCAAGCTCGTCCACAAAATAAGGTTTTTGAAGTTTGTCATTTCAATTTCTTACTAAGTAAAATGGGTCATTTTTAAGGTCCAACGCCTTAAAATGATCACCTCTTAAGTAAAAAAAAATCACTTGATAAGAAAGAACTACGTAGGTCTGATTTTCTCATCCCAAATTGAGGAATACGTAGGAGCAAAGGGAAACACCCTTGTCGACCACAAAAAAGAAAAAAATATAAAAAGGGTATAAAGGATATAAAGACATAAAAAGGGAACATAAAAATCAAAGTCACGTTTGCACATTCGATTAAAGGCTGCCGTCCCTTGGGACGGGCGTGTGGGGTGCTAATACCTTCCCCGTGCGTAAATACAACTCCCGAACCTTTCGCTTAAAAGTTTGTAGATCGCGTCTTTTCCGGTTTTTCCGACGTTTTCCTCAAATAAACGTTGGTGGCGACTCCGCGCGTATTCCTTTCGTGGAACACGCATCCCGCGAGTCTCGCGTCGCCCTCCCGCCGAAGGGTAGGTTGCGACACTCAAAATCACCAATATCAAAATTCTCAAAAGGTACTAAATGATGTCTAACTAATCTATGAAATGTCCTATCTATCTCAGGATCAAAGGGTTGTAAGTCAGATGGATTTCCTCTAGTCATACACTAAATTCAGCATGCACAACTAGTTGCTTTCTTATGCAAGTAACAGTGTAGGCTTGAACTACAGCTACCATTAAATGATATCCAAATGACTTGAAATTTTTTGAGCAACCTTATAAAATGATGAGAAGATAGCACAAAAAATTTCAAATGAAAATTCGAAGTCTAACTATATAAGCTAAAAATGATAAGTTAAGAAAAATAAGAGAATAATATTTGAAAAATAAATAAAAAACTTGACTGAATCACTTTTTCTGGACGATGGAGACTGCAGCCAGCCGGCTGCCACATCGTAGGAAATTTTTTTCTACCCCAAATACATATATAATAATTGCAATTCTGATCATCGAAGCAAAAGTTATGGCCGTTTGAAGTTTTGACAAAAATCAAATTTGCTACTTTTTTGGAACTTTCAAATCTGAACAAACTAAATGCTCTAGCTATTTTCCCACAAAATATAGATTAAAAGAAGTTACCACAAAAAAATTCAGCCAAAAATAACAACTCTAGCTACTAAAACAAAAAATCCCTAATAATTCAGCAAGGGTGGTCGTTAAAATCCATCGCTACATGATTTCCACTACTACTCTGTTTTGCCGCAAGCAAAAGTAGTCGCTAAATCCGTCGCAAAACACCCAAAACTGAAACAGGGGAAGCGCTTAACAAAAAAACTAAAACAGAACACACACTAAACAAAATACCAAGACACTAAACAACACTAACACACACTAACACAACACTAACAATTAAACATAAAACACGAAAGAATTAAACACTAACACGACACTAGCTATTATGAACCATTGGACATTGCTCCCGGCAACGGCGCCAAATTTGATCGAGGTTGTACCCTAATCAAATAAACATTAAAATGTAGTAACTAGGAAGTGATCCTAGGTCGTTTCCCAACGAGCAATGATAAACCAAATGTTCATAACAGATATTATGAAATAGTAACAAATTTGGGGGGGGGGGGGGGTTGTTTGCTTTTTTAAATTAAACAACGAGTAAAATATGTTGCTTCCCCTTGATTCACAAGCAAGTCTCTTATCCTAGGTTGCGAGAATTTATCCTTCATCAGTTCAACCACTTACTCCAAGCCTAAATTAAATTACTAAGCGAAATTTAACATAAAGCATTCATTATGTGATTAAGCATCACACACACCAATTACTCGTAAACGATCATTAAGCATGAACGTAAATTAAGCGCAGAGACAATTAATCAAGAACTAAGCATGCATTAATTAATAGCAACAAATTTAGAGTAATTAGTGAAGAGGAAAAACTGAACAGAATTTAACAGTAATAATAGAACATCAAAGAGAATTGTGTTTGATCCTCAAGAGAAAACAACGCTGCGGACTTAGCCTTCCATTAATCAAATAGAGAATGAAATTTTATTGATAAAACTAAAAGTTTGAACTGGAATTGTAAAAAACAAAAATAAAAGAGAAAGAGAAGAGAGACTAAAACTAAAAACGAAAAATAGGAGAGAGAGAGGAGAGAGAGAGAGAGCTAAACTAGAACCTTGGTGTTGTTATAGTTTTTCAACCCCAAAGCTTACAAATCTGTTTTAAATCCAAACCCATAAGTAAAATCAAATCAAATCTAGATAAGATAAAATAAGATAAGATCTAGATGAAATAATATCTAGATGAGATCAAATCTAAATAATATCTAAATGAGATAAAATCTAAATAATATCTAGATAAGATAAGATAAGATAAGATCTAATTTTGTAGAATAAATTAGTCTGCCTTCTTCAAGTCCAAGCCCAATTCTGGATTCAAGCCCAAGCCCAATTCTAGATTCAAGACCAATGCTTCATTAATTACTAAAATTAGATTAAAAACATCAAATTAGTTGAATGGGCCCAAATAATAAAACTGCCTAATTAATTTGACAATTAAGACTAATCAGTACTTAAAATGGTGCAAAAAGGGTTAAGAAATAGGAGAAAATAATGGCACATCAGTGTCGTTGGAATTACTTTTGCTATAACAACTCTAGTTGCTAAATCTTGATCAGTTAGGATAGATACTATAAGTTTTTTCCACCCATTGCCTCTAGCCAAGTATGAAACATCCATGTAAAAGAATTTTCTGACTCGTCTTGTAATAAGGAGCAACCAAACAAAATTGCCTAATAGTGATTATTCAATCTAGTAAATAGTGCAAACACATACTTTGATTGATCAATGTGTAATATTTCGAATCCTCATTCCTAATGGAATCGAAATAATCCTTGGATTGATCAAAAGATCCTTTATGTTCATATAATGCACATAGCTCTGGTTGTTGGTTTTAAGGATTTCATTTATTCTAATACACTTTGTTCTATTTCCATTTAGTATTTTTTTCATTCAAATTAGTTCTAATTACATCAAATAGTATTTTTATTATTTTTTTCTTCTTTATAATTAATTTTGACTTGTTCTTGTTCTAGAATCTTATATGTGGTATCAAAAGTTATAACATCTCCAAAATGTTGGTAAGCTACTCTTGATCTAGCATCCACCCAAAAAAAAACTTAACCATCCAAGACTCTTCATTGTATTGGATTGAATAAAAAAAATACGATTTTCAACTTGTTTTCGCTTATAATAATTGAAAACAAATTCAATGTCTCCAACATCTAAATTATTCCTTTGAAGATTTCTGATATGATTCTAGCAATCCCTATTAGAGAAAGATGACTCACCATTGTTGAGAACAACAACCACCTTTCCTGTAGGTAATCCTTCATCCTCAAATTTTTCCACCAGAATATTTGCAGGAACATTCATCTTTTTATGATACCGCATATAGAATACACTTTTGGGGCCAAGCATTACATGATTATGAACATTGTTAAATGATTTAATAACCCAATTGTTTTCTTTGTCTCCTATTGAAATAGTAAGTGAAGCCTGACAACCTTATAAAAAAGTTGAACACTTTTTTTCCTCTAACAAGTGTTATCTTGCATTTCTCCATTGAGACAACATTTTACTTTGTAATGACTTCACTACAACATAGCAAGACTGTGACCTTTTCTTTACTTGAACAAACACGTACTCCAAACCCGTTCATTTAGTGTTGGTCTAGGAAGGCCCAATCATGAACCATGATCTTATGATCACATTATGTTTGATGGACACAAACCTCAACTCAATCTCCAACTCATAGAGCTCAACAACACATAATGACATTAGCTTGAGATATGTGTTAGACACATTGTCCTCAAGGATTTATCCATGTAAAGCACAAATCCTACAGGATTTAACAGACTCATCCCAAATGAATTTGGGGATCATAACTAACAAGTAGGAGAATAGTAGAGAACCAAACAGAGATGAAAATGAAATTGTATTTTTTAGTGACTCAAACAATAAGGAGAGCATCCCTTTTATAGATAGAAAATTATCATGTAATAATAATATGTAATAATATAATTAACTAAAAATAATAAGTATTATGTTTAAATGAAGTATTAAAAACAATTTAAAACAGAAACCATGGCTAATTAAAACACTAAAAAGGAATGACAATAAAGTCATTATTATATTTGAAAATATTCCAAGTTAAAAAACAATAAATAGTAACCTTTTGAAATACACAAAATATTAACAATCCCCCACATATTTCAAAAGGTTAAATGGTTCAAAAAGAGAAAGAATTTCTTGTGTTCACATTTAGGATGTAATGCGTCAGACATGGTGTAGAAAGCTATATGAACCAAGCCTAGACTGATAGGACTTAACACACAACATAGTTGGTGTAGCAAGCTATATGAACCAAAAACGCTTTATGTATGTTAGAGTTCTACCAATCACATTGCACTCCCCACAAACATTACTCAAACATTAAAATAGAAAAGTTATTTTTCACTAAGGTATACAAAAATAGGAATTCCCAATATATTACTGAATTATCCTCATAGGAAATTTCCCACATCACTATAATATTTTTAACGTGCCAAAGTCTCAATCATGAATGTCTAAAACCCTTAAAATCCAAAAGGTTTCTCTTTTCCTAAAGCCACATCTCTCAGATAAGATGATCAAAACCTCTCGAAATAAATCAAAAGGTTTTCTGGGAATCCATAATTTAATTTATTCTTTCAAAACATTGGACATCTCATTGCCCTCAAATAAGTAAGATAGGGGGAAAATAAAACCAATCAACCTTTGACTGATTAGATTAGAAACCTACCTCAGATCCTTGAGATTGTTTTTCATGGTTACTGACTGGTGTGGAATCGTTGAAGCAAGAGCAAGACTCAAGACATATGTTAGACACACTGCCCTTAAGGATTTATCCATGTAATGCACAAATCCCCTAGGATATAACAAGCTCTTCCTATGATCAGGGAACAGAAACTAGCAAGAACAAGTAAGTGAACCCAGAGAAAAAGAGGGAGTAAAATGCGAAATTGTTTTTCCTTTTTTGTGAGTTTGAAACTGAAGGTAGAGAACGTTATTTATAGGATAAGGAAAACATAAAAAATGATAAGAAAATAAATGAGGTAATTTGACTATTTTGATAAAAAAAAAACAAAACAAAACTAATTGGGGTAATAGAACATTTTTTAAAAACGAAAAGAAACTAATTTTGATTAAAAGGATTTTTGAAATTGCGACAAAGTAAAATTTGGAGCATTTAAATATGCCATTTGTCTGGTAAGCATTTCAAATTTAAATCTTCTAAAATACTCCACAAAAAACACAACACTTAGCAAATGAAGTATAAAATTTTCTAACCTTTTCAATAGACACAAACTCCATCCCAACACAAGGTCTGATATTCAATTCTTCAAAGGGAGTCCTTGTATTTGTAGGCATGACATCAATGGATTCAATTTCATGTCTTGCACAATTATCAAAAGTATCTTTTGTCATTGAACAAGACATATCCTACACAAAGTTAAACTATTTCAATGATAAGAATTTGCAAAATTTAAAATTCTCATGTTACAAATTATTTACAAAAATCTAGAAATAAATAGAGTGTGTAAAATTCATTTCATATTAAGCATAAACATAATGAGTTCGATATTTTAATAAAGCAACAGTTGGGTAACTAAGATATGATTCCAACATTTAGTAAAATTATAAAATACTAAATTACGTGTAATTGCTAACTAGAAAATATGGCTACAACACATTTATTAGAACAGAGCATCAACAAGGCTGACTATGGATGGTGACAATTTGGGATATGGCTTTCTATTCTTAGTGGACTAGGTAGTGGTGACTTTGATTGGGGTGGTGACAACAATGTAGCGAATTGAATGACATTAATAGTGATAAGTGTTATTGGTTTGTTCATGTCAAAAATGAATGAGTGGGACTATTCGCATGAATAGTTTGAAGGGCTTCCCAATTATGGAGATTTGATATTGTTGTATCAATCAGGAATCTAGAAAGGGGATGACTAGATTCTTTCGAAATCTTTACCAATTCATTTGTTAATCAGATTAAGATGACCCCTTTCAGTCAATCAAAGTTTCCTCAAAAGATCATATCCAAAAGATCAACATAATCAAGAAAAATTTTAATGATTATAACATATGAAAAGTAGAGTTTTTATGGTCCTTTGAGATCAATTCCAATACCAAGATGAATTCATGACTAAGAGTTGAGTGAGAAATAGAATCACACAAGAGTTTATACTGATTGAATCCATGTAGGACCTACATCTAGCTGTTCTAATACCTCTTAGAAATTCCACTATTATAGAATCAAGTATAAACACGAGGGACACACAATTCCCTCAAAGAAACTCTAATCTTTCCCTTGAAACCTAAAAGAAAGAAACCCAAAATTGAAACTCTATCAATTCTCTGAACCTCTTGGTAACCCTAACCAAGAATCACAACCTAAAAGAATGTAAGGTAAAGGATTGAATACATCTGAATGTGTGCATCTTCAATATCTTCAAGTTCTCTCTATAAGATGATCAATTCATGATGGTTGAATGAATGATTCTTTGATCAACTTCAATCTTCAGACTAAATGCAATGCAATCCTTTTATAAGACTCTCAAAATATTTCTCTCCAAGATTGAAAGTATCAAGTTCTTTTATAAAGAAAACACATAGGCTATTTATAAATTTTGACAGTTAAAACAAATCTAATGATTATAAAATCAGGCAATCGATTGATTCATCAAAATTCCCTTTGTTATGCATTTCCAAAAATTGGATAATCGATTGATTCATTTCAATCTAAGAATCTCTGTTTCTTCTGTGCTTTTTGGGTAATCAATTGTCACATATGGTAATCAATTGTAGAACCACACAAAGAGCTTCTCTTTGTTTCCAGGACCTGAGTAATCGATTATCCTAAGCCACACATCCTTCCTTCTTCTGAAATTGGCTTGGGCACTCGATTACCAGGTTATCGATTAATTTGATGCTTTTAGCCAAATTTCAAGTATAAGTTCTTATGAAACTTAGACAACTAGAATACTTCATTCACTTCATATTTGATCAACACTAAGCATGAAAAAGACTTAGACTATATCACACACATGCCTAGTCTAAAAACATTCGATGCAAATGTCTCATCTATTAAACATGTATCGCATTGCAAAATTATCAAACCAAAACTAAAACTAAGGGCTTCAAGCTTCTATTAATTGATATTATATAATTAATATATGTGCTTAAGTGATTATTGTTGTGTTTATAATATTAAATTATTTATTTTATATGTGTGATTATGTTAGCTTGTAGCTATTAAAAGTAATATTTGTGAGCATAGAGTAGTCTAAGTCTTCGTGACGCACATATGCGATTAGTGATTTCATAATCACTAATATTTGTGATAAGGATACTACGCTTTAGGACTCATTAAGAGCTAAAATGGTCAATTAAATAGCACAACTGCTATCTCTGAAAATTATCCATGTTCTAAAATAATCTTTGTATTTTTTTTCATTTAACCACCCTTATGTCTCCCTTTTGTGAAAACTAGCATCATTCCTCATTTCACAACCACCTAGTCACCTAACATGTTGCATGTTGTTCCTACGGTGCCACCTAGCCTTCCACCACCACACTTCAATCTCCACAATCGTAAGTCTCTAGCAAACAATAAATACACCAGCACCATTCACTTTTAGAATTTCTAATCTCCTCTGTTATAATACAAAAGCCCTAGAGTTCAAGGACTAGGGGCCTCCAAGAAAAAAGATAAAGAAAAGGTGATTTTATTGATCTGCTGCCCTACAATATAGACTAAGTGTTCATTTAAAGCTTCATATAGGGATGAGCACAAAGGAAATGCATGAAGGAAGTAAAAAAAAGTAGTGGAATGCAATAACAAAAAGCATGACGGGTGACCGAGAAGGGAGACAAGCAGCAGACAGCACGATACGCATCCTCCAATGAGGGATTGCTAGCTTAGAGCTTCTAACGAATTCAATTAACATAGTCCACCAAATGTCGAAGTGGTTGGCTCTTGCGTCTAGGGCGTTGGTGATCACCTTTAGTGGTATGTTGAAGTTTAGGGGTTTGTTTCCTAGCATTCCCTTCGCCATCAAAGCTCATCTTGTCCTCAAGGTGGTAAACTTCTTTCAAAACCTCCCAATCTTCCCATGTTGTATCCTCAGCTGGCAAACTTTTCCATTGAACTAATACAAGCAGTTTAGGTTCCATGGATGTTTGATCCCATCACAAACTGATAACAGTGAGAGGAGTGATTATTGGTTGATTCTCCAATTATTGCTAGTGGTAATTCTGTGATTAATGCCAAAGTTGGGGATGAGTGAAAAGGTTTCAGTAGAGAACAATGATGATGAGAATCCTGAAACTGGCCAAATACAGGCTAAAGACCCAAGTGGAGAAGGACGAAGGCCCAAGTGGAGAAGGATGAAGGCCCAGAGGCAGAGACACTATCAAGACTATTAATTGTTGTTGAAGGCCCAGATTAATTTGAAGGCCCATAATAAATATGTTCTAATTTTTTATTTATAATTTTTTTTTGTCCAAACTATTTTGAAGGCCCATGTCTATTTTTATCTTTTTGTTCAAATACACTATAAGTATTGGTTTTTGTTTTCAATAAAAAAAAATTGGCATTTTCATAAAATTTGGTGAGAGCTTCTCTCTGGGTTCCTTGTTGAACCAATCTAAGACTTATCAAGGTAATCCTTGTGGTGTCTACCCTGACTTATCTTCCTTCACCAGAAGTGGCGCCATCCAAATCTTCGTTGCTTGTATCAAGCGATCCACTCCTAGTCAGGATCACATCATCTGGTATCAGAGCTTCGACTCTTGATACAGGTTCTATCCTATCCAATTCTTTTTTTCTTTCTTTGTAATTTGTCCAGGTTCGTGTTTTGTCCTTGTTCTGTTATTTGTTTTCTTGTTTGCGTCTTGTTGCGTTCTTGTTTGTGTCTTTGTTTCGTTCTTGTTCTTGTCACGTTTTTGTTCTTGTTCTTGTTCTTGTTTCTTGTTTCATTCAGACTTTGTGTCAAAAAAAAAATCTGTTTGAGTTTTTGTTTTAAGTTAAAAAAAAAGTTGCAGAAATTTTGAAAAAAAAAAGAAGAAAAGAAAAAAGTGGGCGTTTGATCATTGAACACGAAATTGAGGCAGTTAGAAGCGTTTTTTTTTTGTTTGGCAAGTCTGTTATTCAAATCTTTTTTATTCTATTTTTTATCTTATCTATTATCTTATTTGTTATCTTCCTTGTTTATTCTATTTGTTATCCAAATCTGATCTGTTATCCAAATCAAATCAAATCAAAATTTGTTATCCAAATCAAATCTGTTATGCAAATCAAATCTGCTATCCAAATCAAATCTATTCTGTTATCCAAATAAAATCCAATCTGCTATCCAAATCAAGTCTAATCTGCTATCCAAATCAAATCCAGTTTGTTATCCAAATCAAGTCTAATATGTTATCCAAATCAAATCTAAATCCAAATCAAGTCTAATCTGTTAACCAAAATCAAATCTGATTTGTTATCCAGATTAAATATGCTACACAGTTTGTGATAATTAAATTGTCTTTCCTGTTGTATACCATGTGTGCCTAATATGATTCATCCAGGAACTTAAGAGGGAGTGAGTGGTAAAAGGCAAGAGTGAAAACATAACACAAAAGCCTATATTGAGAGCATCAAACCCGAGTGAACTACCATCAAAGAGAGAAACACGTGAGTAGAGTGTGGTGAGGTCCTAAATCTTTTTTTTTAAAAATTACAGCAAAATTCTTTGTTCCTTAATCATGGCAGGAACTAGTGACAATGGTGGTGTATATCATCAATTGGACGAATCTCAGTGCTTATTACTGGACACGATGACTACACAAATACAACATTTGTTGAACCGTAACAATGAAGAGCTCTATAGGCGAATAGAAGGACTAGAGCACCAAATGAATCCAAATGCTGGGAGACCTTATGGTGGCAATAGAAGATTCAATGATGGATCGAACCGAATAGAGGGGCAAGACAGAATTAAGGGAGTAAAACTCAATGTATCCTCTTTTAAAGGCAGGAGTGACCCAGACGCCTACCTTGACTGGGAGATGAAGATTCAGCATGCATTCTCCTACAATGATTATCCTGAAGAGCAGAAGGTGAAGTTAGCAGCAACTACATTCTCAGACTATGCCCTTGTTTGGTGGAAGAAAAATCAAAGAGAGATAAAGAAAGAAGAAGGGCGGGAGATAGATACATGGACTGAGATGAGAAGGGTTATGCGAAAGAGGTATGTTCCAACTAGCTACAGTAGAAGCATGCGACAGAAACTCCAGAGGTTATCCCAGGGAAGTTTGATTGTTGAGGACAAGGAGATGGAGATGGCACTAGTGAGGGCCAACATTGAAGAGGACACCAAAGCAGTGCATGATGGCTTCACCAACAAGATTTCTTTCCAGCACCATTACCAGAAAATTATTCTTAAACCTCTATCCCTCAGAGAAGAGTGTGATGACCAAATCATAAGGAGAGAAAAGAGAGAAGAAGAGAGAGACAATAGTGAGGCACCATAGAGGAATAGAAAAAGGAAGAGTGATACACTTGAGAGATGGAGTGATACACAAGAGAGAGAGAGTGATAATTCTAATCAGTTAACTATTTATGTTTCTTCTAGTGTTCAACCCTTATTGCAGGAATTTAAAGATGTCTTTCCCAAGGAGATTCCTCATGGACTGCCACCTTCAAGAAGCATAGAGCATCAAGTTGATCTCCTTCCAGAAGCTTCATTGCCTAACAGGCTAACTTACAATAGCAAGCCCCAAGAGACTCAGCATAAGGATGCACAGGCCAAAGTTGAGTATGTGAAAAGATTGTATGACCAAGTGAAGGTGCAAATTGCAAAGAAGAATGAAAGCTATGCCAAGCAAGCCAACAAGAAAAGGAAGGAAGTGGTACTTGAACCCGGTGATGATCCTGGACATTTGAGGGCAAATGTTTTCCAAGAAGGAGGGAATGATGAGAATCCTGAAACTGGCTAAATACAGACTAAAGACCCAAGTGGAGAAGGACGAAGGCCCAAGTGGAGAAAGGCCCCCGAGTGGAGAAGGATGAAGGCCCAAGTGGAGAAGGATGAAGGCCTAGAGGCAGAGACATTATCAAGACTATTAATTGTTGCTGAAGTCCCAGATTAATTTGAAGGCCCATAATAAATATGTTCTAATTTTTTATTTATAATTTTTTTTGGTCCAAACTATTTTGAAGGCCCATGTCTATTTTTATCTTTTTGTTCATATACACTATAAGTATTGGTTTTTGTTTTCAATAAAATTTTTTTGGCATTTTCATAAAATTTGGTGAGAGCTTCTCTCTGGGTTCCTTGTTGAACCAATCTCAGACTTATCAAGGTAATCCTTGTGGCATCTACCCTGACTTATCTTCCTTCACCGGAAGTGGTGTCATCCAAATCTTCGTTGTCTGTATCAAGCGATCCGTTCCTAGTCAGGATCACATCAAATGAAATATGAGATGAATCCTTGAATCAACAAGCAATTGTATCTTGTAAGCCATGTTGCCAATCTTCTGCAAAACTGGAAATGGACCATAAAAATGCTTCGCAAGTTTCGAATAGGGCTCAATTGTTGGATCAAGTGGCCTCGGAATAATTAAGAAGGGGGGTTGAATTAATTATTAATGTACCTTGACTAATTAAATTTATCCTTCTTAATGCTACTAGATTCAATTAGGCTTTACTACTAAGTTATGTAACTTAAAGAAAAGTAAAGCATAAAAGTAAAGTACACAGCAGAAATTAAAAAGTGTAGGGAAAAAGAAAACAAACACAAGAATTTTATACTGGTTCGGCAACAACCCGTGCCTACATCCAGTCCCCAAGCAACCACCAGTTCTTGAGATTTCTTTCAACCTTGTAAAATCCTTTACAAGCAAAGATCCACAAGGGATGTACCCTCCCTTATTCTCTTTGAATAACCAAGTGGATGTACCCTCCACTTGAACTGATCCACAAGAGATGTACCCTCTCTTGTTATCAGTTACAACAACCCAAGTAGATGTACCCTTTACTTGTACCACAAAGGATGTACCCTCCAATGTGTTAAGACAAAGAATTCTCAGGCGGTTAGTCCTTTGAATCTTTGTAAGGGGAAACAAAAGATATCTCAGGCGGTTAGTCCTTTGAAATCTTTTGTTTAAGGGAAAGGGAAGAATCAAGAGATTTCTCTTGGAAAGGGAGAAGGGAGACACAAAAGAATTCAGGCGGTTAGTCCATCATTCTTTTGGAAAAGTGAGAAGAGAGACACAAAAAGAATTCAGGCGATTGGTCCTTGTTGAATTCTTTTTGGCAAAGGGAGAAGAGAATGAAAAGATATAGCACACTTTTGTTTCTGCAGAATTTTCACTTGAAGAAGAACAAGGTTTGGAAAACAGAAAACTTAGAAAGCGTTTTGGCAAAGGAAGAAGAAGAAAGAAAGATAAGTAGGAAAGAATTGTAAAGGTAGTAAAGGTTTAAAGATTTCTCAAAAGTTGTTCAAGAAGTTCTCTAGAATGCAAGTCAAGGTCTTGCAAATTCAGTTAAAAACTTTTTGAAATCAAATTTTATCACTGGTAATCGATTACCAGAGAGTAAATACTCTGGTAACTTAGAAAAAATTGAGAAAACTCTTTTGTAAAACAAAATTGTGCTATGTTTGGTTTTTGAAAAATCCTTTTCAATACTTCCCTTGTGAAGTCTTGACTTGTTACTTCTTGATTTCTTCTCTTGAATCTTGAATTCATCTTCTCTTGAATCTTGATTCTTCTAGATGTCTTTTCTTGAATCTTGAAATCAATCTTGATCTTGAACTTGATGACTCAATCTTGAAATCATTCTTTTGTGCTTTTTGTCATCATCAAAACTACTTGTTTCATACTTGAATCATCATCATGAAGCTTGCTTCTACATCAGTGGTAGTTGAAGTTTGGCAATTGTTAGTCGGTGAAAACGACTAACTTTTGTGTATAAAACTTGTGTATTTTGTATCAAAATTCTCCAAGCTATAGTTGTTTTATAATATTATAAGTACTTTATGTTAAATATAGGTAATAGATAATTTATACTTTGTTTTGTGTGTTTAATAATCAATTTCTCTCAATTTCAAATTAATTAGGCAAATTGGAAAAAGTGTTTTTTTTCTCCTTCTCGCTAAGCCAATATGCTGGCTTAGCGAGCATTCGCTCAGCGTGGAATTCTATGGCTAAGTGTGAGGAAGAATCCAGAAGAAGATGAATTGTCAAGTTCGCTAAGCGCACCGCTCCAGGTCATCAAGCGCACCGCTAAGCTAAAAAATCACTAACATGTGCTAAGCGGTCCATACGTGCGCTAAGCGCACGAGCACAAACAAGGCCACCTATTTAAGCCTGAAATCAGATTTGCAAATGGAGTTTGGAGTTTTTCTTGAAGAAGCCTCTACATGCACAAGAATCTAGCCCCGACTTGAAGCTTTTGCATGTTTAGGAAGTTCTAGAGAGAGAAAGGTCCAAGTTCCAAAGAGTTCTGCGAGATTTTGCTGTGTGAAGATCTACAGAGATGCGAATTCGAAGCAGAAGCCGTTCTGAGAACTTGAGATGAGTTTGTGAGTGATTGTGAGATCCTAGAGGTGAAGGAGACATCCTCACCCCTTGTGTTTTTGCAGTATTTCATCTTGTTCTTCTCTTTGTTGTAAAGGAGGTTTTCGGACTATGCAAAGCTAGATTCTCTGTTGGATCTTCCCTGTAGGTACTTGATGTAAATATATTTCTATCTATGTAATGATGCTTTGTGTGTTCTTTGTGCTATCTTCTTTTCATTCCAATGTGCTTTTACCTTGATCACGTAGATGCATGCTTTGTTAGGGTCATTCAATAGTGGGAACTGGTCTGATTCTAAAGTCCTTGGTAGTACGGGACTAAGTTGTTGTGCTATCACGAGGGATCAGGGTACAAGAACTTAGTTGTGTATGTGTGTCTTAATGTGGTCATGGTTGAGTTTAGTCTTAAAAGAGGGATCTGCGGACAAGGCTTTCTCTACTTGTTTTTACACAGTATTTCTCTTGCATGATTTTCTTTCTTTTTGACTAGATAGTTTAAATACCTGTCCATAACCTCAGTTATATTTTCATACCAGATGCCTATTTATCGAAATAGCTTGCCAGATAACACAAGTTCCCCGAGAGTTCGATACTCGGTTCTTACTGTTTTATACTACTTGTGCGATCCGGTGCACTTGCCGGCCGCGAACAAGTTTTTGGCGCCGTTGCCGGGGAACTTCTTTTTATTTGGGAAGTTAGCTCATTTTTAGGTGTCTATTCTTTATTTTTTATTTTTTGATTGTTTCTGTGAATATTTGTTCTTTAATTTATATTTATCTTCTCTAATTGAACTGGATAACCACTGCTCTGTTAGTACTGGTTATGCATAGATCTCCTACAGGTACTTTAGTTCCTTTGGACTTATAAATATAAGCTAAACTAAGAAGGAACAGGGCTGAGAGGAGAAGGAAATTGTTGCAAGACAGAACAGTTGTGTCCATTCTTGAGGAGGGGACTCATTTTTATGATTCATTATCACCTGATTCACCATCATCAAGGGAATCCGCTAATCAACATTCTGAAACTACTACCATGGCAGATGAGCATGATCAGAGGACTATTCAAGTGGCTCTGTACCACAATTTTTCACTAGCATTGCACGTCCAGAAGTGCATGCGCACAACACTACCTACCCACATTCTTTGATCCATCTAATACAAGGGAATTTATTTCAAGGATTACCTAATGAAGATCCCTATGCACACTTGGGAACATTTATTGAGATTTGCAATACTGTTAAGATTATCGGTGTACCAGATGAAGCTATCAGACTCAACCTTTTCTCATTTTCACTAGTAGGAGTGGCCAAGAGGTGGCTCCACTCATTCAAAGGCAACAGTCTTAAAACCTGGGAAGAAAGGGTGGAAAAATTTCTAAAGAAGTAATTTCTAGAATCTAAGACTGCTGAAGGGAAGACAACAATATCTTCATTTCATCAATTCCCTGATGAATCCTTGAGTGAGGCATTGGAGAGATTCAGAGACTTACTGAGAAGAACTCCCACCCATGGATTCTCCGAGCCAATCCAACTGAATATGTTCATAGATGGGCTGAGACCACAAACCAAGCAATTACTAGATGCTTCTGTTGGGGGAAAAATAAAGTTGAAAACCCCAGAAGAAGCAATTGAGCTCATAGAGAACATGTCAACCAGTGATCATGTCGTTCTGAGGGATAGAACCCATCAACCCACAAAGAAAACCCTATTGGAGCTAACATCGCACAATGCTTTGTTGGCACAGAACAAGTTGCTATCTAAGCAACTTGAAATCCTAACGAAAACACTTGGTAAGCTACCAACTAAACTATTGATTAGACAACCTACACATTCTTCTATTTTGCAGGTCACAAGTTGTACCATGTGTGGTGAAGCTCATGAGACAGGCCAATGCATTCCCACTGACGATAACACTCAGGAAATTCATTTCATGGGGTATCACCAGAGGCAAGGGTACACTCAAGGAGGATTTTCAGGCTTCCAACAAGGTCCTTATAATCAGCAAGGACAGTGGAGGACACACCCTGGCAACTAGTTCAATAAAGACCAAGGTGGATCCTCAAACGGGCCAATTCAGCAAGGGCCTAACATCTTTCAGAGGACAACGAAGTTGGAAGAGACCTTGACTCAGTTTATGCAGGTAATGATGTCGAATCATAAGAGTACTGAGTCAGCACTAAAGAACCTTGAAGTACAGATGGGACAACTGGCCAAGCAGACAAGTCATCAAACAACTTTGGAGCAAATACGGAAAATAATCCTAAGGAGGAATGCAAGGTTGTGATGACCAGGAGTAAAAGGTTTGTGGAAGCTGAGGATAAAGAAAATGTGGTAGACAAGGAGCAAAGGGGTGAAAAGAAAGGTGTTGAGGTTAAGAAAAATGATGTGAAGGGTAAAGAGAATCAGGAAAAAGGGAAGAAAATAATGGTCCAGAATAAAGAGATGGAGGACCAAGAAAAAGAAAAAGAAAGAGAAAAAGAAATAGAAAATGAGAAAAATGAAAATGAAAAAAATAAGGTTGTAGAGAATAGTAGAAGTGGAAAGGCTGTGGAAGAGAGTGTGGAAGTACCATATCCTGTGGTGCCGTCCAAGAAAGAAAAAGATCGTCATTTGGCAAGATTTTTGGATATTTTCAGGAAATTGGAAATAACCATGCCCTTTGGCGAAGCTCTGCAGCAGATGCCACTCTACTCTAAATTTTTGAAAGATATGTTGACAAGGAAGCACAGGTACATTCGTTAGGAAAACATCATAGTGGAAGGAAATTGCAGTGCTGTAATCCAAAAGATCCTTCCACCTAAGCACAAAGATCCTGGGAGTGTAACCATTTCTTGTTCAATAGGAGAAGTCAATGTGGGAAAGGCTCTGATTGATCTAGGAGCCAGCATTAATTTGATGCCACTCTCCATGTGCAGAAGACTGGGAGAGTTGGAGATTATGCCCACTCGAATGACTTTGCAATTAGTTGACCGCTCCATTACCAGGCCATATGGAGTGAGTGAAGACGTGTTGGTTAGGGTAAAGCATTTAATCTTCCCAACAGACTTTATGGTCATGGATATCTTTGAAGATATTGACATCCCTGTAATCTTGGGAAGGCCGTTCATGTTGAATCCAAGCTGCATAGTTGACATGGGGAAGAGAAAGCTGGAGTTAGGTTTGGAAGACTAGAAAATTGATTTCGACTTGTTTGTGGAGGACAAGCCTGCTCCAGAACACAATGTTTCCTTGCAGGTAATGGGAGAAGGTCAAGAGGTTCTAAAGGTGAGAACCAAAACATGAGATTGCCCAAAGAGGTAAAAGCGTTAAGCTAATGACGTTAAAGAAGCGCTTCCTGGGAGGCAACCTAGTTTTAATTTTTGTTGTGTTTGTTTTTCATTCATTTGATCATTTGGAACTTGCTATGTAATCTGTACATAGGAGTATATCATCCAATCGTTGAATGCATAACATAAGCGTTTCAACTTCATGGAAAAAGGACTAAAAAAATAACTTAGAAAACATTTTCTGAAAAACAGTCATTTCGCTAAGCGCAAGCCTCGCGCTAAGCGCATCTCTGTTCATGCGCTAAGCCACGAGTCTTGAGCGCATAGCGCCCAACCCTTGCATTTGAGGCTGATTTGGTCTACTAAGCTGGCCAAGGTTGAGCTAAGCTAACTTCGATTCGATCTGAATTCAGCTAAGCTTCAGCCTGATCGCTAAGCGACAGCTTATCAGTGGCTAAGCGGGACCTATTATCGCCAAGCGCAATTTCTTACAACCATAACTGAGGTCCATAAAGCTAAGCGCCAGTCATGGCAGCTAAGTGAGATTCATTGTAGCAATATGAGCGCTAAGCGAGAACCTCTCAGCTAAGCGCATGCTCCTCTGTACTTAAGATGCATCATTTTAGCTAAGTTGGTCAGAGCCAGGCTAAGTGAGAGTTGCAACTTTTCTAATCTGTAAACCTCGCTAAGCGGACTCACTTACACGCTAAGCCGAGTTTCTGTTAAAAAAATTGAATTTGAAACGTCGGCTAAGCGCACGTTTGCTAAGCGAGCCTGGTTTAGAAACCAAACGTCTCTCTTGCTCGCTTAGCGCAATGGTCCACTAAGCGAAAGTATCGAAACTGCTTAAGTAAGTGTAACAGCAGTTACACTCACATTTTCCAGCTTACAGAAACCTCGCCTCTACATTCTCTCTCTCCAAAAATTTGCACATTTTGCATTTGTACTCTCTTTATGCATTTTCGAATTTGAAGCATCAATCATACACCGTCAAAGTAAGTTCCTTGATCCTTTTTCTCTTTTTCTTGTCTTAACTTTAGGGTAGAAGATTTTAACTATAGCTTTAAATTTTTAGGGTTTTTATGTTTTGTTAGGATTAGTTTAAGATGAGGGCTATGTAAGCTTGTATACTGAATTGAGTATGGCACACACATTGCATGTCTAATATGCCTTTTAGAGGCTTGAAAAGTGTAAGAAAACGAGTTGTATTTTCTGCGTTTTCTGGAAAACGCGATGAACTCGCTAAGCGAGAAGGCTGTGCTAAGCGAGTTCATCAATACTCATTGTATATAAGCTTTATCTGAAGAACTCGCTAAGTGCACTTACTGCGTTAAGTGAGTTCATCCTTTGAGGATGAACATTCATCCTGTTGTTGAACTACCTGTGGCTAAGCGAGGATGAATCGCTAAGCCCAGGTAACTTAACCATTTTTTTTGTGATAGTCGTGCACAAAGCTGAGCATTCCTAAGCCAAGCGCAATTGGTTGCAGCATCCGCTGGGATAAGCAAGCTTCACTCGCTAAGCTCCCATAACTTAGTCAAATTTTTGCTCAGTTTAATGCCACTAGGCGCAACTTATTCTTGGCTAAGCTCAAATCCATGCGTCTAACCTTAGGCTTAGCGGGGTCCTCGCCAGCTAAACCAATTTTGAAAACACTGGACCATAGCAATTTTCGCTAAGCGGCACTCCTGTGTTGCTAAGCCCAGTGTCATTTTTGTGAAGGACCGCTAAGTGAATTATGTCTCGCTAAGCGACCAATGTTGTTTTCAATTTGATTTTTTAGTTTTTGAAGTTTGAATAACTTGTGTCCTGATCAGTTGTTTGGTTCCTTTATATGCAAATGGCCTCTAAGAAACGTAAGAGTAGTGATTCTAGGCCACATGACCAGAATGATAAAAGGAGATTTCAATCAGAGGAAGCCTGGAACCAATATATCAATAATATTTTAGACCAAAGGATCCTTCCAGAAAGGAATGTGGAACTTTATCATTTTGAGTTCGATGAGTTTAAAGTAGAATTGGAAAGGCGAAACTTTCACAAACGCCTCGCCAACCTTCAGGAAGGAAGCATAGATGTGGCAGTGGTTAAAGAATTCTATGCCAATTTCTATAGTCCAATAGATCAAGCTCTTAAATGTGCTAGAATAAGAGGCCATTTAATCAAGATAGACGCAGATAGTTTGAATGAGTTCCTCCAAACTCCAGTGTTATTAGAGGAGGGGGAATCCTTACCCACTTATTCTAGATTTTGCAGACTAAGGTCTGATCCCAGAGAGATGGAGGCTAGTCTGTGCATTCTCGGCAAGGGCTTTATTCTAAACACAGAGGGCCAACCATGGAAGCTCCTCAGAAAAAATCATACCACCCTGGCTCAAACATGGAGCGTCTTCTCGTACTCAAACCTAGCTCTTACCTCCCGCACTTCAGATTTGAGCACAAACAAAGCTAGGTTGGTCTATGGCTTAATCACAAGGATGGACATGAACATTGGCGGTTTGATCTCTAGACAAATGAGCATGATGGCTCAGTCTAACTCTTCTCGCTTAGGATTTCTAGCTTTAATCACAGCCTTGTGTAGATCGAGGGGAGTGGGATTTGATGCCCTTACCTCTTATGAAAACTTAAGGCCGGCCATTGACTTAGCTTATATCATAAGGAATTGTTGGAATGTGAATGACCAGACAGTTAAATTTCCAGAGGCAAGGAAGACCAAGCTCAGAGCAGCTAATGCTCCCTCTTCCTTTGTGCCAATAGCTGGCATCCCTGCATCCTCTACATCAGCCCCAATCCCAGCTTTAGCAGACTTGTCTGCCCAGAGCTCTCAGACTTCAGATGCCAAATTGCAAAGCTTGTTTGAAGGATAGATTCTCATTATACAATGCTTGCAGGAACTAGCTCAGCAAAGGCCAATTATGAGTGTAGAGCAGTTCATTGAGAAGGTGGCCTGGCCTGGGGCTCGACCTTCTTTTGTGGGGGATAATGAAAGTTTTATAGCCCAAGCACCTCAATAGCATGAGCCAGAACCAGAAAATGATCACTCATCTGAAGCCACCATCTCTGGAGCTATTGATTGTAAAAAAAGAAGATTAGAGACGAGATCCAATGAAGCTGCTCATCATGGACCAATGCCAGCGTCAGCTGATGCACCATTTCCAGGAGTGGATCCATCTCCACCTCAACATGCAGTAGACTCTTTCATTCCTATCTTAGAGATACATGAGGGCCAGACCATACCAGTTTTTCCTTTGGACACTTCTCCTCCAGCTACTCCAGTACGGCATATAACAGATGAGAAGAATGTTCAGATACAGGACAATCATGACCAGTCACAGGAATTTTAATTCCTAATGACACTTTTCGATTTTTGTTTTATTATTATTATAATTTTGGTTTTCGTATAATATTTCCTTTATGTCTATATATTCTGCTAGTTCTATATATGAATAGCTAGTATGCTTATCCTGAAGCATTTTGAATAGTTTAACTTAATTTTTGATGACATGGTAGTGAAACACTTTTATCTTTTTGTGAAAAATGGGTGTATGACTTTGTTTTAAATTGAATGCATGATTTTGATGGAATTTGTGTTTGCTTTCATGAATTTGAGCAAATGTGCATGTCGAACAAAGAAAGAACAAGAATGTGAACTTGCAATTAGAATTGTTAGTCAGTAGACAAATTGATTGTGAAAGAAAAGCTTGAACCAAAAACCGGTAAGAGTGTGACCTTAAACTATGAGTGAACGACTAGTTGTGAGTAATAATCTTTGCATGAATCTCTGAATTTTAGAATGAAATGTATAAATGAGGACATGATGAAGGCCATGGTTGTACATACACAAGTTCTCTGACCAAATAGCTTACCTTGAATGATACTTGTATCTTTTGCTCCTGTGTATAAAGCTTATTGATTTGTCATTAACTGAACGCTGAACTTTAAATGATTATCTCCTAATACCTTGTTTAGATTCTAGGAGAGCATATGCTTCAAGGAAAATTTACTCTAAATTTGGGGGAGAAAAGTTGAAAAGAATGAAAAGAAAAAGGTTAAGCATCAGCACACACAACAAATAAGTTGTATGTTAAAAAAAAAAGAGAAAAAAATAAGTTGTGCTGTTACAATAAGGTCAAAAGAAAATTAAGAAAAGGGAATAGTGAGAAGGCTATTTTTTTTTTACAAAACAAGAAAAGATCATTGGGATTAGTCTAGGACTTGTGCTCTCTTAGAATTTAAACCTTTGAATCTGAGAAAAAACCAATGAATTTTTGTAGCCAAACCTCACTACAAGCCTGAGAAAGTCCTTCTGGTTCTGTTTATACATTTCTGACTTGATGGCATGAAATGAAATGCAAAGATTGGACCTCCTGTTAGTTGTTATCAATGAATAGCTTAAACACTTGTGCTTGAGTGAAATAGTAGCCGTGAGACTGTGGTTTAAGCTACTTTCCTTGATATATATCTTATGATTAACTTCATCTAACTATATAGTTCACATTTTGTTCTCCTATTAGTCTAGCTGCATATTCTGTGAAAACAAGTGATAGGTACACATTGCTTCATCTTTCTCATCATGCAATCAATAAATTTTGATGCATACACCTTTGTACATAAACACTGCATGTTTTACCACTTGAGGACAAGTGAGTTGTTCTCATTTGCTTGAGGACAAGCAAAACTGTAAATTTGGGAGAGTTGTTAGTCGGTGAAAATGACTAACTTTTGTGTATAAAACTTGTGTATTTGTATCAAACTTCTCCAAGCTATACTTGTTTTATAATATTATAAGTACTTTATGTTAAATATAGGTAATAGATAATTTATACTTTTGTTTTGTATGTTTAATAATCAATTTCTCTCAATTTCAGGTTAATTAGGCAAATTGGTAAAAATGTTGTTTTCACCTTCTCGCTAAGCCAATATGTTGGCTTAGCGAGCATTCACTAAGTGCAACATTCAATGGCTAAGCGCGAGGAAGAATCCAGAAGAAGATGAGCTGTCAAGTTCGCTAAGCGCACCGCTTGATGTAAGCTCCATTGGAGCTTGTAGGCCTAGGATCTTCTTCATCAATGGATTCCTTTGCTTCTTGGAAGATGAATGGCAGCGGAATGAAGAAAGGAAGAGAGAGAGGAGACGGCACTTCAAGGAGAAGATGAGTCTAGAAGAAGCTCACCACCATAGGAGGCCATGGATAAGAGCTTGGAGGAAGAAGGAGATGAATGAAGGGAGAGGAAGAGAAGAGCACGAAATTTTGTGCTCTAAATGAGCTTTGAAATCTGAAATTTTGAGGCATGAAAAGCATGAAGGACATGCACAAAGTGTGACTATATGATGTGGCAATGGGGTGTAGTAAGCAAATGCTCACCTCCCCATCTAAAATTTAATTGGATTGGGCTTCTACCAATTCAATTAAATTTATTCCCAACCACACACATCAAATATTCACTTAGTGCATGTGAAATTACAAAACTACCCCGAATACAAAAACTAGTCTTGGTGCCCTAAAATACAAGGGCTGAAAAATCCTATATTTCTAGGGTACCCTACCTACATTATGGAGCCCTAAATACAAGACCCAAAATTAATGAAACCTTAATCTAATATGTACAAAGATAAGTGGGCTCATACTTAGCCCATAGGCCCGAAATCTACCCTAAGGCTCATGAGAACCCTAGGGCCTTCTCTTGCATCTTTGGCCCAATCTTCTTGGAGTCTTCTATCCAATGCCCTTGCGGGATAGGATTGCATCATTCCCTCCCCCTTGAAAAGGATTTGACCTCAAATCCAGAGGTTCTTGAAACTCATTAATTCTTTCCTCGACACCTGTAAAAAGAATAAAAGCATATGTATTAGTGATGTTGGGTATGTTAGAGTACGGTAAGGACTGAAAACCCCTTTCCTGGCCATCTTCCCATGAGAGAATATAGTTCCTCACCAACTCAATGAGTGGTGCTACAAGTATAGAAAAATATGGGACAAACCGTTTGTAAAAGTTTGTTAAGATATTGAAGCCCCAAATTTCCCTTATACTTGGTGGAGTAGGCCACTCAGGAATAACCTTTATTCTCTTAGGGTCCATGGGAAGCCCTTTATCACTATTTAAAAAGTTAAGGAAAGTAATGGAATAAAACATACCTTTTTCTTTATTTTTATGTTGATTATTCCTACAAAAAATTACAACAAACCTAAGGCATCCCACATGAGCACCTAGGTTTGCATTGAAACAAAAAATAAGAACAAACCTACCTTATGAGTCCCTATGTACACAAATCATGAAGATGTTGGGTGCACGAGTGATTTTACAAAAGAGGGTTGCACCACTCAAAACATTCATCATACCACCTATTTTAGGGACTTGGTGCCTAATAATACCTATTTTGGGCACCAACAAAGCACAAGGATTTAAGCTCTTGCAGACCAAACCCTCATCCAACAACTTCTTTACTTGAGGAATAAACTCAAGCCCAAGAGGTGTGGCAATGCAAGTGTCTTTCTACAAAAGAGAAAATGTGGAGGTTGTCTAAGAGGGAAAGTTTCATTAATGTTTGTCTTTATTGTAAAATGAGTTTCCTTCTTAGCTAACCTCTTGGAGGAGACACTTACCTCCTTACACTTCTCTTTAACCACTAATGGTTGTCCCTCTTCTTGGGGGTAGATTTCTTCACTAGATTCTTCCCCTTTTGCTTTTTCACTTTTGTGACACCCTCTACCCCTCACATATATATTAATAAAGGAATAAAAATTCAAATATTAATTAAAAGTATTTTTAAAACATTTTTAAATACAAGCTTTTCAAATGGGTAAAAGGCTCACATTCACTTTCTTCTACATCATATTCAAACTTGTCCAAATAAATAATAAAGTCATCTCGACTCAAAGAAAGTCATATAAGTCTCATACAATTAATATAGAACCTATATCCTAATTTCACATCCTATCAGAGCGTGGTGTTCCCGTGTCCTCTAGCATGAGGTTCTTCATAGTCATCCACCTATTCATTTGCTCCCCCGAACACAAAGTTCAAGATCATCACAGGATCCAAACACAAACAGCAAACCGGGAGTGAGTTATCACATTGCTAACTACTAGAGAGAAACAACACAACATATAGTAGCCAAATAAAATTTACTTAGCATATCTCACATTATTTCATCACTTTGTCATTCATCAATCACACTTTTCATCCATCAATCACACCTTTCAATCATCAATCATTATACACAGGAATCACACACTCCGATCAAGACATAATAACACATCAATTTCATAATAAACAATTAGCAAGCGTATGCAACAGTTATGCTAAGACTCAAGCCTATATGCAATGTGGTACCATGTCAGTGAAAAACCACCCTGGGACGCTTAGGAGTACATAACAAGACACACCACACAATGGGTTTGTCAGGTCACTCTCACTAAGTAAGATCATAGGGAGACCAGTCAGGGTCACGATGTTTTGCGAGAATGATCCAACCATATGGGATCAACATAGGCTTAAAGGAGCAGTCAAACCCGGTGACCCCCAAGGCCTACACTCCGAAGAGTCCGTCAGGGTCTCTCCCTCCTGATTCAGGTCCAACCCCTAAAATTATTTTAGCACACAGACTCTATCTATGAACTGTACAAAACACACGACTCCTCAATTGTTCTCAAAATAATTTTAACTCGTCGCCCTTTAAGGGTCTTATCATTAACTCGTCGCCCTTAAAGGGACTTAACATTAACTCGTCGCCCAAAAAGGGACTTAGCATCAACTCGTCGCCCTAAAAGGGACTTAACATCAACTCGTCGCCCTAAAAGGGACTTAGCATTAACTCGTCGCCCTTGAAGGGACTTATGATCGTGTGATTGTACAATTCATAGTTCACAACTCGATGCACATATATATCTCAATCATATACATACTCAATTTATCACATACACTTAATCTCAATCACAATGGTATAATCTCAATTTAACATGTTATCACACCTCATGAATCATGTACACTTTACCTATGAACTATGCAATACACACATCTACTCAATTGTTTTCAAAATCATTTTAACTCGTCGGATTCCCATAGTGAATCCCATCACAATACTCGTCGCCCTTAAAGGGTCTTACAATTGTGTGATTGCACAGTTCATAGTTCACAACTCAATACACACATCTCATCTCAATACACATGTATTTCATCATCCGTCACATGTTCAATTTATCACATACTCACAGTTTGAATCATCATTTCATAACCTCAACATAACAATTTATACAAAAGATTTCATCACAACATGGGGTGTAAAATCCCTGAAATAGTTTCACACAATTATATCACAATCAATTAATCAAATTCATGGGTTAAACACAAAGACATCAAGAGCACTCAAGTTTATCAATCAATTCTCATCAGGACATCAATTGGTACATAGAACACAATAATATTATATTTATAATCATAAAGAGAAAATTATAATTCAATGAACATCCCAAAATAAACCCAAATTTAGTTCTCTAAGGATCCATACACATGTTCATTCTAATCCTCAATTGCGATAAACTCATCCCTTACCTCTAAGTGGATTCACGTGTCTTCCCATAGCGATAGCGTCATCTCTAGCGGTTCTCTAAAATTTCTCCAGTTTTTCCTCCGACTGCTCCGGTAGAATACCAAACGTCAGAGAAACGGAGAAGGGATTAAAGCCTCCATTTGGACTATCTTCATGCGATTCATTGTTCTCCCTCCAAGAACATTATCTCGAAAATCTCAACGGTCAAAGCGTGCACAATTGAATTTTGAACAACATATCCAAAATTCACGACAATCCAACGGTTAACGAAATCGAGATCGTAGTTTTACCAAGACAGCTCTGGGTTTCTGCGGGAAAGGAAAGGCTACAATGCGAGGGGTATTTCTCTTAGCTTAGACATGATATCAAAATTCCCAACGGTGAGAATGCTCGGAATTGGGTTGCCAACGTGGTACTAAAATTTCACGAGGATCCAACGGTGAATGAGTCCGAGATCGTCGTTTTACTGAGACAGGTTTGGTGGGCTGCGGGAAAAAGAAAGGGTTTTGATAGGAGAAGGAGAAAAAAACGAAAATGAGGGAAAGAAGAGACACCGTTAGTGTGAAAACTGACCTAGCGCTATTTATAGCTAGGTTTACTCTATTTATTTATTTATTATTTTATACAAGCAAACTTTATTTTATTCTCTATCAAACAAATAAATAAAATATCCTTTTTATTTTCTCTCAAATCATTATTTTAATTAATAATTATATCTCCTTATTTATTAATTTATAAAATCTCATCATTTTTTTTAAAACTCTATTTATTTGTAAATAACAATCCTTTTTAATCTAGTTTACGAAAATTGGGATTTTACAACTTTCACTAGAGGAAGGTGAAGTAGTAGCCTTATCTTGGCTACTATAAATTTCTTGGCCCCTCATAATCATGGTTTTGTGGTGGGGCATTGAGAAGTAATGTGTCCACTTCTAAGACATTTAAAACACTTTATAGAGCTAGTTTTCTCTTGCATACTTGCCTTAGGGGGTTGTTTTTCTATTGTCTTTCCCTTATCATCTTTGGGCTTAGAAGGTGCTGCCCCTAAGATGCCTAGACCTTGGTCTTTCTTTGGATAAGAATGAGATCCATAAGATTTTAAAGTAGACTTTCTTTTAAGTTTTTGATCTATCCTTATTTCCCAATCTAAATAAGCCTCTACATTGTCCTTTCCATGGAAGTATGGGAGGTTAATGTTAGCCTCTTGAGGCTTTCTTTCATTTTCTCTCATATGGGAGTGAGGTCTAAGATGTGACCTATGCCTTCCTTCATAATAGTCACGATGTTCTTCACTTAGGCTCTTGCAAGAGTTATGACTACTATAGGAGGCATGTTTTTCTTTTCTTAACTCTTTTAGTATTTTCCTTCTTTCTTCTTCCCTTATTTTCTCTTTTTCATCTTGACTTATTTCTTTCACTCTTTTTTTCCTTTTTCTTTTCTCTCTTGTTTTTCTTTCCATAACTTAAGGGATCTCAACTCATCTAATATCTTATACAAGGGGTCCTTAGGAGTAGAACCCTCACCATTAATACTAGATGAACAATCATGACTCATGGTGGTTTCTACGTTGCGGTTCTTTCTTGTTGGGGGTTTGAAAACAAAAGGTAAAAGAAACTATGGTTGAAATTAGCCAAAATAAATGCTAAAAGAGGTGTGAAAGATAAGGTAAAAACTATTTGGTAAAAGGCAAGCTATCTAGGCGATTTAACAATGGAAGGTAAAGGAAATAAGCTATGAAAGTAAGCAAGAAATGTAAACTAGGCGAATCCTAAGAGTGTTTGGATGACCACATTTAAGGTTCCCAACAAAACACTCACTATCCTAAGGGAAAATTGCCTAAAATTATTACACACAAATGGAAGTAGGGTGACCTATTGGAGGCTTCCAACTTACTTCCAATGAAAGGCCTTTTTGTTACAAAATTTGAAAGCAAAGCAAATTGCCAGTTACAAAATTACAAAAAAAAAGTCCTTAATTGTGGTGGCTATTCTCTCTTTGGTGTTTCACTCAATTTGGAGTGCTTCTTAGTCCAATAGATCTTAAGGTGGTTGGCCCCTTGCTTCTTGACTCAAATTCTTCAAGGTATGGCACCAATACTCCTTTCCAATTCCCTATATGGCAACTCACAAGCAAGGAAACAAAGAAACAAGCAATAACCAAAGACAAAAAATGAAATGAAAGCTAAACCAATAGAGTTTTAACAAGACAAATTTCCAAGGATTATTCAACAATTAAAGCAATGAAAAGCACAAAAAAAGAAAGCTAGGACTCAACGAGAAACCTAGAATGGCTCTAGAGTAGAGTAGAAAAACTATAAAAAAAAAGACTCAAGAAACCTAGTTTTGGCACTTGTTTTCACAATAATTTTCAATTGAAATTTCAGAACTAGGATTGGTATAAAATAGGCACCAATTATAGAGCAAATTTTGAGCCAAAACAACAAGCACACTTTCCTTTCACTCTTTTTTCCTGGACACTGATTTTTCTGCCAACTTGTGCGATTTTTCTTAATTTTTCCTTTAATTCAAATCGCTTGGTTCTTTTTTTATAATTTTGGTCCAGATGTCTAGAAATTCATTAAAACTTTCAGCTCAAAAAACGTAGTGACCAATTCCCAATAATTTATACAAGTTCGTATGTTCAAGCTGGCAGCACCAACGATTTCAACCTAGAAATCAAGAGTAGTGTTTATGTTGCTTAAGGCTTGGATAGTTACAATTTGTGTTTTCTTATGCTCAATTATCTTGAATAACACAATTCAAGAGAGCTTAAGACTTATTTTGATTCACAAATCCAGCCACAACTCAGCAACACAACTCAACTTCATCATAGGCATCATGTAGGAAACTTAGAAAACAAAAAAAAAGTTCAAGAACAAGACTACTTCTAGGAATTGATTTAGAACATGTTATGAACTAAATAACATGCATGAATTAGACTCAAAATTCAAAAGATAGGCTAAGAATGACAAGAATACATGAACAAATGTATCTAGAATTCAATCAACAAAATAAAAATTCAACACAAACTTAGAACATAATGTGACAATTACTATGACTAAACATGACTCTAAGACAACATGGATTAAGTGATTTACACTTAGATTTTTGTGTTTTTTTTTCTAATCAATATTTTGGAAGAAAATTTAGATCTAAAGGTTCAGCACAAGAATATTATGAATGAAAAATGATAGAACCTAAAATCAACACAAAAAACATGATTCAAGAGTAGATCTACAAAATTTGAACCACAGAAATGCAAGAACAAGTGTAGATCTAAGATTTAATCGGTTTATTTTTTTGAATCTACTCTAAACAGAACCAAACCACAAGACAATGGAGGATATACTGTTAGACAAGTGGCCTCAGATATCTTAAGAAGGGGGGGTTGAATTAAGATATCACAAACTATTTCCCCAATTAAAATTCTATTTCACTTTCTATTCAAGTTACAAATTCCCTTAACAATGAACTTCTTAAATATTGATTCAAATAGAACAATCTGAATATAAATATAAAACAATAATAAATAAAAGAGTTTAAGGGAAGAGAAAGTGCAAACTCAGATTTATACTGGTTCGGCCACACCCTTGTGCCTACGTCCAGTCCCCAAGCAACCCGCTTGAGAGTTCCACTATCTTGTAAAATCCTTTTACAAGTTCTGAACACACAAGGACAATCCTTCCTTTGTGTTCAGAATTCTTTTACAACAAGAGACCCTCGATCTCTTAATCCCTTAGAGAATTAGAAAAAGAAGAAGAATGAATCTCTCTTGAAAGAGATAGATTTTACAATTTGAGCACTCAAATGATTCCTTAATGAATTGCAATTGGATTGGTCAAGGAATTCACTAAGTGCGACATTCAATAGCTAAGCGCGAGGAAGAATCCAGAAGAAGATGAGCTGTCAAGTTCGCTAAGCGCACCGCTTGATGTAAGCTCCATTGGAGCTTGTTGGCCTAGGATCTTCTTCGTCAATGGATTCCTTTGCTTCTTGGAAGATGAATGACAGTGGAATGAAGAAAGCAAGAGAGAGAGGAGACGCCACTTCAAGGAGAAGATGAGTCTAGAAGAAGCTCACCACCATAGGAGGCCATGGATAAGAGCTTGGAGGAAGAAGGAGATGAATGAAGGGAGATGAAGAGAAGAGCACGAAATTTTGTGCTCTAAATAAGCTTTAAAATCTGAAGTTTAATGTTCAAATGATCAAAGTTGAAAAAAATGCACACACATGACCTCTATTTATAGCCTAAGTGTCACACAAAATTGGAGGGAAATTCAAATTTCACTTGAATTTGATATTAAATTTGTGGAGCAAAACTTTGGAGCCAAAATTTCACTAATTATGATTAGTGGATTTTAGTTATCGTTCAGCCCACTAATCCAAGATCAATTCCAAGATTCTCCACTAAGTGTGCTTAGGTGTCATGAAGCATGAAAAGCATGAAGGACATGCACAATGTGTGACTAAATGATGTGGCAATGGGGTGTAGTAAGCAAATGCTCACCTACCCATCTAAAATTTAATTGGATTGGGCTTCTACCAATTCAATTAAATTTATTCCCAACCACACACATCAAATATTCACTTAGTGCATGTGAAATTACAAAACTACCCCTAATACAAAAACTAGTCTAGGTGCCCTAAAATACAAGGGCTGAAAAATCCTATATTTCTAGGGTATCCTACCTACATTATGGAGCCCTAAATACAAGACCCAAAATTAATCAAACCTTAATCTAATATGTACAAAGATAAGTGGGCTCATACTTAGCCCATGGGCCCGAAATCTACCCTAAGGCTCATGAGAACCCTAGGGCCTTCTCTTGCATCTTTGGCCCAATCTTCTTGGAGTCTTCTAACCAATTCCCTTGTGGGATAGGATTGCATCACTGCTCCAGGTCATCAAGTGCACTGCTTCAGCTCATCCGCTAACCGAGAGAAGCGCGCTAAGCCAAAAATCACTAACATGCGCTAAGCGGTCCATACGTGCGCTAAGCGCACAAGCCAAACAAGGCCACCTATTTAAGCCTGAAATCATATTTGCAAATGGAGTTTGGATTTTTTTTCTTGAAGAAGCCTCTGTTGGATCGAGTGGCCTCAAAATAATTAAGAAGGGGGGGTTGAATTAATTATTCCTAAACCATTACTAATTAAAAAATTACTCTTTTAATGTTTTTACTAAATTGTTAAGAGAATGAGGAGTAGAAGAGAATCTTAACAGAAAGTAAAAGCGGAAATTAAATGCACAGCGGAAAGTAAAAGAGTAGGGAAGAAGGAAACAAACACACAAGAGTTTTTATACTGGTTTGGCAACAACCCGTGCCTACATCCAGTCCCCAAGCGACCTGCGGTCCTTGAGATTTCTTGCAACCTTGTAAAAAACCTTTTTCAAGCAAAGATCCACAAGGGATGTACCCTCCCTTGTTCTCTTTGAACCTAGTGGATGTACCCTCCACTAGAACTGATCCACAAGAGATGTACCCTCTCTTGTTCTCAGTCAAACCCAAGTAGATGTACCCTCTACTTTTACCACAAAGGATGTACCCTCCAATGTGTTGAGACAAAGATCTCAGGCTGTTAAACCTTTGATACTTTGTGAATGGGGATACAAAAGAATTCTCAGGCAGTTATTCCTTTGAATACTTTTGTATTAGGGAATGGGAAGAATCAAAAGAATTCTTAGATTGTGTCATTTTGAATTCTTTGACAAGGGAGAAGGGAGACACAAAAGAATTCGGGCGGTTAGTCCTTCGTTCTTTTGGAAAAGGGAGAAGCGAGACACAAAAAGAATTCAGGCAGTTAGTCCTTGGCGAATTCTTTTTGGCAAGGGAGAAGAGAATGAAAAGATGAATAGCTCAAGTTTTCAAGGTTTGGAAAACTAGAAAACTTCATAAAGCTTTTGGTACAAAGAAGAAGAAGAAGTTTCAAAGAGATTCAAGGCTTGTAAAGGATTGTATGGAAAAGTAAAGTATTCAAGATTGTTCAAATGCAAAACAAAGCCTTGCTTTTATAGACTCTCTATGTCTGGTCAAGAGGACCATTAAGAAGAGTTATAACTTTTAGAAAAACTTAAAACCCATTTGAAAAAGTCAAAACCTTTTTGAAGAGTTACACCTTTTGATTTTTTAAGAAATAGTCACTGGTAATCGATTACCAAATAAGTGTAATCGATTACACAAAGCTTTTGAGTGAAAGGATGTGACTCTTCACATTTAAATTTGAATTTCAACGTTCAAGAGCACTGGTAATCGATTACCAAAACATTGTAATCGATTACAGCCTTTTGAAAATAATTGGAACGTTGTAAATTCAGTTTGAAAACTTTTTCAAACTCATTTTGCTACTGGTAATCGATTACACCAACGGAATTTGCTTGTCCAGGGTGATACATAATGGAGTAATTGTTAGTCAGTTAATACGACTAACTTTTGTGTAAGAAACTGTTGTAAATTGTATACAACTCCTCCCATTTATAGTTCTTTTTGTAGTATTGTAATTACTTTATGCTAATATAGGTAATTAGTACTCAGTATCCCAATTTTTTGTATTTAATGATCATTCCATTTCAATTTCAGGTAAAATGGGCAAGATTGGTGAAGTGCAGAATTTATTGATTCGCTAAGCCGTTTCACGCGCTGAGCGAGCAATCCACTAAGCGCGACATCCGCTGGCTAAGCGCATAGAAGACTCTGGAAGAAGGATGAGCTGTACAGAAGCGTTGAGCGAGTGTCAACTCATTAAGCGCATCGCTTGTATCCTCCAGGCTGAGCGAGAAGAATGGTGCTAAGCCAAAAGCCACTTATGCGTGCTAAGCGAGCGATGATCTCACTGAGCGTGCGGCCACCAACAAGATTGCCTATTTAAGCTAAAATCTTGAATTTGGAAGAGTGATTTTTAGGTTTTTTTTTAGTTTTAGTTTTGGCTACGGAGAGACAGAGATATTTGAGCTTGACGAGGAAGCCGTCTTGCGGAGCTTTGGATGAGATTTTGAGTAATTGTGAGGTTTCTAGAGGTGGAGGAGACACCTTCACTACTTGTACTTCTTCAGTCTTTCATTTTCTTTTTTCATTGTTGTAAAAGAAGCTTCCCTGCTATGGAAAGCTAAATCATCAGTTGGTTCTTCCTATGGGGTACTTGATGTAAATACTTTCATATTTATCTAATGATGTTTATGTGTTCACTATGTTATTAGTACATAATTCTAGTGTGCATTTGCCTTGATCATGCAACTGCATGCTTAGTTAGGGTCACTCAACATTGGGAAATGGTTTGATCCTTAGAACCTGATAGGATGGGGCTAGCTTATCATATTTTCGCGAGACATCGAGGTACGGTAACTTAGTTTTTGGTATGTTATGTCTTAATGCGATTTTGGTTAAGTTTAGTCTAACTAGAGACATTTAAGGATGATGCTTGATTGGGATTAGGCTAAACATAGACATCAGGGTTTAGTAGTCCAGGAGACAACATAGAACATAGGAACAATGTTAGGTAGAGAACATCCTTAGTAACATCAGTCCACCCAGTAGGAAGACCAACAAGCTGTCTATCTGTCTTCACACACCACTACTCACCTTTACTAGCTTTTGAATAGTTTAGTTTACATACTTGTCCATACCACACACCAAACTTTTATCACAAGACGCTTATTTTTTGAATCACAGCTTTACCAAGTAAAACAAGTTCCCCGAGAGTTTGATACTCGGTATTCACTTACCATTTTATACTACTTGAGCGATCGGTACACTTGACGGTCGTCGACCAGTAATCATAGCCCATGAGCCTTGCCAAGTACATTTGTTGTTCGAGTGTCTGAATCACCCATAGACTCTGATGATCAGTCAGAATGGTGAAGTGATGGCCCAGGAGATACTATCTCCACTTCTTAACCATCATGGTGATGGCTACAAGCTCCCTGACATAGGTGGATGATCTTAGCAACTTAGGGCAAAAAGACTTACTAAAGAACACAATTGGCCATCCTTGTTGGGAAAGCACCGCTCCCATTTTGACACCAGATGTTTCGGTCTCCACCACAAATGGCAAAGTAAAATCTGGTAACCTCAAAACTAGTACAGTGATAATGGCTTGTTTTAGATTCTCGAATGTACTCTAGGTTGCGGGTGTCCATGTAAATTGGTCCTTCGTCAGCAGTAGCGTTAAAGGGGTAGCAATAGTCGCATATCCCTTAATGAAGTGCCAATAAAAACCCGACATGCCCAAAAATCCTAGCAAAGCCTTAATAGAGTGAAGGGTTGGCCAATGCTAAATAGCTTGTACCTTCTCTTGCAAAGGTTCGATGCCTGACTCCAAAATCATGTGGCTCAAGTATTCCACCTGTGTTTGGGCAACAGAGCATTTGCACAGCTTCAAGAAGAATTTCTCATGCGATAATGTCTGAAAGGTCAGCTCTAAATGGGATAAATGCTCCTCATATGTTTGATTGTTAACTTTCACAAGTAAGGTCGGAATACACTGTTCATGGTGGCCTGAAAGGACGATGGAGCATTGCACAGGACAAAGGGCATCACAAGGAACTTGTAGTGTCCGTGGTATGTGCGGAAGGAAATCTTTTGCACATTGTCTTTGTTCATCAAAATCTGATGATACCCTTGGAGCAAATATAGTTTGGAAAACCAGCAAGCTCCTCCAAGTTCATCCAACAACTCATCTATTGTCGGAATTGGAAATCTATCCTTCACTGTGATGGCATTAAGTGCTTTATAGTCAACACAAAACCTCCATGAACCATCTCGTTTCTTAACTAGAAAAATTGGTGAGGAAAAAGGGCTCGTGCTGGGACGGATGATGCCATGTTGCAGCATTGACTCAACTTGATTCTGAATCTCCTACTTTTGGAAGTGGGATAGTGATACAATCGTACATTTATGGGCTTTGAATTTAGACGAAGGTGAATAGTGTGATTGATGATGCGCGACATAAGTAATAATGTTGGGGCACGAAAGAGAGCAGCGAACTTGTAGACATGTGCAGCTATTGACCCTCTTCCACAGTTCCTTTTTCCAAAATTTGTAATTACTCTTTCTACGCGGAAGTGGTTTACCGGAAAGTGCACCGGGTCATCAAGTATTTAATTAAAATGGAATGATCCGAGTATCAAACACAGGGAACTTGTTTATTTGGCAAAGCTTTGTTCAATAATCAGGCATTTTGTTGACCCAAAATAATAATTGTGAATTGAAGTAAAAATATGATATATCCTAATTAGAAAAACAGTAAACGCAAGCAATTAAAAGTGACAATAGTGGTTTAAAAGCGTTGGGTCTTTCTAATAAACGAGTTGATGCATATAAAAATATTTCTCTAATTAAGAATGTTCTTTTGTTCTATGCTGAAGACTAAAGTACTAAACCTCTATCCCTCGTAAGTTTAGACTAATTTAAACCAAGCTTCATCCTCAGATCCCTCTTGTTGGACTAGGCTTAATTTAAATAGCATCATAATCACAGCATAATTATAAACTAAAAAAACATACAATCTATCCCTAGAAATGCAGTTATCTAGCCCTACTCTATCAAGTTCTTAGGAAACAGTACACTTCTCAGTGCTAAAGTTCCTAACAGTACACACCAATGGGTGATCAAACCAAAAGCATGCAACAATAAAGCATCGATAGAAACAATGAACACATAAAACACACTTAATTAGATATGAAAAGTGTTTACATCAACTATTCATTAGAAATCCCCAACTAAGGTTTTAGAACGCCATAACAAGGAGGCCTTTTCTACAATTAGATAGAGAATATAGAGAAATTTTTGCTTACACAAAAAGAGGGATCCCTCCTCCTCTTCTTGGCACCTCACAATCACTTAAACACTCTCTAATCTCTCTCAAAGATGAACCTTAGGCTCCTTACTGTGCTGCCTCTCCTCTACTATCTTCAGAGCTCACTCTCCAAAGTCTGCGTGTAAAATTCTGTGCAAGAGCGTAATAATTTTGTACCCTAATTCTGACAATTCAGGCTTTAAACAGGCTCTGAAATAGTGTCGTTGCGCTTAGCATGAGTAAGTGGATTTGGGCTTGGCGCCAATGTTGCGCTGAGCCTGGCAAGAGACGGACAACTCGCTTGTAGATGCAATTGGCTTTGATGTTTTGATGATGATCATGATGATGTGTTGCAATTGATGCAAATGGGCTTTTCAAGATTAAAATTCAAGACAATACTTCAAGATTACAAGGCACAACATCAAGATGATCACTAGAATATTAGGAAGGGAATTCCTAATTGAATTAGCAAAGGTTTGGCCAAGTGATTTAAAATAAAAAGTGTTTTTCAAAGGTTTTACTCTCTGGTAATCGATTACCAGAGGATGTAATCGATTACCAGTGGCCAAATACGTTTTATAACAGCTATAAAAATTTGAATTCAAAATTTTAAAAGCTGTAATCGATTACACAATTTTGGTAATCGATTACCAGCAGTTAGTAAACGTTTTAATTCAAATTTTAAAAGCTGTAATCGATTACACAATTACTGTAATCGATTACCAGACAGGAATTTCAGAAAAATAATTTCAAGAGTCACAACTTTTCAAAGGCTTTACTCATGACCACCAATGGTCTATATATATGTGACTTAAACACGAAATTGCTGAGAGATTTTCAGAACAACAAAGTGTTTATCCTCTCAAAAAGCAATTTCATTTTATCCTCTTAAGAATTCCTTGGCCAACTTGATTGCAATTCTTTAAGGAATTATTTGAGTGCTCAATCTGTAAAATCCATCTCTTTCAAGAGAGATTTGTTCCTCTTCTACTTCTCATTCTCTAAAGGGATTAAGAGACTGTGAGTCTCTTGTTGTAAAGGATCTCTAAACACAAAGGAAGGATTGTCCTTGTGTGTTTAGAACTTGTAAAAGGAATTTACAAGTTAGTGGAACTCTCAAGCGGGTTGCTTGAGGACTGGACGTAGGCACAAGGGTGTGGCCGAACCAGTATAAAACTGAGTTTGCATTTTCTCTTCCCTTAATCTCTTTTATTTATTATTGCTTTATATTCACATTCAAGTTGCTTCGTTTGAATTAATATTTAAGAAGATTGTCTTTAAGGGAATTCATAACTTGAGTAAAAAGAGAAATAGATTTTTAATTAGGGGAAACAGTTTGGAATATCTTAATTCAACCCCCCCTTCTTAAGATATCTGAGGCCACTTGTCTAACAAGTGGTATCAGAGCTTCATTCTTGTACAAAGTTTAGAAGCTTCAAGAAAAAGATGGCCTCAGCAAATTCCTTATTTCCAGAAGGGAATTCTATCAATAGACCTCCAATCTTTAATGGAGAGGGTTACCACTACTGGAAAACCCGAATGCAAATTTTTATCGAGGCAATAGATCTAAATATCTGGGAAGCCATTGAAATAGGGCCTTATATACCCACCACAGTAGAAAGAGTTTCAATAGATGGTAGTTCATCAAGTGAAAGCATAACCATAGAAAAACCTAGAGATAGATGGTCTGAAGAGGATAGAAAACGAGTACAATACAACCTAAAAGCCAAAAACATAATAACATCTGCCCTAGGAATGGATGAATATTTCAGAGTTTCAAATTGCAAGAGTGCTAAGGAAATGTGGGACACTCTTCGATTAACACATGAAGGAACTACAGATGTTAAAAGATCTAGGATAAATGCACTAACTCATGAGTATGAATTATTTAGAATGAATACAAATGAAAATATTCAGAGTATGCAAAAGAGATTTACACATATAGTAAATCATCTAGCAGCCTTAGGCAAAGAATTTCAAAATGAAGATCTTATAAACAAGGTGCTAAGATGTTTAAGTAGAGAATGGCAACCCAAAGTAACGGCTATTTCTGAATCAAGAGATTGTCTAACATGTCTCTTGCCACTTTATTTGGTAAGTTGCAGGAACACGAGATGGAACTATTGAGATTGCACCAAAATGAAGAAAATGACAAGAAAAAGAAAGGAATCGCTCTTAAAGCATCATCCTCAATTCAAGAAGAAAGTGATCAGGATAATGATGCTGATGATGATGATGATCTAAGTTTCTTTGTAAAAAGATTCAACAAATTTCTTAAAGTAAGAGGAAATCAGAGGCGACCAAATTTTAAATCAAAGAGAAGGACAGAAAATTCATCCTCTACTCTAAAATGCTTTGAATGCAATCAACCTGGACATCTGAGGGTTGATTGTCCCATCTTCAAGAAAAAGATGGAAAAATCTGAAAAGAAAAATCATAGTGAGAAGAAACTAAAGAAAGCATACATCACATGGGATGAAAATGATTTGGAATCCTCTGATGATTCTGAAAATGAAGAGATAAATCTTTGCCTTATGGCAAAAAGTTACGAAAGTGATGAAGAGGTAACATCTTCAAACAACTTATCTATTTCTTTTGATGAATTGCAAGATGCATTTGCTGATTTGCATAAAGAATCAATTAAACTTGCAAAATTAGTTTCATCATCAAAGAAAACAATTTCAAATTTAGAAAATGAAATTTCAAAATTAAACAAAGAATTAGATCTTCTTAGAAATGAAGTTTCAATCTCTAAAACAAATGAAAAAGTTAATATCTCCACTATTAATAACAAGAAAATAACAGATTCTTGTAGTTGTTGTGATAAATATGTAAAAGAAATTAAAGAGTTAAAAAATTCACTTGCAAAATTTTCATATAGTAGAAATAATTTAGATGTTATATTAAGTAAACAAAGATATGTGTCAAATAAAAATGGACTAGGGTATAAATCTGAAAAACTACAAAATGTTTATAAAAACTTTTCCACTTCCACACAAAAATGTAATTCTAATTCCATCACTTGTTTTTACTGTGGAAGAAGAGGACATGGCATATCAACTTGCTACTTCAAGAAAAATTACAGTAATATTAAAATGATATGGGTCCCAAAAGGATCCTCAGTTTATACTAACATGCAAGGACCCAATAAAATTTGGGTACCTAAGTCAAAAACTTGATTATGCAGGTATCTTTGAGAAAGAAGTGGTACATAGATAGCGGATGCTCAAAACATATGACTGGAGATGCATCAAATTTTACACACATATCTCCAAAGAAAAGCGGGCATGTAACATATGGTGACAACAACAAAGGTAGAATTCTTGGAGTGGGTAAAATAGGTACAAATTCTTCAAACTCCATTGAAAATGTTCTACTTGTTGAAGGCCTTAAGCATAGCCTGCTTAGCGTTAGTCAACTATGTGACAAAGGCTATCTAGTATCATTTAATTCTCAGAAATGTCTTATAGAACATAAGCATGACATTAATATAAAGCATGTAGGACATAGAGTCAATAATGTTTACATGATAGACTTAAGCATAAAACAAGAAAACAATCATTGCTTTCTTAGTAAAGATGATGATCCATGGTTATGGCATAAAAGAATTGCTCACATAAACATGGATCACTTAAATAAATTAATTTCAAAAGATTTAGTAGTTGGTTTGCCTAAATTGAAATTTGAAAAAGATAAATTATGCGATGCATGTCAAAAGGGCAAACAAACAAGAGTCTCATTCAAATCTAAAAATGTTGTTTCAACCACTCGACCATTACAGTTATTGCATATGGATCTATTTGGTCCATCTAGAACCATGAGTTTTGGAGGAAATTACTATGCTTTAGTTATAGTTGATGATTTCTCTAGATATACTTGGACATTATTTATTACACATAAAAGTGATTCATTCCATGCATTTAGGAAACTTGCTAAAGTCATACAAAACAAGAAAAATCTCAAGATTGCATCCATTAGAAGTGATCATGGGGGTGAATTTGAAAATAAAGATTTTGAATTATTTTGTGATGAACATGGTATTGAACATAATTTTTCTGCACCAAGAACTCCTCAACAAAATGGAGTTGTTGAGAGGAAAAATAGGTCATTGGAAGAAATTGCAAGAACTTTATTAAATGATACTTCTCTTCCAAAGTATTTTTGGGCTGAAGCTGTCAATACTGCATGTTACATCATGAATAGAGCCTTGATAAGACCTATTTTAAAGAAAACCCCATATGAATTATTTAACGGTAGAAAACCTAATATTTCTCATCTACATGTTTTTGGGTGCAAGTGCTTTGTACTTAATAATGGTAAAGATAATCTAGGAAAATTCGATGCAAAATCTGATGAAGGCATTTTTCTTGGATATTCTTTACAAAGCAAAGCATATAGAATATATAATAAGAGAACTATGAATATAGAGGAATCCATTCATGTTACCTTTGATGAATCTAATGCTATATTGTCAACAAAGAATATGCTAGATGACATTGCAGATTCTTTAGAACATATGAACATTCATGAACAAGATTCCAAAGGAAATGACAAAGGAAACAATGAAGATCCTCCAGAAGAAGGCAAATCCAATGATGTACTCCCAAGAGAATGGAAAACTTCAAGAGATCATCCCCTCGACAATATTATTGGTGATATCTCAAAAGGGGTAACAACTAGACATTCTCTTAAAGATTTATGCAATAATATGGCTTTTGTATCTATGATTGAACCTAAAAATATAAAAGAAGCCATAGTAGATGATAATTGGATCATTGCCATGCAAGAAGAACTAAACCAATTTGAAAGAAACAATGTATGGAAATTAGTAGAAAAACCTGAAAATTATCCTGTTATTGGAACAAAATGGGTTTTTAGAAATAAATTAGATGAACATGGTATAATTATTAGAAATAAAGCCAGGTTAGTAGCAAAAGGGTATAATCAAGAAGAGGGGATAGACTATGAAGAAACATATGCTCCTGTTGCAAGATTAGAAGCCATTAGAATGCTTTTGGCATATGCATCCATAATGAACTTTAAACTTTATCAAATGGATGTTAAGAGTGCCTTTCTAAATGGCTTAATTCAAGAAGAGGTATATGTTGAACAACCCCCTGGTTTTGAAATTTCTGATAAACCAAACCATGTTTATAAATTACAAAAGGCTCTTTATGGTTTGAAACAAGCCCCTAGGGCATGGTATGAACGATTAAGTAGTTTTCTTCTTGAAAAAGAATTCTCCAGAGGTAAAGTGGATACCACATTATTCATAAAGAGAAGGCATAATGATATTTTGTTGGTTCAAATATATGTTGATGATATAATTTTTGGATCCACTAATGATTCATTGTGCAAGGAGTTTTCCCTTGATATGCAAAGTGAATTTGAAATGTCAATGATGGGAGAACTAAAGTACTTTCTGGGATTACAAATCAAGCAAACTCAAGAAGGTATATTCATCAATCAATCCAAATACTGCAAGGAATTGATCAAAAGATTTGGGATGGATAGTGCAAAACACATGTCTACACCGATGAGCACTAATTGTTACTTAGATAAAGATGAATCTGGTCAGTCTATAGACATAAAACAATATCGAGGTATGATCGGATCTCTTCTTTATTTATCTGCTAGTAGACCTGATATTATGTTTAGTGTATGCATGTGTGCTAGGTTTCAATCCAACCCCAAACAATCACATCTAAGTGCAGTAAAGAGAATCATGAGATATCTATTAGGAACAATCAATTTAGGATTATGGTATCCTAAGAATTCAACATGTAACTTAATAGGATATTCTGATTCTGATTTTGCCGGGTCTAAAACTGATAGAAAAAGTACAAGTGGAACTTGTCAATTTATTGGATCGGCTCTTGTCTCATGGCATAGTAAGAAACAAAACAGTGTTGCTTTATCTACTGCTGAAGCGGAGTATATCTCTGCCGGTAGTTGTTGTGCACAAATTTTATGGATGAAGCAACAATTATCTGACTATGGCATCATTCTTGATCGCATACCTATTAAGTGTGATAATACTAGTGCCATAAATCTATCCAAAAACCCAGTTCAACATTCAAGAACTAAACATATAGAGATTAGACACCACTTTCTTAGAGATCATGTCTTAAAGGGAGATTGTGTATTAGAATTTGTTGATACTAAGAATCAACTTGCTGATATTTTCACTAAACCTCTCCCCAAGGAAGTGTTTTTCTCTATTAGAAGAGAATTAGGTCTCTTAGATGTAAGAGATTTAGAAAAATAGGAATTGATTGGTTGATTGATTGGTTGATTGATTGGTTGATTGATTGGTTGATTTACTTTTTACCTTTTGATTGTAGATTATTTTGATTGATCTTGTTTGAATTTTTTTTTTATGATAGAATTTATGATTTCTTGTGTATATAGTAATTGAATGATTGAATTTAGTGTATTAGTAGTGAAAATTAGTCATATAGGATGTATTTGAGCATAAATATAGATATTCTCTTAGAAACTAGCCTAGGATAGGCTCTGGTAATCGATTACCATCCACTGTAATCGATTACACATGAACAGGCAGCCTGTAATCGATTACAACATCCTGTAATCGATTACCAGAAGGCTTATTGGGCCTGTAATCGATTACCAATACCTGTAATCGATTACAATGCGTCATCTTCTATAAATACTCACGAAATCGGAGCTCGTGCGCAGCCAAAGCTTCCTCCACGTTTTCCTCCATACCTAGAACTTCAAACCTTCGATTCTCACTCGATTCTTCACCAAATCACGTCCCGTAAAGCCCAATCTTCCTCTTTTTCACTCCTCTTTCACTTCCACCGATCAAAATCCAGAAAAACTTCATCAAATGGCAGAGCCATCAAAGAAGAGAAAGGGATCATCCTCCACCGCTACCGCTGCTGTCCATCGCCGTCACGGCCCATCCGGAGCACCCACAGCACCTATTCCTCCTTCTTTGTCATCTCCAAGATCATCAACATTGTTTTCATCCGATGATCAACGTCTACGGTACCTTTCTCAGTTCTCTTCTAGAATAATCTTAGACCCTAAGTACCTAGACGTAGAGTTCTTTAATGATGAAACGTTTGATTGCTATCAAGTGTTTCAGAATTCTGGTCTTGTTGATTTCATGTCATTTAAATTGCCATATTATCCTGAACTTGTAAAGGTCTTCTACTGCAATTTGAAAATTCAGGATGGTATTATTATGTCTGAGGTGCATGGTACTTCTATGGTCATTGATCAGTCACTTTTCTTTTCTTTGACTCATTTACCCAGTCAAGGTGCACCTTTTGAGGGCACCATTGTTGATGACTGGAAATTCGATTATTCGAGTCATGATGCTCGTCGCATGGTCTGCAATGATCAAGCTGACATGACCGGTAGATTGTTGGCCGGGTCATTAACTTTTGATAATCGCATCATGCATTATATCATTGTTAGAATTTTGCTTCCTCGGTCTTCAAATTTAGCACAAGCCTCTGAGGAGGATTTGATTCTTATGTGGGCTTTTCTAACCGGTCGTCAGATCGACTGGGCCCATTTGGTTCGGTACCGAATGCATAAGGCATTACGGGCCAATGCACCTCTTCCTTATCCACATTTGATTACTCTGTTTTTGCGTCATTTTCAAATTCCGCTTGATGATGAACCCTTTGTTCAAGTCAAGCGTTCCTTTGCAATTGGTGCTGGAGCAGTGACCTCCTTTGGGTATCGTAAAGATCGGAATGGACAATGGCTGAAGAAGGATGCACTCCCTCCTCAAGATGAACGTACTCCTTCACCTCCTCCTCAACGTGAGGATTCCGCACTCATGAATGAAGTCCTCTCCGAATTACGAGGTCTTCGTTCGTATGTTGGTGACCGCTTTGACTCGTTAGATTCACGCTTTGCCGGTATGGACATTCGTCTTACACAGCTTGAAGAGGATGTCGGCTACATTCGTCAGAGTTTCGATCTTCCACCACCTCCTCCGTCTTCTTAGCTTTTAGGTTATGATTATTTATCTTTTATAAGCCGTGTATTTTGGCTTTTAGTTTCTTAGAATTTACATTATTATGCTAAGTACTTTGCTTATTTATCGTGTGGATTTTACACGTCAGTCTTGGATGTTTTGTGGTTGTTGACATTTTCAGTTATTTGGATTCTGGTTTAATTATTTCTTGTTTGTGAGTTTGGCTTATTATATTTAATACTCTGATGCTTATATCTTGCTACTCCATTGTTATAACTGTGTTGATTCCCGAGTTCTTTGGCTTTTTGATGTTGCCAAAGGGGGAGAAAAAGGTTGTAGCAAAAGCTTAACAAAAAGCTTAACAAATTTAGAAATCAAGTGATCATGTATTCCGAGATATAGGGGGAGAAAACGGATGCACATTTTATCTATATACAATTGGTTGTTGCTTGCTTGAATCTTGGTTTCAGGTATTGTATTGTCATCATCAAAAAGGGGGAGATTGTAGATGCAATTGGCTTTGATGTTTTGATGATGATCATGATGATGTGTTGCAATTGATGCAAATGGGCTTTTCAAGATTAAAATTCAAGACAATACTTCAAGATTACAAGGCACAACATCAAGATGATCACTAGAATATTAGGAAGGGAATTCCTAATTGAATTAGCAAAGGTTTGGCCAAGTGATTTAAAATAAAAAGTGTTTTTCAAAGGTTTTACTCTCTGGTAATCGATTACCAGAGGATGTAATCGATTACCAGTGGCCAAATACGTTTTATAACAGCTATAAAAATTTGAATTCAAAATTTTAAAAGCTGTAATCGATTACACAATTTTGGTAATCGATTACCAGCAGTTAGTAAACGTTTTAATTCAAATTTTAAAAGCTGTAATCGATTACACAATTACTGTAATCGATTACCAGACAGGAATTTCAGAAAAATAATTTCAAGAGTCACAACTTTTCAAAGGCTTTACTCATGACCACCAATGGTCTATATATATGTGACTTAAACACGAAATTGCTGAGAGATTTTCAGAACAACAAAGTGTTTATCCTCTCAAAAAGCAATTTCATTTTATCCTCTTAAGAATTCCTTGGCCAACTTGATTGCAATTCTTTAAGGAATTATTTGAGTGCTCAATCTGTAAAATCCATCTCTTTCAAGAGAGATATGTTCCTCTTCTACTTCTCATTCTCTAAAGGGATTAAGAGACTGTGAGTCTCTTGTTGTAAAGGATCTCTAAACACAAAGGAAGGATTGTCCTTGTGTGTTTAGAACTTGTAAAAGGAATTTACAAGTTAGTGGAACTCTCAAGCGGGTTGCTTGAGGACTGGACGTAGGCACAAGGGTGTGGCCGAACCAGTATAAAACTGAGTTTGCATTTTCTCTTCCCTTAATCTCTTTTATTTATTATTGCTTTATATTCACATTCAAGTTGCTTCGTTTGAATTAATATTTAAGAAGATTGTCTTTAAGGGAATTCATAACTTGAGTAAAAAGAGAAATAGATTTTTAATTAGGGGAAACAGTTTGGAATATCTTAATTCAACCCCCCCTTCTTAAGATATCTGAGGCCACTTGTCTAACATCGCTTAGCGAGCTGATGTCGCGCTTAGCGTGCTGCTTCGATTCAGATGCTCTTCCAAATTCCTTCTTCACGCTAAGCGTGCTGAAGCCGCGCTTAGCGATGGATACGCGCTAAGCCCACTGAGTTCGCTTAGCGTGACAACCACTTTGGCACTTCAAGAAATTAGCTCCTTTTTATCTAAAATTGTACAGATTTTAACATTAATTCCAATAAAAGAGACCCTAATGACAGAGATCAAAACACAACAAAGTTTATTTACAATGCCTACAAAAGAACTATAAATTAGGGGAAACTATACATATTTTGCAAAAGTTTTCTATAGAAAAGTTAGTCGTATAAGACGACTAACAAACTCCGCCAAATTTACAGTTTTGCTTGTCCTCAAGCAAAGAAAGAACAATTCACATGTCCTCAAGTGACAAAACTACAGTGGTTATTCAAAATTGTGTTTGTTTCCAAAGAAAAATTCAATCACATGAAATGAATGTCAAATAATGCTTCAATCAATAGCCCTTCACAAAACATGCAGCTTTCAGAGATAGGAACATATTTATTAGGCCTCGCAATTCAAATAAGCTAGTAAGAATGACAGATATCAAGGAAGGATCACTAACCAAAGCCTCACGGTCATTGTTTCACTCAAGCACAAGTGTTTAGGCTTACTCAACCATCAACAACTAACAAAAGTCTCAACATTTGCAAGTCATCTCATGCCATACAAAAATAAACACAACATGAATCAAAAGGACTTTTCTAGGCTTGTAATGAGGTTGGGATGCAAACAATTCATGGTATTTCTAGGATGCAAAAGCTTTGATTCTAGGAGAGCATTCATCCATAGATCAACCTTTTTCTTTTTATTCCCAACCCTATTACTTGCCCCTTTTTTCACTTATCTTTCTTTTATTAGATGGCAACAAACACTTTTATTTTGGTACTTATAGTTCTTTCTTTTTTTATTTTTTTTAACACAGTTGACTGTATGTGTTGCTCTGCTCTTACCATTTCACTTTCTCACCCAGTAGCTCCCCCAAATTTGGGACAAATTTGATATGAAATGTAACTCTCCCAAATTTGGGACAAATTTTCCTTGTACCAAGTTGTTTTTCTACGAGTGATGCTTTCCTACAACCAAAGACAAGGTAGTAGAAGATAATTTATATAGGCTCAATGTAACATCCTGGAAATTTCTATCCGGAATTTTTGGAAACGATGTATTTTGAATGATTATATATATATAAGTATTATTCAGTGTATATGCATATATGTTCTTGGTAGAAATAGGAGTAGTGGGGGCAAGATACGCGGGTTAGGCTAATTAAGGAAGAGAAATCCATAACTGGGAGGTTATGGGTTAATTCCTAATTAATTAGTTAAAAATCATCGTTTTGCGTGCGACTTAAAATTTAACGAAACCAACCTCTGAACCACGCTCGGGGTTTTATTCTGAGCGTTTTGATATATATATTGAGTACTTTCAAAAACTGGCCCCGACGGACGCAGAGAAACGCTAGAAACTGGAACCAGAGAAATGGCATGCAAACCGAGGTAGGATTTTAGCGTTTCAAAGGTCAGATTTTCCTCACTTTTGCGGCTGAGTATGGGTTACAGTCAAAAAGGGAATGTGGGCCCTTCTTGCTCCACTCAAATGGAGACATGTGGCATTGCTTAAATAAAATAATAGAAAAAGAGAAAACCCTTTTATTTAAAACCAAAAAGCTTTTCTCTCTCTTCACTCAGCCCCCACACTTTTTCAGACAGCTCTCTCTCTCCCTCACGTTGCCATTTTCTTCTTCTTCATTCTCCATTGAAGCTCCAAGCAAAGCTTCAACCTTTGGCCATCATTTCTGCCTCAAATCGCGAAAGGAGGGCATTTTCGGGGTCGTGAAGTGCAAGGCTACGAGTGGGACTTTGAAATTTCAGGTTTGGGTGGACTTCTTTCTCTCTTAAATTTCGTGGGTATGGGGTTTTGGGAGATATGATGGGTAGTCTTGCTAGTTTTCTGCTTCATGATAATTATTTGTGAAGGAACTTGTTGAAAGCTTGTTGAAATTGTTATGTTTGGATGAGTTAGACATACCCATTCTGTTTTAGGGTTTTTGTGATGATGTTTGTGATGTTTGTATGCTGAAATTGCTCATGGAAAACTGTTAGAGATGAAAGGTAGAGTAAACCTAGGGTTGGAAAGTGAGAATGTGGTGTTATGAGTGGAAAAAGAGTGAGGCTTTGAGAGTTGGAAGGTTAAGTCTGAATTCTGTGGTAAATGGAGGTTAAAGTGAGTTAATACTAGCTTGAAATGTCATTTAGGACTTGGGAGAAAGCTTGGACTGTGCTAGAGAGAAAAACAAATGACCAAAGTGAACCAAGAGCCATTTCTAGGGCAAAATTGGGTGTTGAGGAGTCAAATTTTGATTCGGTGAGATTTTAGGTGTAAATCCAGTTTGAACAAGTCTAAATAGATGTTATGGACTTGTGTGAGGTGAGAGTTTGCTTCAAATTTACCTCATTCTAAATTTCAATTTTCAAACCTAGAAAACCCATGGAATTGAGGGGTGTTGGACACCTAGATTCTGTGTTGTTGTGCTTTAAAGCTTGACTTTGGTTTAGACATGATTGATACATGATTTGGGACTTATAGGAATTGATTTGGGCAAAATTGGATGAGGGAAAGTGTGATTTTCGAAATCTGCACTTATGCAGAATTTTGCTGTCAAAATAGGTGCAGCAGGATTTTGGCTTTGTGCAGAAAAATGCTTGTGTGTGGTTGGCTGTGGAAAGTCTAGTGCAGAATGAGTTCTGGATGTTTGCTAGTAGATCCCAACGGTCAAAATGTAGGCTTATGTACTAGAGACTTCCAGTAAAATTTTGGAGTCGATCCAACGGTTAACGAATTGGAACGAAGGAATTGTTACTGGGGTCTTTAAGTGAGAAAAGCTATGATTTTGGTTGGTGTTTTGGGCAGAGTTTTCTGCCTTTGCCCTGTTTTTCTTGGCTGTGATGGTTTGTGTTGTTTGAATTTTGTTTTGCTTGGATGTTGTGGAAGCTTGGGAGGATTGATGGGGACCCGGTGTTGAGAGAAACGAGGATATGGGCTACGTGGGAGTACGTGAGCTCAGTTGGAGGTGGGCAACAGGGGATGGTGGGTTTATGCGCGAATTGTGGATGTGGAAAACTTGTTGTGCACCATCGCCCGACCGCCACCTAGTACCACATGTGATGGGTACCCCATAATCCTACAAGCTTGAGATGAGGAAGTGTTGAAGGGTGAAACTTCCTGCTTTTATTGTTGACCACAGAGTGGTACCTGGAGATATGTCGCGGGGGTCAGGAGACCTTGGGGACGTCAGGTGGGGTGCTATTGCCCAAAACCAAGCTTGACCAATCCCGACCCAACCCGGGCATAGTCGGTCAGTGAGAACCTGTGATGTACCTAAGCAGGCGAGCTCCTGGCAGTCAACAGATAAAAGGAACAAAGACCACAAAGCAAGGAGGCTTGTGGTGGCTGGCCAGCTGTGAAACTTGATTGATATGTGAGATATGGTCTCTGGTAATCGATTACCAAGGGTGGGTAATCGATTACAAGGCTTAAAAGTGAAGACAGGAGGCTAAGATGGTCTCTGGTAATCGATTACCAAGGGGTGTAATCGATTACCAGGCTTGAAAACGAAGTCAGGAAACTAAGGGAGCCTCTGGTAATCGATTACCAGCCTGTGTAATCGATTACACAGAGGGATGGGTCACTGGTAATCGATTACCAGGTATGTGTAATCGATTACACAGTGCATTTTTGCATATTTCATGTCCTGAGGCTGTGTAATTCAAGTTTAGCCTCTCGTAATCGATTACCAAGGCTGTGTAATCGATTACCAGAGATGAAAAGCCTTAAGATACTCCTTTTAATTGCATGTAGTGGTTATGAGACGCATTGTGCGGCGGCATAGTAGATTCTTGTGAAAGAGTCTACCCCTTTCTCTTCTTTCTTGTAGATCGTGATGGCGGCGCAGCTAATCCGTGATCGAGTAGAGATGGAGTGCCTAGAGGGAGCTTGGGAGACCCTCGAAGGCAACACGAGGTGCCGATTTCGGGGCACCATTCGATTCACGGCTACTTCTTTGGTGCATCCAGATGAACCTGCACGGACGCTTCAGCGCACTGTGGAGTGGATACTACCCACGCCTACACCATATCGTCTAGTGGAGCCCGTCCAAGTGATCGAGGTAACGTCATCCGAGGAAGACCCTGAGGAGGATCTGGAGGAGCTACCTCCTGAGCCTGCTGTGGATGCCCTTGACATTCTAGAGGGTGATGAGGATCCACTTCTTGAGGTGGATTCTCCCGAGGAAGTCATGTCGGCATCTGAGGCAGACTCTACGGAGGATGGTGGCCCGGGGGAGATGGCGATCAGCGGAGGCTCTTCATCCTAGTGGACAGCTCTTTGGATTCATTTTGTATATTTTTTAGGGTGGGTGTATCTAGGACTGACTGTTAGGTTTACTCTTTTGTTTTTGTATGGGTAGACCTGATGTATAGGAATTTCATGATTGTATACATGTGGCTGAAGCCACCACTATGAACACCTTTGCTCTGGATGACACTATGTATTTTGTAAAACTCCCATATTTTGGACAGCTTTAAATGATGAATGCATTTATGATCGATCTTGTTATTTGAAAAGAAAGCATTAGCAACTTTATTTGTATAAGAGTTTATCGACCGTATTTTATTCTTTTATTTTCATGTGACGACCTAAAGTAATGGCTGGTACATTCTTCCTTTTGAAACAACAAAATAGTTTAGAGATTATGAGCGGTAAGAAAGAAATGACTCCGAATAGAGTTGTGAACTAGCCATTCAGGACTCTGTAGTGAGGATTTTCCTTCTAAACCTAGTTATGGTGAAAAGAGAAAGAAATGAAAAAGAAAAAGAAGAAAAAAAATTTACCATGGTTTTTGTTATTTAAATTATTACTATTAAACCAGTCATTAATTTAGGGACGCCACAATTGGTGGTATCAGAGCAAAAGTTGGATTCTAGTGAACCTGTTATGGTCTTGCTGTGTGAATGCTGTGTATCTCTGAAACTTGGGAGTAGGTTTCGGGGAGTGACGTTAAGTCACACATTGTGTGTATTTGTGCCTTATTGTCTTGAGCATGGATGTGTGACTGATTCATAGGGTTGTTGTGTGTATAAGTACGTATAAAGAGAAGGATGTTGTTATAACTGTCATAGCCTGTGTGGTACACTCTCTCTTTAGGATTTCTTGGGTGCTAATAGTTTCCCTACAGGATAGGTATGGCAGGACGTGGTAGGGATCAGAACCGTGATGTCCTTGACCGCATCACCGCTGTGCTGGAAACTCTAGTGCAGGAACGTGATGTGGAGCCGGCGGAGTATCGGGGACTCGTGGCTTTCCGTAAGAATCACCCGCCAAAGTTCAGTGGAGACTATGATCCGGAAGGTGCTAGGTTGTGGTTAGCTGAGACGGAAAAGATTTTCGAGGCGATGGGTTGCCTTGAGGAACATAAGGTCCCTTATGCAACATTTATGCTCCAAGGGGAGGCCGAGAATTGGTGGAAGTTCGTGAAGCCTTCATTTGTTGCACCTGGAGGCGTGATTCCTTGGAATGCCTTCAAGGACAAGTTCCTGGAGAATTACTTCCCGCGAGATCTTAGGAAGCGGAAGGCGAGGGAATTTCTGGATTTGAAGCAAGGAAACATGTCTGTTGGGGAGTACACGGCTAAGTTTAATGAGCTTCTGCAGTATTGGCCTCAATACCAAGATGCTCGGAATGAGGAAGATTTATGCGCTCAGTTTGAGAATGGGCTTCGGTTGGAGATCCAACAGGCGGTTAGTTATATGCAGATCACGAATTTTAATCAGTTGGTGACGAAGTGCAGGATTTTTGAGGACAAGATGAAGGAGAGGCAAGCTAGAGGTGTTGGAGGACCTTAGAGAAACCATCCTTTTAGGGGGAATGGTAATAAGAGGATGAAGCCGTATGCTAGCAACAAGGGGAAGCAACCTATGGCTACCTCCAACGTGAGCCAGTCAAGGGGGACTGGTGTACAGTGCTTTCAGTATGGGGGACCGCATCTTAAGAGGAATTGCCCACAGCTCCAGCAGACACAGGAGAACCGTTGTTATGTGTGTGGCAAGGTGGGCCATTATGCTCGAGAATGTAGGGTGACCGGGAGGCCGACAGTGACGGCCAATTCCAACACCGTCAATCGTGGACCCACTAATTCCACAAGGAGCGGTAATGTTAGCAACAACAACACTAGTGGTGGAAGACCAAAAGTACCCTCTCGGGTATTTGCTATGAGTGGTTCAAAAGCGGCTGTCTCCGACGATTTGATACGGGGTAAGTGTTTGATTGCTGATAAACTACTAGATGTACTTTATGATTCAGGTGCCACGCATTCTTTCATATCTCATGCATGTGTAGAGAGGTTGGGGTTATGTGCGACGGAGTTACCATATGATATGGTGGTGTCTACTCCGACGAGCGAGCCTGTAACCACCTCTCGGATGTGTTTGAAGTGTCCTATAATTGTTGAGGGTCGATCTTTTATGGCGGATTTGATTTGTCTACCTTTAGCTCATCTAGATGTGATCTTGGGGATGGATTGGTTATCTACTAACCATATCTTTCTAGACTGCAAGGAGAAGATGCTAGTGTTTGGTGGAGATGTAATTCCAAGTGAACCATTGAAAGGGGATGCGGCCAACGAAGGAACGGAGGATGTTCGAACTTACATGGTGTTGTTCTCGATGTATGTGGAAGAGGACGCTGAAGTTAGTAGTATACCGGTGGTGTCGGAATTTCCAGAAGTTTTTCCTGACGACATTTGTGAATTGCCACCTGAGAGAGAAGTGGAATTCATTATTGATTTGGTGCCTGGGGCGAATCCAGTGTCGATTGCGCCTTATAGAATGTCTCCGGTGGAACTAGCAGAGGTGAAGGCACAAGTACAGGATCTTTTGAGCAAACAATTTGTTCGTCCAAGCGCATCACCGTGGGGAGCGCCGGTCTTGTTGGTTAAAAAGAAGGATGGAAGTATGAGGATGTGTGTAGACTACCGGCAGTTAAACAAGGTCACTATCAAGAACAAATATCCTCTACCAAGGATAGATGATTTGATTGACCAATTGAGGGGAGCGACGGTATTTTCAAAGATAGATTTGCGATCGGGGTACCATCAAATCCGAGTTAAGAAGGAAGATATCCCAAAGACTGCGTTTCGGACTCGGTATGGGCACTACGAGTATTTAGTCATGCCATTTGGAGTGACTAATGGTCCGGCTATTTTCATGGACTATATGAACCGTATATTCCATGATTACTTGGATCAGTTCGTGGTTGTGTTCATTGATGATATCCTAGTGTATTCAAGGAATAAGGAGGAGCATGAAAAGCACTTGAGGATTGTGTTGCATATCCTGAGGGATAGTAAGTTGTTCGCCAAACTGTCGAAATGTGACTTTTGGTTGGAGAAAGTGCAGTTCTTGGGACACGTGATTTCTAAGGACGGGGTTGCGGTGGATCCGAACAAGGTGGAGTCGGTTATGGAGTGGCAACAACCGACAACTCCAACGGAGGTTCGAAGTTTCTTGGGGTTAGCTGGCTATTATAGAAAATTCATTGAGGGATTTTCTAAATTGGCATTGCCCCTAACTAAGTTGACTCGTAAGAACGAGAAGTTTGTCTGGAATGAGAAGTGTGATCAAAGTTTCCAAGAGTTGAAGAGACGGTTGACGACAGCTCCAGTGTTAATTTTGCCCGACCCTAAGAGGACATTTGAAGTGTATTGCGATGCAAGTGGGCAAGGCTTGGGGTGTGTGTTGATGCAAGAGGGAAGAGTAGTGGCTTATGCTTCACGTCAATTACGTCCTCATGAAGTTAACTATCCGACCCATGACTTGGAACTAGCAGCGGTGGTCTTGGCTTTAAAGATTTGGAGGCATTATTTGTACGGTACTCGTTTTGAAGTTTTCAGTGATCACAAGAGTCTCAGATACTTGTTCGATCAGAAGGAGCTCAATATGAGGCAACGAAGATGGATGGAGTTCCTTAAGGATTATGATTTTGGTCTTTCCTACCATCCCGGAAAGGCTAATGTAGTAGCCGACGCGCTAAGTCGAAAGTCTTTGCATGTTGCGACTATGATGAGTTTGGAGCAGAGATTGATAGAGGAGTTCCGAGATTTGAATCTAGCAATCGAGATACGACCAAAGAGCTTATTTGTAGGAGCGTTGCAGATTACCAATGAATTCGTAGATCACATACGCAAAGCTCAAGAGGATGACCCGTTTTTGCAAGGCAAGGTGTTAGATGTAATAGGGGATGAGGATGTGGAGTTTGAGAAGGACACAACCGGGTTAATTAGATTCAAGGGGAGGATATGTGTGCCATCTTTAGATGATTTGAAGGTTAAGATCTTGGAAGAAGCTCATAAAAGTCGTCTTAGTTTCCACCCAGGAATGACTAAGATGTACCAAGATTTGCAGAGAAGTTTTTGGTGGCATGGTATGAAGAAAGATGTAGCTGAATATGTAGCAAGATGTTTGACATGTCAAAAGGCTAAGGTTGAGCACCAGCGACCATCAGGAGAATTGAAGCCATTGGAAATTCCGGAATGGAAATGGGAGAGCATATCTATGGATTTTGTATCTGGTTTACCCAAGACTAGTCGTGGACATGATGCGGTGTGGGTCATAGTAGATCGACTCACCAAATCTGCTCATTTTATTCCGGTGAATATGAAGTATAGAATGGAGAAGCTAGTAGAGTTGTACATCAAGGAAGTAATAAGGTTGCATGGAATTCCTTCTAGTATTGTATCAGACAGGGATCCGAGGTTCACTTCGCGATTTTGGACGAGTCTACATGAAGCCTTGGGGACAAAGCTAAAGCTTAGTTCAGCTTATCATTATCAAACAGATGGTCAGACTGAACGAACCATTCAGACTCTAGAGGATCTACTTCGGGCGTGTATTATAGAGCAACAAGGTAGCTTGATGGATTGTTTGCCATTGATTGAGTTTACTTACAACAATAGCTACCAAGCCAGTATTGGTATGGCTCCTTTTGAAGCTTTATATGGACGAAAGTGCAAAACTCCTATTTGTTGGTATGATGATGGAGAAGCAGTACTTCTTGGACCTGAAATGCTACAACAGATTAACGAACAAGTGAAGTTGATTTGAGAGAAGATAAAGGCATCTCAGGATAGGCAGGAGAGCTATTATGATAGAAGGAGGAAGCCACTAGATTTTCAGGAAGGAGAACATGTGTTTTTGAAGGTTTCTCCCGTAACCGGAGTCGGAAGAGCTCTTAAGGCTAGGAAGTTGACACCCAAGTATCTAGGTCTGTATCAGATTTTGAAGAAGATTGGACCTGTAGCTTATCATATCGCCTTACCTCCGAGTTTATCAAATTTGCATCCTGTGTTTCATGTCTCTCAACTGAGACGGTACAACTCAGATCCATCACATATACTTGCAGTGGACGAGGTACAGGTGAAGGATAACCTCACCTATAAAGCACAACCTCAGAAGATCACTGACCGAAGAATGAAGTCGTTGAGAGGAAAGGAGATCGCGTTGGTGAAGGTGCAGTGGGGAACCGATGAGGGTGATTCTACATGGGAGTTGGAGGATAGAATGAGAGAATTGTACCCAAGTTTGTTCATAGAGTAGTTAATTTCGGGGACGAAATTCCTAAAAGGGTGGGAGTATTGTAACATCCTGGAAATTTCTATCCGGAATTTTTGGAAACGATGTATTTTGAATGATTATATATATATATAAGTATTATTCAGTGTATATGCATATATGTTCTTGGTAGAAATAGGAGTAGTGGGGGCAAGATACGCGGGTTAGGCTAATTAAGGAAGAGAAATCCATAACTGGGAGGTTATGGGTTAATTCCTAATTAATTAGTTAAAAATCATTGTTTTCCGTGCGACTTAAAATTTAACGAAACCAACCTCTGAACCACGCTCGGGGTTTTATTCTGAGCGTTTTGATATATATATTGAGTACTTTCAAAAACTGGCCCCGACGGACGCAGAGAAACGCTAGAAACTGGAACCAGAGAAATGGCACGCAAACCGAGGTAGGATTTTAGCGTTTCAAAGGTCAGATTTTCCTCACTTTTGCGGCTGAGTATGGGTTACAGTCAAAAAGGGAATGTGGGCCCTTCTTGCTCCACTCAAATGGAGACATGTGGCATTGCTTAAATAAAATAATAGAAAAAGAGAAAACCCTTTTATTTAAAACCAAAAAGCTTTTCTCTCTCTTCACTCAGCCCCCACACTTTTTCAGACAGCTCTCTCTCTCCCTCATGTTGCCATTTTCTTCTTCTTCATTCTCCATTGAAGCTCCAAGCAAAGCTTCAACCTTTGGCCATCATTTCTGCCTCAAATCGCGAAAGGAGGGCATTTTCGGGGTCGTGAAGTGCAAGGCTACGAGTGGGACTTCGAAATTTCAGGTTTGGGTGGACTTCTTTCTCTCTTAAATTTCGTGGGTATGGGGTTTTGGGAGATATGATGGGTAGTCTTGCTAGTTTTCTGCTTCATGATAATTATTTGTGAAGGAACTTGTTGAAAGCTTGTTGAAATTGTTATGTTTGGATGAGTTAGACATACCCATTCTGTTTTAGGGTTTTTGTGATGATGTTTGTGATGTTTGTATGCTGAAATTGCTCATGGAAAACTGTTAGAGATGAAAGGTAGAGTAAACCTAGGGTTGGAAAGTGAGAATGTGGTGTTATGAGTGGAAAAAGAGTGAGGCTTTGAGAGTTGGAAGGTTAAGTCTGAATTCTGTGGTAAATGGAGGTTAAAGTGAGTTAATACTAGCTTGAAATGTCATTTAGGACTTGGGAGAAAGCTTGGACTGTGCTAGAGAGAAAAACAAATGACCAAAGTGAACCAAGAGCCATTTCTAGGGCAAAATTGGGTGTTGAGGAGTCAAATTTTGATTCGGTGAGATTTTAGGTGTAAATCCAGTTTGAACAAGTCTAAATAGATGTTATGGACTTGTGTGAGGTGAGAGTTTGCTTCAAATTTACCTCATTCTAAATTTCAATTTTCAAACCTAGAAAACCCATGGAATTGAGGGGTGTTGGACACCTAGATTCTGTGTTGTTGTGCTTTAAAGCTTGACTTTGGTTTAGACATGATTGATACATGATTTGGGACTTATAGGAATTGATTTGGGCAAAATTGGATGAGGGAAAGTGTGATTTTCGAAATCTGCACTTATGCAGAATTTTGCTGTCAAAATAGGTGCAGCAGGATTTTGGCTTTGTGCAGAAAAATGCTTGTGTGTGGTTGGCTGTGGAAAGTCTAGTGCAGAATGAGTTCTGGATGTTTGCTAGTAGATCCCAACGGTCAAAATGTAGGCTTATGTACTAGAGACTTCCAGTAAAATTTTGGAGTCGATCCAACGGTTAACGAATTGGAACGAAGGAATTGTTACTGGGGTCTTTAAGTGAGAAAAGCTATGATTTTGGTTGGTGTTTTGGGCAGAGTTTTCTGCCTTTGCCCTGTTTTTCTTGGCTGTGATGGTTTGTGTTGTTTGAATTTTGTTTTGCTTGGATGTTGTGGAAGCTTGGGAGGATTGATGGGGACCCGGTGTTGAGAGAAACGAGGATATGGGCTACGTGGGAGTACGTGAGCTCAGTTGGAGGTGGGCAACAGGGGATGGTGGGTTTATGCGCGAATTGTGGATGTGGAAAACTTGTTGTGCACCATCGCCCGACCGCCACCTAGTACCACATGTGATGGGTACCCCATAATCCTACAAGCTTGAGATGAGGAAGTGTTGAAGGGTGAAACTTCTTGCTTTTATTGTTGACCACAGAGTGGTACCTGGAGATATGTCGCGGGGGTCAGGAGACCTTGGGGACGTCAGGTGGGGTGCTATTGCCCAAAACCAAGCTTGACCAATCCCGACCCAACCCGGGCATAGTCGGTCAGTGAGAACCTGTGATGTACCTAAGCAGGCGAGCTCCTGGCAGTCAACAGATAAAAGGAACAAAGACCACAAAGCAAGGAGGCTTGTGGTGGCTGGCCAGCTGTGAAACTTGATTGATATGTGAGATATGGTCTCTGGTAATCGATTACCAAGGGTGGGTAATCGATTACAAGGCTTAAAAGTGAAGACAGGAGGCTAAGATGGTCTCTGGTAATCGATTACCAAGGGGTGTAATCGATTACCAGGCTTGAAAACGAAGTCAGGAAACTAAGGGAGCCTCTGGTAATCGATTACCAGCCTGTGTAATCGATTACACAGAGGGATGGGTCACTGGTAATCGATTACCAGGTATGTGTAATCGATTACACAGTGCATTTTTGCATATTTCATGTCCTGAGGCTGTGTAATTCAAGTTTAGCCTCTCGTAATCGATTACCAAGGCTGTGTAATCGATTACCAGAGATGAAAAGCCTTAAGATACTCCTTTTAATTGCATGTAGTGGTTATGAGACGCATTGTGCGGCGGCATAGTAGATTCTTGTGAAAGAGTCTACCCCTTTCTCTTCTTTCTTGTAGATCGTGATGGCGGCGCAGCTAATCCGTGATCGAGTAGAGATGGAGTGCCTAGAGGGAGCTTGGGAGACCCTCGAAGGCAACACGAGGTGCCGATTTCGGGGCACCATTCGATTCACGGCTACTTCTTTGGTGCATCCAGATGAACCTGCACGGACGCTTCAGCGCACTGTGGAGTGGATACTACCCACGCCTACACCATATCGTCTAGTGGAGCCCGTCCAAGTGATCGAGGTAACGTCATCCGAGGAAGACCCTGAGGAGGATCTGGAGGAGCTACCTCCTGAGCCTGCTGTGGATGCCCTTGACTTTCTAGAGGGTGATGAGGATCCACTTCTTGAGGTGGATTCTCCTGAGGAAGTCATGTCGGCATCTGAGGTAGACTCTACGGAGGCTGGTGGCCCGGGGGAGATGGCGATCAGCGGAGGCTCTTCATCCTAGTGGACAGCTCTTTGGATTCGTTTTGTATATTTTTTAGGGTGGGTGTATCTAGGACTGACTATTAGGTTTACTCTTTTGTTTTTGTATGGGTAGACCTGATGTATAGGAATTTGATGATTGTATACATGTGGCTTAAGCCACCACTATGAACACCTTTGCTCTGGATGACACTATGTATTTTGTAAAACTCCCATATTTTGGACAGCTTTAAATGATGAATGCATTTATGATCGATCTTGTTATTTGAAAAGAAAGCATTAGCAATTTTATTTGTATAAGAGTTTATCGACCGTATTTTATTCTTTTATTTTCATGTGATGACCTAAAGTAATGGCTGGTACATTCTTCCTTTTGAAACAGCAAAATAGTTTAGAGATTATGAGCGGTAAGAAAGAAATGACTCCGAATAGAGTTGTGAACTGGCCATTCAGGACTCTGTAGTGAGGATTTTCGTTCTAAACCTAGTTATGGTGAAAAGAGAAAGAAATGAAAAGAAAAAGAAGAAAAAAAATTTACCATGGTTTTTGTTATTTAAATTATTACTATTAAACCAGTCATTAATTTAGGGACGCCACACTCAAGGTTCAATCAATCAAACATTCGTTCAACTCAAGCTGGTTGCAAGGGATAATTCATTCATGCACATGGCCAGCTTTTTGGCTAAGTGGCTATTTACAATCAAACATGGCCTTCATCATCCTCAAGTTCATGCATTCACTCCATAATTCAGAGATTCATGCAAAAGTCATTACTCAATATTAGTCGTTTCTCTCAAAGTAAAGATCACACTCTCACCGGGTTACGGTTAATGCATTCCTTCACAATCAATCTGACAAACCGACTAACATTTTCAGTCATAATCCTAATTACATGTTTTTTCTCTTCTAATGACTGCATGCTTGTTCAAGACAAAAGATCTATGCATTCCACTTCACTCAATTCACACAATTGCTTCATTCAATTCAATCAAAAACACTAAATTTCACATTAAAAGTCAAACCACTGAATAACATTCAATTCACTGTTCCATCATGCTTTTCACAAGCTACAAACAACTACAAACATACTGAAGTTTAAAATTGACCGATATTTAAAAGCTGAAACAGAAACATAAACTAAACTAAAAACATAATAAAGATAACTGTTCAAAAGATGCAGAAATTTAAAAGTCCTGGGAATGATCTTGTGCATGCTCATTAAGATCCAACACCAGTGCAACTGGTGGATCCTGAACAATAGGCTGATCAGGCACTGATGCTAGAGCATATGGTTGTGGATCATCAAGAACTGGAGTTGGAGATGATTGAGGAATGAGCTCTGGTGATGCTACCTCCTCCTGAGCACTAGCTGGATCAGTCTCATAAACAAATGGCTCAGGAGGAATGAGCTCGTCCTCCTCTGGCATAAGCTCCTAGGCTGCAGAGGCCTCACCCCCTCCCAAAGGAGAAGGCTGGACTCCTAGCCAAGCCACCTAACTAAGGAACTCCTCAATGCTCAGCACTGGCTGTTGCTGGCTTGAGCTCTACAAGCTCTGCATGATTATAATCTGGCCTTTATGCAGGCTCTGCAGCATGGCAAATAAAGTCTCAGAGCTGAATGTAGAGTGTCCAGAAGAAACTGAGGCTAAAGCTAGAGCTGGTACAGATGAAGCTGGAGTAGATGGAGCTGCATTAGAAGTAGAAGGAGCTGAGGTATGGAAAGCAGAAGATGGTAGAGCTTCAGACCTCTTGCCCTTAGCCTTGTGGGGCCCCCAAAAAGTGACTGTGGGATCATCGAGGTTCCAACAATTCTTCTTCACATAAGCCAAATTAATGGCTGGGCTAAGACTCTCAAAAGATAATGAATCAGAAGTGACTCCTCTGGCCTTGCACAGGGTAGTGATGAGGGCAGGAAAACCAAGCTGTGAGGAGTCATGTTGTGCGATCATAGAAATCTGACTTGAGATAATGTACCCCAATTTCATATCCATCTTCTGAATTATGCCAGATATCAGCCTGGCCCTATCCAATGTAATATCAGAAGTGTGGGAAGTAGTGGCCAAGTTAGAGAATGACAAAACCCTCCAGGTCTAAGCTAGTGTGGTCAAATTCTTCCGCAAAATCTTCAAAGGTAGACCATCTGTATTTAGCTCAAATCCCCTCCCAGGGATGCATAATCAGGCTGCCAGTTCCTATGGATCTGGCCTCAGTCTACAAAACCTAGAGTAGGCAGATAGGCTCTCCCCCTCCTCAATAATCACAGGCGTCTTGAGGAAAGTGTTGAGGGCATCCTCATCAAACTTTATCAAGTGACCCCTAACCCTTACTTGCTTAGGAGATTTATCTTCAGGGTCATACAAACTAGCATAAAACTCCTTCACTATAGCAACATCGATGCTCCCATCTAGAAAATTGGTCAGCTCTTTGTGCCAATTCCTTCTTTCCAACTCAGTCTTGAATTCATCAAATTTTGTATGATATATCATTTCATTCCTCTTAGGAAGAATCTTCTTGCCAATCACAATGTCAGAATAGTGATCCCAGGCCTCTTGGGATGTGAATCTCAATCTATCATAGCAGGCCTAAGATGCTGAGGCTGGTGCCTTTCTTTTGCAGGAAGCCATCTGAAAAGAAATAAACAATAAAACACGATTAAACAGGAGTTAATCACAATTGAAAAACAGAAAAATAAAACTGAAAATAAGACTGGCTGCTTAGCGTAAAGCTGAGCTTAGCACGCCTTATGAAAATTTACTCATGGGCTAAGCGCGATAGCCACACACTTAGCGAGAGAACTCCGAAAATCTTTTTCTGTAGAATTGGCTTAGTGCAACAGACACACTTAGCCTAAATCCACAATTTTTCAAATAGAGGAAGATTTGAGCATAGCGCGGCAAGGCGCGCTTAGCTCAACCTCACAAAAAATATAGCACAGGCTTAGCAAGCAGGTTCGCTAAGTCTTATTCCACAAATAGGAAAAACAGAGACGAAATTGCGCTTAGCCTAGCAGCCAGGCCTAGCGCTGAACAAAATTTTGAAAATTTTCTAAGTGTCTGAAACACTAGTCTTGCTTAGCGCACAGACGTGCTTTGTGAGTTCACCATTGATTCTCAACAGAGAAGATGAACGCGTTTAGTGCAACAGGGCCACGCTTAGCGTGTTCATCTGGAAATCAGAAATCTTCATCAGAAGCGATGAACTCGCTTAGCACAGCATGGCGCTTAGCGCGTTCATCACGATTTCCAAAAAAAAAACTAGGGGTTTTTCTCCCCTTTCAATTAAGGCCTCTATTAGGCCCCTAAACCAAACTACATTACTCCTATAGCGAAACCCTAAGTTTATTCTAACCATAACTAACCTAATAACACTAAACCTAAACAAAAATACAATCTACAAACTACTAAGTCCTTTATCCTAAGGTTTGCAACTTTAATAGAAAATAAAACAAATAAAGCTTACTTGGATTGTGAAGTATGAACTGCAAAGAAGAAGCAAAATATGGGGAATGCAGGGACTCGATGCATAGAATAGAAGGAATGCAAGAAATGGGTGAGTCACAGAAGTGTGTGTAGGAAAAAAAGTCTTTTTAGTGTAAAATGATAACTGCTTAGGTAGTTCCTATTTTATTTTAGTAGTTTCGTGTTACGTGTTTAGCGCACAACCGCCAAAGGAAAATTTACCATGAATCCTATAAGATGAGATTTGAGAAAATAGTTCTGAAATAAGGAAAATAATGTTGTGTTTGTGGTCTTTGTACTGAAGGTACAATCTTGGGAAAAATCCTACTTTTATACATGTTAGGAGTGAAACCATGATCAATTTCTAGCCAACACAAGAGAGGTTTCTATTTTTGAGAATTTTCCTCACCTAGACTACTTAAATCAGTTCTCACATAGCTTTCAACTTTAGTTCTATCTTTTTATATAAATTATGATTTTCACTTTGAAGTACCTGAAACACACTAGAAGGGGTTGAATAGTGTGATGGATAAAATTTTTTCCTTTGAAAACTTTTAAAGAGTTTTCTCAAACAGGTATCAATGGATGATAGGTTTCGCCCAAGGGGTTCGAAATCACATTGTGCTTAAAAACCAGTTCACAAAACTTGGACACAATAGTATAAAGTAAACTATAGAAAGGAACTAGTTGTATAGAAGCAGTAAAGAAAACACAAAGATTTTATACTAGTTCACCCTAACTCTTGGGTTACATCTAGTTCTCCTTCAAAACTTGAAGGGTTCCACTAATCAAATCTTTAATTACACCCAAGTATTCTCTATGCCACTTCTAGCTACAACGGATACTCTCTAGGCTACTGCTGGCACTACCCGTAATCTCCCCCTAAGATTAAGATCTAAGTATTCTTTGTCACTAAACCACTCTTGGCTTTCACAAAGAATACATGTTTGATAGAAAGTGTATTCTAAACACTCAGACTATTTACACAATAAGCTTAATTACAATGAAACTTGCTAATTTACCAGAGCTAAGATTCACTTAATTCGCTCAAGTTTCTTTTATCCAACTAAACTAACAGCGTTACAACACTTTTTTCATTTTGATTCAGATAATTTTCTTGTGTTTTGAGTTTTTTTAACATGAACATCTTCAAGCTTTATATACACTTCAGAGCTAAGATTCACTCAATTCGCTCAAGTTTCTTATATCCCAATTAGTCATTGTCTAATAGCTTAGGCACTTTACACAAGGCCGTTACTGTGCAAAGAGAGTGTGGGGACCACAAACATCTTCTACAATGTATCTTCAAAGAAGTACAATTTATCAGTGTCACCTTGTTCTTAGAGCTGACTATCATTGTACAAATCAAATACAATGTTATCAACGTAAAACAAAAGGAATTAAGAATGTCAAGACAAGACAATTTAAAACTTTCCTTTTGTGGGTATGGCACAAATTTCTTACTGAACCTATGGATGTTAGTTTATGATGATTGCTTTTAGTACTTGAGGATCGAGTAATTGTTCCATTGCCTTTGTACTATGAGCCAAGTGCTAAAGCACATTTTAGTTTCTCATTTATCTATGTTCACCTATTATCTAAAGTGAGTATTACTTTTATTCATTTCTATAATGTTTTACAAATGTTCTTTATATATTATGTAAAGTTACAATGTGTATAATTTATATCAAACTTGTTATATGTATTCTTACTTTTATTATTAAAGTAGATTCCAACTCTATATTCTTGACTGTTAAAGTATTTTCTTATATCCTAATTTGAGTAGCCAATAGTCAATTATTTATATCTATTTGTTATTCTAAAGTAATATGGCCAAAAGAAATAAAGAAGTGAAGAATAGAGATTTTCATCAGTGAGAGTGAGAGGGGTTTATCTCCATGTACTAGTTCGTTCACTCTAGCTCATCTTAATAAAGAGAAGATAAAAGATTGAAAATTGAATCATGCATCATGGCATTTGGACTTAGTGTCCTTCTTCCTTATTTGTGGATCCAAACTAGGTGTGGATCCTTGTCGCAACCTACCCTTCGACAAGAGTGATCGAGGCCGTACCCGAATCAAATAAATATTAAAATGTAGTAACTAGGAAGTGATCCTAGGTTGTTTCCCAACAAGCAATGATGAACCAAATGTTCATAACAGATAGTAGGAAATAGTAACAAATTGGGGGGGGGGGGGGTGTTGTTTGCTTTTGTAAATTAAACAGCGAGTAAAATTGAATTAGAAATTATCAGAATTAAAATACGTTGCTTCCCCTTGATTCACAAGCAAGTCTCTTATCCTAGGTTGCGAGAATTTATCCTTTATCAGTTCAACCACTTTTTCCTACCCTAAATTAAATTACTAAGCGAAATTTAACATAAAGCATTCATTATGTGATTAAGCATCACACACACCAATTACTCATAAATGATCATTAAGCATGAACGTAAATTAAGCGCAGAGACAATTAATCAAGCACTAAGCATGCATGAATTAATAGCAACAAATTCAGAGTAATTAGTGAAGAGGAAAAACTGAACAGAATTTAACAGTAATAATAGAACCTCAAAGAGAACTGTGCTTGATCCTCAAGAGAAAACAACGCTGCGGACTTAGCCTTCCATTAATCAAATAGAGAACAAAATTTTATTGATAAAACTAAAAGTCTGAACTTGAATTGTAAAAAACAAAAATAAAAGAGAAAGAGAAGAGAGACTAAAACTAAAAACGAAAAATAGAAGAGAGAGAGGAGAGAGAGAGAGAGAGAGCTAAACTAGAACCTTGGTGCTGTTATATAAATTTTTAGCCTCAAAGCTTACAAATCTGTTTTAAATCCAAGCCCATAAGTAAAATCAAATCAAATCTAGATAAGATAAGATAAGATAAGATCTAATTTTGTAGAATAAATTAGTCTGCCCTCTTCAAGTCCAAGCCCAATTCTAGATTCAAGCCCAATGCTTCATTAATTCCTGAAATTAGATTAAAAACATCAAATTAGCTGAATGGGCCCAAATAATAAAACTACCTCATAAATTTGACAATTAAGACTAATCAGTATTTAAAGTGGTGCAAAAAGGGTTAAGAAATAGGATAAAATAATGGCACATCAAAAGCCCCCATACTTAGCCTTTTGCACTCCTGGGCAAAATGCAGTAAAGAACAAAATCGAAGGATATCAAAGAGAGACAAACAAAAACATTTACATATTTCTCAATGAACATCAAGGAATGAAAGGAATGGGTAACATCTAACATGAAGAGATCCAAAGAGTCAAGACATTCGTGAAAATCATCCAAGCAACCCAATCATGGAAAAATAGTTAATCAGCTCAATAATGAAAAATGATTAAGCCTCACAAGATATACACTATCTCTCAAGTGTCTAGGCTACTGTTTACTCTCGAAGCACCCATGAAAACAAACACCACATAGACTTGGCAAAATTCTAAAATTGACAAACGACTTGACAACACATGCATATGAGGATCAAGAGGTCTTTAAAGGTTGTAATGGGGCCAAGGACAAGGTAGGGAAAAAAAATATGGAATAAGTAGCTAAATCCCAAATGAATAGAGGAGCAATGGGGAATAAGTGGAAATTAAGCACAAGTAGTAAACCCAAACCCTCTAATATCAACAAAATCAACCAAGGCTCCCAAATCAAGTTCTCATATCAAGACCTTATTTATTCAACTTCACTTCTTTTCATCCTTTTCTTTTTGAATAGTACGAAATTGCAGAATTTGCAGCAACTGAATTTTTTTTTTTGATTGAACAGTACGAAATTGAAGATTAAAGAAAGAACTAGGTAATATATATATACATCAAGCATGGCCAAAATAAAACATTAAGCATGGCCAAAAATCATATCTTCCAATGAAACATACCCCCCCACACTTATTCCCAGCTTATTCCCAAAATAATTCCAAAGCTCCATAATTCCTTAAGGGTAAGGTGATATCATGGTTTTTCACTTAAGGCTTGTAATGAGCTTCAAAACAAAGAAAGGGGAACATAGGCTCAAAGGGGCTATCAAAGGAATTAATTCAAGGTAAGTCCATTTGGCTAGAAGCTTATAAGAACGAAATTGCCTAAATCATTTCCAAATATGCATGTGAATTAAGAAGCATCAACAAGAATCAAGCCAAGGCTATTGTGCAAGCAATCAATGGGGCAAAACACACCAAAAGATTATGATGATGGATAGCTCGAATTCTCACAAAGGTAAACTTATCACTTTCAAATTGAGCTTTCAAAACTATCATGACATGTAAAGGAAAAACAAGGATTTCAAGTCACAAAATGTCAAGAGACTTTTATTTTCAGAACAATTACCCATTACTTGAACATATCCTATAATTCAAAGACAAACATACAAATTTAACACAACAAAACTAACAAAATTAAACTAGAACCCAACAAAACTAACAAAACTAAACTAATTTAACACAACTAACAAAACCAAAACCAAAGAACACACTCCCCCCCCCCCCCCACACTTAAACAACACATTGTCCTCAATGTGGCACAATTAAAAGATTAAAAGCAATTAAACCATCAAATAGAATCGGACAAATGTAATAAAAGTAAAGAAGGAGATAGGAAAGAAAAACTCCCTAAGTCATGGTAGAGGAAGAGTAGGGTGGAGTAAGGAAGTCTCTTCCACCACTACGTCCACTAAAGAAGGGTTTGTGAGGAATGGCTTAAGTCGGTGTCCATTGACCTTGAAGCTCTTGTTTGTGGAGTCACTTTTGATCTCAACTGTACCATAAGGAAAAACATTAGTAACAACAAAAGGACCAATCCACTTAGACCTCAACTTACAACTCATGAGTCCAAGCTTAGAATTATACAATAACATTTTTTGCCCAACCATGAAGTCCTTCTTAATTATCATGCTATCATGGAACTTCTTGGTCTTTTCTTTGTAGAACTTGGCATTCTCGTAGGCTTCTAGGCGGATCTCATCTAACTCACTCAGTTGCAACTTTCCTTCCTCACCAGCTTGATCCATAGAGAAGTTGCAGGTCTTCACTGCCTAGTATGCTTTGTGCTCAATCTCCACTGGAAGATGACATGCCTTTCCAAAGACAACCCGATAAGGTGACATTCCTATGGGTGCTTTGTAGGCAGTCCTATGTGCCCAAAGAGCATCATCTAGCCTAGTACTCCAATCTTTCCTGCTTGGCTACACAATCTTCTCTAAAATTCTCTTGATCTCCCTGTTAGAAATCTCTGCATGTCCATTGGTTTGAGGATGGTATGGTGTGGATACCCTGTGGACAACCCCATACTTTTTAAGCAAGGCATGCATTGATTTGTTGCAAAAATGGGTTCCTTGATCACCAACGATTGCTTTAGGTACTCCAAACCTGCAAAACAGATTAGATCTGACAAAATCTACAACAACCTTAGCATCATTAGTTCTAGTGGGCTTGGCTTCCACCCATTTTGAAACATAATCAACTGCAAGGAGAATGTAAACATAACCAAAAGATACAAATGAATGACAGAACTGCAGGACTAAGTCAGTCTCATGATCTGGAATGCATCGTCTAATGACCTGATCACTGCACAATTTCCACAAGTAGGGGTCATCCCAAATAAAATGCTTAGCATCACTTTTAATTTTATCTTTTTGAGCCTTAGACGCTAAGGGAGGAAAAACAGAAGCAACTAAATAATTGACAATGTTAGCAAACCAGGGAGTATAAAGAGAATCAGAAATACTATGCAATATATATAAATGATCATCCGGGAAATCATCCCGAATAGGTGAGTCCTCATCAGACACATGTTCGATCCGACTCAAATGATCAGCAACTAAATTTTGTGCTCTGCTCCTATCACGGATCTCCAAGTCAAACTCTTGGAGCCAAAGCATCCATCGGATCAACCTAGGCTTTGAATCAGCCTTCTGCAACAAGTACTTTAAAGTTGCATGGTCAGTATAAACAATAATGCGAGTACCAAGCAAATAGGAACGAAATTTTTCAAGAGCAAAAACTATGGCTAGTAGCTCTTTCTCAGTAGTAGTATAATTCGCTTGGGCAGCATCTAAAGTCCTAGAAGCATAATATATCACCCTAGGCAATTTATCAATTTTCTGAGCAAGGAGAGCCCCCAATGCATAATTTGATGCATCACACATAAGCTCAAAAGGGCTTGTCCAGTCGGGTGCCTGGATGATGGGGGTGGTAGTCAGTGCTCTTTTGAAGCAATCAAAAGCCTCTTTTAATTTATCATTAAAGTCAAACTCCACCTCCTTTTGCAACAAGTTGGATAGTGGAAGGGCTAGTTTGCTAAAATCTCTTATAAAGTGCCTGTAGAATCCTGCATGACCAAGAAAAGATCGCACCTCTCGCACGCAAGAGGGGTAAGGCAATTGTGAAATAACATAAATTTTTGCAGGATCTACTTCAATGCCCTTATTGGAAATAATGTGGCCTAAAACTATACCTTGCTCAACCATAAAATGACATTTTTCAAAATTTAGAACAAGGTTAGTTTCAGTGCATCTATTCAAAACCTTTTCCAGACTATCCAAACAAACATCAAAACAGGATCAATATACAGTGAAATCATCCATAAACACCTCTATGCAATTTTCTAAAAAATCACTAAAAATACTAATCATGCACCGCTGGAAGGTACCAGGGGCATTGCACAGGCCGAAAGGCATCCTCCTATAGGCAAAAGTGCCGAAGGGGCAGGTGAATGTGATCTTTTCCTGATCCTCAGGAGCAATAGTGATTTGCATATAACTAGAAAAACCATGAAGGAAACAGTAGTGAGATTTACCTGCCAGGCGTTCAAGCATCTGGTCAATGAATGGCAATGGAAAATGGTCTTTTTTGGTAACCTGGTTCAGCCTCCTATAGTCGATGCAGACTCTCCAACTGTTCTGCACCCGAGTAGGAATCAGCTCCTCCTTCTCATTTTTTATCACGGTGAGGCCGGTTTTCTTTGGAACTACCTGGATGGGACTCACCCATTGGCTGTCGCAGATAGGATAAATGATTCCAGCTTGCAAAAGCTTGGTTACCTCCTTCTTCACTACATCAAGAATCACCGGGTTGAGTCTTCTATGTGGCTGTCTTACTGGTTTAGCCCCATCTTCTAAATTTATTCGATGCATACATGTGGATGGGCTAATACCAGGAATGTCCGCCAGGGTCCAGCCTATAGCCTTCTTATGCTTCTTGAGAACTGATAACAACTTCTCCTCTTGCTCATCAACAAGGGAGGCAGATATAATTACTGGATAACTTTTGTTATCATCCAAGTAAGCATATTTTAAATTTGATGGCAGAGGCTTCAATTCTGGTGTGGGCGGCTAGATAGTGGTAGAAAGAGATGGTTTATCAGCCTGTACCTCATAAAGAAAGTCAGAGGTATGTGTACTTCCTGAAACATGGTTAGTTCTATCTGACTCTATAAAATCAATCTCAAGAGGTAGAACATCACCAGACATGTAATCAATATCAAATTCAGATTCACTCTCAGCATCAAATTCAGACATATGATCAAGTACAAATTCAGATTCAATGCATGAAAAGTGATATGCATGCATATTAGAATGAAGATCAGTCATGTATTCATCAACAATATGGTCAATTATTTCAACACAAAATACAGAAAGATCTTCAGATGGGTGTTTCATAGCATCAAGAATATTAAAATGAACAGTTATATCACCAAACTCCATAGATAGTGTGCCTGCATATACATCTATCTTAGTTCTAGCAGTTTTCATAAAAGGTCTGCCTAGAATGATGGGAACTGATCCTTTAGAAAATCCTTCCTCCATATTTAAAATATAAAAATCAACAGGGAAAATCAGCTCACCAACTCTAACTAAGGCATCCTCTATGAAACCAGCAGGATAGGCAACACTTCTATTAGCTAAATGAATTTCCACATCAGTTGACTGCAAAGGACCTAGAGATAGAGAATTAAAAATAGACAGAGGCATAACACTAACAGAAGCTCCTAAATCTAGCATGGCATTGTCAAACTTATTGTTCCCTATAATACAAGGTATGCTGAATGTACCTGGATCTTTACATTTTTCAGGTATTTGGGGAACAGATTTACCATTCAATGCGGAGACATTTCTGCCCATACTAATTCTTTCACTTCCTTTAAGCTTCCGCTTATTAGTGCACAGCTCCTTCAAGAATTTAGCATATCTTGGAATTTGCTTTATTGCATCCAGCAGAGGTATGTTTACCTCTACTTTCCTAAATGTTTCCAAGATCTCCTTCTCTGCCTCTTCCATTTTTTTGTTGGAAATTGCTCTTGGAGGGAATGGAAGAGGGATATGCTGCTTCTCTTTAGATTCACCTGCATAGAAATTGTCAGGTAACTTACTCTTTAAATTTTTGTCATCATCTTTTTTTGGAGTAGAGTGAGGTTGGGCAGGTTCATTGGCGGATGAGGAAGATGCTACTTGTTGAGGTCCTTGACACTGCTTTCCTGACCTCAATGTAATGGCACTCACATTTTTGGGATTCTGGACAGATTGAGAAGGTAATCTATCAGAATTCTGGGACTTTTGTTGATTTAACTGTGTAGCCAACTATCCCATCTGATTAGTTAAGCTCTGAATGAAGGCTCTGGTCTCTTGTTGAAACTACATGTTTTGCATAGTCATTTGCCTCACAAGTTCTTTAAGGGAAGGTTGCGGAGGGGCCTCAACTGTTTGTTGTTTCTGGGGCTGTTGCTGTTGTTGTTGTTGCTGGATTGGTGGAGGAACGTATGGTCTGCTTGGGCCAACAGCATTTTGAAAATAAGGTTGTTGTTGTTGCTGCGGTTGTGAAGGATTCAACCATCTAAGGTTGGGATGATTCATCCATCCGGGATTGTACCTGTTGCTGGAGAGGTCATAGTTTTTCTGTTGTGGCTGATTTTGCTGTTGAGGTTGAGGAGGTCTGTTGTAGATGTTTGCAGCATAAGTTTCAGACTGTTCAATTGCTTTAGATTGTTGCACAGAAGGGCAAAGGTCTGTGTGGTGGTCGACAGAGGAGCATAAACCACAGAGTCTGGCGACAGGTGCAGATTTTTTATTCATGGCCAGTTGGGTTACCAGGTTAACCAAGGCATCTAGTTTACCTTCAAGCTTCTTAGTCTCACCTGATGAAGATGCATTCGTGGCTACTTCATGCACTCCTCTAATGACAATGGCATCATTTCTGGCACTGAATTGCTGGTAGTTGGAAGCCATCTTCTCAATTAAATTTCTGGCTTCAGCAGGGGTCATGTCTCCAAGGGCTCCACCACTGGCAGCATCTATCATACTTCTCTCCATGTTGCTGAGTCCTTCATAAAAATATTGGAGGAGAAGTTGCTCTGAAATCTGGTGGTAAGGGCAACTAGCACATAATTTTTTAAATCTCTCCCAGTATTCATATAGGCTCTCTCCACTGAGTTGTCAAATGCTTGAAATATCTTTCCTGATGGTCGTGGTCCTGGAAGCAGGGAAAATTTTTTCTAAGAATACTCTCTTGAGGTCGTCCCAGCTCGTGATAGACCTTGGAGCAAGGTAATATAGCCAGTCCTTTGCCACTCCCTCTAAAGAATGAGGAAAAGCCTTCAAAAATATGTGATCCTCCTGGACATCTGGTGGTTTCATGGTGGAGCAGACAATATGGAATTCTTTCATATGCTTATGTGGGTCTTCACCTGCAAGGCCATGAAACTTTGGAAGCAAATGGATCAGTCCAGTTTTAAGAACATATGGGACATCCTCATCAGGGAATTGGATGCACAAGCTTTCGTAGGTGAAATCAGGTGCAGCCAATTCCCTTAGAGTCCTCTCACGGGGTGGAGGGTGTGCCATGTTCTCAGAATGTACAAAATCAGAATGTTCAAAATTATAATGCTCAAAATCACCAATATCAGAATGCTCAGGATGCTCAAAAGGTACTAAATGATGTCTAACTAATCTATGAAATGTCATATCTATCTCAGGATCAAAGGGTTGTGTCGCGACGTGCCCTCTTGCGGGCGAGCGAAGGCGAGGCTCACGGGTGCGCTTTTCAAAGGAGGAAAGGTGCGCGGAGTCGCCACCAACGTTTATTTGTGGAAAATGTCGGGAAAACCGAAGGAAACCGGTCAAAATGAAAATTCTAAGTTCGGGAGTTGTATTTACATTTGAGGAAGGTATTAGCACCTCTCACGTTTGTCTCAAAGGACAACAGCCTATTTTTTAGAATTGTGGAAATTGTGTTACCTTAACTTTATTTCTTTTTATTTTTTGAGGTCGACAAAAGCGGGGCTTTTGCTCCTATGTACCCTCCATCGAAGAGGAAATCAGACCTACGTAGTTCTTTCTTATGCATGAATCAAGTGATTCTTTTTACTTGAAGGGTGATCATTTTAAGGCGTTGGACCTTAAAAATGATCCATTTTACTTGGTAAGAAACTGAAATGATAAACTTTGAAAACCCTATTTTTTGTGGACGAGCTTGACTAGGCGAGTTGATTTTAGCCTTAGTTTCACTTTAGTTATTAGTCAATTCAATTAAGAATGAGAAATCCCAAAGAGAAAACGTCCGATTGATTTTTTCGCTTTATTTTACTAAAAGGTATTTTTTGATTATTATATTATTATTTTACCTCTTTTTTTTATTTCCAACGTGGTTACGACACGACCGAACAGTCGGAATTCATTTTAACTGAAATTAACGGATGATACAATTCAAACGATCGGTGGAAATTTATTTTATTTTTAGATTAGGCGAGAAATGACTTAAATAAATGACTTGAGCACGTCAAAAGGGGGTATAGAAAGCAAATGAAAACGAGAATAAAAATACATGAAACAAAATGTGGACCACCACGGGTACATAGAATGAATTGAAAAGCTCGGTTTGAGGTACTTACCCGTTGAAGACTGAAGAAAATGAAGAACGAACGATGAATGTTGAAGAACGGTCGAGAATCTTCGCGTAATTGCTCACGGAAACGTTACGGAAGAGCCTCGGCTTGGATTTTCTTCACGTAAATAATTTTCCTCAGCAATTTCGAGATAATAAGAAGTGCCAAGAAGGCTGAACCCCTTCTCCCTTCACTCCTCCACCTATTTATAGCAAAATAGGGGAGGAGCTTGCCACCCAGCTCGCCCAGACGAGCAAGGTTGCTTCCTCCAGAAGCAACAGCCTTCTGGAGGAAGAATCTGGAAGGCCCAAGTGGGCCTGATTGCTATTTGTACCCCCCTTTTTACTAAATGCACCCCCTCTACCTTTTTTGGTAATTCTTTTTCCGTAACGTTACAAAAATTTACGAATTTCGTAACGATACTTATTTTCCATCCGCAAGGTTACGAGTCCTTACGGATTATGTATTTACTCTTTTTTAGCTTTCGAAGAAGTTACGAAAACTCACGGATTACGAAAAATACCTCCTTTCGATTTCCGTCACATCACGAAATTTTCACGGATCGCGTAAGCCTGCTTCCTTTTGATTTTCGGCACGTCTCGGAACTTCACATATTGTGCAACAAAGGGTGCCAAATATCTCGAAGCGGCCAATCAATGGTTTTATATCATCAAATTATAATCCCCGGACGAAATTAGGGTATGACAGTTGCCCCTCTTTACTTACCTCTCATCGGAGATAAGAGGAAAGCAAAGATAAGACACTGATTTCGTCCATCCTGCCCTTTCCGTGATGACGATTCTCGTCTCTACTCCTTCTTTCTTGTTGTACAACACAAAACAAAATACAAACAACAACAAGAACAACAAATATAATATACATATACACATATACACATGTTTGGCGAAGGAACCGATCTGGAAAACAACAGAAGAACATATTTCCCAGTCACCAGAGGCTCCGCGCTTGATAATGGAGCACACATGAACAGCGCTAGGCAATGACATTCATGGGGCTCCGAAAAAGGTGGAGAATGGAGGATTGCACTTGAGGGTCCACACTTAGGCAATCATGAAACATAGCTCCAAACTCGAAGGTGGAGGACACATGAACAGCGCTAGGCAATGACATTCATGGGGCTCCGAAAAAGGTGGAGAATGGAGGATTGCCTTGAGGGTCCACACTTAGGCAATCATGAAACATAGCTCCAAACTCGAAGGTGGAGGACACATGAACAGCGCTAGACAATAACATTCATAGGGCTCTGAAAAAGCGGGAGAATGGAGGATTGCCTAGAGGGTCCGCACTTAGGCAATCATGAAACATAGTTCCAAACTCGAAGGTGGAGGACACATGAACAGCGCTAGGCAATAACATTCATGGGGATCCGAAAAAGTGGGAGAATGGAGGATTGCCTTGAGGGTCCGCACTTAGGCAATCATGAAACATAGCTCCAAACTTGAAGGTGGAGGACACATGAACAGCGCTAGGCAATAACATTCATGGGGCTCCGAAAAAGGGGGAGAATGGAGGATTGCCTTGAGGGTCCGCACTTAGGCAATCATGAAACATAGATCCAAACTCGAAGGTGGAGGACACATGAACAGCGCTAGGCAATAACATTCATGGGGCTCTGAAAAAGGGGGAGAATGGAGGATTGCCTTGAGGGTCTGCACTTAGGCAATCATGAAACATAGCCGCAAACTCGAAGGTGGAGGACACATGAACAGTGCTAGGCAATAACATTCATGGGGATCCAAAAAAGTGGGAGAATGGAGGATTGCCTTGAGGGTCCGCACTTAGGCAATCATGAAACATAGCTCCAAACTCGAAGGTGGAGGACACATGAACAGCGCTAGGCAATAACATTCATGGGGCTCCGAAAAAGTGGGAGAATGGAGGATTGCCTTGAGGGTCCGCACTTAGGCAATCATGAAACATAGCTCCAAACTCGAAGGTGGAGGACACATGAACAGCGCTAGGCAATAACATTCATGGGGCTCCGAAAAAGGGGGAGAATGGAGGATTGCCTTGAGGGTCCGCACTTAGGCAATCATGAAACATAGCTCCAAACTCGAAGGTGGAGGACACATGAACAGCGCTAGGCAATAACATTCATGGGGCTCCGAAAAAAGGGGGAGAATGGAGGATTGCCTTGAGGGCCCGCACATAGGCAATCATGAAACATAGCTCCAAACTCGAAGGTGGAGGATACATGAACAGCGCTAGGCAATAACATTCATGGGGCTCCGAAAAAGGGGGAGAATGGAGGATTGCCTTGAGGGTTCGCACTTAGGCAATCATGAAACATAGCTCCAAACTCGAAGGTGGAGGACACATGAACAGCGCTAGGCAATAACATTCATGGGGCTCCGAAAAAGGGGGAGAATGGAGGATTGCCTTGAGGGTCCGCACTTAGGCAATCATGAAACATAGCTCCAAACTCGAAGGTGGAGGACACATGAACAGCGCTAGGCAATAACATTCATGGGGATCCGAAAAAGTGGGAGAATGGAGGATTGCCTTGAGGGTCCGCACTTAGGCAATCATGAAACATAGCTCCAAACACGAAGGTGGAGGACACATGAACAGCGCTAGGCAATAACATTCATGGGGCTCCGAAAAAGGGGGAGAATGGAGGATTGCCTTGAGGGTCCGCACTTAGGCAATCATGAAACATAGATCCAAACTCGAAGGTGGAGGACACATGAACAGCGCTAGGCAATAACATTCATGGGGCTCTGAAAAAGGGGGAGAATGGAGGATTGCCTTGAGGGTCTGCACTTAGGCAATCATGAAACATAGCCGCAAACTCGAAGGTGGAGGACACATGAACAGTGCTAGGCAATAACATTCATGGGGATCCAAAAAAGGGGGAGAATGGAGGATTGCCTTGAGGGTCCGCACTTAGGCAATCATGAAACATAGCTCCAAACTCGAAGGTGGAGGACACATGAACAGCGCTAGGCAATAACATTCATGGGGCTCCGAAAAAAGGGGGAGAATGGAGGATTGCCTTGAGGGCCCGCACATAGGCAATCATGAAACATAGCTCCAAACTCGAAGGTGGAGGATACATGAACAGCGCTAGGCAATAACATTCATGGGGCTCCGAAAAAGGGGGAGAATGGAGGATTGCCTTGAGGGTTCGCACTTAGGCAATCATGAAACATAGCTCCAAACTCGAAGGTGGAGGACACATGAACAGCGCTAGGCAATAACATTCGTGGGGCTCCGAAAAAGGGGGAGAATGGAGGATTGCAGTAAGCAATCACTATGCATGGCTCCAAACTCGTGGGTGGAGGACGCATGAACGAAAACGGAATTCATGGAGCTCCGAAAAAGGGTTGAGAATGGAGAATTGCACTTAGCAATCACTACGCATGGTTCCAAACTCGTGGGTGGAGGACGCATGAACGAAAACGCAATTCATGGAGCTCCGAAAAAGGGTTGAGAATGGAGAATTGCACTAAGCAATCACTACGCATGGCTCCAAACTCGTGGGTGGAGGACGCATGAACGAAAACGCAATTCATGGAGCTCCGAAAAAGGTGGTTTGTTGGCAGGACCGAACGGTCCACCGGGTTTTTCCACCTAAAGGCAAACATGCTTTTTGCAAAGAAAAATAAATCATTTGCGAGAGCACCATATCTTAGAGAAACAATATACTTGTGCTAAGGGTAATCTTCCTTGTAACCGAGAATGAAGGGCAGGATGTCAACTTTTAGCTTTTAAATGAACATGCAGGGGAAACATCGGGCTAAGCTGAAAATAAATCACTCATAGTGTATAAAACTCACACAGGCAAGTGTTTTATCCTATTCCCTAACCATAACTGCACCATGACTTTATTTTGCACACGACTTCCTATCGAATCAAAGATCAAACGTACGATCACGGACCAATAGGATTTTCTCGAGGGTAGTGTTTTTGGAGAGGAAGCTGGGTGTTTCAGTCTTTTCCTCTTTGTTCATGTGGGGTGGGATATTGCCAGTCGAGAATGATTTTGAGTGGCAATCTGGCTTGAAGAATTTTTGTCCTCTTTCTTTCATTGATCGAGAATTGCTTCTTTTCCCTTTTCACTTCTTTTCGATCTTTGATCGGGAATCCTTCTTTCCTTTCTTCTGTTCTTTTCTTTATTTTCATCTTTTTTTTTTCTTTCTTTCCATTTCTTCCTTTTCTTTCTTTTCACTTTTCCTTCCCCATCCCTTTCTTTGGGAAATCGAGTTTTAGCATTCTATTTGCTCTCCCTTGAGGAGATTCCGCTGTCCTTTGCTTCGGGGGAAAGGATGAGGATTCCTTTTTTATAAGCCAAGGTTCAAAAAGGTCTAAGGTTGTGTCTCAATGGGGTCTTTTATCGTGGGAACCCCAATCTTGATATCTGGGGCGAAACAAATTTGGGTGTCAAGGTGTCGATTTCGGGCCGAACTTCCATATTATTACATAAGGCACGCGTGACAATGATGATTTGAAAACAACGTGCAAAATTAGTCATGGCTACAGCCAGGTGGGCACTCAAGCATCCCGTTTATGGCATTGTGATACTACGGTTGGGAATTTTCACAGACAAACCCAACGTTTCCAAGTTATGTTCTTTCATCAGTTCAATGAATTCATCCATCCTTATCTCGGTTCATTTCGGAAAATAAACTCTTAGCATCAGTCCCTTGTTTCCAGAAGATACGTTTGCTCTTTACGAATGATTTATACTTCTTAACTATAACATGTCGACCTTCGCGGTCTTTCTTTCTTTTTCCTTTTTGTTTTATTTTTATATATATTCACTAAAATTATACACCTGTGGTCCTTTATGAGGAAAACTTTTCTTTGTACATCTACATTCTTATACATGACAAACTTTTTCTGTACACGCATTAGAACTCTTTCTCTTTACGTCACATGGTCTATATACAAACCCTATTTACATTCAAAGATTTTTTCATTTTTCCCAACACACACTTATGGTTCATACAAAAGTTTCTTCATATACACTCGTTGCTCACACACACAAGAATTCCTTTCCACGCATCATTTACACACAAGAATCCTTTTATACACACTTTCCTTTTACACATATATATAAATAAAAACCTTTTTCTTTTCTTTACGAACATGACTTTTATTCACAACGCTTCTTTCTTTTTATTAGGATTTTTGGTTCATTTTATTTTTTAGGACGACGTTCCTAAATGAAAAACTCTACACAGTTCCGGAATTTCAACAAACATTATTGACAACAACGAAACAAGTACCGACGTAACAACTCAAACGATATGTATGTACAAAACAAAAGTCAATCAACACAAAACAAACGTTAGTCCCTTAGTGTCGCGACCTACCCTTCGGCGGGAGGGCGACGCGAGACTCGCGGGATGCGTGTTCCACGAAAGGAAAACCGGAAAACGTCGCGAGACTTGCGAGACTCGCCACCAACGTTTATTTGAGGAAAACGTCGGAAAAACCGGAAAAGACGCGATCTACGAACTTTTAAGTGAAAGGTTCGGGAGTTGTATTTACGCGCGGGGAAGGTATTAGCACCCCACACGTCCGTCACAAGGGACGGCAGCCTTTAATCGAATGTGCAAACATGACTTTGATTTTTACGTTCCCTTTTATGTCCTTATATCCTTTATACCCTTTTTATATTTTTTCTCTTTTTGTGGTCGACAAGGGTGTTTCCCTTTGCTCCTACGTATTCCTCAATTTGCGATGAGGAAATCAGACCTACGTAGTTCTTTCGGAACAAAGTGTTTGGTTTAAGTTTGTTTTTTGTCTTTTTTGCAAAAATGTTTTTTTATTTGAACAAAAGGTCATTTAAGGTGTTGGACCATTAAACGGTCTTTTGATTTTGAAAGGAGAGAAACGTTAAGGCATTGGACCATTAACGATCTCTTGTTTTTGAAAGGAGAGAAACGTTAAGGCATTTGGACCATTAACGATCTCTTGGGGTGGTCGACAAAAGCGGGACTTTTGCTCCTACGTATCCTCAATTGCGATGAGGAAATCAGACCTACGTAGTTCTTGCAAAAGCGGTAAAGTCACATGTTGATTTTATGCTTTTGAACGGTCCATGTTAACCGATAAAAGCAAAGAGGACCGTTTAAGGCGTTGGACCTTAAAACGGTTTTTAGTGATTTTTCGGAAAAAAAAACTTGATTTGTGAGTTGATTTTAGTCTTAGTTTCACTTTGGTTATTAATCAATTCATTCAAGGAAACTTCCAAAGAAAAACGTCCGATTGATTTTTTTTATTATTTTATTCAAAGATATTTTGATTATTTTATTATTATTTTTCAAGATATTTTGATTATTTTATTATTATTTTACTTTTTTTGGTTTAACCGAGGTTATAGCGTGAACGATCGGTTAGATTTCGTTTTAACAGTGATTAAACGAGATTACAACACAAATGATCGGTTGAAATTCATTTTATCATTTATTAGACGAGAAAACGGCTTAACTAAATGGTTAAAGCATGTTAAAAACGGAAGAAAAGAAAACTGAAAGTAAACGAAATTAAAGTGAAAGTACACAAAACAAGAAATGAATTGAAAGTCTCGAATTCGAAAACTTACCCGTTGAAGAACGAAGAATGAACGAAGAACGGTGAAGAATGACGAAGAACGATGAAGAATTTCCACAGAATCGCTTACGGAAGCGTTACGGAAGTACTTCGACTTGATTTTTCTTCACGAAAACGTGTTTTTGCCCAAAATAGCCGAAACACATACCCAAAGGGGTCTTGAACATTTTGAAACAGCTCCCCCCTCCCCTATTTATAGAAATAAAGGAGGTGCTTGCCGCCCAAAGACTTAATGAAGAAAATTTCTAAGCGCACCCGAATTACTAAGTTCACCCCCCTTTTCGTATTTTACGGAAAAGTTACGGAAGCCTTACGGAACTGTTTTCGAATTTGATTTTCATCTTTTTTCTCTTCCCTTTCACCAATGTTAAGTGGAATATGCTTACCCAAGGTTTTCGGAAATTTTACGGAAGTATTACGGAAGCCGCGGAAGCCCCGAAAACCATTTTTCAAAAACGTGGAGGAGCTTGCCGCCCAGTTGCTTCCTCCTTAAGCAACCCAACTTCCAAAATGTTCTGGAAGGGCCTAGATTTGAATTGCTATTTACACCCCTATCTTGATAAGTTCACCCCCCTTACCTTTTTTGGTGATTCTTTTTTCGTAAAGTTACGAAAACTTACGAATCTCGTAACGATACTTGTTTTCTTTCCGTAATGTTACGGAACCTTGCGGATTACATAATCATCCCCTTTTTGACTTACGGAATGTTACGGAATCTCACTTAATTATGCAACGATGCTTCCATTTGATTTCCGGTGTGTCACGGAAACTTACGGATTGTGCATCAATATTTTTTGGTTTTCCGGCATGTCCTGGAATTTCACAAATTGCCTAATGATGGGTGCCAAGCACCTCACAAGGACCAAAGAAAGGTCGCATGTCATCAAGCAAAGGTCCCCGGACGAAATTAGGGTATGACAGTTGCCCCTCTTTACTTGTCTTTTATTGGAGATAAAAGGAAAGTAAAGACAAGACACTAATTTCGTTCCTCTCGATTTGACGAGAGTCGCGGGTGACCATAAAATCTCCACATGCAAATGACTTGTTGTTCCCGGAATTTCACAAATTGCCTAATGATGGGTGCCAAGCACCTCACAAGGACCAAAGAAAGGTCGCATGTCATCAAGCAAAGATCCCCGGACGAAATTAGGGTATGACACTAATTTCGTTCCTCTCGGTTGACGAGAGTCGCGGGTGACCATAAAATTTCCGCATGTAAATGACTTGTTGTTCCCGGAATTTCACAAATTGCCTAATGATGGGTGCCAAGCACCTCACAAGGACCAAACAAAGGTCGCATGTCATCAAGCAAAGATCCCCGGACGAAATTAGGGTATGACACTAATTTCATTCCTCTCGGTTGACGAGAGTCGCGGGTGACCGTAAAATTTCCGCATGTAAATGACTCGTTGTTCCCGGAGGAACAAAAGGTGCAGAAGATTATGTTAGTCTCTACATGTCATCGGGCCCGCCGCCTCTGGATGACACAAGGGTGCAGAATGACCAAATTTTGTCTCTGCGTGTCATCGGGCCCGCCGCCTCTGGATGACAAAAGGGTGCGGATAACCGTAAGGTATCTCCGCGTGTCATCGGGCCCGCCGCCTCTGGATGACACAAGGGTGCAGAATGACCAAATTTTGTCTCTGCGTGTCATCGGGCCCGCCGCCTCTGGATGACAAAAGGGTGCGGATAACCGTAAGGTATCTCCGCGTGTCATCGGGCCCGCCGCCTCTGGATGACACAAGGGTGCAGAATGACCAAATTTTGTCTCTGCGTGTCATCGGGCCCGCCGCCTCTGGATGACAAAAGGGTGCGGATAACCGTAAGGTATCTCCGCGTGTCATTGGGCCCGCCGCCTCTGGATGACACAAGGGTGCATGTCACATGACCTCAGGGTCAGTATGACAAAGATTATGGGGCGGCCGACAAAAGCAAGGCTCTTGCTCCTACGTATCCTCCAATGAGGAACTCAGACCTACGTAGTTCTAGATAACTTGTGAGACTTGAAAAAGTCTCCACCAGAAGATGCCTACATCTCCGGAAAGGGCGCAAATGACCATATTGGCCTCCGCTTATCAATCACACTCGAGGTGCGGATAACCGTAAGGTGTCTCCGCAGGCTACCAGCTCTTGGGTCATGGTAACAGAAAGCAGTGTGGTCGACAAAAGCGAGGCTTTTGCTCCTACGTATCCTCCAATGAGGAACTCAGACCTACGTAGTTCTGGGTAACTTGTGAGACTTGAAAAAGTCTCGGTGTTTTCTTCGCTAAAATGCAAACATGCTTTAGTAAAGAGATAAATATTCCAACTGATTAGAGCAGCATACGCTTTTTTGAGTGAAAAACAATGCGTTTACCGGGGAAGGAGAGTCTGCTGATGAAATCCCCCCATAACCTTATCTGAGATTTTGGATGTTAGCATTTTGTTTCTAAATGACCATTTAGAGGAAACACTGGGTTCGACAAAAATAGAAGAAATCCACTCAAAGTGTATCAATCTCGCATAGGTAAGTGTTTCATCCTAATTCCGAACCATAGATATGTCATGACTTGACTTTGCAAATTATTTCCTATCAAATCAAAAATTACATGCGTGATCATGGATCAATAGGACTTCCCTTGGGAATGGGTTCTTTTGGTGGGTTTTTCGGCTTTTGTGTGTTTTTGGCTTTTGATTTTTTGTTGGCTTTTCCTTTTCTGTTTTTGTTTAGTGCGGGGCGAAAAAGTCGCTAGCGCACTGATTCTGGTTGGCAATTAAAGGGAGAAGACCATTTTAGGTCATGGTTTCCTTTCCTTCTTTTTGTTCATTTGGTGACAATTCTTTATTGTTCAGATATTGTCCGGTCTAAAGACCTCTCTGCACATTTCTTCTGGTTTCTTTGACCAGGAGCTTTCTTCTTTTCTTTCTTTACTTTCTCCCATTCTTTGGTTGGGAATTTTCTTTCTTTTCTTTTTTTTCTTTCTCCCTCTCTTTGATTGGGAATTTCCTTGCTTCCTTTTTTCCTTTGATTGGAAACTTTCCTTCTCTTTTTCTTTGATTGGAAATTTCCCTTCTCTTCTTTTTTGCTTCCGAGGGTAAGGATTGACATTCTCACCCTGGGTCAAGGTTTATGGTGAGTCAGGATTTTGGCTCAAGACTTGTAGAATGGCTAGGCATGGTACATGTCAGGGTTTGGTTTGGTTCAAGGACAAAAAGGGATGCCCCACATTATTTCCATGACACAAATGCAAAAATGATGATTTGGAAATTTTATGCAAAACTGGTCATGCATGCACCTATGCGGACACTCAAGTGTCAAATTTTTATGGTCATGTGATGCTAGGGCTCAGGATTCATTTTCCTCTATTTTAAATCAACCCAATGTTTCCAAAATATGCTCTTTTATCCATTTGTGCATTCATCCGAGTCCATTTTGGGCGTCCGGGGAAATTTTCACAGCATTCACCCTTCAGGTGTATACACATTTTTAAAAACTAGTTATGATCAGTGATTTTTTCAAAGAAAAGTTGGAAGTCATCTCTTTTCAAAAGCATATCGGTTTTTCAGCTAAACAACTTATTTTTCTTTTCCTTTTTTATCATTTGTTTATTTCTTTTTCTTGTTTGTTTTTTTGTTTTTTTTTTCATGAGGTATTTTGCTACCTAAACATGTGTATATTTTTGTGAGGTATTTTTGCTATATACACGCATATCCAAGGTATCTTGCTACCTAAACATACCTATATATGTTTTGTAAGGTATTTTTGCTATATACATGCATATCCAAGGTATCTTTCTACCTAAACATACATATATATTTTGTGAAGTATTTTTTGTTTACATACATGCATATCTAAGGCATTTTCACTACCTAAACATACATATATATATTTTGTGAGGTATGACTACCTTCCGAGCTTGCACTTGTTTTATTTAAATTCCCAGGATCATGAGCAACTAGGTGCGTCCAACTATAAAAAGTGATCAAATAACAAGCATAGATTCAAAAGGTACTAGGTTGCCTCCTAGTAGCGCTTCTTTAACGTCTTGAGCTGGACGCATGATGGCTTGTAGGTCACGGACCTAGTACTTTGCTTACCTTTGGCTTTGGCCTTGGTCGCCTGCTGGTCGGCCATGTGTCGTAGGCAACACTCTAACCTTTTTGCGGATGAGCTGAGGTGAACTCTAGAGGTGGTGGCGGTGTGTCTATTGCCCGCTACCGGCCATCCCAATGCTGCTGTGGTGTTTCACCCTGTGCCTGCCTGGAGACGCAGAACTTCTTGATGAAAGCTCGATTGGTAGGGGGGACCTGATGACCTTGCTGGGGGCGACAGGCACTCCCTAGAACTGATAGAGACCCGTATTTAGAGCTGGCAACTCCAAGACCCTGTTGGCCTTCTTCGGGTCCACTAGGTGTCTTGCGGGCACAATCCCTGCAAACAATAGATGACATCAAAAATCAGTTAGGGGAGGTGCATACTTACCTATGCCACGACGACATGAACTTGCTGGGGGGAACGGGCGCCCTGTAGGGCCGACAGAGGCCCGTAACCAGAGCTGGAAACCCCAGGGCCCTGTTGGACTTCTTCAGGTCCACTTGGTGTCTTTGTGGGTGCGATCCCTGCAAACAATAGATGGTATCAGAAATCAGTTGAACCATATGCATACTTACCCACGTCGGGACGACACAGACCAACTGATACATTTGCAGGGGGAGATTGGCAATGCGGTCGCTGGGCAGAATGTTGCTAAGTAGCAATGTCATCTATATCTGTGTAAGAGTGGTCATGTTGGTGCGCATGATCCGCACTCGTCTCTTTGCAGCGGCACGGGTGAAATCTTGCCCCGGTATGCATAGTAGCTGTGTGATAGCCTCCCTTTCTGGTTGTGCTTGCACAGTTGGCCCTCCTCCAATATGAGGGGGTGGCCTAGGAACCGTTAAAAGGAAACTACTGGCCCCTTAACCGGGAGTGAAAGTCTCGGTTAAGCATTTAAGGGCAGAGGACCTTAAATCCTCTTAAGGTGTGGATGTGGAGCACACTGAAAATGAGGACACGTAGCCCTCTAAAGGTGAGGGCGTGCAGCCCTCTCAAGGCGAGGATGTGTAGTCCTTTGGAGGTGAGGGCGTGCAGCCCTCTGTTGGCGAGGATGTGTAGTCCTCTTCAAGGTGAGGGAATGCAGCCCTTTGTTGGCGAGGACGTGTAGTCCTCTCAAGGTGAGGGCGTGCAGCCCTCTGTTGGCGAGGACGTGTATTCCTTTAAAGGTGAGGGCGTGTAGCCCTACGAAGGTGAGGACATGCAGTCCTCTGATGGCGAGGGCGTGTAGCCCTCTTAAGGTGAGGGTACTAGTACCCAAGGTGAGGACGTGTAGCCCACTCAAGGCGAGGACATGTAGTCCTCTGGAGGTGAGGGCGTGCAGCCCTCCGATGGTGAGGACGTGTAGTCCTCTCAAGGCGAGGACGTGTAGTCCTCTCAAGGCGAGGACGTGTAGTCCTCTCAACGGTGAGGGTAACTAGTACCCAAAGGTCCACCCTTATGAGAAAGCAAGAGATCGACTCATCGAGAAAGCCGGTCATCCCAAATTCAAAAGATTTGGACATTTAGATGTATGGAATCTATGTAGTCAACATGATTTTTAGGGATGGAGATGCATGCAACCTTTGTTGTGAAATTTGGTAAATGCGGACTTCATATGAAATAATGCAATGAAATGGAAAGTTTGTACAATGTTCATGTCATTCTTTCCTTGTTTTGTGATTTTGATTTTGATTTAATTTTTTTGGAAAACACAGATTGACTGTCCTTTTGAAAGAGGTGATAATTCATGCAACCTTATCCTATCTTTTGCAAATCTCTCCGGGAACCCCCTCAAAGTGTATGTTCTATTTGATTTAGTCACTTGACCATTTTGGAGTGATGGCAATAGAGCTGTTTGTCGTTTAATCAATCTATTGAAATCCTAGGGTTTGTCCCCCCCCTTTTTTTTTTGTTGAAAACATTGATGGGTGAGAACTTTTGATCGGCCCCTATGTTCACTTGAGGCTCATGCACGGTGCCCCTCATTGCCCCAGTGTAAGGCTTTGAGGTACCAATCGTTGTCTTTCGTCATGACCTTGTAGGAGGGAACCTATTGGGTGAGAACTTCTAATCTGCCCCTAGGTTCACTTGAGGCTCATGCACGATGCCCCTCATTGCCCCAGTGTAAGGCTTTGAGGTACCAATCGTTGTCTTGTTTTCATAGCCTCGTAGTGAGGAAGAATGAAAGAAGCAGTTGATTCTTGCAAAAAGAATTTTCCAAGGACGAGAAATAGTTGAAGGATTTTTTGATGGATTAAGTCAAATGACTCTTATGTAGAAGCAAGATATTTTGATGTTTTGATGATGCCAAAGGATCAAGTGCTTCCAAGTTTTATTCAAGGCAAGAATCCAAGAATCCAAGAAAATCAAGATATATGATCAAGTTGATCTCTAGAATCTTAGGGAGAAGTTTCCAAATTAAAAAGACAAAAGGTTTGACCAAAGAATTCTATCATTTCAAATTGAGATTTGCTCTCTGGTAATCGATTACCAGCAGCTGAAAAATGTTTATAACAGTCACTAGAAATTTGAATTCAAAATTTATAACGTGTAATTGATTACACATCGATGGTAATTGATTACCAGCAGTTTATTGAATGTTTTAATTCAAATTTTTAAAACCTGTAATCGATTACACAAGTCTTGTAATTGATTACCAGAGGGGATTTTCAGAATATAATTCCCAAGAGTCACATCTATTCAAATGGTTTATGATTGGCCATCAAAGGTGACTTGGAAACACGAACTTAAAGGGAGTTTTCATTGCCCAAAAAAGATTAAGAGTTTTTCTGAACTGAAATGTTTTATCCTCTCAAAAAGATTCCTTGGTCAACCACTTGCATATTCAATAAGGAATTTTGATTGGTCTTCATTGTACAATCTATCCCTTTTAAGAGAGATTTCTTCTTCTCTTCTTCTTACTTCTGAAAAGGGATTAAGAGACTGAGAGTCTCTTATTGTAGAGGATTCTTGAACACAAGGGAAGGGTTGTCCCTGTGTGGTTCAGACTTTGTAAAAGGAGTTTTACAAAGAGAATGGAAAATCTCAAGTGGGTTTCTTGAGGACTGGATGTAGGCGCGGGAAGTGGCCGAACCAGTATAAATCAAGTTTGCATTCCTCTCTTCCTTTAAACTTCTTTTATTTATTGCTATTTATCTTTTGCTTTAAAGAAGTTTATTTTGAATTTTCTTTTGAGTAATTCATGTTAAGGGTGCATTGTTAATCCAAAAAGAAAGAGTGATAGTTCAATTGGGGAATAGTCTTTGCATCTTAATTCAACCCCCCTTTTTCTTAAGGTAACTGAGGCAATTTGTCCAACATCTTATTCTTGATAACTCACTTCTTTCTAAAAAGACAAAATGAGGTCACATGAACGTCTATATTTTTACTTGAAAACACAGTCAACCAAATGCATTTTTATTTTTTATTTTGAAACTTATTTTTTATTTTGAAACTTATTTGTTTTGAACTTTACTCGTTGTTTTACGGCAACCCCACCAACGTGCAAGACGAGTAATATCTGATTGAACGGTCTTGGAAGTCCAAACTCAGGAGCACAGGTCGCTTGAGCAAACTGACCAATGGCTTGCACTTGAAAATCCTGATGAGTCATTAGAGACATCTAACAACAGTTTTCAAAATTGCCCCATGTGTGGCATCTCTTGTCAATGTCAGGATTTACATGCGATTCTCCTCAAATTTCAGCCAGCCCGCATCAATTAGACCTTGCACCTTACGCCTGAAGGTCATACAGTGCTCAATGGAATGCCCCAGGGCTCCCCCACGATATGCACATGTTGCGTTCGAGTCATATCCTCAGAAAAATGGGGGTTTGAGGGAACCTAGCAGGGGTTATGGCTACCATTGCGTTATCAAGTAGATATGGGAGCAAGTTAGCATATGACACCGGAATTTGGGGTGAATCCTACAGGCTTTTCGCTGCAAAATTCATTTCTTGGTTGGTGTTTTTTTGGTTTGTGCTAAAGGTGGTCTTCGTCATTGGAAGTGCGGTAGACAGGCTTTGTGGTTGATTTAGGGATGGCCTTTGTGGATAACTGGGTGGTGGGTAAGGAGGTGGTTTGTTATTGACTGAGTAATGACATTGTTGGGTTTGGTGGGAAACTTGGCCGTATAGGAATGGCAGTCACAGCCTGGGTTTCTCCCTCTTTTTCACCCTCTTCATTTGCCCCAGTTTTCTCAGTCGTCCTAGTAGGATGATCAAATTTGCCTCTTTTCGGACCCACATCGATCCTTTCACTGGCGAAGACCAAATCCGCAAAGCTTTGAGGGTGCGTAGCCCACCATCTTTTCATAGTAGAGTATCGATAATGTGTCTACCATCACGATCATCGTCTCCCTTTCCATCATTGGGGGTACCACCTGGGCCGCCAGATCCCTCCACCTTTTGGGCGTGTTCTTTGAAAGATCCGTCCCCCTTTTTGCAAATGTTCTGTAGTTGCATCCTATCCGGAACCATATCAAAATTGTACTGATACTGCCTAACAAAGGCAACCATTAGGTCCTTCCAAGAATGGACTCGGGAAGATTCCAAGTTAGTGTACCAGGTAACAGCTACCCCAGTAAGACTTTCTTGGAAGGAATGTATTAGCAATTCCTCATCTTTTGCGTATTCCCCCACCTTCTGACAATACATCTTTCGATGGTTCTTGGGACAAGTAGTCCCCTTGTACTTGTCAAGGTCCAGCACCTTGAACTTGGGAGGGGTGATGATATTGGGTTCTAGGAACAACTCTTTTAGGTTAGCAAAGGCATAATCTTCACCTCCTTCAATGGCCCTGAGCCTTTCCTCTAGATGATCCAACTTTCCCATTTCTGCCATAGCATGAGGGTTTTTACTTGTCGTGGAATGCAAGAGGTGTAGTTGTGGGTGATACTGAGGGCCTTCCAAAGGGTTTTGTAGGGGTATACCACCAACTGCTTGCCCTTCCGTGGCATATCCGAGGCAAGGCTCGAAGTCGGCTAGATTGTGGTGGGGAATTTCATGTGTCCCCCCCACGGTTTAAGAGACATGTGCATGATCAGTTTGGGGTTGTTGGCTCTCAATGGGTATAGGAGTGGAGTTATTGACATTCTTATTGGGAGTGTACGCCACTTTGGGTGGCGTATAGTTGAGAGGCAAGCCATATGGTGGGAAGGCGTGCTCGTTTTGAATTTGTACATTATGGGGGCTGCCCGTACTTCCCAAATCTTTGCCTACCATATCTGAGGTTGGATGATTCATTTGGTTGATGCCGGATGGGGACATCAGGTTCACCTTAGCAACAACGCTGGTAGCGGCAATTGCAACCGCATTGGCTTCCATTATCTTCTTCACGCTCATCATGGCCTCCATCATTGTGGCCATTTTCTCTTTAATGGCCTCCATGTCGGCCTTCATCTTCTCTTGTATCTCCTCTACTTCACCCATTACTCTAGCTCTAGCACAAGTTCGGTGAGGACGCCGTAAAGCATGTTTTTTTTTTTTTTGATAACAATGATTAAGTTCATTTTATTTTATTTTTCAAGGAAAGAATGCAATGAGCAATGCAACCAATTAAAAGCATGGATGTATGCGAATGATGTACAGTTGAAGATTGCGAATTTTTACGCAGGATATGGGGTTGAATCAATTTAGATTTTCAACATGGTCCATGACATCTTTGTCAAGGTGAAACTGGAAGTAACAAGGACATCAACAATCCTAAATATGTTTGGCAGTAGACGAAGCAGTGATGTGACTCGATTCATCTTTTGCCCCAATTTTGCAAGACGGTTACTTCCATATTTTGACTTGATGAACCTTTTTATAAAAGCATGAGCTTGGTTCAACCCCGTAATCCAAGGAATGGCAATTCTGATCACCAATACTTCAACAACATCTCATAGGGATGAATGACTCGGGCATACTTTAAGCTATGCATGGAAAATGTAATTATGAAATTGAGATGCCCGAAGAAACACCATTTCCTAGTTAACCATGCATTAGGTACCATGTTCAATTATTTTGTTTTGTTGTTGTGTGTTTTTTTTTTTTTTAGAAATGGGTTTATGATCCCAACATGGTTGGCTCATGGTGCCTAACACATGCAACTAAGAATGTAGTGTGAAGTTTCACGCTTCCCCTTTTTTTTTTGTAGAGGAAAACACAAGGATGAGCAAACATGAAAACAAATGGTATGCAATTTTGCAGATCAAAAAGTTTGTTGAACGCATATGCATGATGATGCCATGACTCATGCAAAATGTGAGGCTGGAATATGATAACGGACAAATGCAGGAACGATATGTTCATTATGATGTTATGAAGAGATGCTTATGCGATGCATGATATGAATGCATTTTACGGACACGAGAGCCCGGAAAATTATCTCTTCTTACTTGCGCATTTGGGGGCGCAGTGCCCCATGTGTACAATTAAGAAGGTGATATGGACCTTCCGGCTTCCCGTGCCAAAGGATGAGACCAACATACAATGCATGCTAGAGATAAAATGTGGGAGTGGCTTGATTCGCACTGATTTTTGGAGTAAAAACGTGGGATAAACTCATTTTTTTCAAAAAGTTATAACTAGTCAAGATCTGAGCGACAATACAAACTTCCTAGCGGTTTCTAATCATATGGTCCATTAAGTCTATCATATGCTGACAATAGCTGAGAAGTCCGTGGATCTCCTCGGGGGCGGAGTAGGTGTCCGCCACTGCTTTGGCCTTGGCTAGCAATGGGGGAAGTTCTTGACTCCTGTTCAAAGTAAGAGCAAATCGGTCCGTCCACATTGTTGCCTCTTGGTGCAATGAATCAATTACCCTTTCCCTTGCTTCCCTTTCTGCTGATATCTTGGCGTACTCATCCTCTAGCCTTTGCTCGTGAGTCGCCGCTAGATTTAGCTTCTCTTTGCACTTATCGATGATGGCCCACATATTCCCTTCAGTCTCGCTTAACTGTTGGGACAAATTTCTTTTCGACCTAAGGCAAACCTTTAGCTCGTCCTTCAAGATCATGCCTTTGACCCGTGATGATTCCTTTCACCTCTTCGGAGCTTGAGCTCACTATTGCTGCCCTATAAAGCCCCTCAAAACTTTGCTTTGGTCGTGTTCTTCCTTTCGGGCCTTCGTGGTTTCTCATTCCAAGGCTTCATCGGTGGCCATATTGACATCCCTTAGTTCATCATACTCTTTTCAGACTTTGATGGCTATGGACTTGAACTTCTCTTCGACTACCCAGGCTCTTTCAAGCTCTGCCTTTAGGGCTTGTACCTCATCAATTTCTTCCAAAGCTTTAACCTCATCGTCTCTCACAGTCTTTAGATTTGGGAGCCAATCCAGTCCTTGTGTTCGGACTCTCAGCCACTTATGATAGCCGCCGATGATCCCATTACTGCTTCCCCTAAGCTCTCTGTCCTTTCTTCACGCCGCATCCCATGCCTTGCGAACTCCTTGGAGTACCCTCGCGTTGTGGTCACTGAAACCTCGTGCGATGAAAGGCGTGATGCTTTCGTCTGATGGCACTCCTCTCATGGGACATCCTTCGCATGAAGATAGAATCCTGATTCTTCCTTCCTTCTAGCGAGGGAACCATTTAACAGACGCCCCTCCATGCTAGCCAAGAGTTGGTGCACAACAAACAATTCTTGTGCCGCTCTTTTCACATCCCCGGTCGAACGTGTCATACATGGCCAAAATGGCGACGACCGGGCTTTCCTTGCCATGATGAAAGGCGAGGAAAGCGTCAATCGCTGCTAGGTCCACTAACCCTTCCATATTCGGAAAGAGGACAACTCCAAAGATCAAAAGCGCCAAGATGTCAATAAAAGAAAGCCCATTCGCCTTGATTTGCCAAGGCCTTTGCCCTTTCCTCCAAACACTTCCTTGGTACTCCGACTACCCCATTCCTGTTTTGCTTTACATGGTCCAACTCTTGTGCTGAGATTTTCACCACCTTGGCAACTCTTGTCGTGGAGGGATAGAACCCAGAGAAAAGATATGGCTTCCTTCCTCCCAGTGGGCATCCCAGGATTTCTTCAAACTCTTTCACAGTCGGCACTAGCTGGAAGTCCTCAAATGTGAAGCACCTTAGGGGCTGGTCATAATACTGGGAAAGGGATGCAATCGGTTCCATGGAGACTTCTACCCTAGCTAGGTCCCAAATTTTACCATAGGCTTTGCGGAAGGCTTGCCGTTGAAGTTGACCCATTAATTGCCCCAACTTTCGTAAACTGGTGACCTCTAAGCTCTTGATTTTGACTTGATAGAACCTCTTTTTAAGCGAAGGCTTTTGACTTGATCCCATGTTTTACTAAAGTGAAATAAAATCTAGTGCGAAACAAAACTCCTACATCTATCATGGGTGGAATGGATGAATGCATGAAGAAATGCATATGACACAGATGCAATTTACGAATACGGGAGCCCGAGAAATTGTTTCCTTCTTGGATACAACGTTTGGGCAGCATGGCACCCAACGTATGTTTTTTAAGAAGGCGACACGGACCCTCCGTCGGTTTGCTAAAGTGAGGGGATCAAAGACGAAACCCACACATGATGCATATGCGAAAGGCACAACACGGGGATGTACATAGTACGACAATATTCACAAACAAATATAAGCAAAAGGGTATATGATACTTATGCATGGCAGTGTGAAAAATGGCACGCAGCGTGTTTGCTCCGTGCCCCTATTTAAGGGACCTATAAGGGAGAGAGCTAACTAGGCTTTTAGTGATAACCCCCAAGGTAGTCATATCTCTCTTGATGGTTTCTAGAGGTATCATCCCCTTCGAAGAACATACTGCAGCAGTAGGGACTACTAGCAACAATATGTTTTCAAAGAGAAAAACTCTAGATGAGGGTTCACTGTAATCAAGCAAGTCGGAGACCTAGCATGATCACGGATTCACCTCCACTCCTTATGTTCCCACGAACCCAGGTATAGGGCCCTTTTTCAACTCACCGTGTGTGCAAATAGTGTTAGTGTTTGTGTGCATCAAATGAATAAATATTTACCTCATGCATACAAAAAAAATGCACTAAAAGCATCAAAGAGTTATATATACAAGAACATAATAAGGGGAAGCCAACAAAGGAGTAAGTCATGGCAAAATTTGCACAAGATTAAATGGCCTAACTCTCTAAAAATAGTCCCCAGCGGAGTCTCCAACTGTCGCAACCTACCCTTCGGCGGGAGGGCGACGCGAGACTCGCGGGATGCGTGTTCCACGAAAGGAATACGCGCGGAGTCGCCACCAACGTTTATTTGAGGAAAACGTCGGAAAAACCGGAAAAGACACGATCTACGAACTTTTAAGTGAAAGGTTCGGGAGTTGTATTTACGCGCGGGGAAGGTATTAGCACCCCACACGTCCGTCACAAGGGACGGCAACCTTTAATCGAATGTGCAAACATGACTTTGATTTTTACGTTCCCTTTTATGTCCTTATATCCTTTATACCCTTTTTATATTTTTTTCTCTTTTTGTGGTCGACAAGGGTGTTTCCCTTTGCTCCTACGTATTCCTCAATTTGCGATGAGGAAATCAGACCTACGTAGTTCTTTCGGAACAAAGTGTTTGGTTTAAGTTTGTTTTTTGTCTTTTTTGCAAAATATGTTTTTTTATTTGAACAAAAGGTCATTTAAGGTGTTGGACCATTAAACGGTCTTTTGATTTTGAAAGGAGAGAAACGTTAAGGCATTGGACCATTAACGATCTCTTGTTTTTGAAAGGAGAGAAACGTTAAGGCATTTGGACCATTAACGATCTCTTGGGGTGGTCGACAAAAGCGGGGCTTTTGCTCCTACGTATCCTCAATTGCGACGAGGAAATCAGACCTACGTAGTTCTTGCAAAAGCGGTAAAGTCACATGTTGATTTTATGCTTTTGAACGGTCCATGTTAACCGATAAAAGCAAAGAGGACCGTTTAAGGCGTTGGACCTTAAAACGGTTTTTAGTGATTTTTCGGAAAAAAAAAACTTGATTTGTGAGTTGATTTTAGTCTTAGTTTCACTTTGGTTATTAATCAATTCATTCAAGGAAACTTCCAAAGAAAAACGTCCGATTGATTTTTTTTATTATTTTATTCAAAGATATTTTGATTATTTTATTATTATTTTTCAAGATATTTTGATTATTTTATTATTATTTTACTTTTTTTGGTTTAACCGAGGTTATAGCGTGAACGATCGGTTAGATTTCGTTTTAACAGTGATTAAACGAGATTACAACACAAATGATCGGTTGAAATTCATTTTATCATTTATTAGACGAGAAAACGGCTTAACTAAATGGTTAAAGCATGTTAAAAATGGAAGAAAAGAAAACTGAAAGTAAACGAAATTAAAGTGAAAGTACACAAAACAAGAAATGAATTGAAAGTCTCGAATTCGAAAACTTACCCGTTGAAGAACGAAGAATGAACGAAGAACGGTGAAGAACGACGAAGAACGATGAAGAATTTCCACATAATCGCTTACGGAAGCGTTACGGAAGTACTTCGACTTGATTTTTCTTCACGAAAACGTGTTTTTGCCCAAAATAGCCGAAACGCATACCCAAAGGGGTCTTGAACATTTTGAAACAGCTCCCCCCTCCCCTATTTATAGAAAAAAAAGGAGGTGCTTGCCGACCAAAGACTTAATGAAGAAAATTTCTAAGCGCACCCGAATTACTAAGTTCACCCCCCTTTTCGTATTTTACGGAAAAGTTACGGAAGCCTTACGGAACTGTTTTCGAATTTGATTTTCATCTTTTTTCTCTTCCCTTTCACCAATGTTAAGTGGAATATGCTTACCCAAGGTTTTCGGAAATTTTACGGAAGTATTACGGAAGCCGCGGAAGCCCCGAAAACCATTTTTCAAAAACGTGGAGGAGCTTGCCGCCCAGTTGCTTCCTCCTTAAGCAACCCAACTTCCACAATGTTCTGGAAGGGCCTAGATTTGAATTGCTATTTACACCCCTATCTTGATAAGTTCACCCCCCTTACCTTTTTTGGTGATTCTTTTTTCGTAAAGTTACGAAAACTTACGAATCTCGTAACGATACTTGTTTTCTTTCCGTAATGTTACGGAACCTTGCGGATTACATAATCATCCCCTTTTTGACTTACGGAATGTTACGGAATCTCACTTAATTATGCAACGATGCTTCCATTTGATTTCCGGTGTGTCACGGAAACTTACGGATTGTGCATCAATATTTTTTGGTTTTCCGGCATGTCCTGGAATTTCACAAATTGCCTAATGATGGGTGCCAAGCACCTCACAAGGACCAAAGATAGGTCGCATGTCATCAAGCAAAGGTCCCCGGACGAAATTAGGGTATGACACTTAGTCAAACAAAAATATATAACAGGAAAAATGGAAACAAAAAGAAATATGGATCAAGGGATCTCCCAATCATGTGGCCCCGCTCCCTCCTTAGAAATCAAGTAAATTGGTCATCTCCTCGTCCTCGCGGGCCTCATCTGCCTCATCGGGAGCCTCTGCTGGTGCCTCTACTGGCGCCTCTCCTGCCCGGGCCTCATGCCATGCGACCTCTGCCCTGAACTGGTCCGGAGTAGGGCACGAAAAAGAAGTAAAACCCTGGCTCTGTAGGCTAAGGCTCATCTGGTAAAGACAATCATGGGTTTGTACATGAGCCCGGTGGTTGGCCGCCTGTTGGCGAACCAAATGCCGCAAATACTGCTCCGTATCAAACGATCCGGCTGGACCAGCCTGATGAGGTGGCGACGCGTCTGCGGCCTGCCGAGCATCTCCCTGGGCCTGTCTCTGTGTGCAATACTTCTCAATAAAAGCTTGGGTGATGGGCGGCCGAATCACCTTGCTAGGTGCGACGGGGACTCCGAACGACTGGCAGAGTCCTGTGATCAAGGCGAGAAATCCCAGGGCCCTGTTGGACTTATCCGGGTCCAGAGGGTGCCTGGTAGGCGCCATACCTGCAAATAGATAGATGGCATCAGCGATTAACTGAGCCACGTGAATGCTCATCCGTGTCAGGATGGCGTACACCAACTGACACTTCGGCAGGGGGAGGTCGGAATTATAATCGCTGGGCTGGATGTTGCTAAGCAGCAAAGTCATCCAAATCTGAGTTAGGGTGGTCATGTTGGTGCGCATGATCCGCACCCGTCTCCCGGCAGTAGTCCGGGCAAAATCCTGCCCCGGTATACATAGCAAATGGGCGATGGCCTCCTCATCGAACCCATCGGACCGGTTCCTCCTCTGGCCATCCTCGCACTCCTGACCCTCTTCCAGCACTAAAGGGTATCCCAGGAACTGGCTGATAGCATCTGCATCAAACGGGATCAACTGACCCCTCACCCAGGATCTCATATCTCGCACGCCCTCCTCTGTAGGCGAAGCATTGGCATAAAATTCGAGGACTATGTCTGGATCGAACTTGGCCATGGGGGTAACCAGTGATGCCCACTGCCGGTGAACTATCTCCTCCTCGAAATCGGTATACTCGTCGTTCCTGAGCTGGACGCGTCGCTCCCGGAGAAATGACCATCCCTTGATGGCCTCGAAGCGCTGCTGGTGTTCAGCGCTCCTAAAGCGGTGACTGTCATACTCGGGAGCGGAACTAGTTCCTTCGGCCACTTTATCCTTCCTGGATCTCTTTGAGGCAAGTTTCCTTGGGGCCATCTCTTGTTGGAGTGAATAGAAAGACCAAAAACGAAAGCAAAACGCGATCAAAAGTGGCTTAGGGGAGCCAGAAACACAAGCCTTCGTGTTCTTTATCTTTTGAATGAGGGGGAGAAGTTTTTTGGATACAAAAACGTTCCCCTCCCTCGTTTTTATAATTTGGGTGCAGGGGTTGCTCGCCCAGGCGAGCTAACCTACCATTTTTTTTTTTTGAGGGGAACATTAACCATGTCTCCTCCTTCCTTATGGGTTAGCGTTTGCCCACTTGAACCTACTTAAATTAGAATTAGGTGTCGATTACTTATTTAAAACAAACAATAGTAAAAGAAATTGTGAATGCAAAGGATACTGGGCTGCCTTGCAGCGACGTTCTGTGCTTGTTTAGCGCCAGAAAGGGGCAACGATCGGTTGGTCGCGATCCTATCCTTCATTCGCCTCCATCCCTAAGTACCTGCAAGTAGGAGACAAATAATATGCGGCCAATCGTGACCGATCATCGTCTTACCTTGGTTGATTTCTGCCATTGACTCGTCTTGACTTCTGACCGTGGCCTGAGACGACTCTGCTCCTTACTATCATAAGATATGCATGTGCATGTGCATGTGCATGTATGAATGTTCCTAATGCGATGATTTTATTTTAGTGAAGGCTGGTTAGATTCAATTTTAAATAAGCGTTTGGGGCACCCCATACACCGAGCGAAGAGGGCTCAAGTTATAACAAATCTAAAACACAAGGTTTGAAACCAAAGGGAGGACTGAAACCTCGCCCATCTTTTCTTTTCAAAGAAACGAGACAAATACAGTGAATGGGAATCCCTAGAGGAAACCAAGAAGAACGAGAAAAACTCAGAAATAAAAAACATGCAACGGTCCTCTCGATTGCCCCAGACTTCAAGCGTAATATCATTTAACTACATCGGAGTTCACGGGCGAGGGCAACTCCTCGCCATCCATGTTGGTGAGTATCAGAGCACCCCCAGAAAAAGCTCTTTTCACCACGAAAGGTCCTTCATAATTCGGAGCCCACTTGCCTCGACTATCCTTAACAGCGTGGGACATCTTTTTCAGCACGAGGTCCCCCTCGTTGAACTTGCGCGGACGTACCTTCTTGTCGAATGCGTTCTTTACTCTTCGTTGATACAGACGCCCATGGCTCATGGATGTCAAACGCTTACCTTCAATGAGGTTGAGTTGGTCATAGCGTGCTTGAGCCCATTCCGACTCTTCTAGGCCGGATTCTGCCATTATCCTCTGAGAAGGAACTTCTACCTCAAATGGGAGTACTGCCTCCATCCCATAAACCAAGGAATACGGCGTTGCCCCAGTAGAAGTTCACACCGAGGTTCTGTATCCGTGCAAGGCGAAAGGCAACATCTCATGCCAATCTTTGTATGACACTGTCATCTTTTGAACAATCTTCTTAATATTCTTATTCGCAGCCTCTACAGCCCCATTCATCTTTGGCCGATAAGGGGTAGAGTTATGATGTTGGATCTTGAAGTCCTCGCACATTTCCTGCATCATCTTATTGTTTAGATTGGTACCATTGTCAATAATGATCTTCCTGGGGAGTCCATATCGACAAATCAACTCCTTCTTTATGAATCTAACTACCACATTCCTTGTGACATTAGTATAAGAAGCTGCTTCGACCCATTTGGTGAAGTAATCTATCGCCACAAGAATGAAGCGGTGACCATTCGACGCTTTGGGTTCGATGGCCCCAATGACATCTATTCCCCACATGGAAAAAGGCCAAGGGGCGGACATAACTTTCAGAGGATGTGGCGGAACATTGACATTGTCCGCGTATGCCTGACATTTATGACATTTCCTTACATGAGCGCAGCAATCGCTTTCCATGGTGAGCCAATAATAACCGGCCCTAAGGATTTTTCTGGCCATAGCATGCCCATTGGCATGTGTCCCAAAGGAACCCTCGTGGATCTCCTCAATCATGAAGTTCGCCTCTTTGGCATCTACGCATCGTAGGAGGGTCATGTCGTGGTTTTGTTTGCACAGGATGGTACCGCTTACAAAGAAACCAGTAGCCAATCTCCTCAACGTCCTTTTGTCATTGTCAGAAATTCCTAGTGGGTATTCTTTGTTCTCGACATACTGTTTGATGTCGAAATACCACGGTTTCCCATCCCGCCCTTCCTCTATTGCATAACAATATGCCGGCCTGCCTTGAGATTTGAATTCGATGTACGGCAGATCCCCGTGTGGGGCAAGTTGAAACATGGAGGCCAAGGTGGCTAACGCATCAGCCATTTGATTCTCTTCCCGAGGTATGTGGTGGAAGGAAATGTCGTCAAAGTACTTGGCTAACCTCAAGATGTGAGTTTGATAGGGTATCAACTTCGGATCCCTAGTTTCCCATTCTCCTTTCAACTGGCGTATCACCAAAGCTGAGTCTCCATACACCTTGAGTAGTTTTACATCAAAATCAATGGCCGCCTGAACCCCGAGGGCGCATGCTTCGTACTCGGCTATATTGTTGGTACAATCAAAACCTAGCCTAGCCGTGAAAGGAATACACTAATCATCCGGGGATACAAGGACTGCCCTTACTCCGTGGCCCAAAGCATTAGATGCCCCATCGAAGCAAACAATCCATTTGTCTATGTCCTCGTGCGTCCGCTTCTCTTCAAACAGGGCCATGATATCTTCATCTAGGAACACGGGGTGCATCGGCCGATAATCCTGGAGGGGTTGCTGGGCCAAATAATCCGCTAAGGCACTTCCCTTTACCGCCTTTTGGGTGACGTAAACAATATCGAATTCAGATAATAGTACCTGCCACCTAGCGATTCGTCCCGTGAGGGCCGGTTTTTCAAAGATGTATTTCACGGGATCCATTTTGGAAATAAGCCACGTGGTATGACTGAGCATGTATTGCCTAAGCCGATGTGATGCCCATACCAGAGCACAACACGTTCTTTCCAGCATTGAGTAATTCATCTCACATGCGGTAAACTTCTTGCTCAGATAGTAGATGGCTTGCTCCTTTTTCCCAGAATTATCATGCTGACCCAACACGCACCCCATAGACTCGTCCAACACGGTCATGTACAGGAAAAGAGGTCTTCCTGTTACAGGTGGCATGAGCACCGGGGGATTTGCGAGACTCTGTTTGATCTTCTTGAAGGCCTCTTGGCAGTCACTATTCCACAGGACCGCCTGGTTCTTACGTAATAGCTTAAAAATGGGCTCACAGGTAGGGGTGAGTTGCGAGATAAATCTCGCGATATAATTCAACCTGCCCAAAAACGCCCGAACCTACTTCTCCATGCGTGGTTCCGGCATTTCTAGGATGGCCTTCACTTTCTCGGGATCTATCTCTATCCCTTTCTGACTTACGATAAATTCTAGCAACTTCCCCGACTTTACCCCAAAGGTGCATTTGGTTGGGTTTAGTTTTAATTGGTATTTTCGCAACCTTCCAAACAGCTTACGCAGATTGACAAGGTGTTCGTCCTCAGTCCGAGACTTGGCAATCATGTCATCTACGTAGACCTCTATTTCCTTATGCATCATATCATGGAACAACGCCACCATGGCACGCTGATAGGTTGCCCCAGCATTTTTCAGCCTAAAGGCCATCACTTTATAGCAGAATGTCCCCCATAGGGTGACGAAAGTGGTCTTCTCTACATCTTCGGGTGCCATCTTTATTTGATTATACCCCGAGAAACCATCCATAAATGAGAAAAGGGAGAATTTGGCTGTATTATCTACCAATATGTCAATGTGTGGCAGGGGAAAATTGTCTTTTGGACTGGCCCGGTTCAAGTCCCGGTAGTCTACACACATTCGAACCTTGCCGTCCTTTTTCGGGACTGGGACAATATTGGCCACCCATTCTGGGTACCGAGCCACAGCTAAAAACCCTGCGTCAAATTGCTTCCTTACTTCTTCTTTAATTTTTAAAGACATCTCGGGTCTCATTCTTCGTAACTTTTGCTTAACCGGGGAAGACCCAAGATTCAAAGGCAACTTATGCTGCACAATGTCGGAATCCAAACTGGGCATGTCTTGATATGACCACGCAAAGACATCTTGATACTCTTCAAGAAGGGTTATCAAGCCTTTACGGATAGGCGCGGTCATACCGGTTCCTACCTTTACTTCTTTCTTTTCCTCCGTGGTCCCCAAGTTTACCAATTCGGTTTCTTCTTGGTGAGGCTTCATTTCACGTTCTTCCTGAGTGACCAACCTCTCCAACTCTGGTGACAGGACGTCCTCTTCCTCTTCCTCGTTTATCGTTTGGCTTATATCTCGATCGAAATCGATTGTCAAACCCTTGTTGTTAGGATCCTCAAAGAATCGACCCTCATATCTATACCAAACAAGACAAAAGAAACAAAAACATGCAAAATGATATGAGAAAAGGTGGAACCGCAAGAACAAATGAAACAAGATCTCTTTGTTTATTTAATAAGGTAGGTTTCACAAAACAAAAGAGAAAGGAAATCTATAGGCTCTAATTACATTGAATCAGCGATATAGACTTCTGACTGGCTTATCACGCGCCAGTTCCCCACTTGGGAATTGGGGTGGCATGCTTGCACAAAACTTGGTGGGTCTTGAGGGAACTCCTCTTCTATTGCGGTCACCTCCTCCTCGGACACCATTCCAGTGCTGGTGAAACACTGGCTAATACAGCCGGGCCATACCCTATCCGCCCGAAATCTTGACGGCACGTTCCTCCTCCCCGGCATCCCGGGTTCATACCCTAATCCATACTTGTATGGATTTCCCTTGATATCGACCACGTCGGCATTCCCGAGGCAGTCCTTTCCTATACCCATTCCGGGCTCAAATCCGTTCCTAAGCATAACACGCGCCACCATTATGGCCGCTTTGGAGAGAGAAGGTAGCGACGGACTTGGTTCCACAGAGGCGCAGCTCACCACCTCAAAGGATTGGAAAGCCGTTTCCAATGATTCTTCCGCCGCTTCTACGTACGGTGCGGAGGAGGGGCATTGTGACATTTCATCAAACATTTGGTGTGCACATGTTAAAACATGTATAAATGAGGGATAAGGAGCAGCATGACATGCAAATTCGTAAAAAAAAAAACCAAGGATAGGCCTAGGGCCATCTAGTACAGCCACCAATCCAAACATTTTGACCATGGGTTTACACACAACTCATCTCACAAACATTGCAAAGAAAGCAACAAGCAAAGCACCAAACATCACAAGGCAAAGGTAAAATTAGATGGAGAGGGCACTTACTTGAATGGGATGAAAGGAATGTGAAAAAAAAGTGAAACAAAGGCGCACAAAGTAAGCTTGATGCTGCTGCCAATGGTGGTTCCTCGTGAAGCTCTGGGAAGCTTTTGATTTTTGGGGAAAATGGGGTGAAATCTAATTTCACCCTTCCCCTTTTTATTTTTCCCGTCAGCCATACTCGCCCAAGCGAGTTAAATATTTTTTTTTTTTGCAAAGTTTTTTTGTTATTATTATTATTATATATATTTCCCTTCTAAGCCTTATAATTATGTATAAACTTTAGGCGAATTCATGAGATAATTCAAGAAAAAGAACAATCCTAACTCGCAACGGAAAGCATAAAATCATAAAATTAAAGAGCAAAGTTTTAGAGATACTAGGTTGCCTCCTAGGAGCGCTTCTTTAACGTCTTTAGCCGAACGCGGGGTTGTGGTCGAGGCTTCGCCATCTTATCCTTCCTAACTCCTTTCCTTGATTGTGAGGAAATCTTATTCTGGACCTAGCACCTGTTGGCACCTATTCTAATGCTTTGACAAAGAAAATGTTAACATGCAAATGTAAAAAAAAAAATGCTACAAGATGCTCGTATCACCTTTCCATTTGCCCCTGGGCTTACCCAAGTTGGTGTGGTGCTGACCATCACCCAAAATGATCCTTCATTCATATTCCCCATTGCAAGATACTTTGATGATAAGATGCAGATGCATGCATGTTTACGATCAAACGTTAAACGTAATAATTAAACATGTGTTTTGATTTCCTCTTTTTCGTTGTCATGTTCAATTTTACTTAACTCTTACAGCACCCCTGTTGAACGTGCCAAATGGCTCCAGAATACCGATCGTGTGAGTGAGCAAAAAAACAAGAGTGTACGTTCATGCCCAACGACAATAAAAGAGTGCAAAGGACACAACACTAGAGGGAAATATGCAAATCATTAATCCATATTTATTAACGCTACGATTATTGTTTACAAAAAACTCAAGACATGGAGATCCTAATGAGTCCTTGAGGAGGTCCAAATATTGAGCCTTTGAATTGCCCTAAGTATTACGCGTAATATCGCTTGACAATGTCAGAATTCACAGGCGAAGGCAGCTCTTTATCATCCATGTTCATGAGCAACAACACTCCTCCTAAGAAAGCCTTCTTCACCACAAATGGTCCTTCATAGTTTAGGGCCCATTTCCCTCAGTGATCCTTTTGAACCTGTGATACTTTCTTCAGAACAAGGTCCCCCTAGTTGAACTTACACGGGCCCATTTCCCTTGGTGATCCTTTTGAACCTTTTGTCAAAAGCATTTTTCACTCTGCTCTGATATAGTCACCCATGGCTCATGGCAGCCAATCTCTTACCCTCGATATGATTCAATTGGTCAAAACATGCTCGGGCCCATTCTGCTTCTTCCAATCTCGACTCTGCTTGGATTCTTAAAGAAGGAATCTACACCTCAAACAGAAGCACAGCTTCCATCCCGTACACCAAAAGGTAGCATCTTGTGCCAATCCTTGTATGATACGGTCATCTTTTGAATGATCTTCTTGATGTTCTTATTGGCAGCCTCAATTGCCCCATCTTGGGCCGATAAGGCGTGGAATTACGGTGTTGGATTTTGAAATCCTCACACATTTCCTTCATCATCTTGTTGTTTAAATTGATGGCATTATTGGTGATGATCTTTCTGGGCAACCCATATCTGCAAATTATCTCCTTCTTAGTGAATCTAATCACCACATTCCTAGTCACGCTAGCATATGAAGCTGCTTCCACCCATTTGGTGAAGTAATCAATGGCGACTAAGATGAAGCGATGCCCGTTTGAAGCCTTGGGTTCGATGGCCCTGATCATGTCTATTCCCCACATGGAGAATGGCCATGGTGCTGCCAACACGTTTAATGGTATAGGTGGAGCATTAACATTATCAGCGAAGGTTTGGCATTTATGGCCTTTCCTCACATGAACACAACAATCATTCTCCATAGTGAGCTAGTAATATCCCGCCCTCAGAATCTTTCGAGCCATGGCGTGTCCATTGGCATGGGTACCAAAGGATCTCTCCTATATTTCCACTAGCATCTGTTCGACCTCTTTTGCATTCAAACATTGAAGCAGCACCATGTCATGGTTTCTTTTATACAAGACACTCCCACTCAAGAGGAAATTGGCTGCCAACCTCCGTAATGTCCTCTTGTTGCTGTCAGAGGCCTCGGGGGGGTATTCCTTATCCTTAATGTATTGTTTGATATTGAAGTACCAAAGTTTACCATTCTCCTCCTCTTTTATCAAACAGTAGTGCACGGGCTCAGCACGACATCTGAATTCGATGTATGGCAAACCTCCGTGAGGGCTCATTTTGAACATGGACGATAGAGTGGCAAGGGCGCCGGTCATTTGGTTTTCCTCTCTAGGAATGTGATGAAATGATATGTCATCAAAGAGTTCTATCAATCCCCTGATGTAAGCCTAGTAAGAAACCAACTTGTGGTCTCTAGTCTCCCATTCACCTTTTAGCTGATGAATTACCAACGCCAAGTCCCTATATACTTTGAGTAACTTGACCCTAAAGTTGATCGTTGCTCAGATTCCTAGGGCGCATTCTTCATACTCCACTATATTGTTTGTGCAGTCGAAACACAACCTAGCCATGAAAGGTATATATTGCTTGTCCGGCAAAACCAACAGTGCCCCAATCCCATGACCTAGCGCATTAGACGCATCATCAAACCACACAACCCACTTATCCCTGTGATGCAATCCTACCCCCCAAGGGCATTGGATAGAAGACTCCAAGAAGATTAGGCCAAAGATGCAAGAGAAGGCCCTAGGGTTCTCATGAGCCTTAGGGTAGATTTTGGGCCCATAGGCTAAGTATGAGCCCACTTATCTTTGTACATATTAGATTAAGGTTTCATTAATTTTGGGCCTTGTATTTAGGGCTCCATAATATAGGTAGGGTACCCTAGAAATGTAGGATTTTCCAACCCTTGTATTTTAAGGCACCTAGACTAGTTTTTGTATTAGGGGTAGTTTTGTAATTTCACATGCATTAAGTGAATATTTGATGTGTGTGTTGAGAAATAAATTTAATTGAATTGGGAAAAGCCCAATCCAATTAAATTTTAGAGGGGGAGGTGAGCATTTGCTTGCTACACTCCATTGTCACATCATATAGTCACACTCTGTGCATGTCCTTCATGCTTTACATGCCTCATGACACCTAAGCACACTTAGTGGAGAATCTTGGACTTGATCTTAGATTAGTGGGCTGAACCATATCTGAAATTCACTAATCATAATTAGTGAAATTTTGGCTCCCAAATTTGGCTCCACAAATTCAATTTCAAATTCAAGTGAAATTAGAATAGAAATTCAAATTTCCCTCCAATTTTGTGTGACACTTAGGCTATAAATAGAGGCTATGTGTGTGCATTTTTCCAACTTTGATCATTTGAAAATTAAACTTCAGATTTCAAAGCTCTTTTAGAGCATAAAATTTTGTGCTCTTCTCTTCCTCTCCCTTCATTCATCTCCTTCTTCCTCCAAGCCTTTATCCATGGCCTCCTATGGTGGTGAGCTTCTTCAAGACTCATCTTCTCCTTGAAGTGGCATCTCCTATCTCTCTTCCTTCTCCATTCCGTTGTCATTCATCTTCCAAGAAGCAAAGGAATCCATTGATGAAGAAGATCTAGGCAAACAAGCTCCATGGGAGCTTACATCACCCTGTCCTCATCTTTAACCTCCTCCTCAAACAAGGCCATAATATCCTCATCAGAGAATTCTGGATGCATAAGCTGATAATCATTTATGGGTTGTTTAGCTTGATAATATGCCAAGGTGCTCCCTTTTATTGCCTTCTGAGTGACGTAGACAATATCAAATTTTTACAACAGAACCTACCACCGAGCTATCCTCCCTCCTAGGGAGAGCGGGCTTTTCGAAGATATACTTGACGAGATCCATTTTGGACACCAACCAAATAGTGTAACTCAGCATATACTGCCTCAAACAATGAGCTGCCCATGCCAAGGCACAACATGTCCTTTCTAGCAACGAGTAGTTCATCTCGTATGATGTGAACTTCTTGCTCAAGTAGTAGATGGCTCGTTCCTTTTTTCCGTATTCATCGTGTTGTCCCAGCACACACCCCATTAACTCATTTAATACTGTCATGTATAGGATAAGAGGTCTTTCGGGCACCGGTCGCACGAGCACGGGAAGATTCATCAAACACTGTTTAATCCTCTCGAATGCCACTTGACAATCATCGTCCCATTGGACAGACTGATTCTTATGCAACAATCTGAAAAGAGGCTCACAGGTTGTAATTAACCGTGATATGAATCTTGCGATGTAGTTCAACCTTCCCAAGAAACCCCGGACTTGCTTCTCGGTACGTGGCTCTAGCATCTCAAGGATCACTTTTACCTTGTCCAAATTCACCTCTATTCCTTTCTGGCTAACGACAAAGCCAAGCAATTTTCTGGATTTTACCATGAATGTACACTTTGCAGGATTCAGCCTTAACCTGTATTTGCGCAGTCACCCGAACAACTTCTGCAAATTGACTAGGTGTTCCTCCTCCGTCCTCGATTTAGCGGTCATGTCATCCACGTAGACCTCCATCTCTTTATGCATCATGTCGTGGAATAATGCCACCATGGCCTGCTGGTATGTTGTCCCAGCGTTCTTCAGCCTAAATGACATTACCTTGTAGCAGAAGATCCCCCATAGAGTGATGAAGGTTGTCTTTTCCATATCCTATGGTGCCATCTTTATCTGATTATAACCCGAAAACCCATCCATGAAAGAGAATAGGGCAAAACTAGTCATGTTATCTACCAGAACATTGATGCACCGGTAAAGGAAAGTTATCCTTTGGGCTGCCTTGGTTTAGATCCCGATAGTCCACGCACATTCACACCTTCCCATCCTTTTTTGGGACCGACACAATATTGGCGACCCATTATGGGTACCGAGCAATAGCCAAGAAACCGGCATCAAATTGCTTCTTCACTACCTCCTTTATCTTTAAGGACATCTCAGGTTTCATTCTCCTCAATTTTTGCTTTACTGGGGAGCAATCGGGATTCAGAGGTAGCTTGTGTTGCATAATTTTCGAGCTCAAACCAGGCATATCCTAGTAAGACCAAGCGAAGATGTCTTGGTAATCTCATAACAGAGTCACTAACACATCTCGAACATTCGCGGACATGCAGGTTCCGATCTTGACCTCCTTTTTCTCTCTGCTAGTGCCCAAATTCACAACCTCTGTTTCCTCTCGGTGTGATTTCACCTCCATTTCTTCTTCCTCCACCATTCTCCTCAAATCCGGGGGAAGTCCCCAATCCTCATTTTCTTCCTCCTCGGTTTGATTTACTAGTCTCCCAAAGTCAACATCCGGGTCCTCGGTATCACTACTTTCACAAGACTCATTGTTGGATTTGTGTCAAATCATTTAATCGCAACGAAAATAAATATGTAGAAAAATGAAATGGACGAAAGTGCGAGAGGGAAAATATCAATAAAAGGGTTGTATATTTATAGTTGTTGGAACATTAAAGAAAGAGGTATGCCCAACAAAAGAAGTAGACCCTAAAGCCTAGGCCCAACAATAGGGTTCAAACTACTGGATTACATTGGATTTGACACAGAAATCTTGGGTCGCTCCATGATCCGCGAATACTTCAATTCAAAGCCTGGGGAGCACGGCTGCACTTAGTTCAGTTGATCTTGATGGGTTTCCTGGTCCAACACAGCAACCTGATCATCATGCATCCATCCCATGCTGACAAAGCTTTCGTCGATGCGACAAATAGGGACCCGCTCCACCTGTGGTCCCCACCCTTGTAAACGGGCCAAGCTTCTTTCTTTCCTTTCTAAGGCGACCCTTATCTTGTCGACATGTGTAGGCTCGTAACCCAGACTGAACCTTCCATGGTTTTCAGTGAACTTCACCAAGCTTGTCGCGCCATCACCGCTCCGGCCTAAACCCATTCCGGGCTCTTACCCATCCCTTAATATAACTCGGGCCACCATTAAGGAGGCACCAGATAAAAGTGGTTGCACTGGAAGAGACTCCACGGGCAACTCACTAGTATATATTATTCGCCTGACACTATAACCAACTACCCCTCCACCACAAACTTCAATTTCTGGTACAATGTTGATGGGACCACCCCAACAGAATGGATCCAAGGTCGACCTAACAAGAAACTGTAGGCAGGGTTTATGTCCATCACTTGGAAAGTTATCTGGCACCTGTGTGGCCCAATTGGGAGATTGATCTCTCCTCTCATGTCACGATGGCTACCATCAAAAGCCCTTACCACCATGGAGCTTGGCCTCATATATGATGCATCAAATGGCAATTTATCCAATGTCGTTTTGGGCATGACATTGAGAGAAGAGTAATTGTCGATGAGTACTTTGGCCACTATGTGGTCCATGCACTTGAAAAACATGTGCAAAGCCTTGTTGTGTCCCATGCCCTCAACTAGCATCTCCTTGTCAGCAAAAGTCAGGTGGTTGTTTGCGGTGATGTTGTTGACTATTCCCCCAAAACCCTCCACCGATATGTCTTACGCTACATGGGCCTTGTTCAAGATTTTTACCAATAGCGCCCGATGAGGCTCGGAATTCATGAACAGCCCTAATAGAGAGATCCTAGCTAAAGTTTGTTCAATTGCTCAATTACTTTGAATTCACTATGTTGAATAATTCTCAAAAATTCAGTTTCCTCCTCAGTTGATGTCTCTCTCTTGCTAAGGTCGTTCCCTTCATCTGCAAGCTTTCCAATTGGGGCTTCGTCATTCGCGGTCAAACCCATCTTCTCCCTCTCGCCTATATCCACCTTTGCCTTCCCCTTGTCTTTTGACCTTGCCGGTAGTTCGGGAGAAGTGAAAATACATCAACTACGAGTCATGCCGCTCACACCAGAAATATTTGTGATCTTAGCAGTCGGCATGCCATTCCCAACACATATGATAGATGTGTCCTACCTTCCGTCGGGACCCTGTACGCCATACTTCCACGGTACTACCTTATCACTCTTATAAGGGAAGGATGTTGGAGTCTTTGCTACAAGGGTAGGAAACCTCGAGGTATCTGAGTGGTAATATCCCTGGTGAAATGGATTACCAAAGGCTTAGGCTTACTTGGGTTTCTATCACTCGACTGCATGAATACCTCCGCTTCCTCCTTTTTGGCACCGTGGATTTCAAATTGACCCCTACTCTTTAGTCCCTGCAGTAACTCCTCAGCTATTGGGCAACTTTCTACATCGTGGGACGCCCCTGGATGCAACAAGCATGGGTCTCCCTTGTTACCACCAAGGTTAATTACACTAGCCTCGTGCAATGCCTCCAATATGAACTGCTTGGAAGTCAACACATCCCCTATCTACTTCAACTCTTGAGGATTCCATTCTTCCACCGTGTTCACCGCCGAGCTTCCATGATTAGCAAGTGGATTAGTCCTTACATTTGGACTATCCTCTTGAAACGTAAGCCATCCAGCATCAATTAAGCTTTGTACCTTGTGCTTGAGGGCTACACATTGCTCGATAGAATGCCCCGGGATGCCACCATGATAGGCGTATGTGGCATTAGGATTGTACCATCAGGGAAATGGAGGTTGATAGACCTTTCCCAGGCTTACCACAGCCATTTGGTTGCTAAGCAAGGATGGTAACAGGTCGGCATACGACATTAGTATTGGGGTGAACTCCGCGGGTTTTCTTTTTAGGAAGTTCCTTCTTGGGTTGGTGTTTGTATTGGGGTTTGGATTTACACTTGGTTTGGGATGTGCAGGGAATGGATTTTGTGGGTGATGTTGGGGAGGTCTTTGTGGTTGATTGGGCATTCTCGGTTGGATGGGCATCGAGCAGGGGGGAGATCCAATATTGGCCGAGTAATTATATTGGTGTCGGGGATATTGGTACATGGGATTGTGAGGGGTTTGTTAGGAACTTGTCCATGTGGGTGTTGTGGTCACGACATGGGCGTCTCCCTCCTTTTTCTTTGCTCCACCTGTTCCAGTCCTCCTATTGCCAGAACTTGTTGAAGCAGCATAATCAAATTTTCCCCTCCTTAGGTTCTTTCACCCGCAAATACCAGATCCACAAAACTTAAGGGCATCTACCCCACCATCTTCTCGTAGTAGAACACAGGTAAAGTGTCTACTATCATTGTGATCATTTCCCTCTCCATCATTGGGGCTGCTACCTGAGCCGCCAAATCCCTCCATCTTTGGGCATATACTTTGAAGGATTCATGCTCCCTTTTGCACATGTTCTGCAACTGCATTCTATCCGAAGCCATGTCGGAGTTGTACTGGTATTGCCTGATGAAGGAGGTCATTAGGTCCTTCCAGGAACGGATCCGAGAAGATTCCAGATTGGTGTACCAAGTGATAGTTGCCCCTGCCAAACTCTCTTGAAAAATGCGTCAAGAGTTTCTCATCCTCCGCATATGCTCCCATCATCCGGTAGTACATCTTCAGGTGATTTTTAGGGCAAGTATCCCCTTGTATTTGTCAAAATCTAGCACCTTGACCTTCGGAGGAATGATGACGTCGAGTACTAGGCACAGTTCCTCCATGTCGGCAAAAGGATAGTCTCCGCCCCCCTCAATGGCCCTCAACCTTTCTTCTATGTGATCAAATTTATCCCTTTCCACCATGGTAGGAGGTAGTCTTCCTACCACAAAATGTAAGGGTTGTGGGCGATACTAAGGAGCCCCCAAAGTGTTTGGCTGGGGTACGCCACCAAATGCTTGCCCCTCACTGGCACATCCGAGGTGAGGCTCGAAGTCGGCTAGAGTGTGGTCTCGAGGAACTTTGGGTGTCTCCCACATGGGTTGAAAGACATGTGCATGGCCAGACTGGGGTTGTTGGCTCTCAAGGGGTATAGGAGCGGAGTGGTCAACGTTCTCATCGGGCAGATGTACAACATTAGGTGGTGCATAGTTGGGAGGCAGGGCATACGGTGGGAAGGGATGCTTTCTCGGGACCTGCACTAAATGGGGGTCGCCCATACTTCCCAATGCTTTGCCTCCCTGACCTACCATATCGGGGACTGGGCGATTTACTTGATTAATGCCAAATGGGTGAGTCGGGTCCACCTCCACGGCGACACTTGTAGTAGCGACTGCAACCGCGTTGACTTTCATAATTTTCCTCATACTCATCATGGCCTTCATCATGGTGGTGATTTGATCTTTCATGGCCTCGATGTTGGCCTTCATCTGTTCTTGAACTTCCTCTATCTCACTCATGATTCTAGCCATGGCATGTGTTCGGTAAGGGTGTCGTAAAGCGTGTTGGTTCTTTTTTATTACTATGATTACTTTTTGACGACGACAATGACTGTTAAAGACAGAATGCAATGAGTAATGCAAAAACTAAATAAATGTGAATGCATGAGAATGATAAGTTGCTGAAGTAGTGAATTCACACAGGACATTTCGTAGAACATAAGGTCGAATCAAATCCTATTTTCATTAAAAACAACATTTTTCATCTTGTTAGAGCCAAAACATAAATACAACACAGATGCCTCAGCGATTCCTAATTATGTGAGTCATTAGTTCGACCATGTGTTGCCAGTAATCGAAAAGACCGTGAACTTCATCGAGAGCAAAGTACGTGTCAGCCACTGCCTTGGCTCTGGCTAACAACCTTGGAAGCTCTTGACTCTCATTCAGAGTGAGAGCAAATCTATCCATCCATTTCATGGCTTCCCTGTGCAATAGCTCTATCACCCCTTTTATCGCTTCCTTTTCAATTTGCAAAGCCGATACCTTTGTTTGTTCATCCTCCAGCATCTGCCCATGACTAGCAGCCAAGTTCACCTTCTCTTTATATTGATCGATGATTATCAACATATTCTCTTCCATTTGGCTCAATTGCTCTGTCAAATTCTCTTCGACCTCTGACAACTCTTTAATTTATCCTCTAACACCATGCTTTCCATCCTTGATTTGTCCCTCTCAGCCTTTCTAAGTTTGAGCTTGTTACTGCTGCCCCATAAAGCCCCTCGAAACTTGTTCCTACTCCACTCTTTCTTTTGGATCTTTGTTGTTTCCCGCTCTAGCGCTTCAACCGTGGTCATGTTGATATATTTCAGCTCATCACATTCTTTCCTGACCATAGTGACTGCCACCTTCAGCTTCTCCTTCACCACTCTTATCTTTTCAAGCTCAACTTTCAAAGCTTGCACTTCTTCACTCTCCTCAAGAATTTCAGCCTTTTCCCCACTCAAACCTTTTAGCTTTGGGAGCCAAGTTATCCCTTGTGTTCTAGACTTCAACCATTTGTGATAGCCACCTATGACACCATTGCTACTTCCCCTAAGTTCCTTATCTTTTCTTTCCACTATATTCCATGCTTTATGGATTCTCTAGAGTATCTTCGCATTAGCTTCATCGAAACCTCACGCGATGAAAGGCGCGATGATTTCCTCCGACGGTGCACCTCTCATAGGGTAGTCTAACTGTCTTATGGCAAGCACAGGATTATAATTAATACAACCCCTCGTCCCATCAAAGGGACATTTGGGAATCCTTCACATGAGCATTACACTCCTGCCAATCCTTCTTTCCACCATGGAAACCAACTAATGGACACTCCCATCATGCCAGCCAAGAGTTCTTCCCAATTTGCTTTGCCCTTTTCGGAGCACATGCGATGACCTTGTAGGGGACTGTCGCAACCTACCCTTCGGTGGGAGGACAACGTAGGGCTTGCGGGTGTGTCTTCCAAGAAAGGAAAATGCGCAGAGTCACCACCAAAGTTTATTCGAGGAAAACGTCGGAAAAACCGGAAAGGTGTGATCTACGAACTTTAAGTGTGACAGGTTCGAGAGTTGTATTTACGCATGGGGAAGGTATTAGCACCCCACGCATCCGTCACAAGGGACAGCAACCTTTAATCAAGTGTGCAAATATGACTTTGATTTGTTTTATCTTCCCTTTTATGTTTTTATGTTTTTTATGCCTTTTGTATTTTTTATCTTTTTGTGGTCGACAAGGGTGTTTCCCTTGCTCCTACGTATTCCTCAATTGTGGTAAGGAAATCAGACCTACGTAGTTCTTCGAGAACTAAACATTGGTTAAGTTATTTTTTTATCTTTTTTGCAAGATATATTTTGACTGAACAAAAGGTCGTTTTAAGGCGTTGGACCATTAAACGATCTTTCGATTCTTTTGAAAGGAGAGAAAACATTAAGGCATTGGACCATTAATGATCTCTTGATTTTTTGAAAGAGGTGACAAAGTTATATGTTGACTTTAGGCTTTTAAAAGTCCATGTTTAATAAAAGCAAAGAAGATCATTTCAAGGCATTGGACCTTAAAATGGTTTTTAGGTGATGACAAAAGCTTGATTTGTGAGTTGATTTTAGCCTTAGTTTCACTTTGGTTATTAGTCAATTCGATTAAGAATAAAATCCCAAAGAAAGACGTCCGATTGATTATTTTTTTTATTATTTTATTTAAAGATATTTTTTTATTATTATATTATTATTTTGCCTCTTTTTGGTTTTAAACATGGTTACGGCGTGAAAGATCGGTCGGATTTTATTCTAACTGAGATTAAAAGATATTACAACTCAAATGATCGGTGGAAATTTATTTTATTTTTGATTAGGCGAGAAAACGGCTAAAATAGATGGTTAAAGCACGTCAAAAGGGGGTACGAAAAGCAAACGAAATAAAAATAAAAGCACGCGAAACAAGTGGGGACAACTAAGGGCATATAGAATGAATTGAAAGGTTCGATTTTGGGAACTTACCGGTTGAAGACCGAAGAACGACGAAGAACAAACGAAGAACGATGAAGAACGGTGGAAAACCTTCACGAAATCGCTCACGGAAACTTCTCAGAAGCGTTACGGAAGCGCCACGGCTTGGATTTTCGTCACAGAAACAATTTTTCTCACTAATTTCAAGTGAATCCCAAATACCAGGAGGGTTGCACGAATTTGTTCTGCCCTCTTTCCCCTATTTATAGGGGAAAAGAGGGAGGTGGTTGCCGCCCAGCTCGCCCAGGCGAGCTGGGTTGCTTCCACCAGAAGGCACTGCCTTCTGTTGGAACACCCTGGAAGGTCTAAGTGGGCCTAATTGCTATTTGCACACCCTTATTTACTAAATACACCCCCCTTTGCCTTTTTTTTGCTGATTCTTTTTCTGTAACCTTACGGAACTTTACGAATTACGTAACGATACTTGTTTTCTTTCCATAATGTCACGAAATTTTACAGATTACACAACCATCCCCTCTTTAACTTCTGGAATGTTACAGAACTTTACGGATTGCACAATAATGCTTCCTGTCGACTCCCGACATGTCGCGGAACTTCACGAATTGCCTAACGATGGGTGTTAAGTACCTCAATGCGGCCAAGCGAAGGTTGCATCCCACCAAACAGATGGTCCCCGGACGAAATTAGGGTATGACAATTGCCCCTCTTTACTTGTCTTTTATTGGAGATAAAAGGGAAGTAAAGATAAGACACTAATTTCATTCGAGCGGAACATCATTCGACCGGTCAATATCCCCACCAGCAGAACCTGTCATTCAGAAAGAAAAGAAAAGTCATTAGAAGCGTCAACAAACTTCAATGTTTTGAAAACGACAAAGTTGGATGACCACAACACTTCCCTTTTCCATTGCACCCGATCGTCTCTGCCCAGCAGAGAAGAATCCCGCGTGTCGTTGGGCTTGAATGTTTTCGGACGACGAGAGCAAATAACCTGCAATAATTTTGAAAATGATCAACACCGAACGACCAACATCATCCTAATACCGCCGAATTCGTTCCCCTCGGTTGATGAAAGGCGGGGATGACCATAAGGTATTTTCGCCTACCACCTGACTCGCTGTCCCTGGATGACAAAAGGTGCAGAAGACGATGTCGGTCCCTTCGCATCAACGGGCTCGTTTGCCCCCTGATTGATGAAAGGTGCAGGTAACCATAAGGTAATCCCGCGTGCCACCTGACTTCACGGGTCAGGACGACAAAAGGTGCAGGAGACAATGTTAGTCTCCGTGCGTCAACGGGCTCATTTGCCCTTGGTTGACGAAAGGTGCGGGTGACCACAAGGTAACCCTGCACGTCACCTGACTTCACGGGTCAGGACGACAAAAGGTGCAGGAGACAATGTTAGCCTCTGCATGTTATCATGTGTTGAGTCTTATAGATAGCAAAAGAATGTTTATACGGATAGCCACTTGGGTATTTCCGCTGCCCCCTAACTTCACAGGTTAGTGCTTGACAGAGGTAGTCTGCGCGGAAGATGACGTAAATCTCCACGTGTCAACGAGCTTGCTGGCCGCGATTGATAAAGGGTGCAGAAGGCGATGTTAGTCTCTGCATGCTATCAGGCGCTGAGTCTTACAGATAGCAAAATAATGTTTATACGGATAACCACTTGGGTATTTCTGCCTTCCCCCTAACCTCACGGGTTAGTACATGACAGAGATAGTCTGCGCGGAAAATGACATAAATCTCCGCGTGTCAACGGGCTCGCTTGCCTCTGGTTGACAAAAGGTGCGGATAACCATAAGGTACTCCCGCATGTCATCGGACCCGCCGTCTCTTGATGACAAAGGTGCAGATGACAATGTTAGTCTCTTCGTGTCAACGGGTTCGCTTGCCTCTGGTTGACAAAAGGGTGCAGAAGACGACGTTAGTCTCTGCATGCTATCAGGTGTTGAGTCTTACAGATAGCAAAAGAATATTTATACGGATAACCACCTGGGTATTTCTGCCTGCCCCCTAACCTCACGGGTTAGTGCTTGACAGAGGTAGTCTGCGCGGAAGATGACGTAAATCTCCGTGTGTCAACGGGCTCGCTTGCCTCTGGTTGACAAAAGGTGCGGATAACCATAAGGTACCCCCGCATGTCATCGGACCCGCCGTCTCTGGATGACAAAGGTGCAGAAAACAACGTTAGTCTCTACGTGTCAACAGGCTCGCTTGCCTCTGGTTGACAAAAGGGTGCAGAAGACGACGTTAGTCTCTGCATGCTATCAGGTATTGAGTCTTACAGATAGCAAAAGAATGTTTATATGGATAACCACTTGGGTATTTCCGCCTGCCCCCTAACCTCACGGCGGGTTAGTGCTTGGCAGAGATAGTCTGCGCGGAAGATGACGTAAATCTCTGCATGTCAACGGGCTCACTTGCCTCTGGTTGACAAAAGGTGCAGATAACCATAAAGTACCCCCGCATGTCATCGGACCCGCCGTCTCTGGATGACAAAGGTGCAGACGATAATGTTAGTCTCTGTGTGTCAACGGGCTCGCTTGCCTCTGGTTGACAAAAGGGTGCAGAAGACGACGTTAGTCTCTGCATGCTATCAGGTGTTAAGTCTTACATATAGCAAAAGAATGTTTATACGGATAACCACCTTGGTATTTCCGCCTGCCCCCTAACCTCACGGGTTAGTGCTTGATAGAGGTAGTCTGCGCGGAAGATGACAAAAATCTCCGCGTGTCAACGGGTTTGCTTGCCTCTGGTTGACAAAAGGTGTGGATAACCATAAGGTACCCCCACATGTCATTGGACCCGCTGTCTCTAGATGACAAAGGTGCAGAAGATGACGTTAGTCTCTGCGTGTCAACGGGCTTGCTTGCCTCTGGTTGACAAAAGGGTGCAGAAGACGATGTTTGTCTTTGCATGCTATCAGGCGTTGAGTCTTACAGATAGCAAAAGAATGTTTATACGGATAACGACTTGGGTATTTCCGCCTGCCCCCTAACCTCACGGGTTAGTGCTTGACAGAGGTAGTCTACGCGAAAGATGACGTAAATCTCTACATTTCAACGGGCTCCCTTGTCTCTGGTTGACAAAAGGTGCGGATAACCATAAGGTACCCCCGCATGTCATCAGACCCGCCGTCTCTTGATGACAAAGGTGCAGATGACAATGTTAGTCTCTTCGTGTCAACGGGCTCGCTTGCCTCTGGTTGACAAAAGGGTGCTGAAGACGACGTTAGTCTCTACATGCTATCAGGCGTTGAGTCTTACAGATAGCAAAAGAATGTTTATACGGATAACTACTTGGGTATTTCCGCCTGCCCCCTAACCTCACGGGTTAGTGCTTGACAGAAGTAGTCTGCGCGGAAGATGACGTAAATCTCTGTGTGTCAATGGGCTTGCTTGCCTCTGGTTGACAAAAGGTGCGGATAACCATAAGGTACCCCCGCATGTCATTGGACTCGCCGTCTCTGGATGACAAAGGTGCAGATGACAACGTTAGTCTCTGCATGTCAACGGGCTCGCTTGCCTCTGGTTGACAAAAGGGTGCAGAAGATGGCGTTAATCTCTGCATGCTATCAGGCGTTGTGTCTTACAAATAGCAAAAGAATGTTTATACGGATAACCACTTGGGTAATTCCTTCTGCCCCCTAACCTCTCGGGTTAGTGCTTGACAAAGGTAGTCTGGTGCGAAGAAATTACTTGTGTATCTCCGCATGTCACCTGACCTCAGGGTTAGTATGACAGAGATTGTGGGGCGGCTGACAAAAGCGAGGCTCTTGCTCCTACGTATCCTCAATTTGTGATGAGGAACTCATACCTACGTAGTTCTTGATAACTATGAGACTAAAATAGTCTCGGTGTTTTCTTCACTAAAATGCGAACATGCTTTAGTAAAGAGACAAAACTTCCAACTGATTAGAGCAACATATGCTTTTTTGGATGAAAAACAATGTGTCTATCGGGGAAGGAGAGTATGCTGATGAAATTTTCTCATAACCATAAATGAGATTTTGGATGTTAGCATTTCGTGTCTAAATGACCATTTAGAGGAAACACTGGGTTCAACAAAAATAAAAGAAAATCACTCAAAGTGTATCAACCTCACACAGGTAAGTGTTTTATCCTAATTCCGAACCATAGATATGTCATGACTTTGATTTTGCAAATCATTTCCTATCAAATCAAAGATTACATGCGTGATCATGGATCAATAGGACTTTTTCTTGGGAATGGTTTGTTTCTTTGTGGGAATTTTGGCTTTGAGTGTTCTTGGCCTTTTCCTTTTCTGTTTTTGTTTCGTGCGAGGTGAACAAGCCACCGACGCACAGGATTTTGGTTGGCAATCAAAGGGAGAGGACCACTTTAGGTCGTGGTTTCCTTTCTTTTTTCGTTAACTTGGTGACAATTTTGTATTGTTCAGATATTGTCTGGTCCAAAGACCTTTCTGCATATTTCTTTTGTTTTCTTCCGATCTTTGATCAGGAATTTTCTTTCTTTTTTTGCTTTCTCTCAATCTTTGATTGGGAATTTTCTCTTTTTGTTTTCTCCCGCTCTTTTGATTGGGAACTTTCTTTTTTTCTTTTCTCCCGCTCTTTTGATTGGGAACTTTCTTTTTTTTTCTTTTCTTCCGAGGGCAAGGATTGAGATTTTCACCCTAGGTCAAGGTTTATGGTAAATTGGGATTTTGGCTCAAGGTTTGTAGAACGGCTGGACATGATATCTTTCAGGGTTTGGCCAGCAGTTAGGGGATAAAGGGGATGTCCCACATTATTTCCATGATACACATGCAACAATGATGATTAGGAAATTTTATGCAAAACTGGTCATGCATGCACCCATGTGGACACTCAAGCATCAAGTTTTTATAGTCATGTGACACTAGGGATCAGGATTCATTTTCTCTATTTAAGTCAACCCAGTGTTTCCAAAATATGTTCTTTTATCAATTCATGCATTCATCTGGGTCTATTTTGGGCGTTCGGGAAAATTTTCACAGCATTCACTCTTCAGGTGTATTACACACATTTTCTTTCAAAAACTGGTTATGATCAGTGAATTTTTTTTCAAAGAAAAGCTGGAAGTTATCTCTTTTCAAAAGCATGTTGGTTTTTTAGCTAGACAACTTATTTTTCTTTTTTCTCTCTTTTTTTCTCCCCCCCCCCCCCTTTTTAAGTTATTATCATTTGTTTATTTCCTTTTTTCTCTTTTTCTCTCTAAAAAGGTCATGCGGACGAGGGCGCACACTACCTACTTACGTCTAACCATAAAGTAAACGAAAAAACGCACGAAATGGTAAGTCGCAAAAAAAACGGTGACAAAATAACTGAGAGCCATAACGCCAAATTTTGGCAGAAACAAAAACAGTAACTGAAAACAGTAATGTTAGTAACAACATAGACAATGACAGAAAATAGTAATGTTAATAACAAAAGTACGGTGACCTTGGTCACGTGGCTCCGCTCCCTCCCAAGAAACCGAGCAAGTCAGTCATATCTTCATCCATATGGGACTCATCTGGCTCACCAGGGGATCCTGGAGGCTCCTCCCCTGCCCGGGCATCGGGCCAGTCTCCAAGCCATGCGACCTCAGCCCCAAACTGCTCTAGAGTAGGGCATGCAAAAGGGGCGGAACCCTGCCCCTGCTGGCTGAGGCTGAACCGGTAGAGACACTCGTGTATCTGCACCTGCCCGCGGTGGTTGGCCGCCTGCTAGCGAACCAAATGCTGTAGATAATGCTCCACGCCCAGTGACCCAGCTGGATCGACCTGCTGAGGTGGTGGCGGTGCGTCTGTGGCCTGATATGCATCACCCTGCGCCTGCCTAGGTGTGCAGTACTTCTCGATGAAGACTCGGGTGATCGGCGGTCGGATTACTTTACTGGGGGTGACGGGAACTCCGTAGGACTGGCAGAGGCCCGTGATCAGCGCCGAAAACCCCAGGGCCCTGTTGGACTTATCTGGGTCCAGAGGATGCCTGGTAGGCACCATACCTACAAACAAATAAATGGCGTCAGCAATCACCTGGGCCACGTGGACGCTCATCCGTGTCAAGATGGCATACACCAACTGGCACTTAAGCAGAGGGAGATTGGGGTTGTGATCGCTAGGCAAGACATTGCTGAGCAGCAGTGTCATGCATGTCTAGGTCAAAGTGGTCATGCTGGTGTGCATGATCTGCACCCGCCTCCCTGTAGTGGTCCGGGCAAAATCCTGCCCCGGTGTGCACAACAGCTGGGCAATGGCTTCCTCATCGAACCCATCGACCCTGTTCCTCCTTTGGCTGAACTCACACTGGTGGCCTTCCTCCAAAACTAGCGGGTCACCCAGCAACTGGCTGAGGGCATCTGCATCAAAGGGAATCCACTGACCCCTCACCCACGAATGCATGTCTCACACTCCCTCCTCTATGGGCCAAGCATTAGCATAGAACTCTAGGACTATCTCAGGGTCAAACTTGGCCATGGGAGTCACCAGGGGTGTCCAACGTCTGCGAGCTATCTCCTCCTGAAAGTCTGTATACTCATCCTCCCTGAGCTAGACACGCCTCTCCCTGTGGAAAGACCATCCTCTGATGGCCTCGAAGAGCTGCTGGTGCTCGGCACTCCGGAAATGATGACTATCAAACTCGGGGGCGGCACTGGACCCTTCTCCTGTGGTGTCTCTTCTAGACCTCTTCGTGGAGAGTTTCTTTGGAGCCATTTCCGGTAAAAACGTTTGGAAAGTTAGTTCAAGAAAACTTAATCAAAACAAAAGCCAAATCAAGCCAAACAGCATACCCTTTTTCCAACAAAGCATGAATATCCATATGAATTTTGAAAGGAATTCTTACGCGTTAATGTGCGGGTTCTCCTAGGATATTCATACATTTATACCTATCTTTCCCTCGATGAACGGCATCCTATAAGATGCACCTACTTTCATTTTTTTTGCAAAGAAATTCCTTACGCTATGTGTCAAACTATCCATACATATTTTCCAAGGCTTTTGCAACCTACCTACCCCATTCTTTTTGCTATATGTTCACATTTCATTCACATACATGTTCATACATTTGAGAGGCAACTTCATGTTATATATTCGCACATGTTTACACTCATTTGAAAACAATTTCATGTCGCACCTTCATTGGAAAAGCAATTTTTGTACTACTCATTCACATTCTTGAAAGGCAATTTCATATCATATGTTCCTATTTTGAGAAGCATTTTCGTGTCATTTTCAACACATATGCACATTTTCAAAGCATTTAGCTACCTATTCAACATACACATGTATATGGAGAACAACATTTTCACACCATCTAGGTACAAAGAAAACATGGTGCAGCCCAAACCAAGTGCTGGCCTAAAGGGAAAACCTCACCAACATGCTCTCACTTTCATGCCTTCTTGCAATTCAAAAAAACAAAGGCTTGGGCCCCTAGGCCTAAGTCATGTTTTGGCATTTATCCTAACTTTCGCAAGCTTTCCGCATCCCAAAAATGGTACTCATACATGCACAAACCCAATCTAAAAGCCATATTCACAAACTTAGGTGAAAACACCATTGAGGCATTTCACCGAGCACTTGGTGGGCGCACTTTTGGGCACCAAAAACAAGGGAATGGGGGCAATGTGGCTTGCCCCATCATTTCAGAACACAAACTAGGCCTAAGGTCATCCCCTACAACCCCCTAATTCAAATAATCAAAGCATAAACTTGCCCCAAATTGTCTCACGGAATTGGTCAAATTATGTACAATTCAAAGCATAAAAGGCATCAATGGAAAGCTAGAAACCAAAGGATAGTGCACTTACTTGTATGGAGTGACCAAAGACACTAAAAATGGAAGCAAAGGCACAAAAATGGTGGTCTAGGGGCGAAAACCTGCAAAACCCATGGGTGCTGCGTTTTTTAATGAGGGAGGGAAGTTTTGGGTGGAGAGAAACCCACCCTCCCCTCATTTTTATGTTTTCAGGTGCAGGGGTGCGAGCTAACCCTACATTTTTATTTTTATTTTTTAAAAAAAAAACACAGGTACGCGCTCTCTATGGGTCGGCATTCGCTTACTCGAACCCCCTTAGGGTAAATTAGGCATCCGACCATTACCTTAAAGACACAACAGTAATAATAACTGGGAATTTAAAGGATACTAGGCTGCCTCCCAGCAGCGCTTCCCGCTTGTCCGGAGCTGGACATGAGACAACGATTTGTCGATCATGGGCCTAGCCTTTACTCGCATCCGTCCCTGAGTACCTGAAAGCAGGAAATGACATTATGCAGCAAATCGTGGTCGCGTTACCGCTTACCTCGATTTGTCTCTGTCTTTGGATTTGGCTCGGTATTTGACCATCGCCTAAGACGATTCTGCTCCTGCCATAAGATAACAAATATGCATGTGTATGCGTATGCATGAGCGTTTTTCAAATGCAGTAATCTTTTTAGTGAAAGCTGGTCGAGTTCAGTTTCAATTAAGCGCTTGGGGCATCCCATGGACTGAGCGAAAAAGGCTCAGGTTATCAAATACTACACATCTTTTAAAGCACAAAGCGAGGACCGGAACCTCAATCCTAAGTTCTTTTCTTTTAAAAGACTGCGATGAGAAAATTACAGAGGACGGGAATCCCTGGGGGAAACCAAAAAGAACACACAAAAATAAAAAAAAAACATGCAGCGACTTCCTCAATTGCCCCATATCTTAAGCGTAGTATCGCTTAACAACATCAGAGTTCACGGGTGAAGGTAGCTCCTCGCCATCCATGTTGGCGAGCACCAGGGCCCCTCCAAAGAAAGCCCTTCTTACAACGAAAGGCCCTTCGTAGTTCAGGGCCCACTTTCCTCTGTTGTCTTTCAGAGCTTGGGAGACTTTCTTCAGCACCAAGTCCCCTTCGCTGAACCTGCGTGTGTGTACCTTCTTGTCAAAAGTGTTCTTCACTCGCTTCTAATATAAACGCCCGTGAGTCATGGCGTCCAAACGCTTGCCTTCTATGAGATTAAGTTGATCGAAACGTGCTTGGGCCCACTCCGATTCCTTTAATCCGGATTCCGCCAAGATTCTTAATAACGGGACTTCCACCTCAAACGGTAGCATAGCCTCCATTCCATATACTAATGAGAACGGTGTTGCCCCAGTTGACATGCGCATTGAGGTTCGGTAACCATGTAACGCGAATGGGAGCATCTCGTGCCAATCCTTGTATGACACGGTCATCTTCTGGATAATCTTCTTGATATTCTTATCGGTTGCCTCCACGACTCCGTTCATCTTTGGTCTGTAGGGTGTGGAATTGTGATGTTGGATCTTAAAATCCTCGCACATTTCCCCCATCATCTTGTTATTCAAGTTGGTGCCATTGTCCGTGATAATCTTCCTCGGCAAACCATACCGGCAGATGATCTCCCTCTTAATAAACCTGACCACCACACTCCTGGTGACGCTAGCGTACGACGCGGCTTCAACCCACTTAGTGAAGTAATCGATCGCCACTAGGATGAAACGGTGTCCGTTCGCAGCTTTGGGATCTATGGCCCCAATCACATCTATTCCCCACATGGAAAACGGCCACGGTGCGGCCAAGACATTCAGAGGCAAGGGCGGAGCGTTGACATCGTCTGCAAACGTATCGCATTTGTGACACTTCCTCACATGGAGACAACAATCGCTCTCCATGGTCAGCCAATAGTAACCCGCCCTTAAGATCTTCCTAGCCATGGCGTGCCCATTAGCGTGCGTACCAAAAGAGCCCTCATGGACCTCTCCCAGCATGTTCTCAGCTTCCTTAGCGTTCACGCAGCGTAGCAGAACCATGTCATGGTTTCTCTTGTATAGTATGCTTCCGCTCACGAAGAAGCCAGCTGCCAATCTCCTCAACGTCCTTTTGTCGTTGTCGGAAGCCTCTGGTGGGTACTCTTTGCTTTCAACGTATCACTTGATATCAAAATACCAAGGCTTACCATCCCGCTCTTCTTCCACCAGACAACAATGTGCGGGTCTGCCACGACACCTGAACTCAATGTACGGTAGGTCTCCGTGCGGTGTTAGCTGGAACATGGACGCTAACGTGGCAAGCGCATCCGCCATTTGATTTTCCTTTCGGGGAACGCGATGGAAGGAGATCTCATCAAAGAAACCAGCCAATTCCTTGATATAGGCCTGGTAGGGTATCAGCTTGTGGTCTCTAGTTTCCCATTCCCCTCTTAGCTGGTGAATCACCCGCGCTGAGTCTACGTACACCTTGAGTAGCTTGGCATTGAAGTCAACTGCTGCCTGAACGGCCAGCCTCCTCTAGCAATACTTCTTTCTTGCCACAGCCATCCTTTTTCTCAGAAAGACCTTTCATTGGAATATCCTCATCCGGAGCGGGGATCACTTTGTTATTTTGTTCTTCTGCTATCTTCGCCTTCCCTTTAGCATTTGCAGGCTGTGTCGGCAGGTCAGGGGATGCGACCGTTGCGGGTCATGCCGCTCAGCCCCGTGATATTGGTTACCTTGGCCGACAACGAGCTGATGTCGGTGGCTTCTTCTTTCCTTTCGCTTGGAGGCGCATACCTCCACGAAACTGCGTGGCTATTTTGGTATGGAAACGGAATAGGTCTAACTACCGAGGGTTATCGGGGGGTTTGGGGAGCTGCGTCTCTGGTGAAATATATCACCAAAGGCTTAGGCCTTCCAAGACCTTCCTCATCTGCGGACTGCATGCATATGTGCTGCTCTTCACCCCCTTCATTGCCGACTTCCAGCCGGCCTTGGTCTATCATCTGTTGCAACAGGTCCTCTACTGTTAAACATGCTTCCATGTTATGTAGCGCGCCAGGATGCATCAAACAGGAATCTTCCTCGAGCCCACCGCAGGGAATTACGCCCCCCTTTTGTAGGGCCTCGTAGATAAACCTTCTGGGGGTCGTCACGTCCTTCAAAGGCTTGGACCTACGTGGCTTACTTGACTCGACGGCATTAACCGCTCCCCCTCCATGATTGGCAAGCGGGTTTGTTTTTATGTTGGGTCGATCCTCTTGAAATGTCAGCCATCCGGCTTCTATCAAATTTTGGACCTTGTGTTTAAAGGCCAAGCACTGTTCGGTGGAGTGGCCCGGGGTTTTCCCATGGTATGCGCAGGTTGCGTCAGGGTTATACCACTTTGGGAAAGGAGGCTGGTAGATCTTTCCGGGAGATATCACAGCCATCTAGTTAGCAACGAAGGATGGCAAGAGGTCTTCGTACATCATTGGGATCGGGGTGAATGTTGGCCTCGGGGGAAAGTTCCTTATCGTGTTGGGACCGACACCAAAGTGGGCATTGCTGGCCGGGCAAGTCGGGGTTGGAGCCGTAGCTTGGGGGGTCTCCCTCTGGATGGGCGTAGGCACCCAAGTTTGTACGGGTGCTGAGTTGGAGGAGTCCCCTGCGCGAGCTAAGAAGCTCGGGTGATGTTGCGCATACTGATGGGTACCATGGGAGATCTGCGACGGCTTGGTCCGTGCGGGCGCTGAAGTGACGGCATAGGTATCTCCTTCCTTCCTCTTTGCCCCAGTTGCTCCATTCCTCCTAGCGTTGGTACCTGTGGAGGAGACGTAATCGAACTTCCCTCTCTTCAAGCCCACTTCGATTCTTTCTCCGGCGAATACCAAGTCTGCGAAGCTGGAGGGCATGTAGCCCATTAATTTCTCATAGTAAAACACCGGCAAGGTGTCTACCATCATTGTAATCATTTCCCTTTCGACCATGGGAAGGGCTACTTACGCTGCCAGGTCCCTCCAACACTGAGCATACTCTTTAAAGGACTCGCTTTCCTTTTTAACCATGTTCTGCAGCTGAGTCTGATCGGGAGCCATATCGGAGTTGTACTGATATTGCCTAAGGAAGGCAGTAATCAGATCCTTCCAAGTGCGGATGCGGGAAGCTTCCAGATTAGTGTACAAGATGACCACGGCTCTAGCCAAGCTATCTTGGAAGAAGTGCATCAACAACTTTTCATCCCTAGAATGCGCCCCCATCTTGCGACAATACATTTTGAGATGGTTCTTAGGACAAGTCGTCCCTTTGAACTTGTCGAAATCAGGTACCTTGAATTTTGGGGGGATGACAACGTCCGGTACTAAGCAAAGATCCACCATGTCCGCGAACGGATAGTTGCCAAAGCCTTCAACAGCTCTCAATCTCTCTTCGATGAGATCGAGTTTCCTTTTTTCTTCCGCTGTCGGGGGTGGCCCTTCTACGGACAAGAATATTGGCTGTGCTGGGAGGTTTCGAGGTTCTCCCATGAGGTTGGGCTGAGGTAGTGTGTTAGGTGTCAGCCCCTCGACGGGGACCGGGGGGTAGAAATCGATGTCTTCTTGGGCATACTCTCTACGATCCTCATGAACCTCGTCTGACTATCGAGCAGGCTCCCCTTCAAGAATGGGGGAAGGGACATGTCCCGCATCATCACGCATGACTGGTGATGTGTAATTAGGTGGTAATCCATAAGGGTAAGCCACTCGGTTGTATCCCAGATGGGGGTTGCTGATGTGCCCCAGTGTGCTTCTTTCTCGTACTACCACGTTTGGGAGAGGATGGTGCACGGTAGCTGGGAGAGTTGGGTCTGCTTCGGCAGCCAAACTAACAGCGGCAGCGGTGGTCACGTTATTCTCCATTAGTTGTCTCATTCCTAGCATGGCATCCATCATGGAAGCCATTTGCTCTTTCAAAGCCGACATGTCGGCTTTCATCTGTTCTTGTATCTCCTCTTGGTCACCCATCGTCCTAGATTTGGATCTGGTACGATAGGGATGCATTGGGGTGCGTTTAGTTATGGCGTTTTTCCTAAAAAAACCAAACGTGAGGAGTACGTAAAAAAATGATGAATGCATGCTAGAGATAAAATGCAGGAGTAATTTGATTCGCACTGATTTTTTGGAGTAAAAACGCGGGATAAACTCATTTTATTCAAAAAGTTATAACTAGTCAAGATCTGAGTGACAATACAAACTTCCTAGCGGTTCCTAATTATATGGGCTATTAAGTCTATCATATGCTGACAATAGCTGAGAAGTCTGTGGATCTCCTCAGGGCGGAGTAGGTGTCCACCATTGCTTTGGCCTAGGCCATCAATCGAGGAAGTTCTTGACTCCTATTCAAAGTAAGAGCGAATCGATCCATCCACATTGTTGCCTCTTGATGTAATGAGTCGATCACCCTTCCTCTAGCCTCCTTTTCCGCGTACACTCGGGCATACTCGTCCGCCACTTTGTGCTCATGGGCCATGGCTAGATTTAATTCCTCTTGGTACTTGCTGATGATGGCTAGCATGTTGGTCTCGGTCTCGCATAAACGCTGAGACAAGCTTCTCTTGGACCTTAGGCAAACCTTCAACTCATCCTTCAAGATCAAACTGTCTACTTGTGATTGGTCCCTTTCCTCTCTTCAGAGCTTAAGCTCGCTATTACTGCCCCACAGAGCCTCTCGGAATTTGTTCCAGCCATGTTCTTCCCTACGAGCCCTTTTGGTCTCTTGTTCCAAGGCCTTGGTGGTAGCTATATTTACGTCTCTCAGTTCGGCATTCTCCTTTCGGATCTTAAGAGCTACTGATTTGAAGCTTTCTTTGACTGTTTGGGCTTTCTCGAGTTCTTCCCTAAGGGTTTGCACCTCTTCGTCTTCCTCTGGTGCTTCAACTTCCACCCCTTTAGTGGTTCTCAAACTCAGGAGCCAATGTAGACCTTGCATGTGGGCTTTCAACCATCTACGGTAGCCGCCGATGGGCCCTTTGTTACTGCCTCTGAGTTCCTTGTCCTTCTTTTGCACCATCTCACATGCCTTACGGACCTTCTGAAGCACCTCCACGTTTGTGTTATTAAAACCGCGTGCAATAATAGCTGCGAGCTCTTCCTCTAGTGGGCCCCCTCTCATAGGGTAGCCAAGTTGTCTTATAGCAAGAACGGGGTTGTAACTGATGCAACCCCTTGTCCCCATCAAGGGAACATTTGGAAATCCTCCGCACGAAATAAGAACCCCAGTTCTTCCTTCTTTCCATCGGGGGAACCAGTTGACAGACGCTTCTTCTTTGCTTGCTAAGAGTCGGTCCCAACTTGCCTCTTTCTTCTCTGTGCATGAACAGTGGCTTTCTAGCGGGCAAGCATGTCTCACCTCTTGGCGGAAAAGGTGTGAAACCAACCATACGTAGAGGGCCGGAGTACAGCAAACAATCCTTGTACTGCTTTTTTCACATCTTCGGTCGAAGGTGTCTTATAGATCGGCTAGGATAGCGACGACCGAGCTTTCCATGCGGTCATGAAAGGCGAGAAAAGCGTCGATTGCCGCTAGGTCCACCAACCCATCCACATTTGGAAAGAGGAATCCTCCGAAGATCAAAAGTGCGAGGATGTCTATGAACGGGGCCCATTCACCTCTACCTGCCAAGATTCTTGCTTTTGCCTCTAAACATTTTCTCGGTACTCCAACCACCCCATTTTTGACTTGCTTTCTGTGGTCTAATTCCTGCGCCGAGATTTGGACTATCTTAGAAATTCTAGCTAAAGAGGGATAGAATCCTGAGAAGAGGTATGGCTTCCTTCCCCCTAGACGACATCCTAGGATCTCTTCAAATTCTTCCACCATGGGTGATAGCTGGAAGTCCCCAAAGGTGAAGCACCTCAACGGCTGGTGTCGCAACCTGCCCTTCAGCGGGAGGGCGACGCGGGGCTCGCATGTGCGTCTTCCAAGAAAGGAAAATGCGCGGAGTCGCCACCAACATTTATTCGAGGAAAACGTCAGAAAAACCGGAAAAGGTATGGTCTACGAACTTTAAGTGTGAAAGGTTCGGGAGTTGTATTTACGCACGGGGAAGGTATTAGCACCCCACGCGTCCGTCACAAGGGACGGCAGCCTTTAATCAAGTATGCAAATATGACTTCAAATTGTTTTATGTTCCCTTTTACGTTTTTATGTCTTTTTGTGCCTGATGTGCCATCATTTTCTTCTATTTTCTAAACCCTTTTTGCACCATTTTAATTATTGATTGGTCTTAATTGTCAATTAATTAGGCAGTTTTATTATTTGGGCCCATTCAGCTAATTTGATGTTTTTAATCTAATTTCAGGAATTAATGAAGCATTGGGCTTGAATCTAGCATTGGGCTTGAATCTAGAATTGGGCTTGGACTTGAAGAGGGCAGACTAATTTATTCTATAAAATTAGATCTTATCTTATCTAGATATTATTTAGATTTGATCTCATCTAGATATTATTTCATCTAGATCTTATCTTATCTTATCTTATCTAGATTTGATTTGATTTTACTTATGGGCTTGGATTTAAAACATATTTGTAAGCTTTGGGGCTGAAAAAAACTATATAACAGCACCAAGGTTCTAGTTTAGGGACCCCCCCCCTCTCTCCCTCGGGGGAGACTCTCTCTCTCTCTCCTCTCTCTCTTCTATTTTTCGTTTTTAGTTTTAGTCTCTCTTCTCTTTCTCTTTTATTTTCGTTTTTTTTCAATTCCAGTTCAGACTTTTAGTTTTATCAATAAAATTTCATTCTTTATTTGATTAATGGAAGGCTAAGTCCGCAGCGTTGTTTTCCCTTGAGGATCAAGCACAGTTCTCTTTGAGGTTCTATTATTACTGTTAAATTCTGTTTAGTTTTTCCTCTTCACTAATTACTTTGAATTTGTTGCTTTTAATTCATGCATGCTTAGTGCTTGATTAATTGTCTCTGCGCCTAATTTACGTTCATGCTTAATGATCGTTTATGAGTAATTGGTGTATGTGATGCTTAATCACATAATGAATGCCTTATGTTGAATTTCGCTTAGTAATTTAATTTAGGGTTGGATTAAGTGGTTAAACTGATAAAGGATAAACTCTCGTAACCTAGGATAAGAGACTTGCTTGTGAATCAAGGGGAAGCAACGTGTTTTAATTCTGATATTTTCTAATTCACATATATTCGCTGTTTAATTTACAAAAGCAAACAACCCCCCCCCCCCCCATTGTTACTGTTACTGTTACTGCAAGTATATTATGAACATTTGGCTTGTCACTGCTCGTTGGGAAACGACCTAGGATCACTTCCTAGTTACTACATTTTAATGTTTATTTGATTCGGGTACGGCCTCGATCAAATTTGACGCCGTTGCCGGGGAGCAGTGTCCAAAGGTTCATAATAGCTAGCTATTGTTGTGTGTTTAATCCTTTCGTGTTTTATGTTTAATTGTTAGTATTGTGTTACTATGTGTGTTAGTGTTGATTAGTTCACTGGTATTGATAACAGACAAATCCAGAATCCATATATCTAGGCTAATTAGACTTGTCAGGTTTTAGCGATTTTAATATATAGATTTTAGTCCTTATTTTCATTGTCGGTCTTCCTTAGAAGTAGTTATTCCTTATTTTTTTTACTGTTGGGTTTTAGGAGTAAGTATTTAGATTTAGTAGATTTAGATCTTATTTATTTGAATTTCTTAGAAGTAGTTATCTTTATCGCAATTTAAATATTTTATCATATCTTATCTTTAAATTTTTTATCTTATCTTATCTATTATCTTTATCTTTTATCTTCGAATTTTATCTTTAAATATCTTATCTTTTCTTTTATCTTCTAATTTTATCTTTAAATATCTTATCTTTTCTTTACCTTATCTTCTATCTTCTATTTTAAATTCTTATCTCTTGCTTTTAAATTGGGTTTGCATTAATCTAAATCCGCCTAGACGCCTACGAGAATGCCAAGTTCTACAAAGAAAAGACCAAGAAGTTCCATGATAGCATGATAGTTAAAAAAGACTTTGTGGTTGGGCAAAAAGTGTTATTGTATAATTCTAGGCTTGGACTCATGAGTGGTAAGTTGAGGTCTAAGTGGATTGGTCCTTTTGTTGTTACTAATGTTTTTCCTTATGGTACAGTTGAGATCAAAAGCGACTCCACAAACAAGAGCTTCAAGGTCAACGGACATCGACTTAAGCCATTCCTCACGAACCCTTCTTTAGTGGGCGTAGTGGTGGAAGAGACTTCCTTACTCCACCCTACTCTTCCTCCACCATGACTTAGGGAGTTTTTCTTTTCCTATCTCCTTCTTTGCTTTTATTACACTTGTCCGATTCTCTTTGATGATTTAATTGTTTTTAATCTTTTAATTGTGCTACATTGAGGACAATGTGTTGTTTAAGTATGGGGGGGGGGGAGTGTTCTTTGGTTTTGCTAGTTTTGTTGGTTTTGTTAATTTGTTAGTTGTGTTAATTTGTTAATGTTGTTAGTTTCGTCGGATTTTCAGTTTAATATTTTGGGTCAATTTTGTGTGCACGTACGACTTTGCATGTTTTTCTTTGAATTATAGGATATGTTCAAGAAATGGGTAATTGTTTTGAAAATAAAAGTTCTTGACATTTTGTGACTTGAAATCCTTGATTCTTCTCTACATGTCATGATAGTTTTGAAAGCTCAATTTGAAAGTGATGATTTTACCTTTGTGAGAATTTGAGCCATCCATCATTATAATCATTTGGTGTGTTTTGCCCCATTGATTGCTTGCACAATAGCCTTGGCTTGATTCTTGTTGATGCGTCCTAATTCACATGCATATTTGGAAATGATTAAGGCAATTTTGTTCTTATAAGCTTCTAGCCAAATGGACTTACCTTGAATTAATTCCTTTGATAGCCCTTTTGAGCCTTGTTTCCCTTTCCTTGTTTTGAAGCTCACTACAAGCCTTAAGTGAAAAACCATGATATTACCATATCCTTAAGGAATTTTGGAGCTTTGGAATTGTTTTGGGAATAAGTGTGGGGGGTTTTTGTTTCATTGGACAACTTGTTTTGTTGGCTATGCTTCATGATGTATTTTGGGCCATACTTGATGTACATTGTATATTGGTTAAATGTTGGACATGCTGAATGAAATGTTGTTTCTCAAAGGCCAAAGAGTAAAAAAAAAAAAAAAAAAAAAAAAAAAAAAAAGAGAAAAGCAATAAAGTTGAGTGAATAAGATCTTAAATGGCACAAGAATGATGAAACTCTTGGTTCTACTCTTCATGTTTAATTTTTATCTTTACTTCTTTTTATTTTTTTTTTTTTTAATATGCACTTATTCCCCTTTGCTCCTCTATTCCTTTGGAATTTAGCCACTTATTCCATATTTCTCCATACCTTGTCCTTGGCCCCATTACAACCTTAAAAGACCTTTTGATCCTCATGTGCTTGTGTTTATGGGTTGATTGTCAATTTTAGAATCTTGCCAAGTTTATGTGGTGTTTGCTTTCATGGGTGCTTTGAGGGTAAATAGTAGCCTAGACACTTGAGAGATAGAGTGTATATCTTGTGAGGCTTTATCACTTTTCATTCTTGAGCTGATTAACTATTTTGCCATGATTGGGTTGCTTGGATGATTTTCATGAATGTCTTGACTTTTTGGATCTCCTTATGTTAGATGTTACCCATTCCTTTTATTCCTTGATGTTCATTGAGAAATATGTGAATGTTTTTGTTTGTCTCCCTCTGATATCCTTGGATTTTGTTCTTTGTTTCATTTTGCCCAGGAGTGCAAAAGGCTAAGTATGGGGGGTTTTGATGTGCCATCATTTTCTTCTATTTTCTAAACCCTTTTTGCACCATTTTAATTATTGATTGGTCTTAATTGTCAATTAATTAGGCAGTTTTATTATTTGGGCCCATTCAGCTAATTTGATGTTTTTAATCTAATTTCAGGAATTAATGAAGCATTGGGCTTGAATCTAGCATTGGGCTTGAATCTAGAATTGGGCTTGGACTTGAAGAGGGCAGACTAATTTATTCTATAAAATTAGATCTTATCTTATCTAGATATTATTTAGATTTGATCTCATCTAGATATTATTTCATCTAGATCTTATCTTATCTTATCTAGATTTGATTTGATTTTACTTATGGGCTTGGATTTAAAACATATTTGTAAGCTTTGGGGCTGAAAAAAACTATATAACAGCACCAAGGTTCTAGTTTAGGGACCCCCCCCCCCCCTCTCCCTCGGGGGAGACTCTCTCTCTCTCTCCTCTCTCTCTTCTATTTTTCGTTTTTAGTTTTAGTCTCTCTTCTCTTTCTCTTTTATTTTCGTTTTTTTTCAATTCCAGTTCAGACTTTTAGTTTTATCAATAAAATTTCATTCTCTATTTGATTAATGGAAGGCTAAGTCCGCAGCGTTGTTTTCCCTTGAGGATCAAGCACAGTTCTCTTTGAGGTTCTATTATTACTGTTAAATTCTGTTTAGTTTTTCCTCTTCACTAATTACTTTGAATTTGTTGCTTTTAATTCATGCATGCTTAGTGCTTGATTAATTGTCTCTGCGCCTAATTTACGTTCATGCTTAATGATCGTTTATGAGTAATTGGTGTATGTGATGCTTAATCACATAATGAATGCCTTATGTTGAATTTCGCTTAGTAATTTAATTTAGGGTTGGATTAAGTGGTTAAACTGATAAAGGATAAACTCTCGTAACCTAGGATAAGAGACTTGCTTGTGAATCAAGGGGAAGCAACGTGTTTTAATTCTGATATTTTCTAATTCACATATATTCGCTGTTTAATTTACAAAAGCAAACAACCCCCCCCCCATCGTTACTGTTACTGTTACTGCAAGTATATTATGAACATTTGGCTTGTCACTGCTCGTTGGGAAACGACCTAGGATCACTTCCTAGTTACTACATTTTAATGTTTATTTGATTCGGGTACGGCCTCGATCAGTGCCATTTGTATTTTTTATCCTTTTGTGGTCGACAAGGGTGTTTCCCTTGCTCCTACGTATTCCTTAATTGTGACAAGGAAATCAGACCTACGTAGTTCTTTGAGAGTTGAACGTTGTTTTTATCTTTTTTGCAAGATATATTTTGACTGAACAAATGTCATTTAAGGCATTGGACCATTAAACGATCTTTTGATTTTGAAAGGAGAGAAACGTTAAGGCGTTGGACCATTAGCGATCTCTTGGTTTTGAAAGGAGAAAAGCGTTAAGGCGTTGGACCATTAACGATCTCTTGGGGTGGTCGACAAAAGCGGGGCTTTTGCTCCTACTTATCCTCAATTGCGATGAGGAAATCAGACCTACGTAGTTCTTGCAAAAGAGGTAAAGTTACATGTTGATTTCATGCTTTTGAACGGTCCATGTTAACCGATAAAAGCAAAGAGGGTCGTTTAAGTGTTGGACCTTAAAACGGTTTTTAGTGATTTTTGCAAACAAAGCTTGATTTGTGAGTTGACTTTAGCCTTAGTTTCACTTTGATTATTAGTCCATTGATCCAAGGAAACTTCCAAAGAAAAACGTCCGATTAATTTTTTTGATTATTTTATTCAAAGATATTTTGATTATTTTATTATTATTTTTCAAGATATTTTGATTATTTTATTATTATTTTGCTTTTTTTGGTTTGACCGTGGTTACAGCGTGAACGATCGGTTAGATTTTGTTTTAAAAGTGATTAAACGAGATTACAACACAAATGATCGGTTGAAATTCATTTTATCATTTATTAGGCGAGATAACGGCTTAAACGATCGGTTAAAGCACGTTAAAAACGGATTTGCTCACGAAAACGTCTCGGAAGCATTACGGAAGCACCTCAGCTTGGATTTTCTTCACGGAAACCATTTTTTTCACCAAAAACAGCTGAAATGCATAGCGAGGGGGGTTGGGGATGTTTAGAACAGCCCCATTTTGCCTATTTATAGGAAAAAGGGGGAGGAGGTTGCCGCCCAGCTCGCCCAAGCGAGCTGGGTTGCTTCTTCCAGAAGCAACCCTGCTTTGAAAATACTCTGGAAGACCCAAATTCAACATTTTGAAAATTGTTATCTGCACCCCCCATTTTTGTAAGTTCACCCCTCTTCTTTCGTAATTTATGGAAAAGTTACAGAAGTCTTACAGAAGCATATAGGACTTGTCTTTCTTCTTTTTGTCTCTTCCCTCTCACCCATATTAAGTGAAATATGCTTATTTAGGGTTATGGGAATTTTACGGAAGCATTACGGGAGTCCCGAAAGCCATTTTATTAACAAAACAGGGGAGGTGGTTGCCGCCCAGCTTGCCCAGGCGAGCTAGGTTGCTTCCACCTTAAGCAAGGAAATGCCCAGAATCCTCTAGAAAGGCCAGATTTGAAAATTGCTATTTGCACCCCTCATTTTACTACATACACCCCCCTTTTACTTTTTTTGTTGATTCTTTTTCCGTAACGTTACTGAACTTTACGGATTACGTAACAATACTTGTTTCCTTTTCGGAATGTTGCAAAACTTCACGAGTTATGCAACAAGGCTCTTCTTGACTTCCGAAATGTCGCGGAACTTTACGGATTGCGCAGCAATGCCTCTTTTTGACTTCCGGAATGTCACGGAAGTTTGCGGATTACCTAACGATGGATGTTAAGTACCTCAAGGCGGTCAAGAGAAGGTTGCATGCCATCAAACGATGGTCCCCAGACAAAATTAGGGTATGACAGTTGCCCCTCTTTACTTGTCTTTTATTGGAGATAAAAGGGAAGTAAAGATAAGACACTAATTTCGTTCGAGCGGAACATCATTCGGCCAGTCAATATCCCCGCCAGTGGAACCTGTCATTCAGAAAGAAAAGAAAAAGGCATCAGAAGCATCAACAAACTTCAGTGTTTTGAAAACGACAAAGTTGGACAACCACGACACTTCCCTTCCCCATTGCACCCGATCGTCTCTGCCCAGCAAAGAAGAATTCCGCGCGTCGCTGGATTTGAATGTTTTCGGACGACGAGAGTGAAAAACCTGCAAAAATTTTGAAACTGATTAGCACCGAACGACCAACATCATCGTGATACTGCCAAATTCGTTCCCCTCGGTCAACGAAAGGCGCGGATGACCATAAGGTATCTCCGCCCACCACCTGACTCGATGTCCCTGGATGACAAAAAGGTGCAGAAGACGATGTTAGTCTCTGCGTGCTATCAGGCGTCGAGTCTTACAGATAGCAAAAGCGTGCGGATGACCATAATTTGTCTTCGCGTGCTATCGGACATTATTGTCTCTGGATAGTGAAAAAAAGGTGTGGGACTATATGGTTTCCCCGCATGTCATCAGACCCGCCGTCTCTGGATGACAAAAGGTGAAAAAGTGTGGCACCAAATGGTTCCCCGCATGTCATCGGGCCCACCGCCGCTGGATGACAAAAGGTGAAAAAGTGCAGGACCAAATGGTTCCCCGCATGTCATCGGGCCCACCGCCTCTGGATGACAAAAGGTACATAATGACCATAATTTGTCTATGCGTGCCATCAGACTTGATCGTCTCTGGATGGCGGAAAGGTGTGCGGATGACCATAATTTGTCTCCGCCTATCATCGGGCTCGCCGCCTCTGGATGACAAAAGGTGCAGAATGACCATAATTTGTCTCTGCGTTCCATCGGACTCGATCGTCTCTGGATGGCAAAAGGTGCGTGGATGACCATAATTTGTCTCCGCCTGTCATCGGGCTCGCCGCCTCTGGATGACAAAAGGTGCAGAATGACCATAATTTGTCTCTGCATGCCATTGGACTCGATCGTCTCTGGATGGCGAAAAGGTGCGCGGATGACCATAATTTGTCTCCCCCTGTCATCGGGCTCGCCACCTTTGGATGACAAAAGGTGCAGAATGACCATAATTTGTCTCTGCGTGCCATCGGACTTGATCGGGAATTTTCTCTTCTTTTTTTTTGCTTTCTCCCACTTTTTGATTAGGAATTTTCTCCTTTTGCTTCCGATTTTTTGATCGGGAATTTTCTTTCTTTTTGCTTTGTTTTCTTTTTAGGGAAAGGATTATGGTGAGTTGGGACTTTGGCTCAAGGCTTGTGGAACGGCTGGACATGATATTTGTCAGGGTTTGGCCAGCGGTTCAGGGATAAAGGGGATGTCCCACATTATTTCCATGATACACATGCAACAATGATGATTAGGAAATTTTATGCAAAACTGGTCATGCATGCACCCATGTGGACACTCAAGCATCAAGTTTTTATGGTCATGTGACAGTAGGGCGCAGGATTCATTTTTCCTATTTAAGTCAACCCAGTGTTTCCAAAACATGTTCTTTTATCAATTCATGCATTCATCCGAGTCCATTTTGGGCGTTTGGGAAAATTTTCACAGCATTCACCCTTCAGGTGTATACACATTTTTTTCAAAAACTAGTTATGATCAGTGAAATTTTTTAAAAGAAAAGATGGAAGTCATCTCTTTTCAAAAGCATGTTGGCTTTTCAGCCGAAAGATATATTTTTTGTTCTTGTTTGTTTTTGTTTTTTTGTTTTTTTTTTGTTTTTATTTTCTTTCATGAGGTATTTTGCTACCTAAACATGTGTATATTTTTGTGAGGTATTTTTGCTATATACATGCATATCCAAGGTATCTTGCTACCTAAACATACATATATATATACATACATACATACATACATACATATATATATATATATGTATATATATATATATATATATATATATATTGTGAGGTAAGTTTGTTATATACATGTATATCCAAGGTATCTTGCTACCTAAACATACATATATATATTTTGTGAGGTATCTTTTTGCTACATACATGCATATCCAAGGTATCTTGCTACCTAAACACACATACATATATTTTGTGAGGTATGACTACCTTACGAGCTTGTGCTTGTTTTATTTAAATTCCTAGGATCATGAGCAACTAGGTGTGTCCTACTATGACTTGAGAAACAATGGTGATCAAATAACAAGCAGAGATTTAAAAGGTACTAGGTTGCCTCCTAGTAGCGCTTCTTTAACGTCTTGAGCTGGACTCATGATGACTTGTCGGTCAAGGACCTAGTACTTTTTCTTACCTTTGGCTTTGGACTTGGTCGCCTGCTGGTCGGCCATGTGTCATAGGCAACGCTCTAACCTTTTTTGAGGATGAGCTGACGTGAACTCTGGAGGTGGTGGCAGTGCGTCTATTGCCCGCTCTCGGCCATCCCCGGGCTGATGTGATGTCTCGCAATGCGCCTGCCTGAGGGCGCAATACTTCTTAATGAAAGCTCGGTTGGTAGGGGGCCTGATGACCTTGCTGGGGGTGACAAGCACTCCGTAGAACTAACAGAGGCCAGTAATCAGAGCTAGAAACCCCAAGACCCTGTTGGACTTCTCCGAGTCCACTTGGTGTCTTGCGGGCGCGATCCCTACAAACAATAGATGACATCATAAATTAGTTGAGAGAAGTGGATACTTACCTATGTCACGATGGCATGACCTTGCTGGGGGGATGGGCACCCTGTAGGACTGATAGAGGCCCATAACCAGAGCTGGAAACCCCAAGGCCCTGTTGGGCTTCTCCGGGTCCACTGGGTGTCTTGTGGGCACGATCCCTACAAATAGTGGATGGCATCAGAAATCAGTTTAGCCACATGCATACGTACCTATGTCGGAACAACACAGACCAACTGATACTTCCGCAGGGGGAGATCGGCATTGCGGTCACTGGGCAGAATGTTTGCTAGTAGCAACGTCATCTATATCTGTGTAAGAGTGGTCATGTTGGTGCGCATGATCTGCACTCGTCTCTTTGCAGCGGCACGGGTGAAATCTTGCCCCGGTATGCATAGTAGCTACGTGATAGCCTCCCTCTCCGGTTGTGCTCGCACAGTTGGTCGCCCTCCAATATCAGGGGGTGGCCCAGGAACTAATAAAAGGAAACTGTTGGCCCCTTAACCGAGAGCGCAAGTCTCAGTTAAGCATTTAAGGGCAGAGGACCTTAAATTCTCTTAAGGTGTGGATATGGAGCCCACTGAAAATGAGGACGCGTAGCCCTCTAAAGGCGAAGGGGCGTGCAGCCCTTCGAAGTCGAGGACGTGTCGCCCTTTGAAGACGACGGCGTGCAGGTCTCTGAAGGCGACAGCGTGCAGGCCTCTGAAGGCGAGGACATGTAGTTCTCTCAAGGGGAGGGCGTGTAGCCCTCTAAAGGTGAGGACGTCCAGTCCTCTAAAGAGGAGGACGTGTAGTCCTCTAAAGGCGAGGGCGTGCAGCCCTCTGAAGGCGAGGACGTGTAGGCCTCTAAAGGCGAGGGCGTGTAGCCCTCTAAAGGTGAGGACGTGTAGTCCTCTGAAGGCGAGGGCGTGTAGCCCTCCGACGGTGAGAGCGTGCAGCCCTCTTATGGCGAGGACGTATAGTCCTCTGAAGGTGAGGGCATGCAGCCCTCTGATGGCGAGGACGTGTAGTCCTCTAAAGGTGAGGGCGTGCAGCCCTCTGATGGCAAGGACGTGTAGTCCTCTAAAGGTGAAGGCGTGCAGCCCTCTAATGGCAAGGACGTGTAGTCCTCTGAAGGTGAGGGCGTGCAGCCCTCTAATGGCGAGGATGTGTAGTCCTCTGAAGGCGAGGGCGTGTAGTCCTCTGAAGAGGAGGACGTGAATCCCTCTAAAGGCAAGGACGTGTAGTCCTCTGACGGCGAGGGCGTGCAGCCCTCTGAAGGTGAGGGCGTGTAGCCTTCTAAAGGTGAGGATGTATAGTCCTCTTATGGCGAGGACGTGTAGTCCTCTAAAGGTGAGGACGTGCTGCCCTCTGAAGGCGAGGACATGTAGTCCTCTGAAGGTGAGGATGTGCAGTCCTCTGAAGGCGAGGACGTGTAGTCCTTTGAAGGTGAGGGTACTAGTACCCAAGGGTCCACCCTTATGAGAAAGCAAGAGATTGACTCATCGAGAGGGCCAATCATCCCAAATTCAATTGGAAAATAGATGAAGGAAATCTATGCAGTTAACATGATTTTTACGGATGCAGATGTATGCAACCTTTGTCTTGAAATGTGATAAATGCGGACTTCATATGCAACAATGCAATGTAATGGAATGTTTGCACAACATTCATGACATTCTTTCCCTATTTTTTGATTTTGATTTTGATTTGATTTTTTTTGGAAAACACAGATTGACCGCCCTTTTGAAAGAGGTGATAATTCATGCAACCTCATCCTATCTTTTGCAAATCTCTCCGGGAACTCCCTCAGAGTGTTTGTTCTGTTTGATTTAGTCACTTGACCATTTTGGAGTGACGGCAATGGAGTCGTTTGATGTTTAATCAATCCATTGAAATTCCAGGGTTTGTCCCCCCCCCCCCCTTTTTTGTTTAAAAACATCGACGGGTGAGAGCTTTTGATCTGCCCCTAGGTTCGCTTGAGGCTCATGCACGGTGCCCTTCATTGCCCCAGTGTAAGGCTTTGAGGTACCAATCGTTGTCTTTCGTCATGACCTTGTAGTAGGGAACCTATTGGGTGAGAACTTCTAATCAGCCCCTTGGTTTGCTTGAGGTTTATGCATGGTGCCCCTCATTGCCCCAGTATAGGGCTTTGAGGTATCAATCGTTGTCTAGTTTTCACAACCTTGTAGCAAGGAAGAATGAAAGAAGCGACTAATTCTCAAAAAGGACTTTCAAGGACGAGAAACAATTGAAGGATTTTTCAATTGACGGATTAAGTCAAATAACTCCTATTCTTGATAACTCACTTCTCTCTCAAAAAGACAAACTTTCAGGAATGATAAAATGAGCTCATATGAATGTCTATATTTTTACTTGAAAACACAGTCAATCAAATGCTTTTTTCTTTTTCTTTTTGAACTTTTTTTTTTGCTTTACTTGTCGTTTACGGCATCCTCACCAAATGTGTAGCACGAGTAATTTTTTATTAAACGGTCTTGGAAGTCCAAACTCGGGAGTGCATGTTGCTTGAGCAAACAAACCAATGGCTTGCACCCACATTCCAGTGGAAGCAAAGATGTAATTACGAGAGGATGAGGGACAAAGAGGTCAAATTTATCCATTTTATTTAGCATTGTAACTGTGGTTTACAATAATGGCATAAACTTGAAAATCCTGATGAGTCAATAGAGACATCTAACAACAGCTTTCAAAATTGCCCCATGTGTGGTGTCGTTTGTCAATGTTAGGATTCACAAGCGATTCTCCTCAAATTTCAGCCAGCCCGCATCAATTAAACCTTGCACCTTACGCTTCAGGGTCATGCAATGCTCAATGGAATGCCTCGGGGCTCCTCCATGATAAGCACACATTGCGTTCGAGTCATATCCTTGGAAAAATGGAGGTTGAGGAAACCTAGCAGGGGTTATGGCTACCATTGCAGTATCAAGTAGATAAGGGAGCAAGTTAGCATAGGACACCAGAATTGGGGTGAATTCTACAGGCTTTTTGCTGCAAAATTCCTTCCTTGGTTGGTGTTTTGGTTCGTGCTAAAGGTGGTGCTTAGCATTGGTTGTGTGGAAGGTGGGTTTTGTGGTTGATTTAGGGATGGCCTTTGTGGATAACTGGGTGGTAGGTAAGGAGAAGGGTTGTTATTGGCTGAGTAATGACATTGTTGGATTGGTGGGAAACTTGGCCGTATAGGAATGGCAGTCACAGCATGAGTTTCTTCCTCATTCTCACCCTCTTCATTTGCCCCAGTTTTTGTGTTTATCAAAGCATGATGATCAGATTCTCCTCTTTTTAGACCTACTTCGATCATTTCGCCAACGAAGACCAAATCCGCAAAGCTTGAAGGTGTGTAACCCACCATTTTTCATAATAGAACAATGGTAATGTGTCTACTATCATTGTTATCATCTCTTTCTCCGTCATTGAGGTGCCACTTGAGCTGCCAGGTCTCTCCACCTTTGGTTGTATTCTTTGAAAGATTCATGCCCCTTTTTGCACATGTTCTGTAGTTGCATCCTATCCGGGGCAATATCAGAATTGTACTGACACCGCCTAACGAAGGCAACCATTAGGTCCTTCCAAGAATGGACTCGGGAAGGTTCCAAGTTAGTATACCAGGTAGTAGCTACCCCGGTAAGACTTTCTTGGAAGAAATGTATCAGCAGTTCCTCATCTTTTGCGTATGCCCCCATCTTCCGATAATACATCTTTAGATGGTTCATGGGGCAAGTAGTCCCCTTGTACGTGTCAAAGTCTGACACCTTAAAATTGGGAGGGGTGATGATATTGGGTACTAGGAACAACTCTTCTAGGTTAGCAAAGGCATAATCTTCGCCTCCTTCAATGGCCTTGAGCCTTTCCTCTAGATGATCCAACTTCTCCCATTTCTGCCATAGCATGAGGGTTTTTAACCGTTGTGGAATGTGAGGGTTGTGGTTGGGGGCGAAATTGAGGGCCCTCCAAAGTGTTTTGCAGGGGTATACCACCAACTACTTGCCCTTCGGTGGCATATCCGAGGCAAGGCTCGAAGTCGGCTAGATTGTGGTGGGGCATTTCATGTGTCCCCCCCCATGGGTCGAGAGACATATGCATGATCAGATTGAGGTTGTTGGCTCTCAATGAGTATAGGAGTGGAGTTATTGACATTCTCATTGGGAGTGTACGCCACATTGGGTGGCGTATAGTTGGGAGGCAAGCCATATGGTGGGAAGGCGTGCTTGTTTTGAATTTGCACATAATGGGGGCCGCCCGTACTTTCCAAATCTTTGCCTACCATGTCTGAGGTTGGATGAATCATTTGGTTGAGGCTAGATGGGGGCATCGGTTCACCTTAGCAACAGCGTTGGTAGTGGCAACTGCAACCGCATTGGCTTCCATTATCTTCTTCATGCTCATCATGGCCTCCATCATTGTGGCCATTTGCTCTTTCATGGCCTCCATGTCGGCCTTCATCTTCTCTTGCACCTCCTCTGCTTCACCCATTACTCTAGCTCTAGCACGGGTTTGGTAAGGGCGTCGTAAAGCGTGTTCTTTTCTTTTTTATAACAATGATTAAGTTCGTGTTTTTTTCAAGGAAAGAATGCAATGAGTAATGCAACCAATGAAAAGCATGGATGTCTACGAATGATGCACAGTTGAAGTATTGCGAATTCTTACGCAGGACATGGGGTTGAATCAATTTAGATTTTCAACATGGTCCATGAAATCTTTGTCAAGGTGAAACTGGAAGTAACAAGGACATCAACAATCCTAAATGTGTTTGGCAGTAGACAGAGCAGCGATGTAACTCGATCCATCTTTTGCCCCAATTTTTTTTCAAGATGGTTACTTCCATACTTTAACTTGACTTGATGAACCTTTTCGTAAAAGCATGAGCTTGGTTCAACCCTATAATCCAAGGAATGGCAATTCTGATCGCCAATACTTCAACAACATTTCATAGAGATGAAAGACTCGGGAATACGTATGCTATGCATGGAAAATGTAATTATGAAATTGAGATGTCCAAAGAAACATCTTTTCTTAGTTAACCATGCGTTAGGTACCATGTTCAATCATTTTGTTTTCAAGTGAAACGAGTTTATGATCCCAACATGGTTGGCTCATGGTACCGAACATATACAACTAAGAATGTAGTGTGAATTTTCACGCTTCCCCTTTTTTTGTTTTTTTTTTGTAGAGGAAAACGCAAGGATCGTGCATGAGAAAACATGAAAATAAAAGGTATGCAATTTGTAGAACAAAAAGTATGTTGAACGCATATGCATGATGATGCAATGACTCATGCAAAATGTGATGCGGGAATATGATAATGGACAAATACAGGAACGATATGTTCATTATGATGCCATTAAGAGACGCTTATTCGATGCATGATATGAATGCATTTACAGACACGAGAGACCGAAAAATCGTATCTTCTTACTTGCGCATTTGGGGGCGCAGTGCCCCATGTGTACAGTTAAGAAGGTGATATGGACCTTCCAGCCTCCCGTGACAAAAGACGAGACCAACATACAACGTATGCGTGACGACATGATGCAGATGCGCCAAAGCGCAATAGGGGGATGTACACAGCATGGCAATATCCTCAAATAATCATACAGCAAAGGCATACATGACATTTAGGTTATATGCATGGCAGTGTTTGAAACGCATGCAGCATGTTCGCTTCGTGCCCCTATTTTAGGGACCTAAACGGGAGGAACTAAAAGGCTTTTAGTGATAATTCCCAAGGTGGTCATATCTCTCTTGATGGTTTCTAGAGGTATCATCCCCTTCGAAAAACATATTGCTGCAGTAGGGACTACCAGCAACAATATGTTATCAAAAAGAAAAACTCTAGATGAGGGTTCACTGTTATCAAGCAAGTCAGAGACCTAGCATAACCACAGATTCACCTCCACTCCTTATGTTCCCATGGACCCGGGTATAGGGCCCTTTTTCAACTCACCATGTGTGCAAATAGTGTTGCTGTTTGTGTGCATCAAATGAATAAACATCTATCTCATGCATACATTTAAAAAGCATACTAAAAGCATAAAACAGTTATATACAAGGATCCTTTAGAAGGGTCCAGATTTGAAAATTGCTATTTGCACCCCCCCCCCCATTTTACTAAATACACCCCCCTTTTGTTTTTTTCTGATTCTTTTTCTGTAACGTTACGAAACTTTACAGATTATGTAACGATACTTTTTTCCTTTTCGGAATGTTGCGAAACTTCACGAATTACGCAACAAAAATATTCTGGAAGGCCCAAATTAAAAATTTTGAACATTTCTATTTGTACCCCCCATTTTGATAAGTTCACCCCCCCTTCTTTCGTAATTTACAGAAAAGTTACGGAAGCCTTACGAAAGCATATAGGACTTGACTTTCTTCTTTTTTTCTCTTCCCTCTCACCCATACTAAGTGAAATATGCTTATTTAGTGTTATGGGAATTTTACGAAAGCATTACAGGAGTCTCAGAAGCCATTTTTTTAACAAAACGAGGGAGGTGGTTGCCGCCCAGCTCGCCCAGGCGAGCTAGGTTGCTTCCACCTTAAGCAAGGAAATGCCCAAAATCTTCTACAAGGACCCAGATTTGAAAATTGCTACTTGCACTCCCCATTTTACTAAATACACCCCCTTTTTGCTTTTTTTGCTGATTCTTTTTCTGTAACGTTACGGAACTTTACGGATTACGTAACGATACTTGTTTCCTTTCCGGAATGTTGCAAAACTTCACGAATTACGCAACAAGGCTCTTCTTGACTTCCGAAATGTCGCGGAACTTTACGGATTGCTCAACAATGCCTCTTTTTGACTTTCGGAATGTCGCGGAAGTTTGCGGATTACCTAACGATGGATGTTAAGTACCTCAAGGCGGTCAAGCAAAGGTTGCATGCCATCAAACGATGGTCTCCGGATGAAATTAGGGTATGACAGCTGGTCATAATACTAGGCGAGGGAGGCAATAGCCTCTGTGGAGACCTCTGCCATGGCTAGGTCCTAGATTTTACCATAAACTTTGTGAAAAGCTTGTCACTAGAGCTGACCCATCAATTGCCCTAACTCTTTCAAAATGGTGATTCCTAGGCTCTTGACCTTGACTTGATAGAACCTCTTTTTAGGCGAAGGCGCCTGACTCGATCCCATGTTTTACTAAAGTGAAACAAAACCCAGTGCGAATTAAAACTCTGACATTTATCATGGGTGGAATGGATGAATGCATGACGAAATGCATATGACACAGATGCATTTTATGAATACGGGAGCCCGGGGAATTGTCCCCTTCTTAGATACAACATTCGGGTAGCAAGGCACCCGACGTATGTATTTAAGAAGGCGACACGGACCCTCCATCGGTTTGACAAAGTGAGGGGATCGAGACGCAATCCGTGCATGATGTAGATGCGAAAGGCACAACACGGGGATGTATATAGTACGACAATATCCACAAATAATTATAAGCAAAGGCGTACATGACATTTAAGGACTACATGCATGGTAGTGTTAAAAATGGCACGTAGCGTGTTTGCTCCGCGCCCCTAATTTAGGGACCTATACGGGAGGAAACTAAAAGGGCTTTTAGTGATAATTCCCAAGGTGGTCATATCTCTCTTGACAGTCTCTAGAGGTATCATCCCCTTCGAAGAACATATTGCGGCAATAGGGACTACTAGCAACAATATGTTATCAAAGAGAAAAACTCTAGATGAGGGTTCACTGTTATCAAGCAAGTCGGAGACCTAGCATGACCACAGATTCACCTCCACTCCTTATGTTCCCATGGACCCGGGTATAGGGCCCCTTTTCAACTCACCGTGTGTGCAAAATAGTGTTGGTGTTTGTATGCATCAAATGAATAAATATTTACCTCATGCATACATTTTAAAAACACACTAAAAGCATCAAAAGAGTTTATATAAATAGGAACACAAGGAAAAAAAATACAAAGAAAAAGAACAAAAGGGAAGTCATGGTAAGAAAAGCACACTGATTGATTGGCCTAACTCTCTAACAAAAGTGTCCCCAGTGGAGTCGCCAACTGTCTCAACCTACCCTTCGGCGGGAGGGCGACGCAGGGCTCGTGGGTGCGTCTTCCAAGAAAGGAAAATGCGCGGAGTTACCACCAATGTTTATTCGAGGGAAACGTCAGAAAAACCAGAAAGGTGTGGTCTACAAACTTTAAGTGTGAAAGGTTCGGGAGTTGTATTTACGCACGGGGAAGGTATTAGCACCCCACGCGTCCGTCACAAGGGACGGCAGCCTTTAATCAAGTGTGCAAATATGACTTCGATATTTTTTATTTTCCCTTTTATGTTTTTATCTCTTTTTATGCCTTTTGTATTTTTTATCTTTTTGTGGTCGACAAGGGTGTTTCCCTTGCTCCTACGTATTCCTCAATTGTGGTAAGGAAATCAGACCTATGTAGTTCTTCGAGAACTAAACGTTGGTTAAGTTATTTTTTTATCTTTTTTGCAAGATATATTTTGACTGAACAAAAGGTCATTTTAAGGCGTTAGACCATTAAACGATCTTTCAATTCTTTTGAAAGGAGAGAAAACATTAAGGCATTGGACCATTAATGATATCTTGATTTTTTGAAAGAGGTGACAAAGTTAATGTTGACTTTAGGCTTTTAAAAGTCCATGTCTAATAAAAGCAAAGAGAATCATTTAATGACGTTGGACCTTAAAATGGTTTTTAGGTGATGACAAAAGCTTGATTTGTGAGTTGATTTTAGCCTTAGTTTCACTTTGGTTATTAGTCAATTCGATTAAGAATAAAATCCCAAAGAAAAACATCTGATTGATTTTTTTTATTATTTTATTTAAAGATATTTTTTTATTATTATATTATTATTTTGCCTCTTTTTGGTTTTAAACGTGGTTACGACGTGAAAGATTGATCGGATTTTATTCTAACAGAGATTAAAAGATATTACAACTCAAATGATCGATGAAAATTTATTTATTTTTTATTAGGCGAGAAAACGACTAAAATAGATGGTTAAAGCACGTCAAAAGGGGGTACGGAAAGCAAACGAGATAAAAATAAAAGCACGCAAAACAAGTGGGGACCACTAAGGGCACATAGAAGGAATTGAAATATTTGATTTCGGGAACTTACCGGTTGAAGACCGAAGAACGACGAAGAGCGAATGAAGAACGATGAAGAACAATGAAGAACGGTGGAAAACCTGCACGAAATCGCCCACAGAAACGTCTCGGAAGCGTTACGGAAGCGCCTCGGCTTGGATTTTCTTCACGGAAACAATTTTTCTCACTAATTTCAAGTGAATCCCAAATACCAGAAGGGTTGAACGAATTTACTCTGCCATTTTTCCCCTATTTATAGGGGAAAAGAGGGAGGTGGTTGCCGCCCAGCTCGCCCAGGCGAGCTGGGTTGCTTCCACCAGAAGGCACCGCCTTCTGTTGGAACACCCTAGAAGGTCCAAGTGGGCCTGATTTCTATTTGCACACCCTATTTACTAAATACACCCCCCTTTGCCTTTTTTTGCTGATTCTTTTTCCGTAACGTTACGGAACTTTATGAATTACGTAACGATACTTGTTTTCTTTCCGTAATGTCACGAAACTTTACGGATTACGCAACCATCCCCTCCTTGACTTCTGGAATGTTACGGAACTTTACGGATTGCGCAATAATGCTTCCTTTCGACTCCCGACATGTCGCGGAACTTCACGGATTGCCTAACGATGGGTGTTAAGTACCTCGACGCGGCCAATCGGAGGTTGCATCCCACCAAACCAATGGTCCCTAGACGAAATTAGGGTATGACAAGGACATACAGATCTACCTTCATGATTAAAAACGTGGGATACCAATTGTCATACCCTAATTTTGTCCAGGGACTATTGTTTGTTGATCTTTTGATCCTTGCTAGTCGACTTACAATGTTGAACACCAATTACAGTGCAAAACAGATGATCATTTGATGTTTTGATCAAGAATGCAAAAGATACCGAAAGGGAGGGGCAAAAGGGTCATTTCAAGGAGTTTTTTTTACCCTGGCTCACCCAGGCTAGCCTCTAGCTTGCCTGGGCCTCCGAAATGCTTAGGGTTGAAGGAACCAGCTCGCCTGGGTGAGCCAAACTTTCTTCAGGATGAAGCATCAGGTCAGCTGGGGGAGCTCCAGCTCGCCTTGGGGAGCTCCAACTCGCCTGGGCGAGCTGCAAGTCCACCAAATGCCCATTTTTGCTATAAATAGGCGTGAGGGAGGCTAAGTAAAGGGTTCCAAGGTTCAGCATTGAAGGATAGTGAGACGATTCAGAGAAAAGAAGAAGAAAGAAGAGGAAACGAAGCCGAGGCATTACCGAATCACGACCGTGATCGAACTCTACATCGTTCCTTGTTCAGTGTTCTTCGTGCGACTGTCGGTTAGTTTTGTTTTTGATATTTGAATGTGATCTATGCATCCTTAGGGGTCCCCCCCCCCCCCTTGTTGTTTTGTGCACATTCACCTTCTCCATCTATCATCGGTGATCTCATTTTCTTGGTAAAATTCAAACTTAACCAATCACTAAGTGTTGTAAAGTTGTCTCTAAAAAGATTGAAAGTTAATAAACGAAACCAAGATAAAACAAACTCATAGCTATTTTCATTTTATCAAATATCACTAGAGATAGTTTCAAGGCATTTCAGAACTCAAATCTCATTCCTTTTATGTCTTTGAAATTGCTTGTTTATTCTGAATTAGTTAAAGCCTTTTATTCTAACCTCGAAATTCAAGAAAGCACTTTGATTTCTGAGGTTTTTGGGATATAAATGGTCATTGACCAATCCCTATTCTATGACTTGACCCAATTATCTAGTGAAGGTGTACCATTTGAAGGTGCACTGAATGATGATTGGAAATTTGATTTTTCTGTGCATGATGTCCGTCGGTTGGTTTGCACCAACCAAGCATATATGACCGGAAGGCTGCTTGCCGGTTCATTGGCTTTTGAAAGTCGCATCCTTCACTATCTTATTGTGCGTATTTTACTTCCAAGATCTTCAAACCTTGCACAGGTTTCTGAAGAAGATCTTATTGTCATGTGGGCTTTTCATACCGATCGACAAATTGATTGGGCACACTTAGTCCGATATTGCATGCATAAGGCATTGCGATTAAATTCTCCTTTACCATATCCACATCTAGTCACTCTTTTCCTTCAACACTTTAACATCCCTCTTGATTATGAACCTTATGTTCCAATCAAGAGATCCTTCTTGATCGGTGCTGCTGTGATTGCATCTTTTGGTTACCGCAAAGAGCGTGATGGCTCTTGGGTAAAAAAAGGTGCTCAACCCAATGATGATGAAGGACACTTACCAGTAGGAGAGGATTCCTCTCTCCTTCAAAGTATTTTGGACAGGTTTGATGGACTTCAAACCTATGTTGGTGAAAGGTTTGATGCTTTGGAACAACAAGTGGACATGCGATTCGACAAGATGGACTCAAGGATCACCAAGGTTGAAGGAGATGCCACTTTCATCCGCACATGCTTTGATCTACCACTACCACCACCATCATCATCTTAGATTTTATTAATTTTTAGTATTATTAGTTCTTTAATTTCAATCCGTGTATTTGGATATGTTTTTAAAAAAAACACTTACTAGTATTTTTCCTTTCTGCATTAGTAGTTTTATTTGGTTATTATGGATGACTTTCTGGATTATATGACATTCTATGAAGTATTATCTTTCTAGTTTGATGAATGGTTAAGTTATCTTGTTTGATTGTTTTCTATTCTCTTGTATGATTAGTCATTTATATATGGTTTTATATTTCTTACACACTTTGGCTTTTTGTTGATGCCAAAAGGGGAGAGAAAATAGGGATTAAATCAAGAACTCGTATAATTAAATAACTTAATTTCAAGTGAAGCTTAAACTCAAAAACAAAGGGGGAGAAAATGGAGAATTAAGTGAGTGATCGACTAGGAAAAAGAATGTGTATGTGTTTCTTGATTTCAGGGTTGTTATCATCAAAAAGGGGGAGATTGTAGAAGCAAGCTTCATGATGATGAATCAAGTATGAATCAAGTAGTTTTGATGATGACAAAAAGCCCAAAAGAATGATTTTAAGATTGAGTCAATAAGTTCAAGATCAAGATTGATTTCAAGATTCAAGAAAAGACATCAAGAAAAATCAAGATTCAAGAGAAGATGAATTCAAGATTCAAGAGAAGAAATCAAGAAGCAACAAGTCAAGACTTCACAAGGGAAGTATTGAAAAGGATTTTTCAAAAACCAAACATAGCACAGTTTTGTTTTACAAAAGAGTTTTCTCAAATTTCTCTAAGTTACCAGAGTATTTACTCTCTGGTAATCGATTACCAGTTTCCTGTAATCGATTACCAATGATGAAATTTGATTTCAAAAAGCTTTTAACTGAATTTGCAACGTTCCAAATGATTTTTAAATGGTGTAATCAACAATATATTGGTAATCGATTACCCGTGTATCTGAACGTTGAAATTCAAATTCAATTGTGAAGAGTCACATCTTTTCATAAAATGCATTGTGTAATCGATTACATGATTATGGTAATCGATTACCAGTGACAAGTTTTGAATAAAAGGTCAAGAGATGTAACTCTTGACAAGATTTTCTCAAGGTCATAACTTTTCCAATGGTTTTCTTGACCAGACATGAAAAGTCTATAAAAGCAAGACCTTAACTTGCATTCTGGAGAACTTCTTGAACAACTTTTGAGAAATCTTTAAACCTTTACTACCTTTACAATTCTTTCCTACTTATCTTTCTTTCTTCTTCTTCCTTTGCCAAAAAGCTTTCTAAGTTTTCTGTTTTACAAACCTTGTTCTTCTGCAAGTGAAAATTCTACAGAAAACAAAAGTGTGCTATATCTTTTCATTCTCTTCTCCCTTTGCCAAAAAGAATTCAACAAGGACTAATCGCCTGAATTCTTTTTGTGTCTCTTTTCTCCCTTTTCCAAAAGAACGAAGGACTAACTGCCTGAATTCTTTTGTGTCTCCCTTCTCCCTTTCCAAGAGAAATCTCTTGATTCTTCCCTTTCCCTTAAACAAAAGATTTCAAAGGACTAACTGCCTGAGATATCTTTTGTTTCCCCTTACAAAGATTCAAAGGACTAACCGCCTGAGAATTCTTTGTCTCAACAGATTGGAGGGTACATCCTTTGTGGTACAAGTAAAGGGTACATCTACTTGGGTTGTTGTAACTGAGAACAAGAGAGGGTACATCTCTTGTGGATCAGTTCAAGTGGAGGGTACATCCACTTGGTTGTTCAAAGAGAACAAGGGAGGGTACATCCCTTATGGATCTTTGCTTGTAAAGGATTTTACAAGGTTGAAAGAAATCTCAAGAACCGATGGTTGCTTGGGGACTGGATGTAGGCATGGGTTGTTGCCGAACCAGTATAAAATTCTTGTGTTTGTTTTCTTCTTCCCTAAACTTTTTAATTTCCGCTGTGTACTTTACTTTTACGCTTTACTTTTGTTTAAGTTACATAACTTAGTAGTAAAGCCTAATTGAATCTAGTAACATTAAGAAGGATAAGTTTTAATTAGTCAAGGTACATTAATAATTAATTCAACCCCCCTTCTTAATTATTCCGAGGCCACTTGATCCAACAACCGAGTGGTTCATCGCTTTGCACTGTAATTGGCGTCCAATGTTGAAAATCGACTAGCAAGAATCAGAAGATCAATGAACAATGATCCCTGGATGAAATTAGGGTCTGACAATCCTCATAAAGTTGTTACAATTATATGTTTGGATCTAACTGATATCTGCCTCCAGTGGATCTTTGCTTAGTGCTTGATCCTAGTTAGGAGCAAAGTATTTGGCTAGGTGCCAACTACGAAGGCTCTATGCCTAATTTCTTGGCCTCGTAATAGTATGGCTGATATGCCATCATTTTCTTCTATTTTCTAAACCCTTTTTGCACCATTTTAATTATTGATTGGTCTTAATTGTCAATTAATTAGGCAGTTTTATTATTTGGGCTCATTTAGTTAATTTGATGTTTTTAATCTAATTTCAGGAATTAATGAAACATTGGGCTTAATCCGGATTTTGGTTGTGGACTTGAAGAGGGCAAATAAAGCAGCGCTTACCTTAGTTAATTTCTAATTAGGAAATTTCGCAATTTTATTTTATGTTGTTCAGTGTTTATTTCGTTTTGGGCCAGAGTATTGTAATAGGGCCCAGTGACTTTGAGTGACTCTTTTTAAATAGCTGCCTTGGGATTCGTGCAGGGCATTCTATTCTGCTATGCTATTTTCATTATTCAGAGCTTTGGTTTTAGGTTTTCACGTTTTTCTGTGCCCTTGTTACAGTTTTCGTTCTTAATGCAAATTTCTGTTTTCTGCTTCTAATTACGAGTTCATTCTTGCTTCTTCTTCTACTTTCATTTACATTTCTGTTCATTTACGTTTCTGTTCATTTACGTTTCTGTTCATTTATGTTCTTGTTCATTTACGTTTCTGCTTCATGTTTCATTTGCGTTTTCTGTTTGAATCCATGGAAGGCTAGATTTTCTGGTGTTGTTTCCTTTTGAGGACAAAGCCCAACTCTCTTTGAGGTTTCGTTTGTAATGTGGTTTCCTGGCAGTTTTCCCTTCACCAGTTATCCCAATTTCGTGAATATTAATCAGTGCATGCTTCGTGTTCGATTAATTGCCTCTGAGCCTAACTTGCGTTCATGCTTAATGGACGAAGGGCTAACTGGTGTATGTGGTGCCTAATCACGTATTGAAAACCCTAAGTTGATTTTCGCTTAGTAAATTGAAATAGGGTTGGATTAAGTGGTTGACTGTTAGGGACGAATTCTCCATAACCCAGGATAAGAGAGTGGCTTCTGAATCAGAGGAAACAACCCGTTTTTAATATTAGTAGTTTCGTATTCCATTTTATTTGTTCTGCTCTTTAATTACCAAACAACCAAACCCCCCCCCCCCCATCGTTACTGTTACTGCAAGTATATTATGAACATTTAGCTTGTCACTGCTCGTTGGGAAACGACCTAGGATCACTTCCTAGTTACTGCATTTTCATGTTTATTTGATTCGGGTACGGCCTCGATCAAATTTGGCGCCGTTGCCGGGGAGCAGTGTCCAAAGGTTCATAATAGCTAGCTAGTGTTGTGTGTTTAATCCTTTCGTGTTTTATGTTTAATTGTTAGTATTGTGTTAGTATGTGTGTTAGTGTTGATTAGTGTCCTGATATTTTGTTTAATGTGTGTTCTGTTTCAGTTTTACCATTAAGCGTTTCCCCTGTTTCAGTCTTGGGTGTTTTGCTGTGAAGATTGTGCTTGAAAACAGAGTAGTAGTAGAAATCAGCTTGCGGAAAAACAGAGTAGTAGTAGAAATCAATTAGAGACGGATTTTAGCGACCACCCATGCTGAATTAATTGGGATTTTTTGTTTTAGTAGCTAGGGTTGTTATTTTTGGCTGAATTTTTTTGTGGTAACTTCTTTTAATCCATATTTTGTGGGAAAAATAGCTAGAGCCTTTAGTTTGGTCAGATTTGAAAGTTCCAAAAAACTAGCAAATTTTGTGTTTGTCAAAACTTCAAACGGCCATAACTTTTGCTCCGGTTATCAGAATCGCAATTATTATATATGCATTTGGGGTAGAAAAAAATTTCCTACGCCGTGGAAGCCTGCCGTAGGCCGGCTGAGGTCTCCATCGTCCAAAAAAACCGATTCTGTCAAAAGTTTTTTATTTTTCTTAACCTACCAATTTTAGCTTTCATAGTTAGACTTTGAATTTTTGTCTGAAATTTTTTGTGCTATCTTCTCATCATTTTATAAGGTTGCTCACAAAATTTCAAGTCATTTGGATATCATTTGAGGGTAGCTGTAGTTCAAACCTACACCTTTATTTACATGACAAGGCAACTAGTTGTGTGCATGCTGAATGTAGTGTATGACTAGAGGCAATCCATCTGACTTACAACCCTTTGATCCTGAGATAGATAGGACATTTCATAGATTAGTTAGGCATCATTTTATACCTTTTGATCATTCTGAGCATTCCATAACTGGTGAATCTGTGCATTCTGTTATTGGTGATTTTGAACATCCTGATCTTGAGCATTATAATTTTGAGCATTCTGATTCTGAGCATTCTGATTTTGCACATTCTGAGAACATGGCACAACCTCCACCTCGTGAGAGGACTCTAAGGGAAATGGCTGCACCTGATTTCACCTATGAAAGCTTGTGCATCCAATACCCTGATGAGGATGTCCCATATGTTCTTAAGACTGGACTGATTCATTTGCTTCCAAAGTTTCATGGCCTTGCAGGTGAAGACCCGCACAAACATTTGAAAGAATTTCACATTGTCTGCTCCACCATGAAACCCCCAGATGTCCAAGAGGATCACATATTTCTGAAGGCTTTTCCTCATTCATTAGAGGGAGTGGCAAAGGACTGGCTGTATTACCTTGCTCCAAGGTCCATCACGAGCTGGGATGACCTTAAGAGAGTATTCTTAGAAAAAATTTTCCCTGCTTCCAGGACCACAGCCATCAGGAAGGATATCTCAGGTATTAGACAACTCAGTGGAGAGAGCCTGTATGAGTACTGGGAGAGATTTAAGAAACTATGTGCCAGTTGCCCCCACCATCAGATTTCAGAACAGCTTCTTCTCCAATATTTTTATGAAGGACTCAGTAATATGGAGAGAAGTATGATAGATGCTGCCAGTGGTGGAGCCCTTGGAGACATGACTCCTGCTGAAGCCAGAAATTTAATTGAGAAGATGGCCTCCAACTCCCAGCAGTTTAGCGCCAGAAATGATGCCATAGTCATTAGAGGAGTGCATGAGGTAGCTACAAACCCATCTGCATCATCTGAAACTAAGAAGCTTGAAGGCAAACTGGATGCGTTGGTCAACTTGGTAACCCAGCTGGCCTTGAATCAGAAATCTGTATCTGTCGCAAGGGTTTGTGGTTTGTGCTCCTCTACTGACCACCATACAGACCTTTGCCCTTCCATGCAGCAACCTGGAGCAATTGAGCAGCCTGAAGCTTATGCTGCAAATATTTACAATAGACCTCCTCAACCTCAGCAGCAAAATCAACCACAGCAGAACAATTATGACCTCTCCAGCAACAGATACAACCTTGGATGGAGGAATCACCCTAATCTCAGATGGTCCAGCCCTCAGCAACAACAACAGCAGCCTGCTCCTTCCTTCCAAAATGTTGTTGGCCCAAGCAGACCATACATTCCTCCACCAATCCAACAACAACAACAACCCCAGAAACAACCAACAGTTGAGGCCCCTCCACAACCTTCCCTCGAAGAACTTGTGAGGCAAATGACTATGCAGAACATGCAGTTTCAGCAAGAGACCAGAGCCTCCATTCAGAGCTTAACCAATCAGATGGGACAATTAGCTACCCAATTGAATCAACAACAGTCCCAGAATTCTGACAAGCTGCCTTCTCAAGCTGTCCAAAATCCCAAAAATGTTAGTGCCATTTCATTGAGGTCGGGAAAGCAGTGTCAAGGACCTCAACCCGTAGCACCTTCCTCATCTGCAAATGAACCTGCCAAACTTCACTCTATTCCAGAAAAAGATGATGACAAAAATCTACCTAACAATTTCTGTGCAGGTGAATCTTCTTCCACAAGTAATTCTGATTTGCAGAAGCAGCACATTCCCCTTCTTCCATTCCCTCCAAGAGCAGTTTCCAACAAAAAAATGGAAGAGGCAGAGAAAGAGATCTTGGAAACGTTTAGAAAAGTAGAGGTAAACATACCTCTGTTGGATGCAATAAAGCAAATTCCAAGATATGCCAAATTCTTGAAGGAGCTGTGCACTAATAAGCGGAAGCTTAAAGGAAGTGAACGAATTAGCATGGGCAGAAATGTCTCCGCATTGATTGGTAAATCTGTTCCTCAAATTCCTGAAAAATGCAAAGATCCAGGTACATTCAGCATACCTTGTATTATAGGGAATAGTAAGTTTGACAATGCCATGCTAGATTTAGGAGCCTCTGTTAGTGTTATGCCTCTGTCGATTTTTAATTCTCTATCTCTAGGTCCCTTGCAGTCAACTGATGTGGTAATTCATTTAGCTAATAGAAGTGTTGCCTATCCTGTTGGTTTCATAGAAGATGTCTTAGTTAGAGTTGGTGAACTGATTTTCCCTGTTGATTTTTATATCTTGAATATGGAAGATGGATTTTCTCAAGGATCAGTTCCCATCATTCTAGGCAGACCCTTTATGAAAACTGCTAGAACTAAGATAGATGTTTATGCAGGCACACTGTCCATGGAGTTTGGTGATATAACTGTTCATTTTAATATTCTGGATGCTATGAAATACCCATCTGAAGATCTTTCTGTATTTCGTGCTGAAATAATTGACCATGTTGTTGATGAATACATGACTGATCTTTATTCTAATCTGCATGCCTCTCACTCTTCATGCATTGAGTCTGAAATTGTACTTGATCATATGTCTGAATTTGATGCTGAGAGTGAATATGAGAGTGATATTGATTGCATGCCTGGTGGTGGTGTTTTACCTCTTGAGATTGATTTTATAGAGTCAGATAGGACTAACCATGTTTCAGGAAGTACACATACCTCTGACTTTCTTTATGAGGTAAAGGCTGAGAAACCATCTCCTTCTACCACTGTCCAGCCGACCACACCAGAATTGAAGCCTCTGCCATCAAATTTAAAATACGCTTACTTGGATGATAGCAAGAGTTTTCCAGTGATTATATCTGCCTCCCTTGCTGATGAGCAAGAGGAGAAGTTGTTGTCAATTCTCAAGAAGCATAAGAAAGCTATAGGCTGGACCCTGGCGGACATTCCTGGTATTAGCCCATCCACATGTATGCATCGAATAAATTTAGAGGATGGAGCTAAACCAGTAAGACAGCCACAGAGAAGACTCAACCCGGTGATTCTTGATGTAGTGAAGAAGGAGATAACCAAGCTTTTGCAAGCTGGAATCATTTATCCTATCTCCGACAGCCAATGGGTGAGTCTTGTCCAGGTAGTCCCGAAAAAGACTGGCCTCACAGTGATCAGAAATGAGAAGGAGGAGTTGATTCCTACTCGAGTGCAGAACAGTTGGAGAGTCTGCATTGACTATAGGAGGCTGAACCAAGTTACCAAAAAGGACCATTTTCCCCTGCCATTCATTGACCAGATGCTTGAACGCCTGGCAGGTAAATCCCACTACTGTTTCCTTGATGGTTTTTCTGGTTATATGCAAATTACTATTGCTCCTGAGGATTAGGAAAAGACCACATTCACCTGCCCCTTCGGCACTTTTGCTTATAGGAGGATGTCTTTCGGCCTGTGCAATGCCCCTGGTACCTTCCAACGGTGCATGATTAGTATTTTTAGTTATTTTTTAGAAAATTGCATAGAGGTGTTTATGGATGATTTCACTGTATATGGATCCTCTTTTGATGGTTGTTTGAATAGTTTGGAAAAAGTTTTGAATAGATGCATTGAAACTAACCTTGTTCTAAATTTTGAAAAATGCCATTTTATGGTTGAGCAAGGTATAGTTTTAGGCCACATTATTTCCAATAAGGGCATTGAAGTAGATCCTGCAAAAATTTATGTTATTTCACAATTGCCTTACCCCTCTTGTGTGCGAGAGGTGTGATCTTTTCTTGGTCATGCAGGATTCTACAGGCGCTTTATAAGGGATTTTAGCAAAGTAGCCCTTCCACTGTCCAACTTGTTGCAAAAGGAGGTGGAGTTTGACTTTAATGACAGATGCAAAGAGGCTTTTGATTGCCTCAAAAGAGCGTCGACTACCACCCCCATCATCCAGGCACCCGATTGGACAGCCCCTTTTGAGCTTATGTGTGATGCATCAAATTATGCATTGGGGGTTGTCCTTGCTCAGAAAATTGATAAATTGCCCAGGGTGATATATTATGCTTCTAGGACTTTAGATGCTGCCCAAGCAAATTATACTACTACTGAGAAAGAGCTTCTAGCCATAGTTTTTGCTCTTGAAAAATTTCGATCTTATTTGCTTGGTACTCGCATTATTGTTTATACTGACCATGCAGCTCTAAAGTACTTGTTGAAGAAGGCTGATTCTAAGCCTAGGTTGATCCGATGGATGCTCTGGCTCCAAGAGTTTGACTTGGAGATCCGTGATAGGAGCGGAGCACAAAATCTAGTTGCTGATCATTTGAGTCGGATCGAACGTGTCTCTGATGCAGATTCACCTATTCGGGATGATTTCCCGGATGATCATTTGTATATATTGTATAGTATTTCTGACTCTCTTTCTACTCCCTGGTTTGCTAACATTGTCAATTATTTAGTTGCCTCTGTTTTTCCTCCCTTAGCATCTAAGGCCCAAAAAGATAAGATTAAAAGTGATGCTAAGCATTTTATTTGGGATGACCCCTACTTGTGGAAATTGTGCAGTGATCAGGTCATTAGACGGTGCATTCCAGATCATGAGACTGACTCAGTCCTGCAGTTCTGTCATTCTTCCGCACCGGGAGGTCATCTGGGTGTTCAAAGGACAACTCGCAAAGTGCTTGATTGTGGTTTTTATTGGCCCACCATCTTTAAAGATGCGTGGAAGATTTGCAGCACTTGTGAGCAGTGTCAGAGAGCAGGAAATACACTTACATGGCGACAACAAATGCCTCAGCAACCTATGCTATTCTATGAGGTGTTTGATGTCTGGGGTATAGATTTCATGGGTCCTTTTCCTGTCTCTTTTGGTTATGTTTATATTCTCCTTGCAGTTGATTATGTTTCAAAATGGGTGGAAGCCAAGCCCACTAGAACTAATGATGCTAAAGTTGTCGCAGACTTTGTCAGGTCTAATCTGTTTTGCAGGTTTGGAGTACCTAAAGCAATTGTTAGTGATCAAGGAACCCATTTTTGCAACAGGACAATGCATGCCCTGCTTAAAAAGTACGGGGTGGTACACAGGGTATCCACACCATACCACCCCCAGACTAATGGACAGGCAGAAATTTCTAACAGGGAAATCAAGAGAATTCTAGAGAAGATTGTGCAGCCAAGCCGGAAAGATTGGAGTACCAGGCTTGATGATGCTCTCTGGGCACATCGGACTGCCTACAAAGCACCCATAGGAATGTCTCCTTATCGGGTTGTCTTTGGAAAGGCATGTCATCTTCCTGTGGAAATTGAGCACAAAGCATACTGGGCAGTGAAGACTTGCAACTTCTCTATGGATCAAGCTGGCGAGGAAAGGAAGTTGCAACTGAGTGAGTTAGATGAAATCCACCTAGAAGCCTACGAGAATGCCAAGTTCTACAAAGAAAAGACCAAGAAGTTCCATGATAGCATGATAGTTAAAAAAGACTTCGTGGTTGGGCAAAAAGTGTTATTGTATAATTCTAGGCTTGGACTCATGAGTGGTAAGTTGAGGTCTAAGTGGATTGGTCCTTTTGTTGTTACTAATGTTTTTCCTTATGGTACAGTTGAGATCAAAAGCGACTCCACAAACAAGAGCTTCAAGGTCAATGGACATCGACTTAAGCCATTCCTCACGAACCCTTCTTTAGTGGACGTAGTGGTGGAAGAGACTTCCTTACTCCACCCTACTCTTCCTCCACCATGACTTAGGGAGTTTTTCTTTTCCTATCTCCTTCTTTGCTTTTATTACACTTGTCCGATTCTCTTTGATGATTTAATTGTTTTTAATCTTTTAATTGTGCTACATTGAGGACAATGTGTTGTTTAAGTATGGGGGGGGGAGTGTTCTTTGGTTTTGCTAGTTTTGTTGGTTTTGTTAATTTGTTAGTTGTGTTAATTTGTTAATGTTGTTAGTTTCGTCGGATTTTCAGTTTAATATTTTGGGTCAATTTCATGTGCACGTACGACTTTGCATGTTTTTCTTTGAATTATAGGATATGTTCAAGAAATGGGTAATTGTTTTGAAAATAGAAGTTCTTGACATTTTGTGACTTGAAATCCTTGATTCTTCTCTACATGCCATGATAGTTTTGAAAGCTCAATTTGAAAGTGATGATTTTACCTTTGTGAGAATTTGAGCCATCCATCATTATAATCATTTGGTGTGTTTTGCCCCATTGATTGCTTGCACAATAGCCTTGGCTTGATTCTTGTTGATGCGTCCTAATTCACATGCATATTTGGAAATGATTAAGGCAATTTTGTTCTTATAAGCTTCTAGCCAAATGGACTTACCTTGAATAAATTCCTTTGATAGCCCTTTTGAGCCTTGTTTGCCTTTCCTTGTTTTGAAGCTCACTACAAGCCTTAAGTGAAAAACCATGATATTACCATATCCTTAAGGAATTTTGGAGCTTTGGAATTGTTTTGGGAATAAGTGTGGGGGGTTTTTGTTTCATTGGACAACTTGTTTTGTTGGCTATGCTTCATGATGTATCTTGGGCCATACTTGATGTACATTGTATATTGGTTAAATGTTGGACATGCTGAATGAAATGTTGTTTCTCAAAGGCTAAAGAGTAAAAAAAAAAAAGAAAAAAAAAAAAGAAAATTCGAAAAAAAAAAGAAGAAAAAGAAAAGCAATAAAGTTGAGTGAATAAGATCTTAAATGGCACAAGAATGATGAAACTCTTGGTTCTACTCTTCATGTTTAATTTTTATCTTTACTTCTTTTTATTTTTTTCTTAATATGCACTTATTCCCCTTTGCTCCTCTATTCCTTTGGGATTTAGCCACTTATTCCATATTTCTCCATACCTTGTCCTTGGCCCCATTACAACCTTAAAAGACCTTTTGATCCTCATGTGCTTGTGTTTATGGGTTGATTGTCAATTTTAGAATCTTGCCAAGTTTATGTGGTGTTTGCTTTCATGGGTGCTTTGAGGGTAAATAGTAGCCTAGACACTTGAGAGATAGAGTGTATATCTTGTGAGGCTTTATCACTTTTCATTCTTGAGCTGATTAACTATTTTGCCATGATTGGGTTGCTTGGATGATTTTCATGAATGTCTTGACTTTTTGGATCTCCTTATGATAGATGTTACCCATTCCTTTCATTCCTTGATGTTCATTGAGAAATATGTGAATGTTTTTGTTTGTCTCCCTTTCATATCCTTGGATTTTGTTCTTTGTTTCATTTTGCCCAGGAGTGCAAAAGGCTAAGTATGGGGGGTTTTGATGTGCCATCATTTTCTTCTATTTTATAAACCTTTTTTGCACCATTTTAATTATTGATTGGTCTTAATTGTCAATTAATTAGGCAGTTTTATTATTTGGGCTCATTTAGCTAATTTGATGTTTTTAATCTAATTTCAGGAATTAATGAAACATTGGGCTTAATCCGGATTTTGGTTGTGGACTTGAAGAGGGCAAATAAAGCAGCGCTTACCTTAGTTAATTTCTAATTAGGAAATTCGCAATTTTTATTTATGTTTGTTCAGTGTTTATTTCGTTTTGGGCCAGAGTATTGTAATAGGGCCCAGTGACTTTGAGTGACTCTTTTTAAATAGCTGCCTTGGGATTCGTGCAGGGCATTCTATTTCTGCTATGCTATTTTCATTATTCAGAGCTTTGGTTTTAGGTTTTTCACGTTTTTCTGTGCCCTTGTTACAGTTTTCGTTCTTAATGCAAATTTCCGTTTTCTGCTTCTAATTACGAGTTCATTCTTGCTTCTTCTTCTACTTTCATTTACGTTTCTGTTCATTTACGTTTCTGCTTCATGTTTCATTTGCGTTTTCTGTTTGAATCCATGGAAGGCTAGATTTTCTGGTGTTGTTTCCTTTTGAGGACAAAGCCCAACTCTCTTTGAGGTTTCGTTTGTAATGTGGTTTCCTGGCAGTTTTCCCTTCACCAGTTATCCCAATTTCGGTGAATATTAATCAGTGCACGCTTCGTGTTCGATTAATTGCCTCTGAGCCTAACTTGCGTTCATGCTTAATGGACGAAGGGCTAACTGGTGTATGTGGTGCCTAATCACGTATTGAAAACCCTAAGTTGATTTTCGCTTAGTAAATTGAAATAGGGTTGGATTAAGTGGTTGACTGTTAGGGACGAATTCTCCATAACCCAGGATAAGAGAGTGGCTTCTGAATCAGAGGAAACAACCCGTTTTTAATATTAGTAGTTTCGTATTTCATTTTATTTGTTCTGCTCTTTAATTACCAAACAACCAACCCCCCCCCCCCCCATCGTTACTGTTACTGCAAGTATATTATGAACATTTGGCTTGTCACTGCTCGTTGGGAAACGACCTAGGATCACTTCCTAGTTACTGCATTTTCATGTTTATTTGATTCGGGTACGGCCTCGATCAATGGCACCATATAAATCTGGATATCCATACTCATTGCATGTAATTGAAAGAGAAATGCTTACTTGCATACAAGCAAACATCACATACCTTATGGAATGTGTGGCTAACTCTAGGTTACTAAGGTTGTGAATGATACTACAATGTACTTGAGAATAAATGTCTTGTACTTGATGCATATGATGCTTATACTTGAAATCTTGTGATTTATATGTTATAGTATATTTTATTGATTCTGAATATAAACAAACTCTTTGATCTTAGGCCTTGGTTTGTGTGATATATGTAAAACATTAGGATTAATTTGTAGATTGTTTGTGTTGTATCTCTCTTGCCAGTTTCTATATGTTACCATAGCCTCACTCCTCCTTTCTTTTGTATTTTTTGGTTTTATTACTTATGGACAATTGGAGGAGTAGACAAAGCAAAGGAGCCACAATCTAGTGCAGCAAGAGAGTGCTAGAGGCAACTTTAGTAGAAGGGAACCCTTTGGCCATGTTCAATACATACATACATACATACATACATACATACATACATGCTACTTTACGAGGACTAGCCTTATCGAAAGTTATGGCTTTAAGTTGTTTATATGTAAATGGTATAAATCTCCATGGTCTTGTAGTCATGAGACTTTTGAACAACCAACCCTATATTTTGAAGTGGTACAACTTTGAAGTTTGAAACCATATGTTTATCAACACACTAGACATCTCTTTTGGTAAGCCTTTAGTTTTAATCAAAGATCTTTAATTATATTTGTACAGCAGGTACCTGAGAATCATAAAATCTGACATGGTGTGGGTATTTTATGTTAGATTGTTAAACTATTTAATTATCAGATTTTAGAAACTCACACACAGTGTATATTAGTTATCTGGAACTTCTCAATATCTTACCCACTTCATATTTCACGATGCAAATGTTTTATCCTAAGTTTTCTAAATGTGTTTTACTATTTGAATCTCAAAACTCATTTACAGGAACTATGTTCCAAGTGTAAGAGATTGCCATTATTTTTTTCAAACACACACAAAAAAATCCACTATTTAATTAATATTTTTATTTAGGTTGTTCAAATCATAATTCTATTTTTTTTAAAAAGGGTTATAGTTCCAACAGGGTGGGTCTTTACGTATTCACAATTCCATGATAAAAAAATTCTACTAAAAAAGAACATGCTTGGCTATTTTATAGGTTGGGAGTCAAAATTGTTTTACTATTATAATGAAACAATTAATAATGAATTGCATATTTTTTTAATACACTATTATAATGTACTTCGGCTACTACATATTATTCAAGGAATTTTTTTTAATGTAGGCTAAAATATGTTTTTCGCCCCTGTAAAATATCCAAAGTTTGTTTTTATTCACTACAAAAAAATTTATCCATTTTTCCTCCTCACAAAATTAAAATGTGTGACTTTTTGACTCGGAGTTAGATTCCATTAATAACTAATCCTATGTGGTGGTTCATGCACCTCATGTCAACACTTAGTCCAAATCACGACCACCAACAACCTCACTCTCCTCTTGTTTCTCTCCCTCACTAATAACCACCATAAACCCCAACCACCAACAAAGCCACCTTAAAGAGCACCACCATAGTAGAGGGAGCAATGAACTCATTGTTGGACAAGTGACCTCAATAACTTAAGAGGGGGTGAATTAAGTCTTACAAATTTCCCACTAACTAATTTTAACCCCCTTTTAAATGATATATGATAGGCTCATAATGTAGAAGAAGAAGAAGAAGTAATCAATTTAATAATTTTCTTTTAAATGCGCCAGACAAAGTAAAGTGCAATAACTGAAATAAGGGAAGAGAAAAATGCAAACTCAATTTACACTGATTCGGCCCTTTCCCGTGCCTGAGTCTAGTCCTTAAGCAACCCACTTGAGATTTTCCAATATCTCTATAAATCCTTTACAAACTTTGAACACACCATGGGATTTCTCACCCTTCTGTTCAATATTCTCACAATCCAAGAGACAATCAGTCTCTTGATTACAACTGAGTTTATGAGATGAACAGAAAGATTTCTCTCCTTTAGAGTAGATGATACAAATAGAAGATCCTAGAAGAATTCTCAATAGATTTACAAGTGTTTGGCCAATAGTTGTTTAGAGAGCATTTGACAATTAAGTTCTCTTAGAACAACTCTCTCTTTTTCTTTTCAAAGTTAGACACACATATATATAGGCCCATTGTACCTTTTCAAAATGGTTTGAAGAGATGTGTCTTTTCAAAAAGTTTTTCTGAAGTTTTCTCACTAGTAATCGATTACAGGATTCTGGTAATTGATTACACAATTATATTTCTGAAGGGTCATGACTTTTCAAAGTGTTTTCTGAAGTGTCATTACTGGTAATCGATTACAAACATTTGGTAATCGATTACAAGATTTAAAATTCAAATTCCAAAACCCTTTTGAAAAGCCCATTTGCAATCTTGTCTCTGGTAATCGATTACAATGTCTGGTAATCGATTACCAGTGCCTTGAGTTGTTGAAAATAATTTGTTTGAGGCCAAAACTGATCGACCAGTGAGATCTTTTAACAAATAAACTAAGGTCTTATCTTTTTCTTGATCTTATTTGCTTGACCTTGAATTAATCTTGAAGCAATCTCTATTTGCTTAACCTTGAATGTTTCTTGAAGCAATCTTGTTTTGATTATACTTTGACATCATCAAAAACTTGTATTCATACATTTACACTCGTGACCCAAATTTGAAACAAACAAATCTGTCAAGTTTGCTTCAGAAGAGAGACTATTAATTCAAAAGACATTTATGTCTTAAAGATGAATAAGAACTCCTAATTATTTTAATTAGATGCAAATAAATACAAAATGATAAAAGTTGTGTCTGATGTGCTAACAGATCATGATCTATGTTTTTTAAAGCGTTTAAAATTTCAAACAATATCTTGAGCAAACATAATTTGTTATAGCATTTTGTAGAAGCAAAGCTTCATGGTGAATCAAAGGTGATTCAAAGGTGTTTTGATGATAACAATGATGATAACAAAAGATGATGACAAAGGTGATGACAAAAAGCTCAAAGATCAATCAAAGAACAACTCAAGTGAATCAAGAACAATTCAAGATTTCAAGATAATAATCAAGAAGAATTCAAGACTCAAGAAGAAAGTTTAGAGTCAAGAATCAAGATTCAAGGTTCAAGATCTCAATAATCAAGATCAAGATTCAAGAATCAAGAGAAGGCTTAATCAAGATAAGTATGAAAAGTTTTTCTCAAAAATTGAGTAGCACATGATTTTTCTCAAAACATGTTTACCAAAGAGTTTTTACTCTCTGGTAATCGATTACCAGATTGTTGTAATCGATTACCAGTAGCAAAATTGTTTTGAAAAAGTTTTCAAATTGAATTTACAACGTTCCAATTAATTTCAAAAAGCTGTAATCGATTACAATGTTTTGGTAATCGATTATCAGTGCCTTTGAACGTTGAAATTCAAATTCAAATGTGAAGAGTCACATCCTTTCACATCAAAGCCTTGTGTAATCGATTACACTGATTTGGTAATCGATTACCAGTGACTGTTTCTGAAAAAATCAAAAGATGTAACTCTTCAAAAAAGGTTTTGACTTTTTCAAATTGGTTTTAAGTTTTTCTAAAGGTTATAACTCTTCTAAATGGTCTTCTTGACCAGACATGAAGAGTCTATAAAAGCAAGGCTTTGTTTTGCAATTTAATTAATTCTTTCAATCTTGAACATTTTTCAATCAATCTTTTACAATCCCTGAATCTCTTTGAACTTCTTCTTCTTCTTTGTGCCAAAAGCTTTCTAAAGTTTTCTGGTTTCTCCAAACCTTGAAAACTTGTGTTATTCATCTTTTTCATTCCCTTCTCCCTTTGCCAAAAAGAATTCGCCAAGGACTAACCGCCTGAATTCTTTTTGTGTCTCTCTTCTCCCTTTTCCAAAAGAACAAAGGACTAACCGCCTGAATTCTTTTGTGTCTCCCTTTTCCCTTGTCAAAGAATTCAAAACGACACAGTCTGAGAATTCTTTTGATTCTTCCCATTCCCTAATACAAAAGTGTTCAAAGGACTAACCGCCTGAGAATTCTTTTGTATACCCATTCACAAAGTATCAAAGGTTTAGCAGCCTGAGATCTTTGTCTTAACACATTGGAGGGTACATCCTTTGTGATACAAGTAGAGGGTACATCTACTTGGGTTTGACTGAGAACAAGAGAGGGTACATCTCTTGTGGATCAGTTCTAGTGGAGGGTACATCCACTAGGTTCAAAGAAAACAAGGGAGGGTACATCCCTTGTGGATCTTTGCTTGTAAAAGGATTTTTACAAGGTTGAAAGAAATCTCAAGGACCGTAGGTCGCTTGGGGACTGCATGTAGGCACGGGTTGTTGCCGAACCAGTATAAAAACTCTTGTGTGTGTGTTTGTTTCCTTCTTCCCTACTCTTTTACTTTCCGTTGTGCATTTAATTTCCGCTTTTACTTTCTGTTAAGTTTCTCTTCTACTCCTCATTCTCTTAACAATTTAGTAAAAGCCTTAGAGGAATAATTTTTTAATTAGTAAAGTTTTAGGAATAATTAATTCAACCCCCTTCTTAATTATTCTGAGGCCACTCGATCCAACACATTTAAGATCTTCATTTAATACTTTGTGTCTGAGATTTTATTTTGCATAAACATTCTCCTAGGATTTGTTGAAGTCCTATGAAGAATAAATGAAGTCCAAGATCTGAAAGTGTTGATCTTCATCAAAAGGTGTGCTCTGCTATGCAGACCTACTCTGATGAAAGGAGTGACTTTCTGTAGAAGTGCTTGTCATGCTAACCTATCAACATGGACTCTCTACATGAAGAAGGAACACACATTTAATGCAATCATTAATTGCCTCAATGACCTGAATTCATCAGACGAAGAACTTGAGTGAAGAATTAATCTGTTGTGAGACAACAAAAAACTTGAAGATGAAGGTTATCAATAGGAGAAGCTTTGAAAAACAAGGCACCAAACTTTTACACGCAAAAAAATTCATTCATTCATTTTCATTTAAAGCTTCCTATAAATTTTTGTATAGATAAAAAAGCTCTCAAAAACAATTTGTATATCTTGAGAGAATAGACGAAAAAGTTGAGTGTAATATCCGTCTGTAAGACGATAATCTTTTAGTCATTGAGCAACCTTCAACAACAAATCTTGTTAATTTGTTTAGAGCCAACAATGACTAAGTAGAACAAAGAATACTGGGTTAAAATCAAGCTTGGGGTAGAGCTTGTGTTGTAAGAGTCAGGAGTAGCAGTAAAAAATACTTGTAACTTTTTTAAGTTAGTGGAACTTAGTGGGTTGCCAAGAACTGGATGTAGTCTCGATGGTAGAGATGAACTGGTATAAACCTTGTGTGTTTTTCTCTTTGCTGCTTTCCTTCGTTTTAATTGACAAGGGGTTTTGATTTGTCTTTAGATCTTATATCTATTTTGGTCTGTTGTGAAAATATTTTCATTTTCATCCAATCAAGCTTTTCACATATTTATTATCTATTTTTAGCAAAACCATATCAAATAGTAACTCATGTTTTGGTTTGAGAAAATTTTAAAATTTCTAAAAACACAATTCAACCCCCTCTCTTCTTGTTTTATTTGCCTCTACAAAAGCGAATGAGTGATTTGAGCGAGATCTGGAAGTGATGGTTAGCGGATGAAAAATGGAAGTGACCATTTGAGTAAGATATGGAGAAAGTGTCAAAGTCGTCTAATTCAACTCGCAAAACCTTGACAATGCTAGATTTGCTATTGATTGCCCTTGACAACATTGCATCTGCTACCAGTGGCACTAGACATCGCCAAACACGATGGCGGCTCGAGGCTCCCTAAGGTGAACAATGTTCTTTGTTATTAATTGTGAATTTGTTTTCTGAAATTGTTTATAGTTGATTCGGGGGTTATGGATTTTAGATTTGGGGATTGGGGATTTCGGATTTAGGGATTGGAGGTGGTGGTTGTTTAGTTAAGATGCAATGGTTGACTCTTGTATTTTTTCATTAAACTTGTGGCGCTTTTTAACTGCCACAAATTATATTTTTCTTATTCTTTTCTATAATTTGTTGTGGTTTTTAATTCCCAAAATTGTATTTTAAAAATTAAATTAAAAAGTGCCATGTAGATTTATATTCGTTCAAACTTAGTTCTTAATCAAAAAGTCGCATATTTTAATTTTACAATGATGAAAAATGGATAATTTTTTTTTTGCAGAGACTAAAAATAAACTTTGAATATTCTACAGAAAGAACGAAAACATATTTTAGCCCGTTATTGAATGCACCATAGCGCGTGTATTGCACAAAATTTTATCCTTCATAGCAAGTTCAAAGCTTATGGTTTTTTTTTTTTTTGAAAGGTCAAAGCTTATAGTTAGTTAGTTTATAAAAAATAAAACTTATAGTTTGTTTCATTTAAAGAAAAAACAAACCTAGCCGCTCTTTCATTTACTAAAGTATCTAAATTGCATATTAGTCACTCTATTTTTAATACAGTCCCCTCATGTATTGATGTCATTATCTTTGATGAAATAATATAAATACTTTTGAGTAAAAAAAAGTTAAATCAATTTGTAGGTCTTTGAATTATTTGATAATTTTTAATTAAGTTTTTTAATTGAGTCTCTAAAATTATATTTTTTTTCCAATTAGATTCCTATAGTTAACTATTTTTAATTGTCATTAATGATAATAAATAAATGTTCAAGGATCTAATTAAAAAAATATTTATGAATTTAATTATTATTTTTTAAAATAATTTAGGGGTCTGTTCAGTAATTTTCAAATTCTATCAAGACTTTCACAATATATTTCCCAAGTAAACTACTTCTAATTCTAGTGTAGTCAATTATGCGGATCTGTATTGAATATTTTTAGCTCTTTAGGTGACTATTCTCACATCTATACTCTAGTATTCTCATATATTTGTGGATTCTTAACTCACTATTCTCAATTTCAGCAAGTTCTTCAACAAATAAATTAATTTTTATAAAAATATTTAAACCTAAACTGAATCTAATTTGAAAAGATAAATAATTAAAATCATAATATTATATAGTTATACTTGTTGAATAAAACAACTCCAAATCATATTAGTAACAATTTTGTCATCTTAAAACATGATCTCCTTACACCATCCTAAATTTAATGGTTGGACAGTATTTATTCATGGACAATATGTTGTCCAACTAGTCTCTTAAAATTGGTTTAAATTTAATTTTAATCTCTTTATTTTATTCAATTCATAATTTTGGTATCTTTATTTTAAAATTGAGACATTTAATCTTTTCAATTTAAAAAATTCAAAATTTTATTTCTTACCTTGTAATTAATAAATCATTTCTTAATAATACCTTAAATAAATATCTTAGATTTAGAGTTTAATTGGACCACTAAAAAGAAATATAGTATATACAAAATTAAAAATTTGATAAAAATTAAAAATTTGCTTAAAAAAATAATTAAATGTTTTAATTTTGAGAAGAAAAAACTAAAATCATATTTTTTTTTAAATAAAAGAATAAATGTCTCAACTTTAAAATAAAATGACCAAAATTATCATATAGACTTTTAAATTTGAAAACAAATTAAATTAGTATCATTTTCTTATATTTTTATTTAAACAAAAAACAGATAAACCACCACCACCACTCAGGAAAAGTTATGTCCCTTTTACAACTCACTTCAGTTGTCTCTCTCTCTTTCTCTTTCCTTCCTTCCCTTCTTCTTCCCCAACCTTCCTTGAAATTTCAAACCCTAAACTAAACAAAACTATTAATTCCCCCATCAACCCCTCATCTCATCACTATTATTATATTCAGATAATAATAAAAAGAAAAAAACATCACTCAAACTCACTCATTTTTTTTCTCAACTTCTCTTTCTTTCTTTCTCTGGCTCTTAAAAATGGGCACACCAAACCCAACCCAACCCGACGATGGGCCCTGACCCACTTCGCCGGCAATGGGAAAGCCCGGAGAACACCACCCTCTGCCCTCCTACTCCGCCGCCGAGGATCAGCGGCGGAATGCGGCGCCTCCGCCGGGATGCGCCGTCGGACTCCGATGCCTTGTCGTCATGCTTTTCTCGGTCGCGGTTTTCCTCTCCCCACTCTTCTGGCTACCACCTTTCGCTCACTTCGCAGATCCCAAGGATCTGCATTTAGATTCTAAGTACAAAGGTGGGTTGTTAATCGTTTTTGAACCAAATTTTCTCTCGCGGTTAACTTTCTTTATTTAGTAGTTTTTATTTTTATTTTAAGAAAACTTTTAATAATTGAGAAAAAATGACCGTGGAATTAATTGGTGGATCTGTTTCTAATTTTCTATAGTTGTTTTAGAAAATAACAATGTAAGGGAGAATGTAGAGAGTGGATTGGTTTGTAACTTTTTTAATTTTAGGTTTATTATAAAATTTGTTAACATTTCCGCGTGTCGGTAAAATAGAACGGTCCATGGCGGTTTTTAATTTTGTTATTTTTTAAATTAACCGATAAATTTTTTTGATATTTGTATGTGTTTGTGTGGGGTGGGGGGAAGGAGATTTATTTGTTGGATCGTGTTTTGATGTTTTCTTGGTTAGGACAATTATTATCATTTATCACTTTCCTACATTTGAATGATGTTGTGGACTTGGTATTTTCGAAATATATTTAGAACTAATCGCAATTTAATTTTAATGATACTCAGAGAAATTATATTAATAGTGTACGTGAATACAATAGTTTCCCAATTTTAGGATCTGACACAAATTTAATCATATGCGTTTCGTGAATTGTGGTTGAGCTGGAATATTGCAGTGGGAATTTTCTTCTCGGAAGTTAGACCTTAGAATTTTGAAGCTTTTTTTGCTAGTTGAGGAGAAATTTATTTAAATGGTGACTATGTCCATCAGAACCACTAGTTGCTAGGTGTAATTGTTACTCCATTTATATTGATATGAGCACTGAACATATCTTTCCTCATAAGTATATGTTTGATTTGCTTAAAACTTTACCTATTAGTGGAAGAAAGAATGGAGGTGTTGTAAGTGGATTACTTGAATAACTATAAGAGGAGGTAATAGTGGAAATGAAAATTCAGCAATATGAGGGCTTGTTTGTTTTCTGTTTTAATACAAGAAAACAAACAAACTCATGATAAGAGTAGTTTTTAAAAGTTATTTTTCATAAGTAGTACATCTTCAATTATTAAATTAAAAAATCAGACATTTTAAAGTTATTTGATTTTTTACTTCCAGTTCTGTTATTCATATTCTTCTTTCTATTATTCCATCTTCTTCTCCCATTCTTACTATCTAAATATTAGTTTTTCAAAATTGTTTTATAAGATAATTTTTAAAAACTAAAATAAAATAAACGCTGTTAAACAAAGAAAATAAAATTTTGTTCGCTGATGCAATATTACGGCAGTTAGCATTATACATGCAATTCTAAATATATGTCCTTTAATAACATACCTTTTTGCCGCTTTTGCATGGAATGTCCACAATATCCTCATCTTTTTTTTTTTTTTTAAGGAAACAATATCTAGTTTATTTTCTTGTTGATTTCTAGTTTAATTGTTGGAATATTTAATGGGAATAATTTGCTTAGTTCATAAAGACATTAAATTAACTGTCTTTATGTGTGTTTTTGTCTTCACGTCTACTGGATTTAATGACAAACTAAATATTTAGTGATTAATTCTATATGAATAAAATCATTATTAGTAATCATGGCTTGGTGATAAGTAACTGTACATGTAAGCAATGTTGTTACTAAAAGTGTATATATATATATATATATATATATATATATATATATATATATATATAATATAATTTTGAAAAGTAACTCCTATCAATATGATTTTTTTTTTTGGTGCAGTGCCTGTAATTTGACTCTATTTTGCTTTATTTTATTCTTTTGCAAATTCTTTTCCTAATATAAGAGTAAAGGAACAAGTCAGCCGCTGGAAATGTGTCGGCGCTTGTGCTGTTTGAGTTGAGAAATTAGATATTTTGTTTTTGTTCTGGATATGGTACTGTAATGGCTCAGACCATGGAGTTTAAAATTTGATTGAGGTTTAAAGCTATGGATATAAAATTCTTTTAGTTTAAGCTACATGGAATTATTAGCACTCAACTGGAAAGGTCTCCTCTTGTTTTGTTTTGAGCTTTCTTTTTTATGGCTGCTTATAATTTTTATGTCAGTTTCCTACTTTACTTTTGTTTCAAGAGCTATTTATTATGTTGTCAAGTCCTACTTTACTTTTAAATGTCTGTTGAACAACTTTACCTAATGTCAATTGATTTAAGATGAAATCTAACACATTAGATCCTGGCTTTACCTAATGTCAATTGATTTAAGATGAAATCTAACACATTAGATCCTGGCTTCTGCACATGTTACCTGTCTTTGATAATTGATAATTAATGCATCTGGAAATTAGAATAAAGTTTTATAAATAGGGACAGAAGGGCTAATTGAAAATAGTATTAAAAAATATCCTTTGATCACATTAGTATAGTTACTGCTTATTGTAAGTTAAGATAAATTCAAGATTGAGCAGCCATACATGATATTCAGTTTTTATTTTGTTAGCAAAATCCAATTATAATAATGTTCACCTTTAAAATTGACAAGTTATTTCTTCCAGTTTGGTATTGGTCTTATGGTGCATTACTTTCACAGGTCTTTCGACATGCGGCTGAGTGTGGTTCTCAGTCTGATAGTAGTACAATCTTAATTTTTTAGATATAACACACAATTTCTGAAAATGCATTTTGACTGAGAGCTGTGTTGCCTATTCAAAATTTGTATGTGATGCAACATTTTATGATGAACTATTGAATGTTATCTTCGATTTTGTGATATATGAAAATGACCTTTTAATTATTATATATTTGTAAGCTTCTAACTCATGTTACCTTATATTATATTATATGATTTATATGAAATTAGAGGCTATGTAATTACTGACATAAGCATGATTATCTAATCTTTTTACTTAATGACGTTGTTTTACTTTTCCAGATCATGATATTGTTGCAAGCTTTTATGTGCAGAAGCCAGTTTCATTGCTAGAAGACAACATCTTGCTACTTTCTAAGGACATTTTTGAAGAGATAGGGGTTCCCTCTACCAAAGTACCTCCCTCACTAGTTTCCTTTTATGAAATTTTTTAATATTTGATATTGTTATCATTCTTATATTTAAAATCAGGTGGTCATCTTGTCCCTAGATCCCTTACCACGGTCAAACACGACAAAAGTGGTGTTTGCAGTTGATCCTGATGGTAAATATTCAGAAATGTCTGCAGCTGCCATTAGTTTGATAAGAGCATCATTTAAATACCTGGTTATACGCCAATCATATCTCCAGCTCACTACATCCTTGTTTGGTGTTCCCTCTGTTTTTGAGGTGCTGAAATTTAAAGGAGGGATCACTATCATTCCACAACAGAGTGTGTTCCCTCTGCAAACGGTGCAAACGTTATTCAACTTTACTTTGAATTTTTCCATTTATGAAATACAATCAATTTTTGATGAGCTGACAAGTCAGCTGAAGTCTGGACTACATTTGGCACCTTATGAGGTTTGTCACTATCATCTCTCTTCTTACTGTTTTTGTTGTATGGCTTTTGATTGTAATTATTTTATGTGCCTTCTATTCTAATGTTCAACTTCAGTTCTGATGTTATGTCAAATCTGTGAATACCGCTATGTTCTTGTGTAATTACTCTATGTGGATTCTGTTGTGGGATCTGTGTCAGTTTGATATTAGACTCTAAGCAGAAAAAATAATAAATAGCATGAAAAATAAGCAAGCTTTCTTGCGTGTACTATAATCTTTTTATTTCATGATGATGAGAAGAGTATACTATCCCTGCCTAATATACATTACTTGCTCTTAATACTTGGAAGATTTCCAATGATATACTGGTCTCACCAAGCTGATTTTCTTGTTGGTATGCAGAACTTGTATGTCATCTTATCAAATTCTGAAGGTTCTACAGTTACTGCTCCTACTGTTGTTCAATCATCTGTCCTACTTGCAGTTGGGATTCCACCATCAAAGGAGAGGCTAAAGCAACTGGCACAAACCATAATGGGACATCATTCATGGAACCTTGGGTTGAATAACACTCAATTTGGTAGGGTTAAGCAGGTTCGACTTTCATCTATCTGGCAACACTCCCTTCATGGCAATGGTGGTAATGGCTCACCTTCCCCTGCCCCTCAGCCTCATCCCCATCCTCACCACCATCACCACCACCACCACCACCATCACCATCACCATCACCACCATAGTCACCACCACCATGCCCACGTATTTCCTGAAACTTCACCTGCACCTGCACCTACACCTACACCTACAACTGGGGAAGATTCTACTTCACACAATTTTGGTGCCCCTGCTGCCCCTGCGAGAAGTTTGCCTGCTCCATGGAGAAGTTCTTATGCTCAACCTCCTAATTGTCGATTTGAGCATAGAAAGAGATCTCCCCGGAATACTCAAAAACATGCTCATCTAACACCTGCAGTTTCCCCTACTAATGTTCCACATTATCCTGTTGCCTCACCAGGAGTTGGACCCCCAGCACATCATGGCTTTCATTCTTTGGTTCCTGCTTTGAGTCCTTTACCAAATGTAGCATTTGCACATGCTGAGCCCCCTCCTAAGAATGATTCATCAGCTGAACGTCCTAAATCACATTTTCAATGGCCATCACCGTCTTTTTGTGAGTATTTTTAATGATAATTATTTGCATTAGCTAACATATTAACTCTAAGAGGCAACAAATGTTACAATTTTTGTTTTTTTTGCATTCCCATGTTTTAATATATCATTTATCAACAATCCTGGAGTTAGAAATGGTAAGCTTGATGAAGTTGAGCTTTCAACTTTCAAGGCATGTAGGAAAAGGAGGAATCTTCTCATTGTGTATGGGCTCAAACTAACACCTCCGCATATGTTCTGAAAAGGTTCTTTCACTGTTTTGCATTTAAGCACACTTTCATGCTAGGGACATACAGTGTATAGACTATAGAATCTACTACTTTGCTTTTGTTTTTATTTGCCCTCTTTTTTTTCTCCGATCAAAATGTTCTTCATCTTGAAGACCGGCAGACTTGAAATGGAGGTTTCTAGTTCTTCAGTATTAAATTAGGATTCCAACATCATATTGTTTGATACATTCTTAACTATTGAGTGAATTTTATAAGGGTCCTACTAAAGAGCGCAGATTTAGGTTTTTTTACATGAAATTCATCTGATAAAGAGTGAGTTGGAACTACTAAAAAAAGAGTTTGAAAAAGTATGTTACTAACCTCTATCTCACTTGCTCTTCCTTATGTTTGATTATTCCCTTCGTGATTGCCTGAGCTTGAGACTTGAGGGTTTCACTGTATCTGGGTATTAACTATACTTGCAATGAGATTGTTTAAGTTTTTTTTTTTTTCTGAAGGGGCATCTCATTATACATTTCCATGGTTAAGAAAATGGTACTAGAATAGCCGGTTCAATTAAAAAAAATCGGTGAACTGGTCTGGTGTTTAGTTCATTTAAAGTCAGAACTGGCTGATTTTATGACCGGCAGGAACCGTTTGAAATCCTATGAAAACCAGTAGACAACCATAGAGAACTAATTGTTTTCTTATCTTTTTTATTTTTTGCATTCTCTTAATTTTTATTATTCAATAAAAAAATACTGATTTAACCTAATAAAGGCTGAATCTTAGTTACAAAGGTCCGTACACAAGGCTTTATTTTTTTATTGCTGACTTTAGGTTACACGATATCTAATATGGCCTTTTCACACATTTAAATTTTATTTGATTGTATTTTTTATTATTTTGTGTTAGTTTATATTATATAATGTTATAAATACATAATTAATAATTTTCCATTCAACTGTGAACTATGGTTTGATTAGTCGAATCATTGAACCATAAATATTGTATATGACCATGATAAAATATTGATTCCTTTTTACTGACATTTTGATTTTGCAGCTTCTGCAGGTTGTGTTGGGACTGTCAAATGGACATCTTTAGTGTTTTTAGTAGTCGTATTACTTGTATAAACAATTTCTGAAGGTGAGCTACGCAAAGGCTAGCTTCACATCTGAGTGGATACAAGTTGTCATTAAGAGTGTAAATAGTTGATTAAAAAGATCCAAGATCAAATATAATGATCAATCAATATACTTATAAATTATTAATCAATTTATTTAGTCCCCTGAAATTATAATGACCAATCAATTTTAGTCCCTTGAAATTAAAAAAAAAAAACTGGTTTATGAAATTATAAATTAGCAATCAATTTAATCCTTCCATTATTAGTTGATATCATCCAACACAAATTAAAAAAAAAAGAGAGAGAGAGAGATGAATTCTATGGTGGGAAAGTAAAGTTTTTCCCAGACCATGGAAGAGTAAATTTTAACTATTAGATTTTTTTTAAGTTTTCATCTAATGGTCCATGTTTTTCCTTTTCTGCCAATCTTTCCTAATTTGCCCCTTTTCTTCTACCTTTCTCTCCTTCCCCTCTCCTTCTATCAGCCACCATCGTGCACCACCACTGTCTCTTTCTTGTACCTTCCTGCAACAACCAAACTCGTTCTCACGAACCCCACCCTCAACGAACTCGTTCTCACCGTCAACAAAACTCAGTCAATGGGGTTCCAGACGGTGCAGAAAGCGATCTCCCCCTCAGGCCAGCTCGTGGTGCGGAAAATCGCCAAACTTGATATTCTTTTTTGTTCATGTTGGTGGACTGATTTCATAAAACTGATTGAGGGTTTATCCCCCTTTTATGGATGAACCAGACGCATCCTTCCCTGCTTTGTTTCGTTGTTGGAACGAGGAGATCGAACATGATCTCTTTCGCGGATCAGAAATCCGTTTTCTTGCGGCTGAGGTGGTGAGGGACGAGGCGCGACAATCCTCAATCACAGAAATAAACCAACAGTCAACCCAAACAAAGCAAACCAACACCAAAACAGTGTCTGAGTTCTCATCGTTAAACTCTTAGTTTCATTTTTTTCGGTTTCTGGGAACGATTGATCGGTTTCAACTATCGAGGGTGATGCCGCAACGCTTGCAAGGGTTAGGAAAAGGTTTCTTCTGCTTTTGGGTTGTCTTTCTTTTCGTGAAAAATTGTGTCTTCTGGTTCGAGAAAAAGGGAAAGGGGTTAACTTTGTGAGTTTTGTTTATTGGGGAGGAAAGTGACTGGTGGCGGAGGCAGAGATGGAGTGAGGAAGGTGCGGTGCGGCAGTAGGGGGTGCAAATGCGAGATTCAAACGCTGATTGAAACTACGAATGTGATATCTGTGGTGGGAACAACAGAATCTACAAACCCTAATTGCTCTGGTGTTGTGTGTTGGTGAGTGGAAACAATGGTAGTAATGGTGGTCTACGGCAAAGAAGAATAGGGAGAAAAGAGACAGATGAAGGGGAAAGAAAAGATAATTTGGGAAAGTTATAATGTTTCTTATTGTTTACTGTTTGGTGGTTCACATACCACATTAACTTTGGTAGGAATTCCTTGGTAAAGAGATGTGAAAACGGGCCAGCCCGGTCCACGTGGGTTAGTATGCAACGGGTTAAGTTAAAAGTGGGTTGGTCCAGTTCGGTCCATTTTTGTGTGAGTTAACAAAATATCAGTTTGGTCTGGCTCACCAAGAGTTGGTGGGTTATGCGGGCTAGCCTACTTTTCTGTCTTTTTTTTGTAAAAAAAAAATTATTTCAAACAATTTAAAATAAAATCTAATATAAAAATTAAACTAAATTAAATCCAAACATTCAATATTAAAGTGATAGAAGTCTTCAAAATAAACATTCAACATTAAGATAATTGAAATTTAAATGTCATAAAAAATAAATTTCTAAACTATTGAAATTAAACATTAGAGTCATGCACTATGAAATCCAGAACAATATCACTAACAAGTCAAATAAATAAAACAGCACACCGATAACAAACTAAAAATTATGGAAAAAGAAATGTAAATTACCAATATCTTCAAAACCATTTATCTAATTTTGGGTTAATATTAGTGCTTGAACATTGGAAGGAAGAAACTAGCACAATACTTGTTTAGCACACGAGCACCAATGCTAAATGTCGATTTACTAGCAACAGTTGTTATAGGAAGACTTAACACCTCACATGCCAATCTACAAAGATTTGGATAACGTTCTTGGCAGTCCTTCCAATAACTCAAAATATCCAACTTAGAAAAAATTTTTGGCTCAAGCGGTGTCTCAGCCAAATAGAGATCTAATTCAGACTTGTCATTTACATTAACATTTTGGCTCACATAATTGATAATATTCCTATGACAATATAAGAGAAAAATTAAATTAAATAAATTGAATCATAAAACAATTAAATAATCAAACAAAAGAAAAGACTAACATTATATGGATTATTCATCTCTTGATTTTCTTCTATACTGAAATCTTCTTCGAACAGTAGGTTGTTGAGAACTTGATGTAGTAGATGAACTTGACTTTACACTCATATATTTAATTTCTTAACTATTATAAATTTATAATAATAATAAAATAAAATAATATATTATTTAAATTTGATGGGTTGACGAACTGACCCACCAATCCACGGGTTAAGCCCACCTAACCCACAGGCTAAGTAGGTCTGGCTAGTATCGATATTTTTAAAAAAATTGAGCCCGGCCCACCTCTAGCTCGCAGTGGGTCGGATTGGCCCACGGGCCGGAACCCATTTTGACGGCTCTAGATATATAATTCATTTCCACACTTTGATAATATGCTTCCAGGTGTATCTTTGATAATATACTTTCAGATTTAATGATTATTCTCACAATATGAGATTTCTTAATATGTTTTGTTCTCATTCCTATGTATTTTAGAAAAATTTTGAGAAAATCACTAATCTTATAACTAGTTCAACACAAATATGTTTAATGATTAAACTTTACCAAAAAGTCAACGCATAAAAATAAAATAAAAGAAGAATAAAAATATCTTAACCATCGTATCAAACCTAAAAATATCTAACGGTAAAAAATTAACTTTCCAATGGTGGAGAAAAAAAACTTTACTTTCCCACGGTAAAGGTTGTCTAAAAACAATTTTAATTAGAATGTTACATGTTAAGTGGTTGAGTGATATTCAACTAGGCACACGTTTGAAGTTGTGTGATAAAGGATGAAAATGATTGAAATATTTGAAAAATTATAATGGATTTATCTTTTTCTATTAATTTTTGTTCTTTCTTTAGTTTTGCATTAGTATTCTGATTTATCCACTAATAAAATGTGGAAATTAGTCTTTTATCTGCCCATTAAAGAAATTTTATTAACCACTAAAATTAAGTTGTTTGAACAATAAATAATTAAATGAAGTAACTCGACCTTTCTAATATTATTCAAAAGTTTGAGACCCTCCATTTAATTAGGCATGCAAGCTTCACACAACTTGATCTTTGGAGATATTACATTGACATTTTCTCACTTGATAGATTAGAAGAATAATGCAAAACTAATGGGCGGAGTAAGAAAAAATAGGTAGGATCGAAAATGAAAAATTGATTATTATTCCACTAATCTATTAGTCATTTTTATTTTTCATTCGATAAAATTTAACTTTTATATTGGTTAGATATAAGACAAAAATAAAATATATAAGTGAGAGACATCTTTTATTTCATAAAGTAGCTTTTAGATTAAATTAGATTCAAATTTATCAATTTATCATTTTTAAAGACATTCTATAAAAATCAAATTGATTTTAAATTTATAATTTTACATATCACTTTACTATTTTATTAATTTTAAAGACTAATTTGATTGACTATTATATTTGAGAAATTAAATTACTGATATATTTTGTAAAAGTATATTGAATAAACAAAAGTTCACGAATCTAATTGAAAAAATTGTTTAGAAACTTAATTTTTTTGAAATAGTTTAAGGATCTGCTAAGTAATTCTTAAATTCTATTCAAAATTTTACTATATTCTCAACTCTATCTAAACTACTTCTAAATATGGTATTGTCATTTATTTAGATTTGTAACCAGTATTTTCAACTCTTATAGGTTACTATTCTCACATCTCTATTCTAGTATTCTCACATTTGTGGATTCTTAACTTAGTATTTTTAACTACAAACTCTTCAACAAATAAATTAAAGTTTTTAAAAGATTAAAAACATAACTGAATCTAATTTGAAAAGATAAATAATAGTTATTGAATTAAACAACTTCATCACAAATTAATCTTGAAATAAATTCATCTTTCAACCTTACTCCATCATAAAAACTAAATTAAAAAACCAAATTAGTAACAATTTCTGTCAACTTAAAACATGATCACTCCTTACATTACAGCACCCTAAATTTAATGAAGTTGTTTAATTCAAAAACTATATAAGTTGGTGTGAAACTTTGAAAACAAATCATCATTTTCTTTTAATTTTTTTTTAAAAAAGATAAACCAACACCACCACAGTCCACACCAGTCTGGAAAAGTCCTGTCACTTTTACAACTCAAGTTCTCTCTCTTTCCTTCCTTCCTTCCCATCTTCTTCCCCAAACTTCCTTGAAACTTCAAACCCTAAACTAAATAAAACTTTTAATTCCCCCATCAACCCCTCATCTAATTACTATTATTTTATTCAAATAATAATTATTAAAAAAAGCATTACTCAAACTCACTCATTTTTTTCTGAAATTTTCTTTCTTTCTTTCTCTGGTTCTTAAAAATGGGCACACCAAACCCAACCCAACCCGACAATGGGCCCTGATTCATTCCGCCGGCAATGGGAAAGCCCGGAGAACACCACCTTCTGCCTTCCGGTGTCGCCGCCGAGGATCCGCGGCGGAATGCGGCGTCTCCGCCGGGATGCGCCGTCGGATTCCGATGCCTCGTCGTCTTGCTTTTCTCGGTCGCGGTTTTCCTCTCCGCACTCTTCTGGCTACCACCGTTCGCTCACTTCGCAGATCCCAAGGATCTGCATATAAATTCTAAGTACAAAGGTGGGTTGTTAATCGTTTTTGGAACTGAATTTTCGATGATGTAACTTCCACTAATTCGCAGTTAACTTTCTTTATTTTTATTTTAGGAAAAGTTTTAATTGAGAAAATAAAATGACCGTGGAATTAATTGGTGGATCTGTTTCTCATTTTCTATAATTGTTTTAGAAAATAACAATGTGAGGGAAGATGTAGAGAAAGGATTGGTTTATAACTTATATAGGTATTTAATTTTTATTTTTTAATATTAGGTTTGTTATAAAACTTGTTAATATTTCCGCGTGTCGGCAAAATAGAACGGTCCATTGCGGTTTCTAATTTTCGTATTTTTTTTAATTGACCGATAGAAAAGATTGGTATTTGTGGGGGAAAAGTGACTTGTTTGTTGGATCGTGTTTTGGTGTTTTATTGTTATTATTTATCACTTTCCTGCATTTGATGTTGTGGACATAAGAAAATGCATCTGATATTTTCGAAATATGTTTAGAACTAATTGCAATTTTAATTATAATGATACACAGAAATTAAATTAATGGTGCACCTGAATACAAATAGTTTCCCAGTTTTAGGATCTGACAAAATCATATGCGTTGTCGTGAATTGTGATTTTCTTCTGAGAAGTTAGATCTTAGAATTTTGAAGCTTTTTTTGCTTGTTGAGAAGAAATTTCTTTAAAAGGTGTCTATGATGTCCACCATAGCCACTAGTTGCTAGGTGTAATTGTTACTCCATTGATATTGATATGAGCACTGAACATATCTTTCCTCGTAAGGATATGTTTGATTTGCATAAAACTTTACCTATCAGTGAAAGAATGAATGGAGGTGTTGAGAGTGATAACTTGAAGAACTATCAGAGGAGCTAATAGTGGAAATGAAAATTCAACAATGAGGGCTTGTTTGTTTTCAGTTTTAAAAACAAGAAAAGAAACAAACTCATTTGATTACAGTAGTTTTTAAAAGTTATTTTCAAAAGTAGTACATCTTGAATTTTTTAAATAAAAAAATCAGAACATCTTTAAGCTTTTTTTGTTTTTTTGTTTTTTAGTTCTGTTGTTTATACTCTTCCTTCTAGTATTCCATTTTCCTCCCCTATTCTTACTATCTAAAAATTAGATTTTGAAAATTGTTTTATTAAATAAAGTTTAAAAAACTAAAATAAAAAACACAATTAAACACACCCTAGGTGGTTAAATACTTGAGCAGAGAAAAAGTAACGGTGGAGGCAAGGGACATAGAAAATAAAATTAACAAGAGGAAAATGGCAATTTTGTTGGCTCATGCAATTTGGGGGCAGTAAGCACTGGCATATACGTAATTCTAAATATATTTCCTTTGATAACATACCTTTTTGCCTCATGCTTTTGCATGGAATGTCTACGATATCCGACACAATATGGTCATCTATGCTGCATCAAATTTATTTTCTTGTTGATATCTAGTTTAATTGTTGGAATGTTTAATGGGAATAATTTGCTTAGTTCATAAAGACATTAAATTAACTGTCTTTATGTGTGTTTTTGTTTTCACGTGTACTGGATTTAATAACAAAATAAATATTGAATGATTAATTCTATCTGAATAAAATCATTATTATTAGTAATAATGGCTCGATGATAAGTAACTGTACATGTCAGTAATGTTGTTACTTAAGATATATATAATTTTGATTGAGGTTTAAAGCTGTGGATATAAAATTGTTATAGTTTAAGCAATATGGCATTATTAGCACTCAACTGAAAAGGTCTCCTCTTGTTTTGTTTTAAGCTTTCTTTTTATGGCTACTTACAGTTTTTATGTCAGTTTCCTACTTTTGTTCCAAGAGCTATTTATTATATTATGTTGGAAAGTCCCACATCTCTTGCCCTCAGTTCTACCTAATGTCAATTGATTTAAGATGAAACCTTTTACTTAGTTCCTGGCTTCCTGCACATGTCACCTGTTTTTTTTATGATTGATAATTTAGAATAATATTGAAAAATATCCTTTGATCACATTAATATAGTTGCCACATACTGTAAGTTAAGATATATTCAGGATAGCCACATATTCAGTTTTTATCTTGCTAACAAAATCCAATTATAATAGTGTTCACCTTTAAAACTGAGAAGTTATCTCTTCCAGTTTGGTATTGATCCTATGGTGCATTATTTTTCCTGTGTCTTTTGTCATGCTGCTGAATGTGCTACTAAGTCTGATACAATCTTAACTTTTTTAGAGATAACATCCAATTGCTGAAAATGCATTTTGACTGAGAGGCAAGTGTTGCCTATTCAAAATGTGTATATTAATATGATGCAACATTTGATGATGAACCATTGAATGTTATCTTCAATTTTGTGATATATGAAATGACCTTGTAAGCGTATGTTTGTAAGCTTCTAACTCTCATATGTTACCATATATTGTTATATATTATACTAAATGCTTTATATGATATTGGAGGCAATGAAATTACTGATATAATCATGATTATCTAAACTTTTTACTGACATTGTTTTACTTTTCCAGATCATGATATTGTTGCAAGCTTTTATGTGCAGAAGCCAGTTTCTTTGCTGGAAGAAAACATCTTGCAGCTTTCTAATGACATTTTTGAAGAGATAGGGGTTCTCTCTACCAAAGTACCTCCCTCACTAGTTTTCTATTATGAACTTTTTTATTTTTTGAAGGATATTATGAACTTTATTAATATTTGATATTGATATCATTCTTATATTTCAAAACCAGGTGGTCATCTTATCTCTGGATCCCTTACCACAGTCAAACACGACAAAAGTGGTGTTTGCAGTTGATCCTGATAGTAAATATTCAGAAATGTCTGCAGCTGCCATTAGTTTGATTAGAGCATCATTCAAATACCTGGTTATACGCCAATCATATCTCCAGCTCTCTACATCCTTGTTTGGTGTTCCCTCTGTTTTTGAGGTGCTGAAATTTAAAGGAGGGATCACTATCATTCCACAACAGAGTGTGTTCCCTCTGCAAATGGTGCAGACATTATTCAACTTTACTTTGAATTTCTCCATTTATGAAATACAATCAAATTTTGATGAGCTGACAAGTCAGCTAAAGTCTGGACTACATTTGGCACCTTATGAGGTTTGTCATTATTATTTATCTTCTCACTGTTTTTGTTGTATGGCTTTTTATTGTAATTATTTTATGCCCCTTCTATTTGACTCCCTCCGTCTCATAATGATTGATGTTTAAGGTTTTTTCACATAGACCAAGAAAGCAAGTATTCCAAGAGAATTAACATTTATTAGGGAATAATTTTACTAAAATATCCTTGTTCTCTCGCTTAATTTCAATATATTGAGAAAAACCTAAGTGCCACATTGAATAAAGATAAGGCGAAGATAGAATATAAAAGTGGGGGACAACTCTCACCCCATGAGCTAGCTTTTGGGGTTGAGTTAGGCCCAAATCCACATTCTAAGGTGATATCAAAACCTATCCTAGATTCATTAAACATGCCACCCATCATAATATTCATGCACCAAGCCCAACAGTGCTGGACATGAGGGGCTGTATTGGGCAGAACCTAAGTTTCACATTGGCTTGAGATAAGGCAAATAGAATATAAAAGTGGGAGGCAACCCCCCATGAGCTAGCTTTTGGGGTTGAGTTAGCTCAATCCCACATTCTAAGACAATATATATGTATTAATGTATTATTAAGTCTTCTAATACATTATTTATTACAGGGCAAAATTGAAATTGATGTTTTAATATCTCATTGAAAAGTAAGAACATAGTCAATTTGGAATTTTTTTGAAAGGCTAAAACTGCAGTCATTTCTGATGTTAATGTCAAACCTGTGAATACCGCTATGTTCTTGTGTAATTACTCTGGATTCTGTTGTGGGATCTCAGTCAATTGCAAGTGATTCATGTTTGATATTAGACTCTAAGCACAAAGAATAGTAAATAGCATGAAAAATAAGCAAGCTTTCTTGTGTGTACTATAATCTTTATTTCATGATGATGAGAAGAGTATTCTATCCCTTCATAATATACATTACGTGTTCTTAATACTTGGAAGATTTCCAATGATATACTGATCCCACCAAGCTGATTTTCTTGTTGTTATGCAGAACTTGTATGTCATCTTATCAAATTCTGAAGGTTCTACAGTTACTGCTCCTACTGTTGTTCAATCATCTGTCCTACTTGCAGTTGGGATTCCACCATCAAAGGAGAGGCTAAAGCAACTGGCACAAACCATAATGGGACATCATTCATGGAACCTTGGGTTGAATAACACTCAATTTGGTAGGGTTAAGCAGGTTCGACTTTCATCTATCTTGCAACACTCCCTTCATGGCAATGGTGGTAATGGTTCACCTTCCCCTGCCCCTCAGCCTCATCCCCATCCCCATCCTCACCACCATCACCACCACCACCATCATCATCACCACCATAGTCACCACCACCATGCCCACGTATTTCCTGAAACTTCACCTGCACCTGCACCTACACCTACAACTGGGGAAGGTTCTACTTCACACAATTTTGGTGCCCCTGCTGCCCCTGCAAGAAGTTTGCCTGCTCCATGGAGAAGTTCTTATGCTCAACCTCCTAATTGTCGATTTGAGCATAGAAAGAGATCTCCCCGGAATAGTCAAAAACATGCTCATCTAACACCTGCAGTTTCCCCTACTAATGCTCCACACTATCCTGTTGCCTCACCATGGGTTGGACCTCCAGCACATGGCTTTCATTCTTCGGTTCCTGCTTTGAGTCCTTTACCAAATGTAGCATTTGCACATGCTGAGCCCCCTCCTAAGAATGAGCCATCTGCTGAACGTCCTAACTCACATTTTCAAGGGCCATCACCATCTTCATGTGAGTATTTTTAATGATAATTATTTGGATGAGCTAACACATTAACTCTAACTTAGAGGCAACAAGTTTTACAACTTTTTTTTGCATGCCCATATTTTAATATATCATTTATCAACTATCCTGGAGTTAGAAATGGTTAGCTTGATGAAGTTGAGCTTTCAAGGGATGTAAGAAAAGGAGGAATCTTCTCATTGTGTGTGGGCTCAAACTAACACCTCCGCATATGTTCTGAAAAGGTTCTTTCAATGTTTTGCATTTAAGCACACTTTCATGCTAGGGACATGCAGTGTATAGACTATAGAATCTATTACTTTGTTTTTGTTTTATTTGCCCTCTTTTTTCTCCGATCAAAATGTTCTTTATCTTGGAGACCGGCACAGTCTTGAAATGGAGGTTTCTAGTTCTTCAGTATTAAATTTAGGATTCTAGCATCATATTTTTTGATACATTCTTAGCTATTGAGTGCCTTTTACGAGGGTCCCGCTAAAGAGCGCAAACTTAGGTATTTTTTACATGAAATTCATCTGATAAAGGGAGAGGTGGAACTTCTATACAAAGAGTTTGAAAAAGTATGTTACTAACCTCTATCTCACTTGTTCTTCCTTTTGTTTGATTATTCCCTTCGTGCTTGCCTGAGCTTGAGACTTGAAGGTTTCACTGTATCTGGGTATTAACTATACTTGCAATGGACCATTGTTTAAGTTTTTATAAGTGGTAACTCATTATTGCCATGGTTAAGAAAATGGTACTAGAATAGCCGGTTCAATTAAAAAAAATCGGTGAACTGCTCTGCTTTTAAGTTCATTTAAGTCAGAACTGGCTGATTTCGTAACTGGCAGGAACCGTTTGAAATTCTATGAAAACCAGTAGACAACCATAGATAACTAATTGTTTTCTTATCTTAATTTTTCTTTCTTCAAAAAAAAAAAAACTCTTCTTAATTTTTGCATTCTGTTAATTTTTTTATTCAATAAAAATACTATTTTAACTTAATAAAGGCTGAATCTTAGTGACAAAGGTCCGTACACAAGGGTTTAATTTTTTATTGTTGACTTAGGTTACAGGATATATAATATGGCCTTTTCACACATTTAAAATTTCATTTGATTGTATTTTTTTAATTATTTTGTGTTTGTTTATAATATATAATATTATAAATGTATAATTAATTATTAGCCATTCTGGTTTGATCTAGTCGAATCATCGGAGTTGAACCATAAAACATTGTATATGACCATGAGGAAATATTGATTCCTTTTGACTGACACTGTTTTCGCAGCTTGTGCAGGTTGTGTTGGGACTGTCAAATGGACATCTTTAATGTTTTTAGTACTTGTATTACTTGTATAAACAAATTCTGAAGGTGAGCTACGCAAAGGCTAGCTTCACATCTGAGTGGATACAAGTTGTCCGTAAGAGTGTAAATAGTTGATTGAAAAAGATCCAAGATCAAATGTACCCTTTAAAAAAGGGAAAAAGAAAAAAAATCCAGACAGTGCATGAGTATTCAGGTCAAAGTCTACAAGTGACAGGCCTTGATTATATGCATCACTGCTGTTCTGTAACGTTAGATGGAAAAAGGAAATGAAAGGAAGAGATTTTTTTTTATAACAATTTCCCGTTTGGTTCTCATGGCTTATACTTGATTTTGTATGGTTCACTAAGCCAGCTAAAGATGTTGGCCTAGCTAGACAAGGGTTATTGCTTTGGGCATCAGTTGAATTGCTGGTACCCCCAGTAAATTTTGTAAATCCCAGTGTTATCCCTTCCTATTATAACTTCCTGAGTTGAATTGCTGGTACACCCAGTAAATTTTGTAAATTTCAATATTATCCCTCTCTTATAACTTCTTGTTCTGTGCTTTCCTTATCCATGCGAGATTTTTATTTCGTTGCGTTCACCTTCCTTCTTGTGAGAGATCTTTCGTGAGAGTTGCTCATTCGTTGTTGTGTACTCTTTGATGGAGGTGTGTTGTTTACGGTGGTTTGTCGGTAAGTAGTGGTTGTGTTGGTGGCTCTGGTTTGGTTATTAACGTCAGAGGTAAGGTCTTGATTTGGTTTTTTTTGCGTAATATTTATGGATTGATAATTTGTAAGTTATATAAAATTTATAGATTGATAATCCATAAGTTTTATGTTACTTATGGATTGTCAATCTGGGATTGTCAATCCATAAGTTCTTTTTAATTTTTTTTTATAATTTTTTTATTGTTTAATTAAATGAAATTAGAATTGTTAATTACAAAAACTTTTAAATAGATATAGTTTCAATATTCATTCGAAACTTGTAGTTTGTATAGTTTAAGTGATATTAATGTGAAAAGAATTTATACTTTTAATTTAATTTAGTCGTTTTAACATAAATTTGTTTTTTTGTCCTTTTTAATTTAATGTATTATATTAATAAATGCAATAAAAAAATGCAAAAATTATGTGATAGTATAATTAGGATGTGGTTAGGGATTTTTTTGTTTGTTATTGAAATTTTTCAATGTTTTGTTAAGATCGACGAAGATCAGTAAATGTATGATAACATAATGTCCGAAGAAGTTGGTATGAATGAACAAAATGAAGACGAAGTTAATGTGAATGAAGAAGTGTTCATCCAATGATGCAATGGATCATATCTATGTTTCTATTGAACTTCTATTATTTTCACATATGACCAAATGCTTCTAAGAAGTGTTGAAAACAGTTGTTTCCTTTTATTTATTTATTTAATTTAATGCTAATGAGCATGGGTACAATGTTTCCTTCATAATCACAATAATTAAAGAAGCTTCTCTAGTGTCATCATGATTGATTATTGAAGAATGCCGTGTGACCTCTATTACAACCTAATATTCAATATGCTTCCTTTAAGGTTTGCACAACAGCATGTCTAGATCTATGCATTCAAAACTAAAAGTATGTTAGAGCCTTGCAAGTTACAAATAATACTGAAAAGAATAAAGAAAGAGGAAGAAAACAAAGAACATAAAAAGCATTGATAGGATGGGAGAATATTTGTTAGTGTTTCAAAATTCAAGCTTTCAATTTTTATATTGCATGTTTGTCTTATTGACAAAGGTTAATAATTTTTTTTAACAAAAATTAATAAATAATCTTCAATTCTCAAATCAATTACGATCAAATCAAAATAAAAGGAAAACTACGTTTAATATAGTTAAAAATAAGACTTTTAAAAAAGAAGTAGAAGTTGTGTTAGCTGTATTTATTTATAGCTTATAAAGTCCATTTAAGTCAAAAGTTGTTCGATTAAAATTTTAAAAGTTTTACTTAAAACTAGTTATCTCATCAAATGAAAAAAAATATATTTATAAAATATCAAATGCTAAATTATTCGCTTGTCTCCTTAACTTTATTTTAACTTATAATTTGGTTCCTAATTTATTAAAATTTTTAAAATGGTTCCTTGAGTAAAATAGATCATTTTTATTTATTTTTATTTTAGGGTACAATTTTAAATTTCTTTTTATTGATTCAAGATGTGAAATTTATCTCATTGGATTAATCTACATAAAAATTATGAAACACAACAAATGCTAGGATCCAAAAAGAACATAAAAAGATAAAAATTGAATGAAAATATCTCACGAACAATAAAAAACTGAAATATATCTCAAATTCAAGCAAAAAAATTGTTCATAAAACTTGTTTTTCATGTGATTTTTCACCATGTTTATATTCCTTTTTGGTTTGAGTTTTATAATTTTCATGTCGATGAATCTAATGGGACAAGTTTCACGTCTAGAACCATTAAAAAAGTTTAAAATTGTTCCCCGAAATTGAAAACCAATAGTGTTTCAAAAAATATAAACGTGTTATAAAAGACATTACTAAAAAGATCATTTTACTGTTATTAATAAATAAGGAACGAAATTGTAACTTAAAATAAAGTTATTAAACCCCATGAGTAGTTTAGCCAATAAAGAAAAGTAATATGTAAAATTAACTTAATTTACATGAAATAATTTCAATTATAACAATGAGCAAAAATATTAGGTTTAAATAATTTTTAGGTTCCTGATATATATCCGATTTTTATTTTGAGTCCCTGATAAATTTTTGGTTAAATTGTAATTTTGGTCCCCTAATTTCTCAAATCCATGATTTTGGTCCCCTAATTTCTCAAATCCATGATTTTGGTCCCCCAGTCTTATAAATTGATGGTTTCAATCCTCCTGATAGATTAATTACAAACAATTCAAATTAATTGACTTATTATAAATTATTTAAAACTATTAATTATTAAAAATTAAATAAAAAACTATTAATCTTAATTTTTCACAACACTGTGCTCCTTCTCTTCTCTTCAAATACCTCTCTACCTTGACTGCTAACGCGACTCCATCAACAGTAACACTATGTTATGGTTAACGGTTTTTTATTAATTTTTTTAATGATAAATAATTTTTATTTAATTTATAATTAATTTAATATCTCTAATAATCACAATTATTAGTTAATAACTATAGGGGGCCAAATCGTAAATTTATAAAATTAGAAGGACCACATGTTACAACTAAAAATCAAGGGGACAAAATCACAAATTTGGAAAACTAGGGGGACTACAATTATAATTTAGCCTAAATTTTTCCGTTGTTTTGAGTCTTTGATATATTTAAAATTTTGTTTCAGGTATCTGTCATCTGTTAAGTAATGATGTGACACCATCCTAATGATTGATATATATTGGATGAACTGATGATATGATGTCACATCATCACTTACTGAAGGCAGAGACCCATAACAAAACTTTTAATATATTGGAGACTAAAAAAACAAAAAAATTGATTAGAGACTCAAAATAAAAATCAAATATATATCAAGGATTTCAAACATATTTAAGCCAAAATATTTTAAAAATTTATTTTAAAAAATGTCAAGATTAATTTAATTAATAAATTATTTAAATAATGATTTACAAATAATATATGTAACATTTATTGAATAAATTAAATTATTAGTATAAATGATGAAATAATTAAGTTATTCTATATTGTTAGAACACTTAGAAAAACGGTTACAAGAGTTTGAATGCTTGAGATAGAATTTATTACATGTTTGTAATTTCAACACTTCAAGTATTTATAAAGTTGCTGAGGAAGTAACCGTTGTGTCTAAATAACTACCTTCTTTTGTTTGATCATCGTCTGTTAGTGGAGCGATCCATTAAAGCATTAAATGCTTGTCACCAACTTGTCAATAAATTTTATAGAGCATTCTGCTTATCTTCCTTAATAAGCACTCCAAATATTGAAGTGATCAAAATATCACAAGAAGGGACTTGAATTGTGACTTTGCCAAATTTTCTTGAAACTTTAATCTTTTTGAATTTTTACTCAAGATTACCTTGGTGTTAAAAAAGTCTTGACATAGAAGTTCAAACACTTAGATAACTAAGCTCTCTAAGTGATTAGTCACAACACTCATTATTAAATGTTTGATATGATTATGTGAACCTAATTTCAATGCATATTTGCTCATGGTCAGAAAATCAATACTTAAATAAAAATATTTCTCATATTACTATTATTATGAAAGACCCAGTTTATGTTATGTAGATAAAGTACTCAAAATGTTGTGCTCAGAAAGCTATTGTTCAAAATATTGTTTCCAACTTTTCACCCCCAAAACTCTTTTCATGTTTTATGAAAGCTTTCATACTTTGATGCATATAATTGAACTGGTTTAAAATAGATCTTATGATCACAAAGATGAATTAGTTTCGATATGTCATTTTGCAAAACAATTAAGCTTTTTATGAAAACCTTCTTATGTATGCATTTTGACATGTGCCATTCTGATGCTCAAAATGCTCCATGCTCATAATGTAAAAAGGAGGGAAGAGAAGATTCAACATAGGCATTTTTATACTAGTTCACCCCAACCTTGGGCTACATCCAATTCTCACCCAAACTGATGAGATTTCCACTAACACAACCAACAACATGCTAGAACAACCAACTATTGGATTTTTACAACCTGCCAACAACCCATTGGGCTTCCAAACTAGCCAACTACTAGACCAACAACCCACTGGATTTCAACCTTGCCAGCCACTACTCGACTTACAATAGTAAATAGTTTCTATGTTTTTGACAACTTAAACACATATCTTTCACCTTTTTGAGGGATCCCATTTAGGGATGTAGTCTCTCTCTTCTATCTACTATCTATTACAAATTAAAAACTCAATATAGAAGTGGGTCACTCTCATAGAGAGGGTTTAAGAAGAAAATGCAGATTTCTCACTCAAAGATTTTGCTCAAGTTGTTCTTGTTTGGAACCTTCAACTTAGCTTCAAGATGCTCTTCAAAAAATCCCTTAATGCTTCCAAGAAGACTGTTGAAGTGGAGCCCACACAACTGATAAGCTTTTGGTGCAAGTAGACAGACATGACAGTTGTCATTATTCTTGTTGGGCTAATCGGGAATCTAGAAGGGGGTGAATAGATTCTTTTGAAATCTTTACCACTTCGTTAGTTAACTCAATTAAAATGACCCTCTTGATTAATCAACTTTTTCTCAAAAGATTGTTCCAAAAAGATTATCACAATCAAGAAAACAATGAAAACAAGATCATATGAAAAACATAGTTTTATGGTCCTTTAACATCAATGTTGAACAAGTGACCTCAATAACTTAAGAGGGGGGTGAATTAAGTTTACAAATTTCCCCTAATCAAATTTTTAATTCCCTCTTGAAATAGAATATGCAGACTTAATATGAATGAAGTAAAGAGCAATTCAATTGATACTTCTTTAAAATAAGCAAAGTAAAAATAAAATGCAATAAATTAAAGAAGTTTAGGGAAGAGAGCAATGCTTTGAACCACATAGGGATACCCTTCCCTTGTGTTCAAAGATCTTTACAAATCAAGAGACCCACTGTCTCTTGAATAATAGTTGTTTGCTTTGAAGTACGAAGAAGATTTCTCTCTTATAGAGAAGAATGTTGCAAGATGAAGATCTTATAAGAATCCTTATTGATTTTGCAAGTGTTTGACCAAGACATTCTTTTGAGAGGATAGGACAATTATTGTTCTGAAAAAATCTAAAGAATTTCGAACTCAAGTCACATATTTATAGGCCTTTGATGACCTTTCAAAAACTTGTGAACAGTTGTGACTTTTCAAAGTTATTTTCAAAATTTCCTCATTAGTAATCGATTACAGATATATGGTAATTGATTACACAGTTAATTTTGAGGAGTTATGACTCTTCAGATTTTTGAATTTCAAACTTTCGTGACTGGTAATCAATTACACAACTGTTGTAATCGATTACAGGTTTAAAATTTAAATTCAAAACTTTCTGAAAGTTGTTTAAAATAGTTTTGTCTCTGGTAATTGATTACAATCTCTTTGTAATCGATTACACATTCAAAATTCAAATTCAAATGTTTTCTAAAACTGTTTAAAACTTATTTTTGCTTCTGGTAATCGATTACAACTTCTGGTAATCGATTACCAGAGAGAAAACATATTTTCAAAAATAGCTTTACTTAAAAACTTTTGTAAGATGTTTTGAATAATTAACCTAAGGCCAAACCTTTGCAGTCTCTTTTAAGGGATTCTTTTAACATACAATGGACTAATTGTTAATCGTTTCTCTTGAATTCTTGATCTTGACTTTGATCAATCTTGAATAGCTTTCATCTTTTTGGCATCATCAAAAGCTTCATACAACATATGCTTTTACAATCAATTCCATTTCCAAGATTGAATTACAAAACTAAGGGTTTGGGAGAAAGAGAATCACACAAGAGTTTATGTTGGTTCAGTTCATACATGACCTACATCCAATTGTTCTAAGACCACTTAGAATTTCCACTCTTAGAGAATTAAGTACAAACATTATGCACATGCAATTCTCTAGATTCTACTTTTCCCTTGATCCCTACAGGAGAGACAATAAAAGTTGAAACCCTATCAACTCACAAAACTCTTGGTAACCCTAACCAAAAATTGAATCCAAAAAGAATTTCAGAATAGGAACGAAAACAATTGAATTTGTAGATCTCAATATCTTCAAGCTCTTCTTGTAAGATGATCAAATCACGATGCAAAATGAATGGATCTTTGATCAGCTTCAATCTCCAAAAGAAATGCAGTGAAATTCCTTAGATGACTCTGTTGAAGTATTTCTCAAAGATTGAATGTATCAAGAGTCTCTAAGGAAAAGAACATAAGAGGGTATTTATAATTTTGACATTTAAAGCAGATTTAGTCAATTATAGAATATGGTAATCAATTAATACATCAAAATCCTCTTTGTTTTGCATTTCCAGAAACTTGGAAATTGATTACATGAAATGGTAATCGATTATTTCATCACACAGTGAGCTTCTTAAGTTTAGAGAAGCAGTCTAATCAATTATCTGCTAGGGTAATTGATTATCCTAAGTTACATAATCTTCCTTCTTCTAAAACTGGCTTCCATAATTGTTTACTAAACCAAGCAGTCGATTAATTTGATAGTGCTAGCCAAATTTCAAGTAGAAGTGAGATCTGGTGCTGACTCTTAGAAAACTTAAGAGATCAATCCAATTGTTCCACATTTTTTATCCTCACTAATCATGTAAAAGAACTGAATCTATATATCACACAACATGCCTAGTCTAAAACAATCAATACAAGTGTCACATCTATTAAACATGTTTGGTATTGTAAAATTATCAAACCAAAACTAAAACAAGGGGCTTTAAGCTTTGATCCAATAATCTCCCCCTTTTTGGATTTTGATAATGCCAATTCCATATGTGTTTTGATGTTTTTCTCCCCAATGTACCTGTTCTACAACATGCTTAGAAAAGACATTAGTAGCATCTTTCAATCCAAGCAATTAGGTATGTTGACCTTCTTCCACAGTTCCTTTTTCCAAAATTTGTAATTACTCTTTTTACGCATAAGTGGTTTACCGGAAAGTGCACCGGATCGTCAAGTAAATAATTAAAACGGAATGATCCGAGTATCAAACACAGGGAACTTGTTCATTTAGCAAAGTTGTGTTCAATAATCAGACATTTTGTAAATAGAAATTAATATGTGTGAATTGAAGTAAAAGTGTACTCTATCCTAATGAAAACAATAAACGCAAGCAAGAAAGTGTGAAAAACAAATTATCTAAAGGCGTTGGGTCTTCCTACCAAGCATGTTGATGCAATTAAAGATGTTTCTCTAATTAAGGATGTTCCTGTGTTCTATGCTGAAGGCTCAAGTACTAAACCTCGATGTCTCACAATTTTAGACTAATTTAAACTAAACTTCGTTCTTAGATCCCTCTTGTTGAACTTGGATTAATTTAAACAGCATTATAATCACATCATAATAAAAACTAAAACCCTGCACCCTATCCCTAGCAATGCAGTTATCTAGCCCTGCTCTATCAATTTCTAAGGAAACAATACATTTCCCAATGCTAAAGTTCCTAACAGCACACACCAATGGTTGATCAGACCAAAAGCATGCAACAATCAAGCACCGATATAAGCAATGAACACATAAAATACACTTAATTAGATATGAAAAAGGTTTTACATCAACTATTCAATAGAAATCCCCAACTGAGGGGTTTAGCCTTCCATGGCAAGGAAGCTCCTTTTACAATAAAGAAAGGGAATCAAGAGAAATTGCTTGCTTACACAGGAGGGGGGATGTCTCCTCCACCTCTTGGCACCTCACAATCACTCAAAATCTCCCTAACCTCTCTAAAAGTTGAGAACTTGCCTCCATGCTCTGCTTCTTCGTTCTCTGTAGTCCATACTCAGAGGCTCTCTGTTGTCTCCCTCTAAAAGCTCTCTCCTCTTTTATGTGCAAATCAGGCTTAAAAAGGGCTCAAAAACCTAAACGTCGTGCTTAGCGCTAATTTCACGCTTAGCGCGAGTAAGTGAATTTGAGCTTAGCGCCAATCTTGCGTTGTGCCTGGAAAGCGACAGATGACTCGCTTAGCAAGCTGATATCGCGCTAAGCGCAAGCTTGCATAGCAGATGCTCTTCCAGATTCCCTTGACTTGCTAAGCACTCTTGTGCTGGGCTTAGCCGTTGATACGCACTAAGCGCACGAAGCTCACTTAGTGCGACATCCACTTTGGCACTTCTTCAAATTTGCTCGTTTTTGCCTGAAATTGAAGAGAATTTAACATTAATTCCATATAAAGAGGCTTCTAATGAACAAAGATCAAAGAAAAGAAAAATTCATGTACAATCCTAGAAAAGAACTATAAATTGGGGAAAATATACATATTTTGTAAAAGTTTTCTGTACAAAAGTTAGTCGTATAAGACGACTAACAAGGTACAACTGAACAATACAATCAATCATCAATCTTTCTCCCCCTTTTGTCATCGCAAGGCCAAAAAGTGTGTATAAAAAAGAGAATAACAAATAAAATCATGACACACAAGGTAGGAAAATAGAGCGATAGCATATTTCATTGATTAAAAGAAATCTTACAAGCATGATTAATCATATCACAAAATAACCAAAGCATAGTAATCATAGCAGAAAACATAATGTTAAGCCTAGACTATATCCTAAAGATCTTAGAGGCAAACTATCCTAGGCTCTAAGGAGGTCCTAGGGGGATAGCTAAGGGGTTAAATGTCATCCACATGAGGTGTGATGCAATTCTCCCTAGGAAGGGACCAGTTGTAACACCCTAATATATATCTATATATTGTTAGTAAATATGTTTGATGTTTGATTATATTCGTTGTGTTATTTTTATCCGTAATTATTTTCAAGGAGGTGAGTTTAATTAATAGAGAGGTGTGGGTAGATAAGGGTCTAGCTTCTCAAAGAAGCCTCTTGAGAAAACTTCTCAAAGAAGCCACGATGAAGCTTCTTGAGGAAGCCTCTTAATGAAGCTTCTTGAGGAAGCTACATGAGCTGCCTCGGTAAAAATGCTTCCCAGCCTTCGTTAACTGTTGGATCTTCTGGAAATGAGGTTTGCAGCTTCACAAGACACTTGTCCATGATCTAACCGTTGGGATCTTTGAGAAAATGTCTGGAGTATGCGCAAAGCTTCTATTCCCGAGAGTATTTCTCATTTATGGATTTCAGCCTTTGCTTTCGTGTAGCTTAGGAAAAACACCATTTCTTCTTCTTTCTTTCTTCCAAAGCCATTTCTAACGTCCCAAGCACTTTCTCCATCACCCACAACCACCATTAGCCACCACAAACTGCTGTTGTTCTCCGTTGCAACCCCACACTGAGAGGAACCCTTCGATCGAAGCGGAATCTTCCAACTTGGCTCGCGGTTTCGGTAAAGAACGAAATCCTAGTCTGACCTTTCGTTTTCCTTCGAGGTAACCATGGTTCTACGCTTGTTTCTTGTTAGTTTCAACTTGTCTTTGCATCTTTTCTGACTTTGGAACAGCCATTGCATGTCTTATGCTTCCTTTGAAAAACCCTAGAGAAAGAGACTTTGTAAACGTTATCCTTTCATGAAATGCATGTTATTTTCGTAACCTACACTGAACCCCGGTCACATTGGCATGGTCAGAATTTCCAAATGATGTTCCTTTGTAAAACCTGAAATGCTCTCAGCGCTCTTATGTAGTGACGTGGGTGTTTGACCCAGAGCATTGTTATTAGCTTTGTTTTCTAAAATCCATATTAAGTGTCCTTCGTTTTGGTATGGTAGAGGATTGCATGGAACCGACGAGCAAGGAAGAAAAGGAATCTTCAAGTGACGCGACGAGGAACACGCGGGGTAGCTCACGATAGGTGAGGGGAGTTTATTATAAAATTTACCGTTTTAACACCATAGTTAGGGTCAGGGAACCTAGCTATGAGGATATTTGCCTGTCCCTGTTGCATGCTGATTTTTCTTCAAAGAAAATTACGTTTTGACTAATGGGATGCGATAAAATTGTTATTGATATGCATGCTGGTTTTTTTTCAGGAGAACCTATGTTTTTGATGAATGGGATGCGATATATATATGTGTGTGCGTGTGTGTGTGTGTGTGTGTGTGCGTGTGTGTGTGTGTGTGTGTGTGTGTGTGTATGTGTGTGTGTGTGAAATGCGATTTGTTGTTGATGTCGCTATTAAGGATTTTAATTGATATGTGATGATAATGATAATTATGATGATATTGATTTGAGATGACGTTGTTAATAAAGACCATGTCAACATGAATTGTTATTATTGATGAATATGTGAATATGAAATGAGGTTGCTGTTGTTGTTGATAACGTCATTGAGATGAGATGATATTTATGTTGTGAATGACATGGAAATGGAATGTTGATTGATGTTGGAAATGCATTGGCATGTGCATGTTGTGGAAAGAAAAACAAGAGAGAAAAGGAAAAGGTAATGAAAGAGTGGAAGAAATAAGTCAAGATGAAAGAGAGAAAATAAGAGAGGAAGAAAGAAGAAAAATAAAGAAAGAAATGAAAAGAGAAAGACATGCCTCCTATAGTAGTTGATGTGCCATTATTTTATCCTATTTCTTAAACCTTTTTGCACCATTTTAATTACTGATTAGTCTTAATTGTCAAATTAATTAGGCAGTTTTATTATTTGGGCTCATTCAGCTAATTTGATGTTTTTAATCTAATTTCAGGAATTAATGAAGTATTGAGCTTGAATCCAGAATTGGGCTTGGACTTGAAGAGGGCAGACTATTTTATTCTACAAAATTTTATCTGATCTAGACTTTATTTATCTTATCTAGATATTATTTAGATTTGATCTCATCTAGATATTATTTCATCTAGATCTTATCTTATCAAGATTTTATTTTATTTATGGGCTTGGATTTAAAACAGATTTGTAAGCTTTGGGGCTGGGAAACTATATAAGAGCACCAAGGTTCTAATTTAGTTCTCTTCTCTCTCTCCTCTCTCTCCTGTTTTTCGTTTTTAGTTTTAGGCTTTTCTTCTTCTTTTAGACACTTTTTCGTTTCGCAATTCCAGTTTTTACTTTTCGTTTCAGCAATAAAATTTCGTTCTTCAATCTATAATTTTGTTCTCTATTGATTAATGAAAGGCTAACTCTCCAGCGTTGTTTTCTCTTGAGGATCAAGCACAGTTCTCTTTGAGGTTCTATTATTACTATTAAATTCTGTTCAGTTTTTCCTCTTCACTAATTACTCTAATTTGTTGCTATTAATTCATGCATGCTTAGTGCTTGACTAATTGTCTCTGCGCTTAATTTACGTTCATGCTTAATGATCGTTTATGATTAATTGGTGTATGTGTTGCTTAATCACATAATGAATGCCTTATGTTAAATTTCGCTTAGTAATTTAATTTAGGGTTAGATTAAGTGGTTGAACTGATAAAGGATAAACTCTCGTAGCCTAGGATAAGAGACTTGCTTGTGAATCAAGGGGAAGCAACGTGTTTTAATTCTGATATTTTATAATTCACATCTATTCACTGTTTAATTTACAAAAGCAAACAACCCCCCCCCCCAATTCGTTACTATTTTCCTACTATCTGTTATGAACATTTGATTTATCATTGCTCGTTGGGAAACGACCTAGGATCACTTCCTAGTTACTGCATTTTAATGTTTATTTGATTCGGGTACGGCGTCGATCAAATTTGGCGCCGTTGCCGGGGAGCAGTGTCCAAAGGTTCATAATAACTAGTGATTCGTGTTTTATGTTTAGTTGTTTTAAGTTTTCGTGTTGTGTTAGTGTTGTTTAGTGTCGTTTAGTGTCTTGTTATTTTGTTTAGTGTGGTGTTTTGTTTTAGTTTTTCTGTTTAGCGCTTTCCCTGTTTCAGTTTTTGTGTTTTGCTGTGAATAGTGCTTTGCGATGGATTTAGCGACCACTTTTGCTGATATGGAAAATAGAGTTGTAGTGCAAATCCCTTAGCGACTGAATTAGTGACTACTATTGACAATTTAATTGGTGATTTTTGTTTTGATAGTTAGGGTTGTTATTTTTGGCTGAATATTGGTGTTGTTGGTTCTTTTGATCCATATTTTGTGGGAAAAATAGCTGGAGCCCTTAGTTTGGTTAGATTTGAAAGTTCCAAAAAAAAAATTAGAGAGTTTGATTTTTGTCAAAACTTCAAACGGCCATAACTTTTGCTCCGAGTATCAGAATGACTATTATTATATATGTATTTGGGGTAGAAAAAAATCTCATGTTTACTAGTTTTTTTTTTAAGTTTTATTGTTTTATTTTTCTAAACTTTCCTTAGGTAGTTTCCACAGTTAGACTTTGAATTTTTGTCTGAAAATTTTTGTGCTATCTTTTCATGATTTTAGGGTGTTGCTCACAAAATTTCAAGTCATTTGGATATTATTTGAGGGTAGTTGTAGTTCAAGCCTACACTGTTACTTGCATAAGAAGGCAACTAGTTGTGCATGCTGAATGTAGTGTATGACTAGAGGCAATCCATCTGACTTACAACCCTTTGATCCTGAGATAGATAAGACATTTCATAAATTAGTTAGGCATCATCTTGTACCTTTTGAGCATCCTGAGCATTCTGTTATTGGTGATTTTGAGCATCCTGATTTAGAGCATTATAATTTTGAACATTCTGAGAACATGACACAACCTCCACCCCGTGAGAGGACTCTAAGGGAAATGGCTGCACCTGATTTCACTTACGAAAGCTTGTGCATCCAATACCCTGATGAGGATGTCCCATATGTTCTTAAAATTGGACTGATCCATTTGCTTCCAAAGTTTCATGGCCTTGTAGGTGAAGACCCGCACAAACATCTGAAAGAATTCCATATTGTCTGCTCCACCATGAAACCCCCAGATGTCCAGGAGGATCACATATTTTTGAAGGCTTTTTCTCATTCTTTAGAGGGAGTGACAAAGGACTGGCTATATTACCTTGCTCCAAGGTCCATCACGAGCTGGGATGACCTAAGGAGAGTATTCTTAGAAAAATTTTTCCCTGCTTCCAGGACCACAACCATCAGGAAGGATATCTTAGGTATTAGACAACTCAGTGGAGAGAGCCTGTATGAATACTGGGAGAGATTTAAAAAACTATGTGCCAGTTGCCCTCACCACCAGATTTCTGAGCAGCTTCTTATGAAGGACTCAGTAACATGGAGAGAAGTATGATTGATGGTGCCAGTGGTGGAGCCCTTGGAGACATGACCCCTGTTGAAGCCAGAAATTTAATTGAAAAGATGGCTTCCAACTCCCAACAGTTTAGTGCCAGAAATGATGCTATTGTCATTAGAGGAGTGCATGAAGTAGCCACGAATTCATCTTCATCAGCTGAAACTAAGAAGCTTGAGGGTAAACTAGATGCCTTGGTTAACCTAGTAACCCAACTGGCCATGAATCAAAAATCTGCACCGGTCGCAAGACTCTGTGGTTTATGCTCCTCTGCTGACCACCACACAGACCTTTGCCCTTCTATGTAGCAACCTGGAGCAATTGAGCAGCCTAAAGCTTATGCTGCAAACATTTACAATAGACCTCCTCAACCTCAGCAGCATAATCAACCACAACAGAACAATTATGACCTCTCCAGCAACAGATACAATCCCGGATGGAGGAATCACCCTAATCTCAGATTGTCTAGCCCTCAACAACAACAATAGCAGCTTGCTCCTTCCTTCCAAAATGCTGCTGGCCCAAGCAGACCATACGTTCCTCCACCAATCCAGTAATCGCAACAGCCCCAGAAACAACAAACAGTTGAGGCTCCTCCACAACCTTCCCTTGAAGAACTTGTGAGGCAAATGACTATGCAAAACATGCAGTTTCAACAAGAGACCAGAGCCTCCATTCAGAGCTTAACTAATCAAATGGGACAATTGGCTACACAGTTAAATCAACAACAGTCCCAGAATTCTGACAGATTACCTTCTCAATCTGTCCAGAATCCCAAAAATGTGAGTGCCATTACATTGAGGTCGGGAAAGCAGTGTCAAGGACTTCAACCAGCAACATCCTCCTCATCCGCAAATGAACCTGCCCAATTTCACTCTACTCCAGAAAAAGATGATGACAAAAATTTAAAGAGTAAGTTACCTAACAATTTCTATGCAGGTGAATCTCCCACTGGTAATTATGATTTACAGAAGCAACATATCCCTCTTCCATTCCCTCCAAGAGCAATTTCCAACAAAAAAAATGGAAGAGGCAGAGAAGGAGATCTTGGAAACATTTAGAAAAGTAGAGGTAAACATACCTCTACTGGATGCAATAAAGCAAATTCCAAGATATGCTAAATTCTTGAAGGAGCTGTGCACTAATAAGCGGAGGCTTAAAGGAAGTGAAAGAATTAGTATGGGTAGAAATGTCTTCACATTGATTGGTAAATCTGTTCCCCAAATCCTTGATAAATGTAAAGATCCAGGTACATTCAGCATACCTTGTATTATAGGGAACAATAAGTTTGACAATGCCATGCTAGATTTAGGAGCTTCTGTTAGTGTTATGCCTCTGTCTATTTTTAATTCTCTATCTCTTGGTCCTTTGCAGTCAACTGATGTGGTAATTCATTTAGCTAATAGAAGTGTTGCCTATCCTGCTGGTTTCGTAGAGGATGTCTTAGTTAGAGTTGGTGAACTGATTTTCCCTGTTGATTTTTATATTTTGAATATGGAGGAGGGATTTTCTAAAGGATCAGTTCCCATCATTCTAGGCAGACCTTTTATGAAAATTGCTAGAACTAAGATAGATGTATATGCAGGCACACTATCTATGGAGTTTGGTGATATAACTATTCATTTTAATATTCTTGCATCTGAAGATCTTTCTGTATTCCGCGCTGAAATAATTGACCATATTGTTGATGAATACATGATTGATCTGCATTCTAATTTGCATGCCTGTCACTCCTCATGCATTGAATTTGAATTTATACTTGATCATATATCTGAATTTGATGTTGAGAGTGAATTTGAATTTGATATTGATTACATGTCTGGTGATGTTTTACCTCTTGAGATTGATTTTAAAGAGTCAGATAGAACTAACCATGTTTCAGGAAGTACACATACTTCTGACTTTCTTTATGAGGTACAGGCTGAGAAACCATCTCTTTCTACCACTATCCAGTCGACCACACCAGAATTGAAGTCTCTACCATCAAATTTAAAATATGCTTACTTGGATGATAGCAAAAGTTTTCCAGTAATTATATCTGCCTTCCTTGCTGATGAGCAAGAGGAGAAGCTGTTATCAGTTCTCAAGAAGCATAAGAAGGCAATAGGCTGGACCCTAGCGGACATTCCTAGTATTAGCCCATCCACATGTATGCATTGGATAAATTTAGAGGATGGGGCTAAACCAGTAAGACAGCCACAAAGAAGACTCAACCTGGTGATTCTTAATGTAGTGAAGAAGGAGGTAACCAAGCTTTTGCAAGCTGGAATCATTTATCCTATCTCCGATAGCCAATGGGTGAGTCCCGTCCAGGTAGTCCCGAAGAAAACCGGCCTCACCGTCATAAAAAATGAGAAGGAGAAGCTGATTCCTACTCGGGTGCAGAACAGTTGGAGAGTCTGCATTGACTATAGGAGGCTGAACCAGGTTACCAAAAAGGACCATTTTCCCCTGCCATTCATTGACCAGATGCTTTAACGCCTGGTAGGTAAATCTCACTACTATTTCCTTAATGGTTTTTCTGGTTACATGCAAATCACTATTGCTCTTGAGGATCAGGAAAATACCACATTCACCTACCCCTTCGATACTTTTGCCTATAGGAGGATGCCTTTTGGCCTGTGCAATGTCCCCAGTACCTTCCAGCGGTGCATGATTAGTATTTTTAGTGATTTTTTAGAAAATTGCATAGAGGTGTTTATGGATGATTTCACTGTATATGGATCCTCTTTTGATGTTTGTTTGGATAGGCTGGAAAAAGTTTTGAATAGATGCACTGAAACTAACCTTGTTCTAAATTTTGAAAAATGTCATTTTATGGTTGAGCAAGGTATAGTTTTAGGCCACATTATTTTCAAAAAGGGCATTGAAGTTGATCCTGCAAAAATTTCTGTTATTTCACAATTGCCTTACCCCTCCTGCATGCGAAAGGTGCAATATTTTCTTGGTCATGCAGGATTCTACAGGCACTTTATAAGAGATTTTAGCAAAGTAGCCCTTCCACTATCCAACTTGTTGCAAAAGGAGGTGGAGTTTGACTTTAATGATAAATGCAAAGAGGCTTTTGATTGCCTCAAAAGAGCACTGACTACCACCCCCATCATCCAGGCACCCAACTGGACAACCCCTTTTGAGCTTATGTGTGATGCATCCTTTTATGCATTGGGGGCTGCCCTTGCTCAGAAAATTGATAAATTGCCCAGGGTGATATATTATGCTTCTAGGACTTTAGATGCTGCCCAAGCGAATTATACTACTACTGAGAAAGAGCTACTAGCCATAGTTTTTGCTCTTGAAAAATTTCGTTCTTATTTGCTTGGTACTCGCATTATTGTTTATACTGACCATGCAGCTTTAAAGTACTTGTTGAAGAAGGCTGATTCAAAGTCTAGGTTGATCCGATGGATGCTCTGACTCCAAGAGTTTGACTTGGAGATCCGTGATAGGAGCAGAGCACAAAATTTAGTTGCTGATCATTTGAGTCGGATCGAACATGTGTCTGATGAGGACTTACCTATTTGGGATGATTTCCCAGATGATCATTTATATATATTGTATAGTATTTCTGATTCTCTTTCTACTCCCTGGTTTGCTAACATTGTCAATTATTTAGTTGCTTCTGTTTTTCCTCCCTTAGCATCTAAAGCTCAAAATGATAAAATTAAAAGTGATGCTAAGCATTTTATTTGGGATGACCCCTACTTGTGGAAATTGTGCAGTGATCAGGTCATTAGACGATGCATTCCAGATCATGAGATTGACTCAGTCCTGCAATTCTATCATTCTTCCGCACCGGGAGGTCATCTGGGTGTTCATAGGACAACTCACAAAGTTCTTGTCTGTGGCTTTTATTGGCCCACCATCTTTAAAGATGCGTGGAAGATTTGTAGCACTTGTGAGCAGTGTCAAAGAGCAGGAAGTGCACTTACATGGCGACAACAAATGCCTCAGGAACCTATGCTATTCTGTGAGGTGTTTGATGTCTGGGGCATAGATTTCATGGGCCCTTTTCCTATCTCTTTTGGTTATGTTTACATTCTCCTTGTAGTTGATTATGTTTCAAAATGGGTGGAAGCCAAGCCCACTAGAACTAATGATGCCAAGGTTATTGCAGATTTTGTCAGATCTAATCTGTTTTGCAGGTTTGGAGTACCTAAAGCAATTATTAGTGATCAAGGAACCCATTTTTGCGACAAATCAATGCATGCCTTGCTTAAAAAGTACAGGGTTGTACACAGGGTATCCACACCATACCACCCCCAAACCAATGGACAAGCAAAAATTTCTAACTGGGAGATCAAGAGAATTTAAGAGAAGATTGTGTAGCCAAGCAGGAAAGATTGGAGTACCAGGCTTGATGATGCTCTTTGGGCACATCGGACTGCCTATCGGGTTGTCTTTGGAAAGGCATGTCATCTTCCAGTGGAGATTGAGCACAAAGCATTCTGGGCAATGAAGACTTGCAACTTCTCTATGGATCAAGCTGGTGAGGAAAGAAAGTTGCAACTGAGTGAGTTAGATGAGATCCGCCTAGAAGCCTACGAGAATGCCAAGTTCTACAAAGAAAAGACCAAGAAGTTCCATGATAGCATGATAATTAAGAAGGACTTCATGGTTGGGCAAAAAGTGCTATTGTATAATTCTAAGCTTGGACTTATGAGTGGTAAGTTGAGGTCTAAGTGGATTGGTTCTTTTGTTGTTACTAATGTTTTTCCTTATGGTACAATTGAGATCAAAAGTGACTCCACAAACAAGAGCTTCAAGGTCAATGGACACCGACTTAAGCCATTCCTCACAAACACTTCTTTAGTGGACGTAGTGGTGGAAGAGACTTCCTTACTCCACCCTACTCTTCCTCCACCATGACTTAGGGAGTTTTTCTTTTCCTATCTCCTTCTTTACTTTTATTACATTTGTCCGATTCTATTTGATGGTTTAATTGCTTTTAATCTTTTACTTGTGCTACATTGAGGACAATGTGTTGTTTAAGTATTGGGAGGACAATGTTTTGTTAATTTTATTAGTTTTGTTGGGTTTCTAGTTTAATATTTTAGGTCAATTCTGTTTGCACGTACAACTTTGCATGTTTTTCTTTGAATTATAGGATATGTTCAAGAAATGGGTAATTGTTATGAAAATAAAAGTCTCTTGACATTTTGTGATTTGAAATCCTTGTTTTACCTCTACATGTCATGATAGTTTCAAAAGCTCAATTTGGAAGTGATAAGTTTACCTTTGTGAGAATTTGAGCCATCCATCATCATAATCTTTTGGTGTGTTTTGCCCCATTGATTGCTTGCACAATAGCCTTGGCTTGATTCTTGTTGATGCTTCCTAATTCACATGCATATTTGGAAATGATTTAGGCAATTTTGTTCTTATAAGCCTTTAGCCAAATGGACTTACCTTGAATTAATTCCTTTTATAGCCCTTTTGAGCCTTGTTTCCCTTTCCTTGTTTTGAAGCTCACTACAAGCCTTAAGTGAAAAACCATGATATCACCTTACCCTTAAGGAATTTTGGAGCTTTGGAATTGTTTTGGGAATAAGTGTGGGGGGTTTTGTTTGATAACATATTTCGTTGGCTATGCTTGATGATGTATTTTGGGCCATACTTGATGTACATTGTATACTGGTTAAATGTTGGACATGCTGAATGATATGCTATTTCTCAAATGCTACAGTGCAAAAAAAAAAAAAAATTTAGTTGAATCAATTCGAAAAAAGAAAAAGAAAAGCAATAAAGTTGAGTGAATAAGATCTTAAATGGAAAAAGAATGATGAGACTCTTGGCTCTACTCTTTGCGTTTAAATTTTATCTTTAGGTTTTCTTATTTTTTCTTAATGCACTTATTCCCCATTGCTCCTCTATTCCTTTGGGATTTAGCTACTTATTCCATATTTTTCCCTACCTTGTCCTTGGCCCCATTACAACCTTAAAAGACCTTTTGATACTCATGTGCTTGTGTTTATGGGTTGATTGTCAATTTTAGAATCTTGCCAAGTTTATGTGGTGTTGGTTTTCATGGGTGCTTTGAGGGTAAATAGTAGCCTAGACACTTGAGAGATAAAGTGTATATCTTGTGAGGCTTTATCACTTTTCATTCTTGAGTTGATTAACTATTTTGCCATGATTGGGTTGCTTGGATGATTTTCACGAATGTCCTAACTCTTTGGATCTCTTCATGTTAGATGTTACCCATTCCTTTCACGAATGTGAGGCAGTTTTATTATTTGGGCTCATTCAGCTAATTTGATGTTTTTAATCTAATTTCAGGAATTAATGAAGCATTGGGCTTGAATCCAGAATTGGGCTTGGACTTGAAGAGGGCAGACTATTTTATTCTACAAAATTTTATCTTATCTAGAATTTATTTATCTTATTTAGATATTATTTAGATTTGATCTCATCTAGATATTATTTCATCTAGATCTTATCTTATCTTATCTTATCTTATCTTATCTTATCTTATCTAGATTTGATTTGATTTTATTTATGGGCTTGGATTTAAAACAGATTTGTAAGCTTTGGGGCTGGAAAACTATATAACAACACCAAGGTTCTAGTTTAGTTCTCTCCTCTCTCTCCTACTTTTCGTTTTTAGTTTTAGGTTTTTCTTCTTCTTTTAGACACTTTTTCGTTTTGCAATTCCAGTTTTTACTTTTCATTTCAGCAATAAAATTTCATTCTTCAATCTATAATTTCGTTCTCTATTGATTAATGGAAGGCTAAGTCTCCAGCGTTGTTTTCTCTTGAGGATCAAGCACAATTCTCTTTGAGGTTCTATTATTACTATTAAATTCTGTTCAGTTTTTCCTCTTCACTAATTACTCTGAATTTGTTGCTATTAATTCATGCATGCTTAGTGCTTGATTAATTGTCGCTGCGCTTAATTTACGTTCATGCTTAATGATCGTTTATGATTAATTGGTGTATGTGTTGCTTAATCACATAATGAATGCCTTATGTTATATTTCGCTTAGTAATTTAATTTCGGGTTGGATTAAGTGGTTGAACTGATAAAGGATAAACTCATGTAACCTAGGATAAGAGACTTGCTTGTGAATCAAGGGGAAGCAACGTGTTTTAATTCTGATATTTTATAATTCACATCTATTCGCTGTTTAATTTACAAAAGCAAACAACCCCCCCTCCAATTCGTTACTATTTTCCTACTATCTGTTATGAACATTTGGTTTATCATTGCTCGTTGGGAAACGACCTAGGATCACTTCCTAGTTACTGCATTTTAATGTTTTTTTGATTCGGGTACGACCTCGATCAATAGTCATGACTATTGCAAGAGTTTAAGTGAAGAACTTAGCGACTATTATAGAAGGCGCCATAGTTCACATACTAAACATCGTTCCCAAAGAAGAGAAAAGGATAGAAGGCTTCAAGAGGTTAACATTAGTCTCCCATATTTCCATGGAAAAGATAATGTTGAGGCCTACTTAGATTGGGAAATGAAGGTTGAACAACTCTTTGCTTGCCATCATATTAGCGAAGAGAGAAAAGTTCCATTGGCTACCCTTAGCATTCAAGGGTATGCCCTATATTGGTGGACTTCCCTTGTTAGGGAACGAAGGATTCATGGGGATTCTCCACTAGAGTATTGGAATGATCTTAAGAGTGCCCTTAGGAAGAGGCACATTCCCTCTTACTATGATAGGGAGCTTATGGACAAGCTCCAAAGGCTTAGACAAGGGAGTATGATTGTTGAAGAATATAGACAACAAATGGAACTACTCTTTTTAAGAGATGGACATAGGGAGGAGGAAAGAACAAGCATAGCTAGGTTCCTTAGTGGGCTTAATATGGAAGTGAGGGACAAGGTTGAACTCCTTCCATATAGGGACCTAGATGAGCTAGTCCAACTTTGTATAAGAGTGGACCAACAAATTAAAAGAAAGCCTTCTTCAAAATCTCATGGCTCTCACTCTTGTCCAAGGAAGGACCAAGCCTGTGGAATTTTGGGGGCTGCACCTTCAAAACCCAAGGAAGCTAAGGGTAAGACCATAGAGAAATACACCCCTAAGACTAGTTCCCAAAAAAGGACTAGCAACATTAAATGCTTTAAATGTCTTGGGAGAGTTGTTAGTCGGTGAATACGACTAACTTTTGTGTATAAAACTTGTGTAAATTGTATCAAACTCCTCCAATTTATGGTTATTTTGTAGTGCTGTAATTACTTTTTGTTAAAGATAGGTAATAAATACGTAGTACTCCCATTTTGTATATTTAATAATCATTTTCTCTCAATTTCAGGATAATTAGGCAAGTTTTGAAGTGCTAATTTTCACCCTCTCGCTAAGCCAATCTGTTGGCTTAGCGAGCTATCCGCTGAGCGCAACAATCCTCAGCTAAGTGCGAGGAAGAATCTGGAAGAAGGATGAGCTATGCTTGTTCACTGAGTGAAGGGCCATCCTGCTAAGCGAACCGCTTCGATCCATCCGCTGAGCGAGAAAAGTTGCACTAAGCCGAAATTCACTAATGCGCGCTAAGCGGTTCAGAATTGGGCTAAGCGCACGAGCACGAGCAAAGCCACCTATTTAAGCCTGAAATTAGGTTTTGGAAGGGAGTTTGGCCTTTTAATGAAGCTTCTACATAATTGGAGAGTTCTAGAGAGAGACAGGTCCAAGTTCCAGAGAGTTCGAGAGATTTTGTTGTGTGAAGATCTGCAGAGACCAGAGCTGGAAGACGAAGCCGTCCTAAGAGCTTGAGATGACTTTGTGAGTGATTGTGAGGTCCTAGAAGTAGAGGAGACATCCCCACTACTTGTATTTCTGCAATCTTTCATCTTTCTCTTCTCTTTGTTGTAAAGGAAGCTTCCCAGTTATGGAAAGCTAAATCCTCTGTTGGATCTTCCTTGTAGGTACTTGATGTAAATATCTTTTTTTATCTATTTAATGATGTTTTGTGTGTTCATTGTGCTGTCAGATCTTCATTCTACCATGCTTTTGCCTTGATCATGTAGATGCATGTGTTTTTAGGATCATTCAATAGTGGAAACTGGTCAGATTCTTAGAACTTGATAGGACGGGGCTAGTTTGTCGTATTTTCATGAGGAATCGGGGTACGGTAACCTAGTCTTTGTATGTTTGTCTTAATGTGGTCCTGGCCGAGTTTAGTCCAACAAGAGGAATCTGCGGACGATGCTTGATCAGAATTAGGCTAGACTATCATGAGGAATAAGGGTTTAGCATTTTAGGAGACACCATAGAACACATGAGCATTGTTAAGTAGAGAATATCCTTCCAACATCAGGCACCTATTAGGAAGACCAACGTGTCGTCTACTTGTCTTTGTGCATCATTACTCACGTGATTTTCCCTTTTAATAGTTAGTTTACACATCTCTGTTCACGCTAGACACCTATTCACTGAAATAGCTTTACCAAGTAACACAAGTTCCTCGAGAGTTCGATACTCGGTTCTTACCGTTTTATACTACTTGTGCGATCAGGTGCACTTGCCGGAAGAGAGCAAGATTTTGGCGCCGTTGCTGGGGAACTTTTTTTTATTTGGAAAGTTAGTTCGTTTTTAGGTGCCTATTCTTTATTCGTTATTCTTTGATTATCTGTGAATATTTGTTCTCAATTCTTATTTGTCTTTTCTTATTGAATTGGATAACCACTGTGTCTGTTAGTATTTTATATGCATAGATCTCCCATAGGAAATTTAGTTCCTCTGGACTTAGAAATTGAAGCTACATTGAGAAGGAACAGGGCCAAGAGGAGAAGGAAACTTCTGCAAGACAGAACAGTTGCATCCATTCTTGAGGAAGAAACTCATTTTTCTGATTCATTATCACCTGATTCACCATCATTAAGGGAATCCGCTACTCAATTGCCTGAAGCCACTATCATGGCAGACGAGCAACACCAGAGGATCATCCTTGAGGATTATTCAAGCAGCTCAGTACCACAATTCTTTACTAGCATTGCACGTCCTGAAGTGCAAGCTCACAACATCAACTAACTGTATTCTTTAATTCATTTAATACAGGGGAATTTATTCCAAGGATTACCCAATTAAGATGTGACATCCTAGAATTTCTACCCGGAATTTTGTAAGAGTTATATTTTAAATAATTATATATACATACATATATATATATATATATGTATGTATTATTCAGTATATATATATATATATATATATATATATATATATATATATATATATATATATATATATATATATATATATATTCTTTTGGTAAGTATGTACATTGGGGGAAAGATACGCGGGTTAGACTAATTAGCGAAGAGAAATCCATAACTGGACAGTTATAGATTAATCCTCCATGAATTAGTCTAAAAATTATCGTTTTGTGTGCAACTTAAAATTTAACAAAACCAACCTCTGAACCACGCCCAGGGTCTCATTCGGAGCGTTTTGATATATATTTTGCCTACTTTTGAAAACAGGTCCCGACGGGTGCAGAGAAACATGGGGAACTGGAACCAGAGAGGCAGCACGCAAACTGAGGCAGGATTTCAGCATCCAAAAGGTCAAATTTTCCTCTCCTTGTGGCTGAGTATGAAGTCACATCAAGGGGGAAAGGTGGGCCCCTTTTTGCTCCACTTAAAATGGGACAAGTGGCATTGCTTTATGAGAAAAAAAAAGGGAAAAGAAAATCATTTTTTTAATAAAAGCCAAATTCTCTCTCTTCCTTCAGCAAAAATTCAGAAGCTTTTCCTCACCTTCCACGTAGCTTTTTCTTCTTCCTTCTTCTCCACCATTGTTGCCCTTTGAAGCTCCAAAATTCCTCCACATTTCTACTCCAAATCGCAAGGAGAAGCCATTTTCGGAGTCTTGGAGCACACCTCTACATTGTGGGGCTTCGAATTTCAGGTATGGGTAGACTTCTTCTCACATGAAATTCGTGGGTATTGGGTTTTTGGGAGATATGATGGGTAGTTCAACTAGGCTAATGCCTTATGGTAGTTATTTGTGAAGGAATTTGTTGAAAGCATGCTAAACTTGACATGTTTGATGTGAGTAAAGCTACCCATTCTATTTTAGGGTTTTATGATGATGCTTTGTGATATTTGTATGCTGAAATTGTTGATAGAAAACTGGTAGAGATGATGGGGAGAGTTAACTTAGGGTTAAATGTGAGAATGACAATGTTGTAGGTAGAAAAGTGTGAGATTTTGAGGGTTAGAAAAGCCAAATTTGGGGTTAGTGGAAATTGGAGTCTAAAGTGAGTTGATTCTAGTTTAGAATGTCAATTAGGACTTGTAGGAAGGCTTGGGCAGAGCAAATGAGAAAATGAGTGACAAAGGTGAAAGCAAGAGCCATTTCTAGGGTAAATTGGGTGTTGAGGGGTCAAATTTTGAATCGGTAGAGTTTTCACCTTAAAACCAGTTTGAACAAGTCTAAATCAATGTTATAGACTTGATTGAGATGAGAGTTTACCCCAAAATTACCCAATTCTCATTTTCACTTCTCAAACCTTGAAAATCGACTAAATTGATGGGTTTTGGATACCTAGATTTTGATTTACCTTGATCTGAAGCTTGTCTTTGGTTTAAATATGATTTATACATGATTTAGGACTTGTAGGATCCAATTTGAGAAAAATTGGATGTGGGCAAGTTGGATTTCGAAATCTGCCACATTATGTAGAAAAATGTTGTCAAATTGTGCAACCAACTTGACCAAATGTGTAGAAAAATGCTTGTGCATTGCTAGTCATAAGAAGAGTAGTACATTTCGGGTTCCAGGCATTTTATAGTAGATCCCAACGGTCAAAATGTAGATTTATGTACTGGGAACCTCCAGTAAAATTTTCAAGTCGATCCGATGGTTAACGAATCGGAACGAAGGAAATGTTACTGGGGTATATGAGGAAAGCTGTGGTATTTGAATGTGCTTTGGCCAGAGTTTTTTGCCTCTACCCTATTTTCTTGGTTTAGGGTAGTTTCATGATATTTGGAATTGAATTGCTTAGATATTGGGGAAGCTTGGAGGGATTGATGGGGACCCGGTGCTGAGAGGAACGAGAATAAGGGCTACGTGGGAGTGCGTGAGCTCAGTTGAAAGGTAGGCAACTGGGGATGGTGTGTTTATGTTTGACTTGTGGAAGTGGGAGAGTTGATTTGCGCCATTGCCCGATCGCCACCTAGTACCACATATGACGAGTACCCCATAATCCACTAAGCTTGATGTGAGAAAGCGTGGAAGAGTCAGTCTTCCTACTTTTGTTTGTTGACCACAGAGTGGTACCTGGAGATATGTCGCGGGGGTCAGGAGACCTTGGGGACGTCAGGTGGGGTGCTATTGCCCAAAACCAAGTTTGACTAATCCCGACCCAACCCGGGCATAATCAGTCAGTGAGAACCTGTGATGTACCTAAACAGGCGAGGTCCTGGCAGTCAACCAATAAAAGAACAAAGTCCACAAAGCAAGGAGGCTTGTGTGGCGGCTGACCAACTATGTATCTTGGGTGGTATCTGGAAATTAGCCTCTGGTAATCAATTACCATTCGTGGGTAATCGATTACAGGGCTTAAAATGGAGACAGGATGTTAAAATGGCCTCTGGTAATCGATTACCAATGGGTGTAATCAATTACACAGAGTGACAGGGCACTAGTAATCGATTACCAGTTGGGTGTAATCGATTACATAGGGAGATAGGGCACTGGTAATCGATTACCATTTAGGTGTAATCGATTACACAGTGTAATTTGTAGATTTCCATGTGCAAAAGCTGTGTAATTCGTGTTTGGGCACTGGTAATTGATTACATACTTTGGTAATCGATTACTAGAAATGAAATCCCTAGAAAAAGATATTTTGACCATGCGTAGCCGTTATGGGACACATTGTATTGTTACCTGTAGTTAGATTTCTTGTGAAAGAGTCTACCCTCTTTCTTTTATTTCTTGTAGATCGCGATGGCAGCGCAGTTGATCCATGATCGTGTTGTGATGGAGTTCCTAGAGGGTGTTTGGGAGACCCTCGAAGGCAATGAGAGGTGTCGATTCCATGGCACGATTCGACTCACTGCTACTTCATTAGTACATCCGGAGGAACCCGCACGCACGCTTCAGCAGTCTGTGGAGTGGATACTACCTATACCTACTCCATATCAACTAGTGGAGCCAGTTCAAGTGATAGAGGTGTCATCCTCTGAAGAGGATCTTGAAGAGGACCCAGAGGAGTTACCTCCTGAACCTACTGTGGATGATCTTGACTTACCTGAGGATGATGAAGACCCACTCCCTGATGTTGATTTTCCAGAGGATATCATGTTAGCATCTGAGGCAGACTCTACAGAGGAGAGTGGCCCTGGAGGGACAACGAATAGTGACAACTCTTCATCGTAGCAGATGGCTCCTTAGACTAGGCGTACATACTTTTTGTGGGTGGGAGTATTTAGTTCAGACTGCTAGGTTTACTCTTTTGATTTTTGGGTGGGTAGACCTATTGTATAGAAATTTTGATGATTGTATATATGTGGCTGAAGCCACCATAGTTGATACCTTTGCTCTAGATGTCACTATGTATTTTGCAAACTCCCATATCTTGGACAGTTTTAGATGATGAATGTAATTATGTTTAATCTTGTTATTTGAAAAGGAAGTGTTAACAAACTTTGTTGATAAGAGTTTACCGATCGCATCTTATTATTTTTCACGTGACGACCTAAAATGATGGCTGGTATATTTTTCTTTTTGAAAGAGCAAAATAGTTTAGAGGTTATGAGTGATCAGAAAGAAATGACTCCCAATAGAGTTGTGAACTGGCCATTCAGGACTCTATAGTGATAATTTTCCTTCTGAATTTAATTACTGTGAAAAAGAGAGAGAAAAGAAAAAGAAAAAAAAATTTCCCATGGTTTTCTGCTATTTAATTTATTACTATTAAACCAGTCATTATTTAGGGACGCCACAGAAGACCCCTATGCACATTTGGAAAAGTTCATTGAAATATGCAACACAGTTAAGATTGTTGGTGTGCCAGATGAAGCTATTAGACTCAACCTATTCTTATTCTCATTGACAGGAGAGGCCAAGAGGTGGCTTCACTCATTTAGGGTAACAGTCTAAAAACCTGGGAAGAAGTTGTTGAAAAATTTCTAAAGAAATACTTCCCAGAGTCCAAGACTGCAGAAGGGAAAGCTGCAATCTCTTCATTTCATCAGTTCCCTAATGAATCTCTGAGTGAAGCATTGGAAAGGTTCAAAGGTTTATTGAGAAGAAATCCCACCCATGGGTTTTCCAAGCCAATTCAATTGAATATTTTCATAGATGGGCTGAGACCACAAACCAAGCAATTGCTAGATGCTTCTACAGGGGGAAAAATAAAGCTGAAGACCCCGGAAGAAGCAACTGAGCTAATTGAGAATATGTCAGCCAATGATCACGCCATTCTGCGCGATAGAACCCATCAACCCACAAATAAAAACTTGTTAGAATTATCATCACATGACGCTTTATTGGCACAGAATAAGTTGCTTTCTAAGCAACTTGAGATTTTAACAGAAACACTTGGTAAGTTGCCAACTAAACTGTCTATTGGTCAACCTTCACATTCTTTTGTTTTGCAAGTTACAGGTTGTACCATCTGTGGTGAGGCTCATGAAATAGGCCAATGTAATCCCATTTAAGAAAACACTTAAGAAATTCATTATATGGGAAATCAACAGCGACAAGGGTATACTCAAGGAGGATTTTTAGGCTTCTAGCAGGGTCCTTATAATCAACAAGGACAATGGAGGTCACACCCTGATAATCAGTTCAACAAAGACCAGGGTGGACCTTTGAATAGGCCAATCCAACAAGGGCCTAACATTTTTCATAGGACTACTAAGCTGGAGGAGACTTTGACTCAGTTTATGCAGGTAACAATGTCAAATCATAAAAGCACTGAGTCAACACTGAAGAACCTTGAGGTCCAGGTGGGACAACTGGCCAAGCAGATAGTTGACAAGTCATCCAACAGTTTTGTGGAAAATACAGAAAAGAATCCCAAGGAGGAATGCAAAGTTGTGATGACAAGGAGTAAAAGGTTTGTGGAGGATGAGGATGAAGAGAGTGTTGTGCACAAGAAGAAAGCTGCTGAAAAAAAAGGTATTGATGGCATGAAAAATGATGTGAGAGCTGAAAGCAATCAGGAAAAAGAGAAACAAATAATGGTCAAGAAAAAAGAATTTAATGACCAAGAAAAAGAAAAAGAAAAAGAAAAAAGAAAATAAAAAATTGAAAAAGATGAAAAAAATGAAAAGGAAGGGAAGAGTAGAAGTGATAAAGTTGTGAAAGAAAGTATGGAAGTACCATATCCTGTGGTACCTTCCAAGAAAGAGAAGGACCATTATTTGGCGAGATTTTTAGATATTTTCAGAAAACTAGAAATAACCATGCCCTTCGGAGAAGATTTACAGCAGATGCCACTATACTCCAAGTTCTTGAAGGATATGTTAACAAAGAAACATAAGTATATTCACCAGGAAAACATCGTAGTGGAAGGAAATTGTAGTGCTGTGATTCAAAAGATCCTTCCACCCAAGCATAAAGACCCTGGGAGTGTAACTATTCCTTCTTCAATTGGAGAAGTCACTGTGGGAAAGGCTCTTATTGACCTGGGAGCCAACATTAATTTAATGTCACTCTCCATGTGCAGAAGGTTAGGAGAATTGGAGATCATGCCCACAAAGATGACTTTACAACTGGCTGACCGCTCCATTACCAGACCATATGGAGTAATTGAAGATGTGCTGGTCAGAGTGAAACATTTTATCTTCCCGGAAGACTTTGTGGTATTGGATATCTGTGAAGATACTGACATTCCTGTAATATTGGGAAGGTCATTCATGTTAATTGCAAGCTGCATAGTTGATATGGGTAGAAAGAAGCTGGAGATGGGTTTTGAAGATCAAAAAATTGATTTTGATTTGTTTGTTGAAGATAAGCCTACTCCATAACAAAATGTTTGCTTACAGGTAATGGAAGTGGGTCAAGAGGTTCTGGAGGTAAGAACCAAAACATGATATCACCCATTGAGGTTGTCAAGCTAATGATGTTAAAGAAATGCTTCCTGGGAGGCAACCCAATTTTAATTTCTGCTATCTTTGTTTTTCATGCATATATCATGTGGAACTTGCTTTATAATCAGTACATTGGAGTATATTAGCTTATGCTTGAATTTTAGATATAAGGGTTTCAATTTCTTGAAAAAAAAAGAGACTGAAAAATAACTCAGAAAATATTTTCTGAAAAACAGTCCTTTCGCTAAGCACAAGCCTCATGCTAAGCGCATCTTTGGTCATGTGCTAAGCCGAGAGTCTAAAGCGCTTAGCGCCCAACCCTTGCATCACAGACTGATTTGGTCCGCTAAGCTGGCCAAGGCTAAGCTAAGCCCATTTCAATTCGATCTGAATTTGGCTAAGCGATGGCCTAACCGCTAAGCGTAGTATATTGTTTGGCTAAGTGTAACTCGTTGCCACGAAGCTCATTTCCTTGCGACCAGAACTAGGGTTCATGGAGCTAAGCGCTAGTCACGGTGGGTAAGCTGAATTCCTTGCGGCAATGTAAGCGCTAAGCGATTCCGTATTTGCTAAGTGCTCTCTCCTCTGTACTTAAGATGCATCATTTTAGCTAAGTCGGCCCAAAGCCTGGCTTAGCGAGAGTTGCATGTTTTTTTTATCTGCATAACTCGCTAAGCGGTCTTATCCGAGCGCTAAGCCAAGCCCTCCGTGTGTTGAAAAAAAAAAAAAACTGATTTTGAATTTCAAATGTCGGCTAAGCGTGCGGATCCGCTAAGCGAGCCTCATTGAGAAACCAAACGTCTCTCTGGCTCGCTTAGCGTAGCTGTCCGCTAAGCGAGAAGGTCAAAAACTGCTTAAGTGAGTGTAACGCTAGTTATACTCACAATTGCCAGATTTCACAAAATTCTTCTCTGCATTCTCTCTCTCCAAAAATTTGTGCATTTTGTATCTGTGCTTTCTTTTTGCATTATCTACTTCCAATCACAAAGCATCAACGATACAAGTAAGTTCCTTACTTCCTTTTCTCTTTTACTTGTCTGAACTTTAGGGTAGAAAACCTTACATTTAGCTTTAGATTTTTAGGGTTTTAATGTTTTTTTAGAAATAGTTTAAGTTTAGGACTTTATATACATTTGTACTGTATTGATTATTTTTGGGAACATTGCATGTTTGATATGCCTTTTAGAGGCTTGAAAAGTGCAAGAAAACGAACTGCGTTTTCTGCATTTTCTGGAAAACGCGATGAACTCGCTAAGCGAGCATGCTGTGCTAAGCGAGTTCATCAGTATTCATTGAATATACGCATTCTTGGAAGAACTCACTAAGCGCACCTACCACGCTAAGCAAGTTCATCTTTTGAGGATGAACACTCACCCTCTTGCTGAGATGCCTCTGACTAATTGAGGCTGAATCGCTAAGCCCAGGTAACTTAGTCAAATTTTTTGTTGATATTCATGCGCTAAGCCGAGCTTTCCTGAGCTAAGCGCATTTTGTCACGGCATCCATCGGGCTAAGCGAGCCCCGCTCGCTAAGCTCCCATACTTAGTGTATTTTTTGAACTGTATGGTGCCGCTAAGAGCAGCCTTTGAGGAGCTTAGTGCAAATCCTTGTGGCAGACGTTCGACTTAGCGGGCATTTGCCAGCTAAGCCAATTATGCAGAAGCTGAAGTTCTGCAACTTCCACTAAGCGGCCCCACCTGTCGCTAAGTAGTAGTTTGTTTTTGTGAAAACCAGCTAAGCGGACCATGTCTCGCTAAGCCGCCAATACCTTTTCAGTTTTATTTTTCAGTTTTTGAATTTGATCAATGTGTGTCTTGTTTAACTGTTTGGTTCCTTTATATGCAGATGGCTTCGAGGAAACGCAAAAGTATTGGTTCTAGACCCACAACACAATATGATACAAGGAGATTTTCGTCCTTAGATGCTTGGAACTGGTACACAGATAATGTCTTGGGGAGAAACATCTTGCCTGGGAGGAAGGTAAAGCTCTATCACACTGAGCTAGATGATTTTAAGACTGAATTGGAGAGGCGTAATTTCCATAAACGCCTCACCAATTTGGTTGATGGGAGCATAGACTTGGTTTTGGTGAAAGAGTTCTATGCAAAGTTATACAGCTCTAAGGGCCCTTCACCAAAGCAATCCAGAGTCAGAGGCCATTTAGTGAAGATTGATGCTGACAGTCTCAACACATTCCCGGAGACACTTGTGATATTGGCAGAGGGTGAGACTTTACCCACATACTCCAGATACTGTAGGTTGCCCACAAATTACAGAGAGATTGAGGTTGCCTTATGCATACCAGGCCGAGGGTTCATCTTGAACACTGAGGGCCATCCTGGGAAGATTCTCAGGAAGGATTTGACTACTCTAGCTTAGGTGTGGAGTGTTCTCTCATACTCCAACCTGGCCCCCACTTCACATACCTCTGATCTGACAGTGGATAGAGCTAGGCTGATCTTTGGCCTAGTCTCTTGCATGGACACGAACATAGGAGCTCTTATTTCTGGCCAGATGACTTCTATAGCCCAGTCTAACACTTCTAGACTTGGGTTTCCTACTCTGATCACCGCATTATGTAGAGCCATAGGGGTTATCTCTGATAGCCATACTTTTGAGCGCCTGAGCCCGATCATTAACTTGGCCTACATAAGGAAGAACTATTGGAATCCTGAGGATCTAACAGTTTCTATCTGAGGGGCTAGGAGGTAGAGGGCAAGACTAGCTGAGCTTCCTTCCACTTCTGCAGCTCCTACTCCAGCATCCACTTTAGGAACTCCTTCTGTCCCAGCCCAAGCAGATTCTTAGCGCTTTGAAGCCATGCTTCAGAGCATTCATCAAGGATAGATCATTTTATTACAAAGTTTACAAGTGGTGGCGCCTCCAGGATCTATTCCTTCAGTTGAGCAGTTCAGGGAGATGGTAGCCTGGCCTGGGACCCAACCTTCTCTTCACAGGGAAGATGAAGGTCCCACAGTCCAGGTACTACAACATGTGGAAGATGAGTCATCTAAGGCCACCATCCATGAGCCATTTGTTATAGGGGAGGAGGCAGGTGAGACAACTGCTACCACTCCTGAGTGATCTCTTGTGGCCACTTCAGAGCCTCCTGCACCAATTGATGTAAGCTCCATTGGAGCTTGTAGGCCTAGGATCTTCTTCATCAATGGATTCCTTTGCTTCTTGGAAGATGAATGACAGCGGAATGAAGAAAGGAAGAGAGAGAGGAGACGCCACTTCAAGGAGAAGATGAGTCTTGAAGAAGCTCACCTCCATAGGAGGCCATGGATAAGAGCTTGGAGGAAGAAGGAGATGAATGAAGGGAGAGGAAGAGAAGAGCACGAAATTTTGTGCTCTAAATGAGCTTTGAAATCTGAAGTTTAATATTCAAATGATCAAAGTTCCAAAAAATGCACACACATGACCTCTATTTATAGCCTAAGTGTCACACAAAATTGGAGGGAAATTTGAATTTCAATTCAAATTTTACTTGAATTTGAAATTGAATTTGTGGAGCCAAAATTTCACTAATTATGATTAGTGAATTTTAGTTATGGTTCAGCCCACTAATCCAAGATCAATTCCAAGATTCTTCACTAAGTGTGCTTAGGTGTCATGAGGCATGTCAAGCATGAAGGACATGCACAAAGTGTGACTATATGATGTGGCAATGGGGTGTAGTAAGCAAATGCTCACCTCCCCCTCTAAAATTTAATTGGATTGGGCTTCTACCAATTCAATTAAATTTATTTCCAACCACACACATCATATATTCACTTAGTGCATGTGAAATTACAAAAATACCCCTGATACAAAAACTAGTCTAGGTGCCCTAAAATACAAGGGCTAAAAATCCCTATATTTCTAGGGTACCCTACCTACATTATGGAGCCCTAAATACAAGACCCAAAATTAATGAAACCTTATTCTAATATGTACAAAGATAAGTGGGCTCGTACTTAGCCCATGGGCCTGAAATCTACCCTAAGGCTCATGAGAACCCTAGGGCCTTCTCTTGCATCTTTGGCCCAATCTACTTGGAGTCTTCTATCCAATGCCCTTGCAGGGTAGGATTGCATCACCAGTGGTGGACCAACCCTCACCTCAACATACAACAGACCCCTCCATTCTTCTTCTAGAGATGCTAGAGGACCCGACTACACCAGTCCTGGCTATGGACACTTCTCCTCCAACTACTCCAGTACTTCATCTGACAGATGAGGAGGATGTTCAGACACAGGACACCCAGGACCAGTCACAGGAATTCTAAATTCCTGATGATGCTTTTTGCTTTTTAGATTATTATTATGATTATGGTTTCAGTACAATATTTCTTTTATGATTATATACACTGCTAGTTTTATTTATGGGTAGTTGGTTTGCTCATTCTGAAGCATGTGGAACAGTTTGACTTGATTTTGATGACATGACAGTAAAAAACTTTTATCTTTTTGTGAAAATTGGTGTATGATTTGGTTTTGAATTGAATGCATGATTGTGATGGAGGCTGTGTTTCTTTTCATGAGTTGAGCAAGTGTGTATGTTAGACAAAGAAAGAACAAGAATAAGAACTTGCAATTAGAATTGTTAGTCAGTAGACAGATTGATTGTGAAAGAAAATCTTGAACCATAACCGGTGAGAGTGTGAACTTAAACTGTGAGTAAATGACTAGCTATGAGTAATAATCTTTGTCATCGTCTGTCTTGACTACACGTGTGTCTTTGTTAAAGGAGACAATATAACCATTGTCACCAAATTGACTTATGCTCAATAGGTTATACTTCAGACCTTTAACATATAAGACACTATCTATGGAGGCTAGTAAGGGCATACCAACTTTACTTATGCTAGTGATGTGCTTAAGCCCCCAAAGGAGATGACTCTACCTTCAATTGGATTTAGGTATAGGAAAATAGACCTTTCTCCCGCCATATATCATGAGAACCCATTGTCCAGGTACCAACTCAAACCATAGCCTTTTCCTACCAAGGATATTTTAATAGGAATAATCTAAGACACATCCTTGATTATTTGTATCTACCATCAAACAAAGTAGTATAAAACGGTAAGAACCGAGTATCGAACTCTTGGGGAACTTGTATTACTTGGTAAAGCTATTTCAGTGAATAGGTGTCTAGTGTGAAAAGAGATGTGTTTACTATGAACAGGTGTGTAAGCTAACTATCAAAAGGGAAAATCACGTGAGAAAAGATGCGTAAAAACAAGTAGACGACACATTAGTCTTCCAAATAGGTTCCTGGTGTTAGAAGGATATTCTCTACTTAACAATTCTCATGCGTTTTATGGTGTCTCCTGAAATGCTAAACCCCGATTCCTCATGACAGTCTAGCCTAATCCTGACCATGCATCGTTCGTAGATTCCTCTTGTTGGACTAAACTCGGCTAGGACCGCATTAAGAAAAACATACAACAACTAGGTTACCATACCCCGATTCCTCGTGAAAATACAACAAACTAGCCCTGTCCTATCCAATTCTAAGAATCAGACCAGTTTCCATTGTTGAATGATCCTAAAAAAACATGCATCTACGTGATCAAGGAAAACGCATGGTAGAATGAAGTTCTGATAGCATAGTGAACATACAAAACATCATTAAATAGATAAAAAGATATTTACATCAAGTACCTACAAGGAAGATTCAACAGAGGATTTAGCTTTCCATAACTGGGAAGCTTCCTTACAAAGAAGAGAAGAGAAAGATGAAAGATTGCAGAAATACAAGTAGTGGGGATGTCTCCTCCACCTCTAGGACCTCACAATCACTCACAAACTCATCTCAAGCTCTCAGGACGGCTTCCTCTTCTTGCTCTAGTCTCTGTGGATCTTCACACAATAAGTTCTCTCAAACTCTCTAGAACTTGGACCTTTCTCTCTCTAGAACTCTCTAATTATGAAGAAGATTCAAGAAAAGGCCCAAACTCCCTTCAGAAATCTGATTTCAGGCTTAAATTGGTGGCTTTGTTTGTGCTCGTGCGCTTAGCGCAATTCTGAACCGCTTAGTGTGCATTAGTGAATTCGGCTTAGCTCGGCTTTTCTCGCTCAGCGGATGGACTGAAGCGGTGCCCTTAGCAAGATGACCCTTTGCTCAGTGAACATGCACATCTTATCCTTCTTCCAAATTCTTCCTCGCGCTCAGCATAGGAGTGTTGCGCTCAGCAGATGGCTCGCTAAGCCCGAAGATTGGCTTAGCGAGATGGTGAAAATCAGCACTTCAAAACTTTCCTAATTAACCTGAAATTGAGAGAAAAATGATTATTAAACATACAAAATGGAAGTACTAAGTATTTATTACCTATCTTTAACAAAAAGTAATTACAACACTACAAAATACTCATAAATTGGAGGAGTTTGATACAATTTACACAAGTTTTATACACAAAAGTTAGTCGTATTCACCAACTAACATCTTTGCATGTATTTCCAAGGGGATTTCTATTGCTTCATGGTGTAAATCAAGCCCCATTGAACATATTTGAAAGTGACACACTGTGTAACATCCTTGATTGTTGACTTCTTGGTGGCTTACACACTAAGACATTTCACACGATGACACTTCACTCAACATCCTTATTGGTCCCCTCCACTATTCAAAATCCTCCATATGTAGCCCTTTTTGATACCTCGACAATCCGCTTCAGCTGCTTTTAGCTTTTAGGATCAATGACTGTCCCCACAAATCAACACGAGACTTTTTAGCGTGCTTTGTCCTCGCTCACATGCTTTTGGGAAACTTCCTAGAAGGTCCCTCATTCTATAACTACTCCAAGCCAAGCACGCTTAACTTTGGATTTCTTAAGTGATAGGTTATAGAAAAATAGATACATCTTGGTGGTATAGGTAGTACAAATTAGTTCCTTTAAGCCATCCTTAGCTATACAGTTCCATACTATTACAAGCTCTAGATCCCTCTCATTTTGGTGTGATTTGATTGGGGTGTTACATGTCCACCACCTTCTACCTGGTTCATCCTAGAGCCACACCATATTGGGAGAAAGGTATACTCTAATACCATTTGTAATGCCCCTTATTGTTGACTTCTTGGCGGCTTTCACACTATGATACTTCACACGATGATACTTCACTCAACTTCTCATTGGTTAGAACCCTCCACCAGTTATAACTCTCCGTAGGCAGCTCTTTTCGAGGCCTTGACAATTTTCATTGGCTGCTTTTAGGATCAGTGATTGTCCTCACAAGCCAACATGAGATTTTTCAACAAGCTTTGCCCTTACTCACATGTTTTTTCGAGAAACTTCCTAAAAGGTCACTGATCCTATAACTACTGAAAGTCAAACATGTTTAACTATGAAGTTCTTAAGTGATAGGTTACTAAAAAGTAGATGCATATTGATATTATAGGTAATATCTATGAATTCCTTTAAGTCATCCTCAAATATTCCCATACTTGCATATCCTTTAGATCCCTTTCCTTATGGTGTGATTCATTTGGGGTGTTACATGTGAGTCACAGGTTGCGATGCAATGCTGGTATGCAATTTATTCAACACTGCTAGAGCATAGGGGTGCACTTTTCTCCCAACCATTTTGGGTCTTATAAGTTGGTTCTTTCATTATGAGGATGGTCACCAACTTTGGGTTTGATCATGTGATCATGTGATGACTACCAGTGGTGCTCAACTGTATGGATGCTCAAGATGCTTGATTTGAGGAGCATCACTAGCTGATGACTGAGAGCTTCTTTCAGGGTCAAGCTCCATCTTAGGGAGGTTTATTTTCTTTTTCCTTAGTTTCATATTAGGATGCCTTTTCTCTCATTTTAGGTTGTCTTTTATTTTGTTTTATGCATTGAGGGCACTACATGTATAAAGTCTGAGGAGGGGTATCATCGCTTCCCAACTCTGAGTTTATATGATAATATATATATATATATATATATATATATATATGTGTGTGTGTGTGTGTGTGTGTGTGTGTGTGTGTGTGTGTGTGTGTGTGTGTGTGTGTGTGTGTGTGTGTGTGTGTGTGTGTGTGTGTGTGTGACTTCTTGCATTTATATTGATTCTATGACTGTGTAAAAATATTTTATTAGGTTTAGAATTTTTTGTTTTCAGTTCTTCCTTTATAAATAAATAGGGTAAAAATTGAGATTCTCTTTAGGAGGGATCATTAACATGTAAAATTGTGAGCTGCTCTTAAGAGCTACCCTCAAATATGTGAGTTTTGAGATTTAATTCTCTTGATATGCGTGATTTGATCCTTTTCTGTAGCATTATTCTATTCTCTTTTTTGACATGCATATCCTTTTTTGAATTCTGAATTTTTTTTTGAAAAGATAAGACATTAGTAGCCTTTCTTGAAACTTGTGATTTTCTTTTGATAAATTTTCCCTTAGTTTACCTTTTTTAGCCTAAATGATCAATTCCTTTGGTCCCTTGCACTATGGTTATGCGAAATATTAATATGAGGAGAAAGAAGGGGGAATGAATGTATTTGGCAAGTTGTGCCAGTAAGTAAATCCCAAATCCTTTTCTCAAGTGAAATAAAGAAAAGAAAATAAATATAAAGGGATTGACAAATAAAAAGAAAGAAGAAAAGAATTTTTTTGAGATAAAGCACATAAATAAAAAGAAAAAGGAAGCAATCCCCCAAATAAAATAAGAAAGAGAAGGAAGAAGGATAAAAAAAATAAATTAAAAGGAAGGTGCAAAAATAGGTGAAAGTTTCCACAACTATTGAGTGTGTTTATATGATTAAGTAAAACCCTTTGATTAGTCTATTTCTTCGAGTACTACCTTACATCACATGCTTTGCCCTATTACAATCCATTATGTCTCACTTGTTTTGAATTTTTGGGATTTATTTGAGTTGAGTTGGTTGATTTACAAAGTTGTGAATGTGTTATTAAATTGTGATTATGAGTGTAATTATTCATTTGTCCAAAGATTGAGAGATAGTGAGAAAAGTGAACTTGAAGCTTTTTAAAGACTGTTTGAATGTTAATTATAAGACTAATGTATTCCTGAATTCATCTCTGATACCCTTGTGTACGAGTGTTACTTGTGAATAAAAGGGGATCTCAAATGCTTGAGTCTTGACTTAAGATACTTTGTTGAATTGGAAATTAGAATAATTGCTTGAGTACAAGCAATGCACAAGTGTGGGGAGGTTGATAAACCATATTTTGAGTGATACTTTGTATGAGTTTTTGTGCCATTTTCATGTATTTTCTTGAGAAAACTCATGTTTGGAGACTAGTTATATGTGAAATACAATAAATCACTAAAATAGGGGTTGAATAGTGTGTTAGAATAAACATTATTAGACTTTTCATAATGAAAGAGATTGTTGATTAAGGCTATTTTTAAAGTACTATTGTCCAATAAAAGGAAATTATTTCCTTAAACAAAAGTGGACTGTTGTGTGGTGGATTACAAAAGACAATTCTTGATGATGTGTCAATAATATGCTTTATAAAATACTTTGCCAAGCTAAAGGAAAGTAGTAGAAACATTTAGTTTTATACTGGTTCACTCGATCCAAGTTACGTCTAGTTCTCCATTACTAACCAGTAAAGGTTCCACTAATTAAAGTTGATTACAACAAGTATTTTATCATGTCGCTCCTGGTTTACAAGTATTTGTTTAGCCCATTACTAGCACAATCCTTAGACTCCCTATGAATCTAGGAACACCCAAGTATTATTTAGTCACTAAGTCACTCTTGGCTTTCACAAACAACAGTTTGATATCGAATCAAAGATTCTTTAACACACACAGAGTGCGTTTACAATGAAGATCTTAATCTCAAAAACAAAACTTTGTAATACAAAGAATAAAACTTTTAAGCTTAGTGTTTCTGTCAAAAATGATGTTCTTGTGTTTCTCTTTCGAATGCACGATTTTTCACTTTTCTACTTGTTTGTCGTCCTAGTTTGAGTCCTCGATGTCCTCTTTATATTGAGAGATATGTAAAGTAGGAGAGGATATTCAACGTTGAAAATATGACTGTTGTTGATCTTCAATTCTTGTTTTCAGCTATTGGCAATTATGCATGTCTTTGATTGATTCTGGATCAATACTTTCTAAATATGTCCTTCATAGCTTAACATAACGGTTAGATATATAAAAGGAAAGATAAAATAGACTTACAAATATGTTCCTTTTAATGATATCATTTAACATGGCACACACGAATTTATTTTAAGAAGTATTGATATTTAAATATGTATTTGGATCGATTGTACGATAGTTAATCAATGAAGAATTTTATGTCTTTCTTCAAGTGGACGAGGTATGCATATTTGTAGAAGTCTTACCTCATGTTGCTTCCAGTCATCAACCCTGTTAACTTACATATAACCAAATAGTTAACACATTTATATCTTTTTTTCATCAAAACCTTAAGAGATGTGTGGATCATCCAGTGATGGATTGTCTAGTTTCTAACAATCTCTTCATTTTTTATGATGACAAACTATATAAATTTTGATCAATAAAGAAAGCAGGTTTGTTATATGTATTAGAGAAATATCAAAATAAATCTGATATGTATGATAAAATATTAGAGTACTATGTATGGAAGTTCTCAACTCCCCCTAAGTTAATAGTTTAATGCATGATAGTATGTAAATAAGAACATATGTATACCGGACTTTTCAAAAACCTATTTTATTGAGTAGTAATGGTATTTACATAAAAAAAATTGCATAAGAATTTTCCCCTTTTGCTTTAGCAAAAAGACAATGGGTTTGAAGGTGAAATAAGTGATGAAAGACATCATTGTTGTCCTTGAGTAGGGGATGGAGCTGGGATGGTGGTGATGGTTAGGAGGCAGTGGTATATCAGAGTTGGTGATAGATGTGGAAAATGTTTAAGGGTTGGTTGATTATGGTAAAGGGTCAAGGCTAAGTGTTTGGGCTTGGACGAAGGATGGAAGAGTATGTGCAACACCCTGATATATATATCAATATATTATTAGTAATTATGTTTGATGTTTGATTATTTGTTGCATTATTTTCATCCGTAATTATTTTTAAGGAGGTTAATTTAGTTAATAGAGGGGTGTGGATAGATAAAGACCTAGCTTCTCAAAGAAGCCTCTTGAGAAAGCTTCTCAAAGAAGCCACGAGGAAGCTTCTGGAGGAAGCCTCTTAATGAAGCTTCTTGAGGAAGCTACATGAAGCTTCCTTGGTAAAAACGCTTCCCAGCCATCGTTAACCGTTGGATCTTCTCGAAATTTGGTCTGCAACTTTACAAGACACTTGTACATAATTTGACCGTTGGGATCTTTGAGAATATATCTGGAGTGTGCTCTAAGCTTCCGTTCCTGAGAGCATTTCTTATTTAAGCACTTCAGCCTTTGCTTTCGTGTAGCTTAGGAAAAACGTCATTTCTTCTTCTTTCTTTCTTCCAAAGCCATTTCTAAAGTTCCAAGCAGTTTCTCAATCACCCACAGCCACCATTAGTCACCACAAACCATCATTGTTCTCCATTGAAAACACCCACACCAAGAGGAACCCTTCAACCGAAGCGGAATCTTCCAACTTGGCTTGCGGTTTCGGTAAAGAACGAAAACCCTAATCTGACCTTTCATTTTCTTTTGAGGTAACCATGGTTCTATGCTTGTTTCTTGTTAGTTTCATCTTGTCTTTGCATCTTTTCTGACTTTGGAACCGCCATTGCATGTCTTATGCTTCTTTTGAAAAACCTTAGAGAAAGAGACTTTGTAAACGTTATCCTTTCATGAAATGCATGTTATTTTCGTAACCTACACTGAACCCCGGTCACATTGGTGTGGTCGGAATTTCCAAATGATGTTCCTTTGTAAAACCCGAAATGCTCTAAGCTCTTTCATGTAGTGATGTGGGTGTTTGACCCAGAGCACTATTACTAGCTTTGTTTTCTGAAATCCATACTAAGTCTCCTTCGTTTTGGCATGGTAGAGGCTTGTGTGGAATCGACGAGCAAGGACCAAAAGGAATCTTCAAGTGACGCGATGAGGAATCCGCGGGGTAGCTCACGATAGGTGAGGGGAGTTTATTATAAAATTTACCGTTTTAACACCATAGTTAGGGTCAGGGAACCTAGCTATGAGGATATCTACCTGTCCCTGTTGTATGCTGATTTTTCTTCAAAGAAAATTACGTTTCAACTAATGGGATGCGATATATATATATATATATATATATATATATATATATATATATATATATATATATATATATATATATATGTGTGTGTGTGTGTGTGTGTGTGTGTGTGTGTGTGTGTGTGTGTGTGTGTGTGTGTGCGAAATGTGATTTGTTGTTGAAGTCGCTATTAAGGATTTTAATTGATATGTGATGATAATGATAATTATGATGATATTGATTTGAGATGACGTTGTAAATAAAGACCATGTCAACATGAATTGTTATTATTGATGAATATGTGAATATGAAATGAGGTTGTTGTTGTTGTTGATAACGTCGTTGAGATGAGATGATATTTATGTTGTGAATGACATGGAAATGGAATGTTGATTGATGTTGGAAATGCATCGGCATGTGCATGTTGTGTATGTTCGTGGGGGGCACTGTGCACTGACCTTCATGGGTCTTTGGCACTAGCTTTTGGTCACGATCATACGTCGTATGGAGTGTATGTCATGGGGGGTAGAGTGCACTAACCTTGTCGGATGGCCCAGACGTGGGTAACTAGCATGGTTAGAGAATCTAAGCATTTTCTGAGGGGATGCTTAGGCGCTTTAATTGGTCCATGGTCTTTGGCACTTACTTTTTGCCGTGATCATAGCTCATACGACACAGGAAATAGAGTAATTGTGGCCAAGTGTACTTTGTACTAGGGGGCTGTCACCTGGTAGGGAACACCTTTGGGCTCCCAAGCTGATCACCTATGGGAGGGGGGCTGTTACGTGCACAATCGGGTGGTCTCGACAAACTCAGCACAATTCCCTAAGTGAGAGTGTCGTGTGGACACGCTTGGGCTATTTCCTGAGATTTGGTTGTTGTTGGTACTTACCACATTGCATCTGAGTGTTGAGTCAGGTGCATGCATCATTCTGTGCAGTCTTGATTGGGCCCATGGATGGATGATGAGTAATTGTTGGATGTGAATGATGAATATTTGTTGGATATGAGTGTTGAATAATGATTGTTGCGTATTCTTATCATGTTTGCCTATGTTCCTTGCTAATTGTGGTTATTCGGAATCGGTATTGGTTCTTTTATAATAAACTCACCCTTGCAATTTTGTATCGTGTGGTTGATACCTGTGATGATCATGAACCTTGTTCATGGGAGAAGAATGACAGTGGCATGGTGTAGGGAGTAAGATTCTGGTGAGGAGCCGTCGAGCCGACATGATGACGTTGGCGTTATTTTGGGAGAGAGTTGTGTTTTGTAATCAACTCCTTCGTAGTTGGTTTTTAAGTTTTATTTTGAGTTAAAGATGTAAAACTAGAATTTTAATTATATATATGAACATATTTAATTTTCGTTATGTGTATGACATGTACCGAATTATTGTTTCTATGTAATTATGCATATTCACTTAAGTAATGGCGTGTTGTTGGACGAATTTATGTTGTGACAAAATCACTTCTATTTTCATAAGCAAAAATTAAGGAAGTTCTTTTTATAAAAATTGAAATTATTGAATATTAGAGTGTGGATACCGTAGCGACGACCCGGGTCGTTACATTTAGTGGTATCAGAGCAGGTCGAACCTTTCGGCCAGTGAGTTGTGAGTCTGCTATGTTTTTCCGTGCATTCTCTGGTTGTTTTGTTGAATGCTTGGTGTTGGTTGTTTGCTGATGTTTGATGTTCGTTGTTTGCTATTAGCACTTACTCACTAGTTGTGTTTTAATGAGCTATAGAGATTTGATTGTTGTAGTCGTATTGAATTTGTTTTTCTAATGTTTGCTATACCATGAATTTCAATGCCGAGTCACGAATTATTAGACTGGCCATCTGTATAATTTGTGAAGGGCAATGGAATGATATGGAAAGCGATCAGAAAATGCAAATGATGGAAAGTGGGTGTTAATGTCTTGAGGTATCAACTCTCAAGAGTAACTGAGTAGGAATTTGTGATGGTTGTGATTGTTGTGTGGTTCTTTGTTTGTGTGTATTCCTTCCACGTCTAACTCCCTGGTGTGTATAGGGAGTGATGGCTGGACAGAATGATCGTGCGATAGCGGATGCCCTTCAAGCCTTAGCTTAGGCTATAGGGAATCCAAATAGAGGAGATTTCTGGTTGGACATTCTTGATTGATTTGATTTGTTTGCCTTTGAGCCAGATTGATGTTATTCTTGGTATGGACTGGTTATATTCCAACCATGTCTTGTTGAACTGTTTTGATAAAAGTGTGGTGTTTGATGATTCTGGAGTGAGTAAGGATATGATGTTTATCTCTGCCAATCAAGTATACATGATCTTGTCTAGCCTAGAAGTAGAGACAAAGGTTTCTATGTGTGACCTCCTTGTTGTTAAAGAGTTTCCGGAAGTGTTTCCTGAGGATATATCCGGTCTGCCACCTGAGAGAGAGATAGTGTTTTCCATAGACTTAGTACCTGGTGCTAGACCCATATCCATAGCTCCTTATAGGATGTCTCCTATAGAGTTAGCTGAGCTTAAGAAACAGTTAGAGGACTTGTTGGATAAGCAGTTTATTAGGCCTAGTGTATCTCCGTGGGGAGCCCCAATGTTGCTAGTGAAGAAGAAAGATGGAACCATGAGGTTGTGTGTGGATTATCGCCAGTTGAATAAGGTAATGATGAAGAATAAGTACCCTTTGCCTAGAATAGATGACCTTATGGACCAGCTAGTAGGAGCTTGTGTGTTTAGCAAGATAGACCTTAGGTCGGGTTATCATCAGATCCGAGTGAAGTCTGAGGATATACCAAAGACTGCTTTTAGGACCCGTTACGGTCACTATGAGTATCTAGTCATGCCCTTTGGTGTGACTAATGCTCCATGAGTGTTTATGGACTACATGAATAAAGTTTTTCACCCTTACCTTGATAGTTTTGTGGTAGTATTTATAGATGATATTTTGGTATACTCCAAGACTAGAGAGGAACATGAAGAACATTTGAGGATTGTATTGCATACCCTTAAGGACCGACAACTTTATGCTATGTTGTCAAAGTGTGAGTTCTGGTTAGAGAAAGTTAGTTTCCTAGGGCATGTGATATCTCAAGGGGGTAAAGCTGTGGATCCCTCTAAGATAGAAGTTGTTCTTAAGTGGGAGAGTCCTAAGTCTGTTTTTGAGATTAAGAGTTTTCTAGGTTTATCAGGATATTACTGGAGATTCATAGTAGGTTTCTCCAAGTTGGCTTTACCTTTAACTAAACTGACTCATAAGGGTCAAGCTTTTGTGTGGGATACCCAATGTGAGCATAGTTTCCAGACCCTTAAGGAAAGATTGACGACCGCTCCAGTGCTAGTTTTGCCTAACCCGAGGGAACCCTTTGAGGTGTATTGTGATGCATCAAAGATGGGTTTCGGCGGAGTGTTGATGCAAAATGGCCAAGTGGTGGCCTATGCTTCTAGACAACTTAAGACTCATGAGAGGAATTATCCCACCCATGATCTAGAGTTGGCTGTTGTAGGTTTTGCCCTTAAGATTTGGAGACATTATCTGTTTGGCTCTAAGTTCGAGGTGTTTAGTGATCATAAGAGCCTTAAATACTTGTTTAGTCAGAAGGAGCTGAACATGAGACAGAGGAAATGGTTAAAGTTTCTTAAGGATTATGATTTTGAGCTTAGCTACCATCCCGGTAAAGCCAATGTAGTGGCTGATGCCTTGAGTAGGAAATCTCTTCATATGTCTTCCTTGATGGTTAGAGAGATGGATCTCCTGGAACAGTTTAGAGACCTTAGTCTTGCATGTGAGGTTACTCCTAATAGTGTAAGATTAGGAACTTTGAGGATCACTAGTGAGTTACTAGGTGATATCAGGGAAGGTCAGAAGATTGATCCTTTTCTAAGGACTCAGTTAGAGGCTATAGAGTCAGGAAGGGACAATAGTTTCAATGTTGGATCAGATGGAGTTTTGAGACTCCAAGATAGGATTTGTGTTCCCAATGTGCCTGAACTTAGGAAGATGATCTTAGAGGAAGGACATAGGAGTAATTTGAGCATCCATCCTGGTGCTACCAAGATGTATCATGATTTAAAGACGATGTTTTGGTGGCCCAACATGAAGAGAGAGGTTAGTGAGTTTGTGTATGCATGCCTAGTCTGTCAGAAGGCTAAGATAGAACATCAGAGACCTTCAGGGAAGTTACAACCCTTAGAGATACCCCAGTGGAAGTGGGACAATATTTCCATGGATTTTGTGGTAGGACTACCTAGAACCCCTAGAGGTTTAGATTCTATCTGGGTTATTGTCGATAGATTGACTAAGTCTGCTCACTTCATTCCCATTAATATCATATTTTCCTTGGAAAAGTTGACCAACTTGTATATAAGTGAGGTTGTCAGGTTACATGGTGTGCTGTCTAGCATAGTATCTGATAGAGATCCTAGATTTACCTCTAGGTTTTGGGAGAGCTTGAATAGAGCGTTGGGAACCAAGCTTAGACTGAGTTCAGCCTACCATCCTCAGACTGATGGCCAAACTGAATGGACCATTCAGTCATTGGAGGACCTTTTAAGAGCATGTGTCTTAGAGCAGAAGGGAAGCTGGGAGAGTTTTCTTCCATTGATAAAGGTCACTTATAATAACAGTTTTCACTCTACCATTGGCATGGCTCCCTATGAAGCTTTGTATGGTAGAAGGTGTAGGACACCCCTATGTTGGTTAGAGCCTGGAGAAGGCCTCACCTTAGGACCAGAAGTGGTACAACAAACCACTGAGAAAGTTAAGTTAATTCAGGAAAGGATGAGAACTGCTCAGAGTAGGCATAAAAGTTATCATGATAAGAGGAGGAAAGATCTGGAATTCGAGGTTGGTGATCATGTATTCTTGAGAGTCACTCCATGGACTGGGGTTGGTCGAGCATTAAAATCCCGAAAACTCACACCTCGTTTTATTGGTCCTTTCCAAATTCTTAAGAAAGTTAGCCTTGTGGCATACCAAATTGCACTACCCCCGTCTCTTTCTAATAATCACAATGTCTTTCATATATCTCAACTTCGTAAGTATATCCGTGATCTATCCCATGTGATTGAATTGGATGATGTACAAGTGAAGGAGAATTTGACATATGAAACATTGCCTTTAAGGATCGAGGATAGGCGAACAAAACACCTAAGAGGGAAAGAGATTCCGTTGGTCAAGGTGATCTGGGGAGGTGCATCAGGAGAAGATGCCACGTGGGAATTAGAAAGTTAGATGCGAGAAGCTCACCCATCCTTGTTTGATTAAGGAAAATTTCGAGGACGAAATTTCTAAAAGGGTGGGAGAGTTATAACACCCTGATATATATATCTATATATTATTAGTAATTATGTTTGATGTTTGATTATTTGTTGCGTTATTTTCATTCGTAATTATTTTTAAGGAGGTTAATTTAGTTAATAGAGGGGTGTGAATAGATAAGGACCTAGCTTCTCAAAGAAGCCTCTTGAGAAAGCTTCTCAAAGAAGCCACGAGGAAGCTTCTGGAGGAAGCCTCTTAATGAAGCTTCTTGAGGAAGCTACATGAAGTTGCCTCGGTAAAAACGCTACCTAGCCTTCGTTAATGGTTGGATCTTCTCGAAATTTGGTCTGCAACTTCACAAGACACTTTTCCATGATCTGACCGTTGGGATCTTTGAGAATAAATCTGGAGTGTGCTCTAAGCTTTCGTTCCCGAGAGCATTTCTTATTTAAGCACTTCAGCCTTTGCTTTCGTGTAGCTTAGGAAAAACGTCATTTCTTCTTCTTTCTTTCTTCCAAAGCCATTTCTAAAGTTCCAAGCACTTTCTCAATCACCCACAGCCACCATTAGTCACCACAAACCATCATTGTTCTCCATTGAAAACCCACACCGAGAGGAACCCTTCAACCGAAGTGGAATCTTCCAACTTGGCTTGCGGTTTCGGTAGAGAACGAAAACCCTAATCTTACCTTTCGTTTTCTTTCGAGGTAACCATGGCTCTATGCTTGTTTCTTGTTAGTTTCATCTTGTCTTTGCATCTTTTTTGACTTTGGAACCGCCATTGCATTTCTTATGCTTCTTTTGAAAAACCTTAGAGAAATAGACTTTGTAAACGTTATCCTTTCAAGAAATGCATGTTATTATATGAACATATTTAATTTTTGTTATGTGTATGACATGTACCGAATTATTGTTTCTATGTAATTATGCATATTCACTTAAGTAATGGCGTGTTGTTGGATGAATTTATGTTGTAACAAAATCACTTCTATTTTCATAAGCAAAAATTAAGGGAGTTCTTTTTATAAAATTTGAAATTATCGAATATTATAGTGCGGATACCGTAGCGACGAGGCGGGTCGTTACATTTAGTGGAACACTTACTAGTGGTGGTGGTAGAAGTTGGATAGGTGGAGGTGGAGCATGAGTAGTAACATTGAACATATTTAGTTGAGCCTGTTAGAGATTTTGAATGAGAGATGCACCAAGGCTGTTGAATTGAATGTTAATTGCCCCTGCATGGAGCATCTAAACTCCTCATTTTCAGCTCTCTACCTTTCACCAAAGCTATCCATGGCTTGACCAATCATGTATTTCATCTCAGATTTGGTCATAACTTATGGAGGCGCATAATTGATATGAGTGGGTCCAAAAGTGGTTGTGTGGACAGTGACAACAAAATTGTCTTTGGATGTGGCATCATGTGAGGTTTCTGATTGTTTGGGTTCAGTCATAGTCTCGTCAACCTTCTCCACTAGTGTCTCAGCAGTTGAGGCAGGAATGGATACATCCACCTCCTGCATTGTTGCAGCAACAATGGGTTTGGAAACCACCTAGTTGGGTTTTGTTTTCACAGCCTCTACTTTGGCTTTTCTTGTAGCAATGGCTTGGCATATGGCTCTTGCATCAGATTTATGTTTTGCCTTAATTTCCAGCCTTGCTTTCCAAATATCTTCATACTAAGCCCCGTCTACTCTTTATTGTTTGTGCAAGTGCTTGACACGAGCTTCGAACTTCTCTGGATCCATCTTTCTGAGGTTGAAGACATTGTGATTGAAAATTGTTAGAGATAGAGGGAGCAACATGAGCAACATGGTGAACAACCTAAAGGCTAAAGCTTGAAGCTCAAGGAAAAGCTTGAAGAAGTTTTGGCTATTACATGCCCAACTCTCTTAAGTGGCATTTGTATTGGTTGTTATCTTGGTTGTTTCTTCTTAGTACATTTGATATTTGTATTGCATCATGCATCATCATGGTTTGTGTGAAGAAAAGTTTCTAAGTTAGAAAAATTTCTTCAGAGGCAAAAACACTATTTTAATCGATTACAACCTTATTGTAATCAATTACGACAAGCTGTCTGAAGCTTATAGAGTTGAGTCTCGTATCAAATTAATCGATTACAGCTATCTCACAATTGATTACATTATTGTTCGAGACAATGACTGATTTATTCAAGAGTCTCTGCTTTAATCGATTACTTCTTTCTCGTTTAAGTGTTTAGAGGTGAACAAGAACACTTTAATGAAGGATCATGTTTAAGGAAGGATTGATTAAATGTTGATTACATTTGATTCATATATGTGTTTGTGATACAATCCATACAAAAGTTTTTTTAACTCTATTTTTTTAAAAAAAGGTACATTTTTTTTAAAACCAATTCACCCCCCTCTTGGTTTATTGAGTTCCCTCATCCTTTGTTTGAGGGTGAACTTTTTTCTTTTTGGCAAACGAGAATGAAAATCTTTATTCAATAATTTGATCCCAATGCATGGAATGCCATCATTAAAGGTCCTTTCATTCCTACTAAAGAACTGAATGGTGAATTGATACCTAAAGAATGGGATGAAATGAGAGATGATGAGAAAAGAAAAGTGAAAGATGATTAAAAAGCTAAAAATATTTTAACTTCTGGTTTATCTTCTGATGAATTCTTTCATACTGCAAGGTGCATAAGTGCAAAAGAAATTTGGAATATGCTTGAAGTCACTCATTAAGGCACAATGGATGTGAGAAGAGCAAGAAAGCACACTCTTATATCTGAATATAAGCATTCCAAAGGAAGAATGGGGAAACCATTTCAGAACTTCAAACAAGATTCACTCACATTGTGAACCATCTCCTTGGTCTAGGAAAAACGTTTGAAGATGAAGAGCTGAACATCAAGATTTTAAATTGTCTCACAAGAACTTGGATACCAAAGATTACAACAATCAAGGAATCTAAAAATCTAGCTACAACGACGATGGAAGCTCTCTTTGGTAAATTGCTAGCTTGTGAACATGAACTGACTCAACAATCTTATGCAAAAGAAACAGAAAAGAAAAGGAAAGAAATTGCTTTGAAAGTCAACTCCTCAAGGGAAGAATACAAAGATAGTTCTAGCAGTAGCAAGATGTAGAGAAATTCAATTTAATGGTAAGAAAATTTTGAAAATTTCTCAGGAAATGTAAGGACAGAAAATTCTCCAAATCCTCCAAGAAGATTGAGAACAAAAACAACAACACATGCTTTGAATGTGGTAAGCAAGGTCATAACAAATCTGAGTGTCCTATCTATCATAGAAAACATGGTGAAAAGAAAGGAAAAAAGGATAGAAAACAAAAGAAAGCCTGCATAGTATGGGAAGATAGTGCATCAACAACCTTCGACTCTTCAAGTTATGAAGAAATTGCAAAAGTATGCTTAATGGCGAAGTCCATGAATGATCCATCAACAAATGAAGAAACTGAGGTAAATCCTGATTTTGAAGAACTTTTAGAAGCATTTAATGAAATGCATGAGGAAGCTCAAAGGCTTGTTGTGTTAAACAAAAAGCTTAAAAGTAAATTGAAATTGCATATCAATAATTTGGCTTCAATACAAAGTGGGCTGAATGAATTGAAGCAAGAAAATGAAAAACTTGTTTCAAGATGTAAAGCCACGCTTGTGATGATACCTCTACTTCCTTTAACATGGATGATTACAAGTTTTTGCAAACTAAGTTTGAAAATTTAAAAAAGGATCACTACGTTGAATGTATGAAATTGCAAACTAAACTTTCCTATTTTAAAGATCTGTTTGGAAAATTAAACAAAGGAAAAAGTGATCTTAATCACATACTTAGCGTGCAAAAGCATACTATAGATAAGACCGGCTTGGGGTATAACAAGCAAACTGCCTTTTCAAAGAAAACCAAGTTTGTATCCTTAAAAGGGGTGAACCCAAATAAGGTCTCCAGAAAGAGGAACATGGTGTATTCTTAGAGAAATGCAAAGACATGTGATTATTGCAAGAAAAAGGGTCATACATCATATAAATTCTATGTTAGAAGGTTTGATGTTCCAAGAGGAAAATTCACGTGGATTCCAAAAGATTTATTTGTGAAGATTAACCCCATTGGACCAAACTTAAATTGGGCACCACCTCTCTCTAACTGATTTTATCTTGTAGGTGTGCCTAAAAGCAAGGGATTCACTATGGTATTTGGATAGTGGTTGCTCTAGGCACATGATGGGTGACAAGTCCAAACTCTCTGACTTTGTGTCAAAAGATGGAGGATACATCACATTTGGAGACAATAACAAAAGAAAAATAATGGGAGAATGAAATATCAGAAATCAACACAAAACTCAAATAAAGAATGTGTTATATGTGGATGGACTAAAGCATAACCTTCCAAACAGTAGCCAACTTTGTCAAAAAGGCTTCAAAATTAAGTTCAACAAGAACTATTGTCTTATAAGTGGAGCCATATCTGATAAAGCTGTCCACATTGGCAAGAGAATAGGTAAGGTCTATATGCTAAATGTTGAACATGCATCATTTCATGAGCTGAGTTGTTTGGTAAGTAATATAGATGATTCTTGGTTGTGGCATCGTAGGGCTACACACATTAACATGCATTATCTTAATCATCTAGTTAGAAAAGACTTAGTAATTGGTCTTCCAAAACTCAAGTTTGAGAAAAATAAACTGTGAGAAGCTTGTCAAAAAGGGAAGCAAGTTAAAAATTCTTTTCAAAGTAAAAATGTTGTTTCTACTTCAAAACCCCTTGTACTTATTAGACCTATTTTGAAGAAAACTCCTTATGAACTGTACAAAGGAAGAAAACAAAACATTTATCACCTGAGAATTTTTGGTTGCAAGTGTTCATTTTAAATAATGGTAAAGACTCTCTTGGAAAATTTGATGCAAAGGACGATGAGCCTATCTTTCATGGTTATTGATTGCATAGTAAGGCATATAGAGTATTCAATAACAGAACTCTGAATGTTGAAGAATCTCTACATGTGCTTTGTGATGAAACTAACTCTATTGTTCAAGAAAATTCTTTAGAAGAAGATACAAGTTTTTAGGAAAATAATTCTGAACTTGAAGATGACATCAAGGCTGAAGAACTAGAACAAAGCAAAGAAATCTCTATGACAATGCCAAAAGAATTTCCTAGAGAATGGAGAATTCAGAAAGATCTCTCCTTAGATGACATAATTGAAGAAATCTCAAAGGGTGTTTGTACGTGTTCTAGACTCAGAATTATGTGTAACAACATGGCTTTTGCTTGTCAGGTTGAACCAAGAAACATTGATGAGGCCTTATGTGATGAGCACTGGTTAATGGCAATGCATTAAGAGCTAAACCAGTTTAAGAGAAATAAAGTGTGGGACTTAGTTCCTACACCAACCTCTCATGAGCCAATCAGAATCAAATGGGTGTTTCGAAATAAATTTGATGAATCTGGCATCATAGTAAGGAATAAAGCAAGCTTGGTTGCAAAAGGATACAACCAAGAAGAGGGAATCGACTATGATGAAACCTACGCTCCAGTTGCAAGGTTAGAAGCTATAAGATTGCTGCTTACATTTGGATGTATCATGAACTGCAAGAAGCAAGCTTGTGTTGCACTTTCAACTACTGAAGCTAAATATATAGCTACAGGAAGTTGCTATGCTCAAAGTCTCTAGCTGAAGCAACAACTAGAAGACTTTGGAGTAAACCTTGATCACATTCCTCTAGAATGTGACAATAAAAGTGCTATCAATCTAACCTAAAACCCTGTCATGCATTCTAGGACTAAGCACATAGAAACAAGGCATCATTTTCTTAGAGATCATGTGTTAAAAGGTGACTGCTACATTGAGTTCATTGATAGTGAGCATTAACTTGCAAACATTTTCACTAAACTGCTTGCTTGAGATAGGTTCTTTTTCAATAGAAATGAACTAGGCATATTAGATGCATCAAGCATAGGATAAAATTTTGTTTGCATAGTGTATCATTCACATTGCTACTCATATTATTTGTTTTGCTTAGCTTATGTCTTAGTTTTTTGATTCACATGTGTTCACTTCCGGCAAGTGCACCGGATCGCGCAAGTAGTATAAAACGGTAAGAACTGAGTATCGAAGTCTTGGGGAACTTGTGTTACTTGGTGAAGCTATTTTAGTAAATTGGTGTCTAGTGTGAAAAGAGATGTGTTTACTATGAACAGGTGTGTGAACTAACTATTAAAAGGGAAAAATCACGTGAGAAATGATGCATAAAACCAAGTCGACGGCACGTTGGTCTTCCTAATAGGTGCCTGATGCTAGAAGGATATTCTCTACTTAACAATGCTCATGCGTTCTATGGCGTCTCCTGAAATGCTAAACCCCGATTCCTCATGATAGTCTAGCCTAATCCTGACCAAGCATCATCCGCAGATTCCTCTTGTTGGACTAAACTCAGCCAGGACCGCATAAAGACAAACATACAACCACTAGGTTACCGTACCACGATTCCTTGCGAAAATACAACAAACTAGCCCTGTCCTATCAAGTTCTAAGAATCATACCAGTTTCCAATGTTGAATGATCCTAAAAACACATGAATCTATGTGATTAAGGCAAAAGCATGGTAGAATGAAGTTTTGATAGCACAGTGAACACACAAAACATCATTAAATGGATAAAAAGATATTTACATCAAGTACTTACAAGGAAGATCCAATAGAGGATTTAGCTTTTCATAAGTGGGAAGCTTCCTTTACAACAAAGAGAAGAAAATGAAAGCTTGCAGAAATAGAAGTAGTGGGGATTTCGCCTCCACCTCTAGGACCTCACAATCACTCACAAACTCATCTCAAGCTCATAGGACGACTTCCTCTTCCAGCTCTGGTCTCTGCGGATCTTCACACAACAAATTCTATCAAACTCTTTGGAACTTGGACCTTTCTCTCTCTAGAACTCTCCAATTATGCAGAAGCTTCAAGAAAAGGCCCAAACTCCCCTCAGAAATCTGATTTTAGACTTAAATAGGTGGCCTTGTTCGTGCTCCTGTGCTTAGCGCAATTCTGAACCGCTTAGCGTGCATTAGTGAATTTCAGCTTAGCGCGGCTTTTCTCGCTCAGCGGATGGACTGAAACGGTGCACTTAGCGAGATGACCCTTCGCTCAGCGAACATGCACAGCTCATCCTTCTTCCAGATTCTTCCTCGGGCTCAGCCGAGGAGTGTTGCGCTCAGCGGATGGCTCGCTAAGCCCGAAGATCGGCTTAGCGAGAGGGTGAAAATCAGCACTTCAAAACTACTTGCCTAATTAACCTGAAATTGAGAGAAAAATGATTATTAAACACACATAATGGAAGTACTAAGTATTTATTACCTATCTTTAATAAAAAGTAATTGCAACACTACAAAATACCCATAAATGGAGGATTTTGATACAATTTACACAAGTTTTATACACAAAAGTTAGTCGTATTCACCGACTAACAACTCCCCAAAATTTATAGTTTTGCTAGTCCTCAAGCAAACAAAGAACAGTTCACTGGTCCTCAAGTGACAATAACATGCAGTTACTATGTACAAAGGTGTATGCAACAAAAGTTATTGATTGCATGATAAGGGAATGAAGCAAAATGCCCTCATCAGTTGTCTTTTACAAGGCATGCAGTTATCCAAAGAGAAGAATAAAATGTAACCTGACCAATTAGATGAAGTTAGGCATAAGACAAATATCAAGGAAAGTAGCTTAAACCATAGTCTCACGGTGACTATTTCACTCACACACAAGTGTTTAAGCTATTCATTAATAACAACTAGCAAAAGCTATAATCTTTGTACTTCATCTCATTCCATAAAGTCAAAAATGTATAAGCAGAATCAGAAGGACTTTCCCAGGCTTGTAGTGAGGTTTGGCTACAAAAATTCATTGATTTTTCTCGGATTCAAATGATTAGATTCTAAGAGAGCACAAATCCAAGACTTATCCAAGTGGTCTTTTTAACACACTTAGCTTGCTCACTAGCTTTTCACTTCCATTTGCTTTTGACCTTATTACATCAGCACACATTTTCTTTGATTGCTTTCTCTTTCTTTTTTTTAACACACAACTTATTTGTTGTGTGTGCTGATGTTTTATCTTTTTTTTCTTTACATCCCATTCAGTTCCACTCCCCCAAATTTGGGGTGAATTTGCCTTGAACCATATGCTCTCCTAGAGTCTAAACAAGGTACCTGGAGATAATCATTCAGGTTCAGGGTTCAATTATTGACAAAATCATTCAACTCACAAAGGGTGCAAAGGGTACAGTTATCATTCAAGGTAAGTGATGTGTCATTATTTTCACCTATTTCATAACCCTTTTTGTCACCAATTTAATTACTGATTTACTCTAATTGTTAAATTTATTATTCAGTTTTATCAATTGGGCCCACTTGACTAATTTGATGTTTTTAATTCAATTTCAGGATAATTATAAGCAATTGGGCCGAGCCAGATTGGACTTGAAGAGAGAAGACAATTTTATTAGATTTCGTCTAATTTCATTTTATTGCGTTCAACTTTTATTTAGTATTTTTATTTCGTTTTAGGTCAAAATAATGCAATCAGGCCCAGTGACTTTGAGTGACCCTTATAAATAGTAGCCTTGGGATTCGTGTAGGGAATTATGTTATTCTATTATTCAGGAGTTTTAGGGTTTCATGTTGTCAGCTTTGCATTACTGTTCACGTGAATGCATCTTTCCATTTTATGCTTCTAATTGCAATTTTGTTTCTGTTCCTTCTTCTGCCTTTAGTTTCATTTTCGTTTTCTGCCTTTAGCTTCATTTTCATTTTCTGCTTTTGTTGAACTTATGGAAGGCTAAATTTCTAGTGTTGTTTCCCTCTGAGGATGAAGCATAATTCTCTTTGAGGTTCTATTTTTATTGTTGCTCTCCTATCGGTTTTCCCTTCACCAATTAACCCACATGCGTTATGTTAATTTGTGCACGCTTCGTGTTCGATTAATTGCCACTCTGCTTAAATTACGTTCGTGCTTAATGAACAAGGGGTTAATTGGTGTATGTGTTGCTTAATCACATATTGACAGCCCTAAATTGATTTTCGCTTAGTAAATTAAATTAGGGTTGGATTAAGTGGTTAACTGCTAGGGGTGAAATCCTCATAACCTAGGATAAGAGAATGACTTCTAAATCAGAGGAAACAACACGTTTTTAATACTATTAATTTTGTATTACAATCTACTTGTTCTTTAATTCAGAAAACAAACACCCCCCCAATTGTTACTGTAATAATGAATCATATTATGAACATTTGGTCAGTCATTGCTCGTTGGGAAACGACCTAGGATCACTTCCTAGTTACTGCATTTTAATGTTTATTTGATTCGGGTACAACCTCGATCAAAAGGCTTGTGTATGCACAATCATGGCCTTCATCATGTCCTCATTTATACATTTCATTCTAAATTTCAGAGATTGATGCAAAGATTATTACTCATATCTAGTCGTTCACTCACAGTTTAAGTTCACACTCTCACCGGTTTTGGTTCAAGCTTTTCTTTTTTAATCAATCTGTCTACTAACTAACAATTCTAAATGCAAGTTCACATTCTTGTTCTTTCTTTGTCTAACATATACACTTGCTCAAACTCATGAAAAGAAACACAAATTCCATCACAATCATGCATTCAATCCAAAATCAAACCATACACCAATTTTCACAAAAAGATAAAAGTGTTATACTACCATATCATCAAAATCAAGTCAAACTGTTCCATATGCTTCAGAATGAGAAAACCAGTTACCCATAAATAAAACTAGCAGTGTATATAAACATAAAAGAAATACTGTACTAAAACCATAACTATAATAATAATCATCCTAAAAGCAAAAAATATCATCAGGAATTCAAAATTCCTGTGACTGGTCCTGAGTGTCCTGTGTCTGCACATCCTCCTCATCTGTCAGATGAAGCACTGGAGTAGCTAGAGGAGAAGTGTCCAAAGTCAGGACTGGTGTGGTCTAGTCCTCGGGTATCTCTAGGATAGGAGTAGAAGGGTCTATTGCGTGTTGAGGTAAAGGTATGGTACCTGAGCTGTGGGACCTTCATCTTCCCTTTGAAAAGAAGGCTGAGTCCCAGGCCAGGCTACCATCTCTCTGAACTGCTCGACTGAGGGAATAGATCTTGAAGGCGCCACCACCTGTAAAATTTGTAATAGAATAATTTGTCCCTGATGAATGCTCTGAAGCATGGCTTCAAAGCGCTGAGAATTTGTCTGGGCTGGGACAAAAGGAGTTGCTGACGTGGATGCTGGAGTAGGAGCTGCAGAAGTGGAAGGGAACTCAGTTGGCCTAGCCCTCGCCCTCCTAACCCCTCGGATAGAAACTGTTAGATCCTTGGGGTTCCAACAGTTCTTCCTAATGTAGGCCAAGTTAATGACCGGGCTTAGGCGCTCAAAAGTGAGGATATCAGAGACAACCCCTCTAGCTCTACATAATGCGGTGATCAGAGCTAGAAACCCAAGTCTAGAAGTGTTAGATTGGGCTATAGAAGTCATCTGGCCAGAGATAAGCACTCCTATGTTCATATCCATGCGAGAGACTAGGCCAAAGATCATTCTAGCTCTCTCTACTATCAAATCAGAAGTATGTGATGTGGGAGACAAGTTGGAGTATGAGAGAACACTCCACACCTGTGCTAGTGTAGTCAGGTCTTTCTTGAGAATCTTCCCAGGATGGCCCTCAGAGTTCAAGATGAACCCTCGGCCTGGTATGCATAAGGCAACCTCTATCTCTCTGTAATCTGTAGGCAACCTACAGTATCTAGAGTATGCGGGTAATGTCTCCCCCTCTACTAATACCAAAGGTGTCTCTAGGAATGTGTTGAGACTGTCAGCATCAATCTTCACCAAATGACCTCTAACTCTGGACTGATTTGGAGGACGATCCTCATAATTGTATAAATTTGCATAGAACTCTTTCACCAAATCTAGGTCTATGCTCCCATTGACTAAATTGGTGAGGCGTTTATGGAAATTATGCCTCTAATTTAGTCTTAAACTCATCTAACTCAGTGTGATATATCTCTACTTTCCTTTTAGATAAAATGTTTCTCCCCAGACATTATCTGTGTACCAGTTCCAAGCCTCTAAGGAGGAAAATCTCCTTGTATCATACTGTGTTGTGGTTCTTGAACCAATACTTTTACATTTCCTAGAAGCCATCTGCAAATAAAGGAACCAAATAGGTAATCAGAACACAAGTTATTTAAATTCAAAAAAACTAAAAAAGGTACAAGCGGCTTAGTGAGACATGGTCCGCTTAGCTCATCCTCACAAAATAGACACTCCCGCTTAGCGACAGGTGAAACCACTTAGCGGAAGTTGTAGAACTGCAGCCTCTACATAATTGGCTTAGCTGGTAAGTGCCCGCTAAGCCTATGGTCTGCCGCAAGGATTTGTGCTAAGCTCCTCAGAGGTTGTGCTTAGCGGCACCATCCAGTTCAAAAAATAAACTAAGTATTGGGAGCATAGCGAGCGAGGCTCGCTTAGCTCGACAGATGCCACAACGAATTGTGCTTGGCTCAGGTAAGCTCGGCTTAGTGCGAGGCTATCAACAAAAAATTTGTCTAAGTTACCTGGGCTTAGTGATTCAGCCTCGCTTAGCTTCAGGTAGCTCAACAAGAGGATGAGTTTTCATCCTCAAAAGATGAACTCGCTTAGCATGGTAAGAGCGCTTAGTGAGTTCTTCTGAAAATGCACATATTCAATGAATACTGATGAACTCGCTTAGTGCAGCATGCTCGCATAACGAGTTCATTGCGTTTTCCAGAGAACGTAGAAAACGCTGTTCGTTTTCTTGCACTTTTCAAGCCTCTAAAAGCATATCAGACATGCAATGTTCCCAAAATACTCAATACAATACAAACGTATATAAAGTCCTAATCTTAAACTAATTCTAACAAAACATTGAAACCCTAAAAATCTAAAACTAAAAGTAAGGTTTTCTACCCTAAAGTTTAGACAAGTAAAAGAGAATATAAAGCAAGGAACTTACTTGGATGATAAATGCTTTGTGATTGTAAGTAGAAAATGCAAAAGGGAAGCACAGATGCACAATGGGTGAATTTTTGGAGAGAGAGAATGCAGGGAAAAAGCTTTGGAAATTCTTGGAGTTGTGAGTGTAACTGACGTTACACTCCCTTAAGCAGTTTTCGTGCTTCTCATTAAGCGAGAAACTACGCTAAGCTGACGTTTGAAATTCAAACTCAGGTTTTTTTTAACACACAAAAGGCTTGGCTTAGTGCTAATATAAAATCGCTTAACGAGTTATGCAGATAAAAAACCTACAACTCTCGCTAAGTCGGGCTCTCTACCGGCTTAGCTAAAATGATGCATTTTAAGTACAGAGGAGACACCGCTTAGCTGATAAGGGGTCGCTTAGCGCTTACATTGCCGCATGGAATTCAACTTAGCCGCCATGATTGGCGCTTAGCTCCAGGAACCCCAGTTCTGGCTGCAAAGAAATGAGCTTGGCGGCAACTAGTCGCGCTTAGCCAAACACTACATGATGCTTAGCGGTTAGACCGTTGCTTAGCCGAATTCAGATCGAGTTGAAATTGTCTTAGCTCAACCTTGGCCAGCTTAGCGGACCAAATCAGCCTCAGATGCCAGGGTTTATCTCTAAGCGCTTTAGAATAGCGACTTAGCACATGAACAATGATGCGCTTAGCGCGAGGCTTGAGCTTAGCGAAAGGACTATTTTTCAGAAAATGTTTTCTATGTCATTTTTCAGTCCCTTCCTCAACAAATTGAAACCCTTATATCTAACAATCAAGGATAAGCTGGTATACTCCAATGTACAGATTATAAAGCAAGTTCCACATGATATAATGCATGAAAAATAAAGATAACAGAAATTAAAATTGGGTTGCCTCCAAGGAAGCGCTTCTTTAATGTCATTAGCTTGACTCTTTTACCTCAATAGGTGACATCATGTTTTGGTTCTCACCTCCAGAACCTCTTGACCCACTTCTATTACCTGTAAGCAAACATTTTGTTCTGGAGCAGGCTTGTCTTCAACAAACAAATTGAAATCAATTTTCTGATCTTCAAAACCCATCTCCAGCTTCATTCTACCCATATTAACTATGCAGCTTGCAGTTAACATGAATGACCATCCCAATATTACAGGAATGCCAGTATCTTCACAGATATCCATCACCACAAAGTCTGCCAGGAAGATAAAATGTTTCACTCTGACCAAAACATCTTCAATTACTCCATATGGTATGGTAATGGAGCGGTCAGCAAGTTGTAAAGTCATCCTAGTGGGCATGATCTCCAACTCTCCCAACCTTTTGCACATGGAGAGTGGCATTAAATTAATGTTGGCTCCCAGGTCAATAAGAGCCTTTCCCCTGGTGACTTCTCCAATTGAACAAGGAATAGTTACACTCCCAGGGTCTTTATGCTTGGGTGGAAGGATCTTTTGAATCACAGCACTACAATTTTCTTCCACTATGACATTCATCGTTCGTTCTTCATTTTCTTCGGTCTTCAACTGGTAAGTACCCCAAACCGAGCTTTTCAATTCATTCTATTAACCCGTGGTGGTCCCCATTTGTTTCATGTACTTTTATTCTCGTTTTCTTTTACTTTCTGTACCCCCTGTTGACGTGCTTCAGTCATTTATTTAAGTCATTTCTTGCCTAATCAAAAAATAAAATAAATTTTCACTGATCCTTTGATTTGTAATATCCGTTAATTTCTGTTAAAATAAATTCTGACTGTTCGGTCGTGCCGTAACCATGTTGGAAATCAAAAAAGAGGTAAAATAATAATATAATAATCAAAAAATACCTTTTAGTAAAATGAAGCGAAAAAATCAATTGGACGATTTCTCTTTGGGATTTCTCATTCTTAATTGAATTGACTAATAACTAAAGTGAAACTAAGGCTAAAATCAACCCACCTAGTCAAGCTCGTCCACAAAAAAGTCATTAAAAAAGGATTTGAAAGTTTATTATCTCAGTTTTCCTTACCAAGTAAATGGATCATTTTTAAGGTCCAACGCCTTAAAATGATCACCTTTCAAGTAAAAAGAATCGCTTGATTCACTCTTAAGAAAGAACTACGTAGGTCTGATTTCCTCTTCGATGGAGGGTACGTAGGAGCAAAAGCCCCGCTTTTGTTGACCTCAAAAATAAAAAAAGAAATAAAAGGTAAGATAACACAATTTCACAATTCTAAAAAATAGGTTGTTGTCCTTTGAGACAAACGTGAGAGGTGCTAATACCTTCCTCAAACGTAAATACAACTCCCGAACTTAGAATTTTCGTTTTGACCGGTTTCCTTCGGTTTTTCCGACGTTTTCCACAAATAAACGTTGGTGGCGACTCCGCGCATCTTTCCTCCTTTGGAAAGCACACCCGTGAGCCTCGCCTCGCACGCCCACAAAAGGGCATGTTTCGACAATATGTATTAGTGGTGTTTGGTATGTTGAAGTAAGGTAAGGTCTGAAAATCCCATTTCCTGGGCATCTTCCCATGAAGGAACATGGTTTCTCACCAACTCAATGAGTGGTGCTACAAGTATAGATGAATATGGGACAAACCTTTTGTAAAAGTTTGTTAAGTCATGGAAGCCCCAAATTTTTTTTATACTTGGTGGAGTGGGCCACTCAGGAATGACCTTTATTCTCTTAGGGTTCATGGGAACCCCTTGATCATTATTTGAAAAATTAAGAAAAGTAACGCAATAAACATACCTTTTTCTGTATTTTCATATTGATTATTCCTACCAAAAAGTATGACAAACCTAAGGTGTCCCATATGAGTACCTAAGTTTGTATTGAAACTAAAAATAAGAACAAACCTACCTAATGGGTCCCTATGTACACACACCATGAAGATGTTAGGTGCACGAGTGATTTTACAAAAGAGGATTTCACCACTCAAAACATTCATCATACCACCTATTTTAGGGACTTGATGCCTAATAATACCTATTTTGGGCACCAACAAAGCACAAAGATTTAAGCTCTTGCGAACCAAACCCTTATCCAACGACTTCTTTACTTGAGGAATAAACTCAAGCCCAAGAGGTGTGGCAATGCTAGCAAGTGTCTTTTTACAAAAGAGAAAATGTGGAGGTTGTCTATGAGGGAAAGTTTCTTTAATGTTTGTCTTTATTGTAAAATGAGTTTCCTTCTTAGCTAACCTCTTGGAGGAGACACTTACCTCCTTACACTTCTCTTTAACCACTAATGGTTGTCCTTCTTCTTGGGGGTAGATTTCTTCACTAGATTCTTCGCCTTTTGCTTTTTCACTTTCACTAGAGGAAGGTGAAGTTGTAGCCTTATCTTGGCCACTATAAATGTCTTGGCCCCTCATAATCATGGTTTTTGTGGTGGGGCATTGAGAAGTAATGTGTCCTCTTCCAAGACATTTAAAGCACTTTATATAGCTTGTTTTCTCTTGCATACTAGCCTTATGGGCTTGCTTTTCTATTGTCTTCCCCTTATCATCTTTGGGCTTAGAAGGTGTCACCCCTAAGATGCCTTGACCTCGGTCTTTCTTTGGATAAGAGTGAGAGCCATAAGATTTTGATGTAGACTTCTTTTTAAGTTGTTGCTCAAACCTTATTTCCCAAACTAAGTTAGCCTCTACATTGCCCTTCCCATGGAAGTATGGGAGGTTAATGTTAGCCTCTCGAGGCATTCTTTCCTTTTCTCTTCTATGGGAGTGACGTCTAAGATGTGACCTATGCCTTCCTTCGTAATAGTCACAAAGTTCTTCACTTAGGCTCTTGCAAGAGTTATGACTACTATAGGAGGCATGTTTTTCTGTTTTCATTTCTTTCATTATTTTTCTTCTTTCTTCCTCTCTTATTTTCTTTCTTTAATATTTACTTATTTCTTCCACTCTTTTTTTTCCTTTTTCTTTCCATAACTTAAGGGAACTCAACTCAACTAAGATTCCAGATAAAAGGTCTTTATGACTAGTACCCTCGCCATTAACACTAGATGAATGATGACTCATGTTGGTTCCTAAGTTGTGGTTCTTTCTTGTTGGAGGCTTGAAAACAAAAGGTAAAAGAAACTATGGTTGAAACTAGCCAAAATAAACACTAAAAGAGGTGTGAAAGATAAGGGAAAAAACTAATTGGTAAAATGCAAGCTATCTAGGTGGTTTGACAATGGAAGGTAAAGGAAATAAGCTATGAAAGTAAGCAAGAAAAGTAAACTAGGTGAATCCTAAGAGTAAGTATGGTAAGCTAGAGCTTAGATACACACCCTCTATAATAGCTAAGCTCACCTCCTTGAGATGAGAAGCTAGAGCTTAGCTGCACACTCTCTATAATAGCTAAGCTCACCCCTATGCCAAAAAAACATGAAAATACAAAAAATTCCCTACTACAAAGACTACTCAAAATGCCTTGAAATACAAGGCTAAAACCCTATACTACTAGAATGCCCAAAATACAAGGCCCAAATGAAAGAAAAACCTATTCTAATATTTACAAAGATAAGCAGGCTCATACTTGGTCCATGGGCTCAAAATATACCCTAGGGCCTTCCCTTGGATCTCTGGCACAATCTACTTGGAGTCTTCTATCCAATGCCCTTGTGGGGTAGGATTGCATCACTTCATCATGTCCTCATTTATACATTTCATTCTAAAATTTAGAGATTCATGCAAATATTATTACTCACAGCTAGTCGTTCACTCACAGTTTAAGATCACACTCTCACCGGTTTTGGTTCAAACTTTTCTTTCTCAATTAATTTGTCTACTGACTAACAATTCTAATTGCAAGTTCACATTCTTGTTCTTTCTTTGTCTAACATACACACTTGTTCAAAATCATGAAAAAGAACACAAACTCCATCACAATCATGCATTCAATTCAAAATAAAAGCATACACCAATTTTCACAAAAAGATAAAAGTGTGTTACTACCATGTCATCAAAATCAAGTCAAACTGTTCCATATGCTTCAGAATAAGCAAACCAACTACCCAAAAATAAAATTAGCAGAGGTGGAGATGGGGGAACTACTTCAAGCTTAAAAGAAGGTGGATTCACCACTGGAGATTGTGGGTTAGCTGGCTCTGGATCAACCTGCACAGGTGTGGGCTCAGGCGGAGCAGCCTCGTTAGGTCTCACCAATGGAAGTTGAGCTTCAGGCTAGGCTACTTGCTCAAGAAAATGCTCCATAGGTATGATTGGCCTGTTATGAGCCAACTCTTGCAAGATGTGCATGATAATAAACTATCCTTGGAATAAGCTAGAGCATACGGGCTCGGACTTAAAATAGATTTGTAAGCTTTGGGGATGAGGACATATATAACAACACCAGGGTTTTAGTTTAAGGAGTTTTTCGAAGAGGAGAATAATTCTAGGGTTTTAGAATTCCAGTTTTTACTTTTCATGCGCACTGTTCACGTAGAATAAAATTCATTTTCTACAATTTTGTTTCGGCTTGAATCTACAATTTTGTTTTCTACTAATTAATGGAAGGCTACATCTCCAGCGTTGTTTTTTCTTGAGGATTAAGCACAACTCTCTTTGAGGTTTTGTTATTACTATTGAATTCTGATAAGTTTTTCCTCTTCACCAATTACTCTATATTTGTTGCTATTAATCCATGCATGCTTAGTGCTTGATTAATTGTCTCTGCGCTTAATTTATGTTCATGCTTAATGATCAGTTTCGTTCATGATTAATTGGTGTATATGTTGCTTAATCACATAATGACAACCTTATGTTAATCTTTGCTTAATAATTTAATTTAGGGTTGGATTAAGGATAAATTCTCATAACCTAGGATAAGAGACTTGCTTGTAAATCAAGGGGAAACAACATGTTTTAATTCTGTTATTTTCTAATTCAAATTTGCTTGCTGTTTAATTTACAAAAACAAACAACCCCCCCCCCCCAATTCGTTACCATTTTATTACTATCTGTTATGAAAATTTGGTTGACCATTGCTCATTGGGAGACGACCTAGGATCACTTCCTAGATACTGCATTTTTAATGTTTATTTGATTCGGGTAGGGCCTCGATCAAATTTTGCACCGTTGCCGGGGAGAAGTGGCCCAAAGGTTCATAATAGTGTTTAGTTGTTTTGTTTTGTGTAGCGTTCTGTTTTGCATTTCAGTCGCGTCCCCTGTTTAGCGACTGTTTAGCGACTGATTTTGCAATTTAATTAGCGATTTTTGTTTTGATAGTTAGAGTTGTTATTTTTGGCTGATTTTTTGTGTGCTAGTTTCTTTTGATCCATATTTTGTGTGAAAAATACCAGGAGCACTTGGTGTGGTTGAATTTGAGAGAGACAAAAATTTTGGGAACTTGTTTTTAGCAAAACTTAAAACAGCCATAACTTTTGCTCCGGGTATCAGAATGACTATTATTTATATGCATTTGGGGTAGAAGAATAAGCCGTTTTAAACTTGAAAAATCAGCCGTTTAATAAGTTTTTTTTTTTTTTGCAAGTACTATGGTCCTATTTTTCTAAACTTTTCTTAGGTAGTGTTCATAGTTAGACTTTGAATTTTTGTTTGAAATTTTTTGTGCTATCTTTTCATGATTTTAGGGTGTTGCTCATAAAATTTCAGCTCATTTGGATATCGTTTGACTATAGTTGTAGTTTTAACCCTCCCTTGGTGCTTGTTTGAGAAACACATGATTTGCTGCATATAGTGCATGACTAGGGGCAATCCAAGTGATTTACAACCCTTTGATCCTGAAATAGATAGAACCTTTCATAGATTAGTTAGGCATAGTGTGCATCCTGATCATTCTGTGCATTTCAAGCATTGTGAGCATTTTGAGCATTCTGAGTATTCTGTTGCTAGTGATTCTGAATATTCTGATTTTGAGCATTCAACTACTAATTTTCATACTGAGAACATGGTTCAACCTCCACCTCGTGAGAGAACTCTTAGGGAGATGGCTGCACCTGATTTCACTTATGAAAGCTTGTGCATTCAATATCATGATGAGGGTGTTCCATATGTTCTCAAGACTGGACTAATACATTTGCTGCGCAAGTTTGATGGTCTTGCAGGTGAAGATCCTCATAAACATCTTAAGGAGTTCCATATTGTTTGTTCCACCATGAAGCCCCCTGATGTCCAAGAAGATCATATCTTTCTAAAGGCTTTTCCTCATTCTCTGGAGGGAGAGGCAAAAGATTGGCTATACTACCTTGCTCCCAGGTCCATTTTCAGCTAGGATGATCTTAAGAGGGTGTTCTTGGAGAAATTCTTCCTTGCATCAAGGACCACTACCATCAGAAAAGACATTTTAGGCATCAGGTAATTTAGTGGAGAGAGCTTGTATGAGTACAAGGAAATATTCAAGAAATTGTGTGCAAGCTGTCCTCACCACCAGATTTCTGAGCAACTCCTTCTTCAATATTTCTATGAGGGACTTAGAAACATGGAGAGGAGTATGATTGATGCTGCCAGTGGTGGAGCTCTTGGTGATATGACCCCTGCTGAGGCTAGGAATTTGATTGAGAAGATGGCTTCCAACTCCCAACAATTCAGTGCAAGAAATGATGCTATTGTCCTTAGAGGAGTCCATGAGGTGGCCACAGATTCATCTTCATCTACTGAAAATAAAAAGCTTGAGGGAAAACTTGATGCCTTAGTCAACCTAGTAACTCAGCTTTCCATGAATCAGAAATCTACACTTGTTGCAAGAGTCTATGGTCTATGTTCTTCTGCAGATCACCATATAGATCTTTGTCCTTCTTTGCAGCAATCTGGAGTCAATGAGCAACCTGAAGCTCATGCAGCAAACATTTATAATAGACCCCCTCAGCAGCAAAACCAACAACAGCAGAATAATTATGATCTTTCAAGCAACAGATACAATCCAGGTTGGAGAAATCATTCAAATTTGAGATGGGCAAGTCCTCCACAACAACAACAACCTGTCCCTCCTTTCCAGAATGATGCTGGTCCAAGCAAGTCATATGTTCCTCCTCCAATACAGCAACAACAACAACAACAGTCACAACAAAGACAACAAGCAACTGAGGTTCCTCCTCAACCTTCCTTAGAATAGTTAGTGAGGCAAATGACCATCCAGAATATGCAATTTCAGCAAGAGACAAGAGACAAGAGCCTCCATTTAGAGTCTAAAAAATCAGATGGGGCAGATGTCTACTGATGCAATCCTCCCTAGGAAGGTACCAGTCACTAGAGCCATGAGCAAGAGGCTCTAAAAGGATTGGGCTAGATCTGCTGAAGAAGGCCCTAGGGTTATCATGAACCTCAGGGTAGATTTCTGAGCCCATGGGCCAAAGTTGGGTCCAATCATCTTTGTACATATTAGACTAGGATGTCATTATATTTGGTTCTTGTATTTAAGGCTCCATAATGTAGGTAGGGTACCCTAGAAATATAGGATTTTTCAGCCCTTGTATTTTAGGGCACCTAGACTAGTTTTTGTATTGGGGGTAGTTTTGTAATTTCACATGCACTAAGTGAATATTTGATGTGTGTGGTTGGAAATAAATTTAATTGAATTGGTAGAAGCCCAATCCAATTAAATTTTAGAGGGGGAGGTGAGCATTTGCTTACTACACCCCATTGCCACATCATATAGTCACACTTTGTGCATGCCCTTCATGCTTTACATGCCTCATGACACCTAAGCACACTTAGTGGAGAATCTTGGAATTGATCTTGGATTAGTGGTCTGAACCATAACTAAAATTCACTAATCATAATTAGTGAAATTTTGGCTCCAAAGTTTGGCTCCACAAATTCAATTTCAAATTCAAGTGAAATTTGAATTGAAATTCAAACTTCCCTCCAATTTTGTGTGACACTTAGGCTATAAATAGAGGTCATGTGTGCTCATTTTTTCAACTTTGATCATTTGAAAATTGAAATTCAGATTTCAGAGCTCTTTTAGAGCACAAAATTTCGTGCTCTTCTCTTCCTTTCCCTTCATTCATCTCCTTCTTCCTCCAAGCTCTTATCCATGGCCTCCTATGGTGGTGAGCTTCTTCTAAACTCATCTTCTCCTTGAAGTGGCGTCTCCTCTCTCTGTTCCTTCTCCATTCCGCTGCAATTCATCTTCCAAGAAGCAAAGAAATCCATTGATGAAGAAGATCCTAGGCCTACAAATCAATCCACAACTCAATTTCTTCATAGGCATCATATAGGAAACATAGAAAACAAAAAAAAAGTTCAACAACAAGACTACTTCTAGGAATTAATTTAGAACATGTTATGAACTAAATAACATGCATGAATTAGACTCAAAATTCAAATGATAGGCTAAGAATTGCAAGAATACATGAACAAATGTATCTAGAATTTAATCAACAAATCCAAAATTCAACACAAACTTAGAACATAATGTGACAATTATTATGACTAAACATGACTCTAAGACAACATGAATGAAGTGATTTACACTTAGATTTTTGTGTTTTCTTTTCTAATCAATATTTTGCAAGAAAATTAAGATATAAAGGTTCAGCACAAGAAGATCATGATTAAAAAATGATAGAACCTAAAATCAACACAAAAACATGATTCAAGAGTAGATCTATAAAATTTGAACCATAGAAATGCAAGAACAAGTGTAGATCTAAGATTTAATCGGTTTATATTTTTTGAATATACTCTAAACAAAACCAAACCACAAGATAATGGAGGAGATACATGGAGAAGATGATGAAGATCAAGGAATTAAAGTGAATTGACTGAACAAAAGATAGAGGAAGAAAAAAAACACACCCAGATGAAGATGCTCTTGATACCACATGATGTAGCTCCTTGTAGAGCTTGTAGGCCTTGAATCTTCTTCATCAATGGAGTCCTTTGCTTCTTGAAGATCAATGGCAGCGGAATAGAGAAGTAGGAAAGGTGATTGGAGATTTCACTTCAAGGAGAAGGTGAGTTAAGAACAAGTTCACCCCTATAGGAGGCCATGGATACGAGCTTGAAGGTAGAAGAAGATGAATGGAGGTAGAAGGAGAGAGGGGGGCACGAATGTTATGCCTCAAATGAGGTCTGAACTTTGATCATTTGATGGGAAGCAATGTCTTGGATAAACAGAGTGGGAGCATTCCTGCAAATTCTGAGACATCATTTCCTCCAAAACTCCTACTGCAATTTTCTGGTATTAGGTTACGGTGATGGCAAACTTGGTGGATCTCCCTTACATGGTGTATTTGGCACCATGGAAATAAGATTGTTTTCTTAAATGAAAACTCCAATGGTAACAAATTGATGGAGGATGCTCTATTCTTCTGCTGGACCTGGCTAAAAAACTTGGAAAAAAGATTTGACATCCCATTCCACTACTGGTCCAGTCAAATCAGGGATGGGTTTTGTAATCATGGGGGGACTAGCATATAGATATTGTGTAGTTGGACGCCAAGCTTATAGTTAGATCTATGGTTACTTAATTCTTGCTGTATAGCTTGTATTAGGACACCATAGTTCTGCATAATATGGTGCTAGGTTGTATATAAAACAGTACCCCATGTACTGAAATATATATTATAATCTTACTTTTGCTGATAAAAAAAATAGTGTAATAAGAATTATTGTTACTTATGCAGGTGCAGCAGCTGCTGAGTTTTCTTCTAGAGCTATACCAACAGTTTTGCAGACTTCAGGTTTCATGGGCTGGTATATTTCATTCTAGATTACACCTTTCCCATTCCCAATGTCAGCAACAAAGAGCTTGTTTCCTATCGCAAATCCAATAGAAGTATCCAGAAGGATTGGCATCCTGGGTGTATAGCAATTGCTGCTCTTATAGTTAGAAACAAGCTATTTGTTGTTGACATTGGTGATTGCAGGGCAATCTTATGTCGTGCTGGTAATCCAATTGCTCTAAGTAAGGTGAACCAAAAATTACTGCTGCTAGCTAGTGCTTAGAGGATGTTTGGAAGAGCTTATAAAAATTCATTTATGATTCTTATAACCCCTTTTTTACTCATTTCAGTAAGTTTATTGGTAAAGCTTATCAAAACAAGCTCTTTTGTGCTTAATCAAATAAGTTTCATGACCAAATTTATATCTTAAGCTCTCATGTGCATATTTCTATCAAAGCTTCTTTAATTTATTCCTTTATGCATTTCTATTTAGACTAATCAAAGCTTAACATTATTAGGATCATGTTGCAAGATGTCTTCAAGAGAGAAAGTGTATTATTCGTAATGGGGGCCATGTACATTGGCAAGTTGATACTTGGAGGGTCGGTTTTCCTGCACTTCAGGTTTGTTCAAATTGATTGGGATGGTGCATATCATATATTTGAAAATGCTTGGTTTTATTTGTTTCTTCCATGTGCATTTGTTGAAATTGGAATCTGAGCTCATTTTTTCTTCTGACTATCCTCACTTTTTTCATCATTTTACCATATAAAATTATTGTAAAAATTAATAGGGAGGTTAACAATGATAAAATGCTTTGCAGAATTCCTTTTTTAGAAAATGCTTTGAAGAATTCCGTTTTTGTGTGCTAATAAATACTATTGCAACCAATTATTTTCCTGACGAAAGTTTTTTACAGGTGATGAAAAAAATATTCTTGTTCAATTCACATACAAATTCTTACACTTAATTTCTAGTCTTATTAGGATTGGAGGCATTTCATTAACTTATTGAGCTGGCATAACCCTCACTTGAATTACAACCCATGCTAATCTATAACCTTGTACATTATTGTAAAAGTAGTGGTGTAATCACATATGAAAGGCGTTATGGAAGTGATGAAGAACAAACAAGAACAGCAGCGGTAGATGTAGCAGAACAGAAATTCCATACACCAATGTTCCAGCAAAATGAAAGAGAGAGAGAGATGAGAAAGAACAAATAGACAGATTTACGTGGTTCACGTTGAGTAAGGCTACATCCATGGGAGGGAAAACAGAAAGCCTTTATTATTACTGATGCAATACACAAGTGGAAGCTTATTCCAAAAAAAATATAGGGCATCCTTGCCTTATATAAGCAGATGACAAAACAGAAAAAATAACAGAATAAACTTCCATATGGATTTTAGTCACAGCCCAACAATTCACCACCTTGAACTAACATCCATATAAGACACAAACTGCACCCTCCAAACACACATGATCTTAAACCCAACAATCAACATTGAGCAAGCTTAAGCAGTGATCAAACTTGCTCTTTGGAACTGGCTTTGTAAACATATCAGCGGGATTGCGCAGAGTGCTGATCTTATGAACTTTGATTCTTCTTTTCTGATCGAATGAAGTGATATCTAACATCTATATTCTTGGTTCTATCATGATGAACATGATCCTTGGCCAAGCATATAGCACTAAGGCTATCACAGTAGATGTTAGCATATTCTGGATTAATTCTGAGAGCATTTATCAGACCTCTTAGCCAAATTCCTTCCTTTGCAGCTTCAGTAAGAGCCATATATTCAGCCTCAGTAGTTGATAGGGCAACAGAAAGCTGAAGTGTTGCCTTCCAATACCAAGCAGCCACCAAGGGTGTAAGCATACCCTGTTAGGGACCTTCTTTTGACAAGATCGACAGCAAAATCTGCATCAAAATAGCCAGTGAGGCAGAAATCTGAGTGAGATCCATAGATTAAACCTACATTTGTAGTCCCTTTAAGATATCTGAAAATTCTCTTCACAGCTTTCCAATGTTCCTTCTAAGGTTGGTTTAAGAACCTATTGACCATGCTAACAGCATAAGCAAGGTCAGGTCTGGTGCAGACCATGGCATACATGAGACTGCCAACAACACTTGAGTATGGAACCTTTGACATATAGTCCTGATCAGCCTGAGCTTGAACCTTTATCAAAGCAGACAACTTCTTTTTTCTGAAAGGGGAGTACTAATAGGTTTAGAATCAGCCATTCCAAACCTCATAAGTATCTTCTAAATGTAATCCTTTTGAGACAAAAATAGCCTTTTCTAAGTTCTGTCCCTATAGATCTCCATTCCTAAGATTTTCTTTACAGCCCCTAGATCTTTCATATCAAATTCACCACTCAGGAGGATCTTCAGATTTTGTATATCACACATGCTTTTTTCTACAATAAGCATGTCATCTACATAGAGTAGAAGATAGATCATTGATCTATCCTCCACCTTGTTGTGATAAACACAGCAGTCATAGAGACTTCTCTTGAATCCTTGGCTGGTGATAAAGCTGTCAAACCTCATGTACCATTGCCTTAGAGATTGTTTCAATCCATACAAGGACCTTTGCAGTTGACAAACATACCTTTCTTTTCCTTGAACTTCAAACCCTTCAAGTTGTTTCATTAGAATATTTTCTTCCAATCTTCCATGGAGAAAAGCAATCTTGACATCATGTTGTTCAAGTTCCAAATCTTGGTTTGCCACTATAGCAAGCAAAACCCTGATGGATGTATGTCTGACCATAGGTGAAAAGATTTTGTTGAAATCTACTCCTTCTTTCTGGCTGAATCCCTTGGCAACTAACCTAGCCTTGTATCTTATCGCTTCCTTTTCTGAAAGACCAGGTTTCCTCTTGAATATCCACTTGCAACCTACCACATCTCTTCCTTTAGGTAGTTCAACAAGTTTCTAGGTTTGATTCTTATATAGAGATTCCATTTCCTCTTTCATAGTTAACAACCAATTTTTAGCTTCAGGATGATGGATAACTTCTTCGTAGGTGGCAGGTTCATTTGAATCTATTTCTTTAGCTGCATTTAATGCATAGGCAGCCATGTCTTCAAAACCATATCTTTCAGGAGGTTTAGTGACTCTTTTTGGTCTCTGATTAATTCCAGAATTGAGCTGTGGAGGATCAGGTTCAGCAACCAAATGAGACTCATTTGCATTGGAATCTTCTGATTTCTCACATTCTTGAAGAACCACAGGAGATGTTTTGGAATGACCCCCTTTTTCTGAGTCTTTGGTTATACATTCTACATCCTTTTCTCGAGGAGAGTGGTAGCTCTGTGTTCCAGCAATTGGAACCTCAAGCTTGGGATGAAACAGATGTGATTCATCAAAAATTACATCTCTACTGAGAAGAACTTTCTTTTCCGAGGGTGACCAGATCCTATAACCTTTCACCCCATCACCATAACCTATGAACAAACCCTTTCTTGATCTAGGTACCAGCTTTCCTTCATTGACATGACAATAAGCATTGCAGCCAAATACTCTTAGGTTTGAGTAGTTTGCTGTTTTGCCATTCCAAATTTCAATAGGAGTTTTAAGTCCTATAGCAGTAAAGGGTATCATATTGATTAGGAAACAAGCTATATTGATAGCTTCTCCCCAAAAACTTCTGTTGAGACCAGCATTAGACAATAGACATCTTGTTCTTTCCAGAAGTGTTATGTTCATTTGTTCAGCAACTCCATTTTGTTGAAGAGTGTTCCTAACAGTAAATTGTCTAGCAATTCCTTCTTCTGTGCAGAATTTGTTAAATTTTGTTGAGCAAAACTCCAAGCCATTATTAGTTCTGAGTCTTTTAACTTTCCTTTCAGTTTGTTTTTCAATTAGTGCTTTCCATCCTTTGAAGCATTTGAAAGCATGACTCTTCTGACTCATGATGTAGATCCATGTCATTCTTGAGTAGTCATCAATTATGGACAGAAAATACCTTCCACCACCTAGTGAAGGTACTCTTGCAGGCCCCCAACAGTCAGCATGAATGTAATCAAGAGTTCCTTTGGTGATGTGAATTTCTTTAGGAAATTTAATCCTATGTTGCTTGCCGAAAACACAGTGCTCGGAGAATTTAAGTTCATCCAGTTTCTGATTTCACAACAGCTGTTGTTTTTGAAGTATCATCATACCTTTTTCACTCATATAACCAAGCCTCATGTGCCACAATTGAGTTAAGTCAGGTATGCTCTTATTGGATCTTGATGCAACAGCTACTAGACCATCATCAATACATGTTGTACCTTGAAGTATATAGAGATTACCCCTCTTTATACCCTTCATCACCATTATTGAGCCTTTCTGAATTTTCATGACCCCATTTTCAATGCTGCATTTGAACCCTTTTCCATCCATAATACCTATGGAGATTAGATTCTTCTTCAACTCTGGAACATGTCTAACTTTAGTGAGTGTTTGGATAATTCCATCATGCATCTTGATTTTTATTGTGCCAATTCCAACTGTCTTGCATGAGACATCATTTCCCATGAAGACATTTCCACCCAATTTCTCTTCATAGGTGTCAAACCAGGTTTTGTTAGGACACATATGAAAGGAACAACCAGAGTCTAATATCCACTGATTTTCATAATGTTGGTGATGATCAGCAACTGAGAAAACAAGCTTATTTTCAGATGTGAAACCTTCCTTGGCAATAGCAGTAGATGGTTTGCCCTATTTCTTAGGACAATCTTTCTTCCAATGACCTGGCTCCTTGCAGTAGTTACAGATATCCTTAGGGTTGACATGAGTCTTCTTCTTTCCTTTACACACATTTTTCTTGATGTTCTTGATGGAGTTAGAGACCACCAGACCAGATCCATTTGATTCTTCAGAATTTCTAGATGCATTAGATCGAAGTTCCCTTGAGTATAAGCTGGATTTCACCTCCTCCACGGTGACACATTCCTTACCAACACTAACAAATTGACAAAGCTTTCATATGATGGTGGTAGAGAGGCTAACAGAATCATGGTAGCATCTTCATCCTTTATCTTAACATCTATATCTCTTAATTCTATCAAGATGATCCTTAAGAGATGTACCTTCTTTCATGTGTAAACCAAATAGACGCCTCTTCAAGAAGAGCTTGTTGCAAATTGACTTAGTCATATACAGCTTTTCCAACTTGAGCCATAAGCCACTTGCACTTTCTTCATTTGCAACTTCATATAAAACTTCATCAGACAAGGAAAGCAAGATTAGTGAGTGAGCCTTTTCTTCTTGTTCTGCAAGTTCTTCAGTCTTTGAAACAGAGGCCTTTCCTTTTGATTCAGAAGCCACTTCTTTCTTTATAGATGCAAAAGCAACAGGAGCCCAAACACGTTGTTCCTTCAACAAAGAACGTTGTTAGTCGGTGAAAATGACTAACTTTTGTGTATAAAACTTGTATAAATTGTATCAAACTCTCCCAATTTATGGTTATTTTGTAGTGTTATAAGTATTTTCTATTAAGTATAGGTAATAAATACTTAGTATTTTCATTTTGTGTGATTAATAATCATTTTCTCTCAATTTCAGGTTAATTAGGCAACCTTTGGAAAGTGTTGTTTTTCACCTTCTCGCTAAGCCAATCTGCTGGCTTAGCGATCGTCCGCTAAGTGCAACACTCCTGGGCTAAGCGCGAGGAAGACTCTGGAAGAAGATGAGCTGTACAGGTTTGCTAAGCGCACCACTTCATCTCACTAAGCGCACCGTTTCAGTTCATTAGCTAAGCAAGAAAGGCGCGCTAAGCCAAAAATCACTAATGTGCGCTAAGCGGTCCATACGTGCGCTAAGCACATGAGCTCGAACAAGGCCACCTATTTAAGCCTGAAATCAGAATTTGTGAAGGGAGTTTGGACTGGGATTCAGAGCATTACATGTCTAGGGTTTCTAGAGAGAGAAAGGTCCAAGTTCCAGAGAGTTTTGAGAGATTTTGTTGTGTGAAGATCTGTAGAGACCAGAGCTTGAAGCATTAGCCGGTTTGAGAGCTTGAAATGAGTTTGTGAGTGATTGTGAGATCCTAGAGGTGGAGGAGACATCCTCACCACTTGTATTTTTTCAATATTTCATCTTGTTCTTCTCTTTGGTTTTAAGAAGGCTTCTTGGTATGGAAAGCTAAATCCTATGTTGGATCTTCCCTGTAGGTACCTGATGTAAATATATTTCTATCTATCTAATGATGTTTTGTGTGTTCTCTGTGCTATCTGCTTTTCATTCCAGTATGCCTTTACCTTGATCACATAGATGCATGCTTTGTTAGGGTCATTCAACAATGGAAACTGGTCTGACTCTAAAGTCCTTGATAGTGTAGGGCTGAGTTGTCGTGCTTTCACGAGGAATCGGGGTGCGATAAGTTAGTTGAGTATGTGTGCCTTAATGCGGCCCTGGTTGAGTTAAGTCTGACAAGAGGAATCTGCGGATGATGCTTGATCAGGATTAGGCTAAGCTATCATGAGGAATCGTGGTTTAGTATTTCAGGAGACACCATAAGAACACATGAGCATTGTTAGATAGAGAATATCTTTTTAGCATCAGGCACCTATTAGGAAGACCAATGTGTTCTCTACTTGTTCTTGCACATGCTAGACACCTATTTGCTAAAATAGCTTACCAAATAACAGAAGTTCCTCGAGTGTTCGATACTCGGTTCTTACTATTTTATACTACTTGTACAATCCGATGCACTTGCTGGAACCAGCGAACAAATTTTTGGCACTGTTGCCGGGGAACTTCTTTTTATTTGGGAAGTTACCTCGTTTTTAGGTGTCTATTATTTATTTGTTATTCTTTGATTGTTTTTGTGAATATTTGTTCTTAATTCCTATTTTCTTTTCTTGTTTAACTGGATAACCGCTGTTTTGTTAGTATTGTATATGCATAGATCTCCCACAGGCAATTTAGTTCCTCTGGACTTAGAAATTGAAGCTGCATTGTGAAGGAACAGGGCCGAGAGGAGAAGGAAACTTCTGCAAGACAAAACAGTTGCATCCATTCTTGAGGAGGAGACTCATTTCTATGACTTATTATCACCTGATTCACCATCATCAAGGTAATCTGCCACTCAATTACCTGAAGCCATTACCATGGCAGAAGAGCATGACCAGAGGATTGCCCTTGAGGATTATTCAAGTAGTTCAGTACCATAATTTTTCACCAACATTGCACATCCTAAAGTACAAGCTAACAACATCAACTATCCATATTCCTTAATTCATTTAATACAGGGGAACTTATTTCAAGGATTGCCTAATAAAGATCCCTATGCACACTTGGAAACGTTCATTGAAATATGTAACACTGTTAAGATTGCCAGTGTACCAGACGAAGCTATTAGGCTCATCCTTTTCTTATTCTCATTGGTAGGAGAAGCCAAAAGGTGGCTCCACTCATTCAAGGGCAACAGTCTGAAAACCTGGGAAGAAGTTGTTGAAAAGTTCTTAAAGAAATACTTCCCAGAGTCCAAGACTGCAGAAGGGAAAGTTGCAATCTCTGAGTGAAGCATTGGAGAGATTTAGAGGCTTGTTGAGAAGAACTCCCATCGTGGGTTTTCCAAGCCAATCCAATTGAATATGTTTATAGATGGGCTGAGACCATAAACCAAGCAACTGTTAGATGCTTCTGCAGGGGGAAAGATAAAACTGAAGACCCCTGAAGAAGCAACTGAGCTAATTGAGAACATGTCAGCCAGTGATCATGCCATTCTACGAGATAGAACCCACCAACCCACGAAGAAAAGCTTGATAGAGCTATCATCACATGATGCTTTATTGGCACAGAACAAGTTGCTTTCTAAGCAACTTGAGATTTTAACAGAAACGCTTGGTAAGCTGCCAACTAAGTTATCTATGGGTCAACCTACACACTTTTCTGTTTTGCAGGTTACAGGTTGTACCATCTGTGGTGAGGCTCATGAAACAGGCCAATGTATTCCCATTGAAGAAAACACTCAAGAATTTCATTATATGGGAAATCAACAACGACAAGGGTATACTCAAGGAGGATTTTCAGGCTTCCAGCAGGGTCCCTATAATCAACAAGGACAGTGGAGGACACACCCTGACAACCAGTTTAACAAAGACCAGAGTGGGCCTGCAAACAGGCCAATCCAACAAGGACCTAACATATTCCAGAGAAATACTAATCTGGAGGAGACCTTGACTCAGTTTATGAAGGTAACAATGTCAAATCATAAAAGCACTGAGTCAGCACTGAAGAACCTTGAGGTCCAAGTGGGACAGCTGGCCAAGCAGATAGCTGACAAGTCATCCAACAGTTTTGTGGAAAATACAGAACAGAATCCCAAGGAGGAATGCAAAGCTGTGATGACAAGGAGTAAAAGGTTTGTGGAGGCTGAGGATGAGGATAATGTTGTGCATAAGAACAAAACTGCTGACAAAAAAAGTACTGATGGCAAGAAAAATGAGGAAAGAGGTGAAAGTAATCAAGAAAAAGTGGAACAAATAATGGTCAAGAATAAAGAATTGAAGGACCAAGAAAAAGAAAAAGAAAAAGAAAATGAAAAAAATGAAAAAGAAAAAAAATAATAAGAATGCAAAGAAGAGTAGGAGTGAAAAAGCTGTGGGTGAAGGTGTGGAAGTACCATATCCTGTGGTACCTTCCAGGAAAGAAAAAGATCGTCATCTAGCCAGATTTTTAGAAATTTTAAGGAAACTGGAAATAACCATGCCCTTCGGAGAAGCTTTGCAGCAGATGCCACTCCACTCTAAATTTTTGAAAGATATGTTAACAAGGAAGCATTAATATATTCATCAGGAAAACATCATAGTGGAAGGAAATTGCAATGCTGTGATCCAGAAGATCCTTCCACCCAATCATAAAGATCCTGGGAGTGTAACTATTCTGTGTTCAATTGGAGAAGTCAATGTGGGAAAAGCTCTTATTGACCTGGGAGCTAGTATCAATTTGATGCCACTCTCCATGTGCATAAGATTGGGAGAGTTGGAAATAATGCCCACTCGAATGACTTTACAATTAGCTGACCGCTCCATTACCAGGCCATATGGAGTAATTGAAGATGTGTTGGTCAGAGTAAAACATTTTATCTTCCCGACAGACTTTGTGGTAATAGATATCTCTGAAGATACTGACATCCCTGTAATATTGGGAAGGCCATTCATGTTGACCGCAAGCTAGATAGTTGATATGGGGAAGAGGAAGCCGGAGCTAGGTTTTGAAGATCAAAAAGTTGATTTTGATTTGTTTGTTGAAGACAAGCCTGCTCCAGAACACAATGTTTGCTTACAGGTAATGGAAGGAGGTCAAGAGGTTCCGAAAGTAAGAACCAAAACATAAGATCACCCAGTGAGGTAAAAGCGTCAAGCTAATGACGTTAAAGAAACACTTCCTGGGAGGCAACCCAATTTTTAATTTCTCTTATCTTTGTTTTTCATGCATTTAATCCTTTGGAACTTGTTGTATGATCTGTACATAGGAGTATTTCAGCCTATCTTTGAATGTTAAACATAAGGGTTTCAATTTCTTGGATAAAGGACTGAAAAAAATAACTTAGAAAACCTTTTTTTTCCTGAAAAACAGTCCTTTCGCTAAGCGCAAGCCTCGCGCTAAGCGCATCTCTATTCATGTGCTAAGCCGCGAGTCTCAAGCGCTTAGTGCCCAACCCTTGCATCTGAGGCTGATTTGGTCCACTAAGCTGGCCAAGGCTGAGCTAAGCCAACTTCAATTCGATCTGAATGCGGTTAAGGGACAGCCAAACTGCTAAGCGATACCTTATCCTTGGCAAAGCGTGACCTATTGCCGCCAAGCGCAATTCCTTAGTGCCATAACTAAGGTCAATGAAGCTAAGCGCCAGACATGGCAGCTAAGTGAGATTCATTGCGGCAATGTGTGCACTAAGCGAGTACTTATCAGCTAGGCGCATGTTTCTCTGTACTTAAGATGCATCATTTTAGCTAAGTTGGCCAGAGCCTAGCTTAGCGAGAGTTGTAGCTTTTCTGATCTGCAAACCTCGCTAAGCAGACCTACCCTCACACTAAGCCAAGTCTCTGTTAAAAAAAAAACTGATTTTGAATTTGAAACATCGGCTAAGTGAGCCTTTTTTAGAAACCAAACATCTCTCTTGCCCCCTTAGTGCAGCATTCCGCTAAGCGAATGTGTCAAAAACTGCTTAAGTAAGTGTAACAGCAGTTACACTCACATTTGCCAGATTCTGGAAACTTCGTCTTTGCATTCTCTCTCAAAAAATTTGCACATTTTGCATCTGTGCTTTCTTTGTGCATTTTCAACTTCGAAGCATCAATCATACACCATCCAAGTAAGTTCCTTGATTCCTTTTCTCTGTTTTCTTGTCCAAACTTTAGGATAGAAGACTTCACTGTAGTTTTAGATTTTTAGGGTTTTATGTTTTGTTAGAATTAGATTAAGATTAGGGCTATATACGCTTGTATATTGTATTGAGTTTGATGCACACATTGCATGTTTGATATGCCTTTTAAAGGCTTGAAAAGTGCAAGAAAATGAGCTGCGTTTTTAGGAAAACATGATGAACTCGTTAAGCAAGCATGTTGTGCTAAGCGAGTTCATCAATACTCATTGTATGTAAGCGTTATCTCAAGAACTTGCTAAGCGCGCTTACCGTGCTAAGCGAGTTCATCTTTTGAGGATGAACACTCATCCTCTTGTTGAACTACCTGTGGCAAAGCGAGGCTGAATCACTAAGCCCAGGTAACTTAACCAATTTATTTTTTGTTGATAGCCACGCGCTAATTCGAGCTTTCCTAGGCCAAGCGCGATTGGTTACGGCGAAGCGCTCCCAACACTTAGTGGAATTTTTGAAGAGTTGGTGCCGCTAAGCGCAACCTTTAAGGAGCTTAGCGCATATCCTTGTGGCAAATGTTCAGCTTAGCGGGTGCTTTTTCCGCTAAGCCAATTCTGCAAAATCTAAATTTCGGCAACTTCCACTAAACGACTCCACATGTTGCTAAGCGGTAGTGTTTTTTTTTTTTTTTTACAAAGGCCGGCTAAGCGGACCATGTCTCGCTAAGCGGCCAGTGTCTTTTTCAGTTTTATTTTTCTGTTTTTGTAATTTGAATAACTTGTGTCCTAATTAATTGTTTGGTTGCTTTGTCTATAGATGGCTTCCAGAAAGAGAAAGAGCATTGGTACAAGGCCCACATCTCAATATGACATAAGGAGATTCCCTTCATTAGATGCTTGGACCAGATACACAGATAATGTTCTGGGGAGAAATATTTTACCTGAGAGGAAGGTAGAGCTCTATCACACTGAGCTAGATGACTTTAAGGCTAAATTGGTGAGGCGTAATTTCCATAAAAGCCTCACCAATTTAGTCGATGGGAGCATAAACCTGGCTTTGGTGAAAGAGTTCTATGCAAATTTATACAGTTTTGAGGACCGTCCACCAAAGTAGTCCAGAGTCAGAGGTCATTTGGTGAAGATTGATGCTGACAGTTTCAACACATTTTTAGAGACACCTGGGGTATTATTTGAGGGGGAGACCTTACCTGCTTACTCCAAATACTGCAGGTTGCCCATAGACTACAGAGAGACAGAGACTGCCTTATGCATACCTGGTTGAGGGTTCATCTTGAACTCCGAGGGCCATCCTGGGAAGATTCTCAAGAAGGATCTGACTACACTAGATCAGGTGTGGAGTGTCCTCTCATACTCCAACTAGGCCCCCACATCACATACTTATGATTTGAGAGTGGATAAAGCTAGGTTGATCTTTGGCCTAGTCTCTCACTTGGATATGAACATAGGAGCACTGATCTCTGCCTAGATGACCTCTATAGCCCAGTCTAACACCTCTAGACTTGGGTTCCCTGCTCTAATCACCGTATTATGTAGAGCCAGAGGGGTTCCCTGCTCTAATCACCCCTAGACCCGGCCTACATTAGGAAGAACTATTGGAACCCCAAGGATCTAACAGTTTCTATCCGAGGGGCTAGGAGGGTGAGGGCAAGGCCAGCTGAGCTTTCTTCTACTTCTGCAGCTCCTATTCCAGCATCCACTTCAGCAGCCCCTTCTGTCCCAATTCAAACAAATTTTTAGTGTTTTGAAGCTATGCTTCATAGCATTCATCAGGGATAGATCACTTTACTAAAAAGTTTATAGATGGTGGCACCTCCAGACTCTATCCCTTCAGTAGACCAGTTCAATGAGATGGTAGCCTGGCTGATCGAGGCCGTACCCGAATCAAATAAATATGAAAATGCAATAACTAGGAAGTGATCCCAGAGTATGAAGAACCTTTGGATTTGAGGTCAAATCCTTTCTAAGGTGGAGGGGATGATGCAATCCTACCCCCCAAGGGTATTGGATAGAAGACTCCAAGAGGCTTGGGCTAGAGCTACTAAAGAAGGCCCTAGGGTTCTCATGAACCTTAAGGTAGATTTTTTAGCCCATGGGTCAAGGTTGGATCCACTCTTCTTTGTAAATATTAGAATAGGTTTTTTCCTTCTTTTGGGCCTTGTATTTTGGCCATTCTAGTAGTATAGGGTTTTAGCCTTGTATTTCAGGGCATTTTGATTAGTCATATCCCTCGCCTTGCCTTCTAAGTACTTCTGTGGTAGGCCCACTATGCCGTTTCGAGTTTGCTTCACGCGGTCCAATCCTCTCGCCGAATCCCTGACCACAAATGCAATTTTTCTCAAGGAGGGAAGGAACCCGGAGAAAAGATACGGTTTCCTTCCCTCAAGAGGACATCCTAGAATCTCCTCAAATTCTTCAACGGTCGGTACTGATTGGAAGTCTCCAAACGTGAAGCATCTCAAAGGCTGGTCATAGTATTGGGCGAGTGATGCAATGGCTTCTGTGGATATCTCTGCTATGGTCAAATCAAAGATCTTTCCGTACGCCTTGCGGAAGTTTTGCATTTGGAGAGGTCCCATCAACTACCCCAACTCCTTAATGCTGGTGATATCTAGGCCCTTAATCTTGACTTGATAAAACCTTTTGCCAATTTGATTTGTGCCCATGTTTACTAAAGTGAAAAAAAAAAATCCGGTGCGAATCAAAACTCCGACATCTATCATGAGTGGAATGGATGAATGCTTGCAGAAATGCACATGAGACAGATGCAATTTATGAATACGGAAGCCCGGGGAAATTGTCTCCTTTTTAGATACAACGTCTTGGGGTAGCGAAGTGCCCAATGTATGCATTTAAGAAGGTGACACGGACCCTCCGTTGGTTTCCAAAAGAGAGGGGATCAAGACAAAACCCGTGCGTGATGCATATGCGAAGGGCAAAACACAGAAGTGTACAGTATGACAATATTCACAAAATATATAAGCGAAAAGGGTACATGCTACTTATGCATGGTAGTGTGAAAAAATGGCACGCAGCGTGTCCGCTTCGTGCCCCTATTCAAGGGACCTATATGGGTGGGAGCTAAAAGGGTTTTTTAGTGGTAATCCCCAAGGTGGTCATATCTCTCTTGATGGTTTCTAGAGGTATCATCCCCTTCGAAGAACATATTGCAGCAGTAGGGACTACTAGCAACAATATGTTTTCATAGAGAAAAACTCTAGACGAGGGTTCACTGTAATCAAGCAAGTCGGAGACCTAGCATGATCACAGATTCACCTCCACTCCTTATGTTCTCATGAACCCGGGTGTAGGGCCCTTTTTTTCAACTCACCGTGTGTGCATATAGTGTTGGTGTTTGTGTGCATCAAATGAATAAAACATTTACCTCATGTAAACATTTCAAAACGCACTAAAAGCAACAAAGAGTTATATACACAAGAACATAAGACAAATAAAGGGAAATCAACAAAGGAGAAAGTTATCATAAAACATCGCACAAGATTAAATGGCCTAACTCTCGAAGAATAGTCCCCAGTGGAGTCGCCAACTATCGCAACCTACCCTTCGGCGGGAGGGCGACGCGTGACTCGCGGGTGCGTGTTCCAAGAAAGGAATACGCGCGGAGTCGCCACCAACGTTTATTTGAGGAAAACGTCAAAAAAACCGGAAAAGACGTGATCTACGAACTTTAAGTGAAAGGTTCGGGAGTTGTATTTACGCATGGGGAAGGTATTAGCACCTCATGCGTCCGTCACAAGAGACAACAGCCTTTAATTAAATGTGCAAACATGACTTCAATTTTTAGGTTCCCTTTTACGTCTTTATTCCTTTATATATTTTTTTTTATCTTTTTGCGGTCAACGAGGGTGTTTCCCTTGCTCCTACGTATTCCTTAATTGCGATAAGGAAATCAAACCCATGTAGTTCTTTGTGAATAAAGTGTTTGGTTAAGTTTGTTTTTATCCTTTTTGCGAGATATGTTTTTATTGAATGAAAGGTCATTTTAAGGCATTTGGACCATTAAACAAACTTTCAATTCTTTTGAAAAGGGAGAAGACATTAAGGCATTGGACCATTAATGATCTCTTTATTTTTTGAAAGAGGTAATAAAATTACATGTTGATTTTAGGCCTTTAGAAATCTACACTTAACTAATAAAAGCGGAAAAGACCATTTCAAGGCGTTGGACCTTTGAAAATGGCCTTTTTTAGGCGACGACAAAAGTTTGGTTTATGAATTGATTTTAGCCTTTAGTTGCACTTTGGTTACTAGTTGAGTCGATTAAAAAAGGAAAATCCCAAAGAGAAACGTCCGATTGATTTTTTTTTGCTTATTTTACTAAAGATATTTTTTATTATTATATTATTATTTTACCTCTTTTTCGTTTCCAACGTGGTTACGGCATGACCGAACGGTCGAATTTCATTTTAAACAAAATTAACGGATATTACAACTCAAATGATCGGTGGAAATTTATTTTATTTTTGATTTAGGCGAGAAAATGACTTAAGCAAATGACTAAAGCACGTCAAAAGGGGGTACAGAAAGTAAATGAAATGAAAATAAAAGCTAATGAAAACAAATGAGGACCACTAAGGGTACATAGAATGAATTGAAAAGTTTGGTTTCGAGAACTTACCGGTTGAAGACCGAAGAACGATGAAGAACGAACGAAGAACATCGAAGAACGGTTGAAAATCTTCGCGAAAATCCCCACGGAAACGTTATGGAAACGTTACGAAAGCACCCCGGCTCGGATTTTCTTCACGGAACCAATTTTTTCACTAATTTCAAGTGATTCTTGAATTACTAGGAGGGCTGAACGAAATTCCTCTTCACTTCCCCCCTATTTATAGGAAAATGGGGGAGATGCTTGCCACCCAGCTCACCCAGGCGAGCAAGGTGGCTTCCTCCAGAAGCAACCGCCTTCTGGAGGAATCTTCTGGAGGGCCCAAGAGGGCCTGGTTGCTATTTGCACCCCCATTTTTACTAAATACACCCCCTGCCTTTTTTTGGTGATTTTTTTTCCGTAAAGTTATAGAAACTTACGAATTTCGTAACCATACTTGTTTTCTTTCCGTAATGTTACGGAACCGTGCGGATTACATAATCATCCCCTTTTTGACTTACGGAATGTTACGAAACGTCACGAATTGTGCAACGATGCTTCCTTTTGAGTTCCGGCATGTCACAGAACTTCACGAATTGCCTAACGATGGGTGCTAAGTACCTCAAAATGGTCAAATGAAAGTTGCATGCCACCAAGTAAACGAAAAAAGAAAGGAGACTACAACCTAAAGTGGTCCTCTCCTTTTGATTGCCAACAAAAATCCTGTGTGTTGGTGACTTGTTCACCTCACACTAAACAAAAACAGAAAAGGAAAAGGCCAAAAAAAAAAACACTCAAAGCCAAATTTCCCACCAAAAACCCATTCCCAAGAAAAGTCCTATTGATCCATGATCACGCATGTAATCTTTGATTTGATAGGAAATGATTTGCAAAATCAAGTCATGACATATCTATGGTTCGAAATTAGGATAAAACACTTACCTGTGTGAGGTTGATACACTTTGAGTGATTTTCTTCTGGTTTTGTTGGACCCAGTGTTTCCTCTAAATGGTCGTTTAGAAACGAAATGCTAACATCTAAAATCTCATTTATGGTTATGAGAGAATTTCATCAGCATACTCTCTTTCCCCGATAGACACATTGTTTTTCATCCAAAAAATCATATGTTGCTCTGATCAATTGGAAGTTTTGTTTATTTACTCCATGTTCGCATTTTAGTGAAAAAAAACCAAGACTATTTTAGTCTCACAGTTATCCAGAACTACGTAGGCCTGAGTTCCTCATCACAAATTGAGGATAGGTAGGAGCAAGAGCTTCACTTTTGTCGGCCACCCCACAATCTCTATCATACTGACCTTGAGGTCATATGACATGTAGAGACAAATTATGGTCATTCTGCGCCTTTTTTCATCCAAGGGCGGCGAGCCCGATGACATGCGGAGACAAATTATGGTCATTCCGCACACCTTTTTGCCATCCGGAGACGATCGAGTCCGATGGCTCGCAGAGACAAATAATGGTCATTCTACGCCTTTTGTCATCCAGGGGCGGCGAGTCTGATGACAAGCAGAGACAAATTATGGTCATTCCGCACATTTTTGCCAACCGGAGACGATCGTGTCCGATGGCATGCAGAGAGAAATTATTGTCATTCTGCGTCTTTTGTCATCCAGAGGCAGCGAGCCCGATGACATGCAGAGATAAATTATGGTAATTTCGCACCTTTTCGCCATTCGGAGACGATCGTGTCCGATGGCACGTAGAGACAAATTATTGTCATTCTACGCCTTTTGTCATCCAGAGGCGGCGAGCCCGATGACATGCAGAGACAAATTATGGTCATTCCGCACCTTTTCGCCATCCGGAGACGATCGTGTCCGATGGCACGCAGAGACAAATTATGGTTATTCTGCGCCTTTTGTCATCCAGGGGCAGCGAGTCTGATGACAAGCAGAGACAAATTATGGTCATTCCGCACATTTTTGCCATCCAGAGACGATCATGTCTGATGGCACGCAGAGAAAAATTATGGTGATTCTGTGCCTTTTGTCATCCAGGGGCGGCGAGCCCGATGACATGCGGAGACAAATTATGGTCATTCCACACACCTTTTTGCCATCCAGAGACAATCGAGTTTAATGGCACACAGAGAAAAATTCTGATCATTCTGCGCCTTTTGTCATCCAGGGGCGGCGAGCCCGATGACATGCAGAGACAAATTATGGTCATTCCGCACACCTTTTTTCCATCCAGAAACGATCAAGTCCGATGGCATGCAGAGACAAATTATGGTCATTCTGCACCTTTTGTCATCCAGAGGCGGCAAGCCCGATGACATGCGGAGATACCTTATGTTCATTCGCGCCTTTCGTCAACCGAGAGGAATGAATTCGGCAGTATCAGAATGATGTTGGTCGTTCGGTGCTGATCATTTTCAAAATTTTTGCAGGTTTCGTTGGTGGGGATATTGACCGGCTGAATGATGTTCCGCTCGAACGAAATTAATGTCTTATCTTTACTTCCCTTTTATCTCCAATAAAAGACAAGTAAAAATGGGCAACTGTCATACCCTAATTTCATCCGGGGACCATCTGTTTGGTGGGATGCGACCTTCGCTTGACCACTTCGAGGTACTTGACACCCATCATTAGGCAATCTGTGAAGTTTCGCGACATGTTGGGAGTTGAAAGGAAGTGTTAATGCGCAATCCGTAAAGTTCCATAACATTCTGGAAGCCAAAGAGGGGACGATTGCGTAATCCGTAAGGTTTCGTGACATTACAGAAAGAAAACAAGTATTGTTACGTAATTTGTAAAGTTTTGTAACGTTACAAAAAAAGAATCAGCAAAAAAAGGGCAGAGGGGGTGTATTTAGTAAACAGGGTGTGTGCAAATAGCAATCAGGCCCACTTGGGCCTTCCAGGATGTTCCAACAGAAGGCGGTGCCTTCTGGTGGAAGCAATCCAGCTCGCCTGGGCGAGCTGGGCGGCAACCACCTCCCTCTTTTCCCCTATAAATAGGGGAAGGAGGGCAGAACAAATTCGTTCAACCCTCTTGGTATCTGAGAATCACTTAAAATTAGTGAGAAAAATTGTTTCCGTGAAGAAAATCCAAGTCGAGGCGCTTCCGTAACGCTTCCGAGACGTTTCTGTGGGCTATTTCGCGAAGGTTTTCCACCGTTCCTCATCGTTATTCGGTCTTCAACCGGTAAGTTCCCGAAGTCAAACCTTTCAATTCATTCTATGTGCCCTTAGTGGTCCCCACTTGTTTCGCGTGCTTTTATTTTTATTTCATTTATTTTCCGTACCCCCTTTTGACGTGCTTCAGTCATTTAGTTAAGTCATTTTCTTGCCTAATCAAAAATAAAATAAATTTCCACCAATCATTTCAGTTGTAACATCTTTTAATTTCTTTTAGGATAAAATCCGACCGATCTGTCTTGCCGTAACCATGTTTAAAACCAAAAAGAGGCAAAATAATAATATAATAATAAAAAAAATATCTTTGAATAAAATAATAATAAAAAATCAATTGGACGATTTTTTCTTTGGGATTTTCTTTCATAATCGAATTGACTAATAACCAACGTGAAACTAAGGCTAAAATCAATTAATAAACCAAGCTTTTGTCATCATCCAAAAACCATTTTTAAGGTCCAAAGTCTTGTAATGGTCCTTTTCGCTTTTATTGGTTAAACGTGGATTTTAAAGACCTAAAATCAACACATAAGCTTTGTCACCTCTTTCAAAAAACCAAGAGATCGTTAATGGTCCAATGCCTTAATGTTTTCTCTCCTTTCAAAAGAATCGAAAGATCGTTTAATGGTCCAACGCCTTAAATGACCTTTCATTCAATCAAAATATATCTTGCAAAAAAGGATAAAAACAATTTAACCAGCGTTTAGTTCTCAAAGAACTACGTAGGTCTGATTTCCTTATCACAATTGAGGAATACGTAGGAGCAAGGGAAACACCCTTGTCGACCAAAAAAGATAAAAAATACAAAAAGGCATAAAAAGACATAAAGACGTAAAAGGGAAAATAAAACAAATTGAAGTCATGTTTGCACACTTGATTAAAGGTTGCCGTCGCTTGTGACGGATGCGAGGGGTGCTAATACCTTCCCTGTGCGTAAATACAACTCCCAAACCTTTCACACTTAAAAGTTCGTAGACCACGCCTTTTCTAGTTTTTCCGACGTTTTCCTCGAATAAAGGTTGGTGGTGACTCCATGTGTTTTCCTTCCTTGGAAGATGCACCCGTGAGTCTCGCGTCGCCCTCCCGCCGAAGGGTAGGTTGCGACAGGTGGTGACAATTTTGTATTGTTTAGATATTGTCTGGCCCAAAGACCTTTCTGCATATTTCTTTTGTTTTCTTCTTATCTTTGATCGGGAATTTTCTTTCTTTTTCTTTTTGTTTTCATCCAATCTTTGATCTGAAATTTTTCTTTCTTTTTTTTTTCTTTTGAGGGCAAGGATGGGCATTCTCACCCTGGGTCAAGGTTTATGGTAAGTTGGGATTTTGGCTCAAGGCTTGTAGAAAAAATGGACATGATATATGTCAGGGTGTTGGTTTGGCCAGCGATTCAGGGATAAAGGAGATGTCTCACATTATTTCCATGACACACATGCAACAATGATGATTTGGAAATTTTATGCAAAACTGGTCATGCATGCACCCATGTGGACACTCAAGCATCAAGTTTTTATGGTCACATGACACTAGGGCTCAGGATTCATTTTTCCTATTTAAGTCAACCTAGTGTTTCCAAAACATGTTCTTTTATCAATTCATGCATTCATCCGAGTCCATTTTGGGCGTTCGGGCAAATTTTCACAGCATTCACCCTTCAAGTGCATACTCATTTTTTTTTCAAAAACTGGTGTTATGATCAGTGAATCTTTTTCAAAGAAAAGCTGGAAGTTATTTCTTTTCAAAGGCGTGATGATTTTTCAGTCGAAAGATATATTTTTTGTTCTTGTTTGTTTTCGTTTTTTTTTTCATGAGGTATTTTGCTACCTAAACATGTGTATATTTTTGCTATATACATGCGTATCCAAGGTATCTTGCTACCTAAACATACATATATATGTTTTGTGAGGTATTTTTGCTATATACATGCATATCCAAGGTATCCTGCTACCTAAACATACATATATATATTTTTTGCTACCTAAATTACATACATGCATATCTAAGGTATTTTTGCTACCTAAACACACATACATATATTTTGTGAGGTATGACTACCTTCTGAGTCTGTGCTTGTTTTATTTAAATTCCTAGGATCATGAACAACTAGGTGTGTCCTACTATGACTTGAGAAACAAAGGTGATCAAATAACAAGCAGAGATTTAAAAGGTACTAGGTTGCCTCCTAGTAGTGCTTCTTTAACGTCTGGAGCTGGACGCATGATGACTTGTCGGTCACGGACCTAGTACTTTTGCTTACCTTTGGCTTTGGACTTGGTCGCCTGATGGTCGGCCACGGGTCGTAGGCAAAGCTCCAGCCTTTGTAGATGAGCTGAGGGGTTCTGGAGGTGGCGGCGATGCGTCTATTGCTCGCTGCCGGCCATCCCCAAGCTGCTGTGGTGTCTCGCCCTGCGCCTGCCTGGGGGCGCAGTACTTCTTGATGAAAGCTCGGTTAGTAGGAGGCTTGATGACCTTGCTGGGGGCGACGGACACTCCGTATAACTAATAGAGGCCCATAATCAGAGCTATAAACCCCAAGACCCTGTTGGACTTCCTGGGTCCACTGGGTGTCTTGCGGGCGCGATCCCTACAAATAATAGATGACATCAAAAATCAGTTGAGAGAAGTGCATACTTACCTATGTCACGATGGCATGACCTTGCTGGGGGAACAGGCATCTTGTAGGACTGACAGAGGCCCATAACCAAAGCTAGAAACCCCAGGGACCTGTTGGGCTCCTCCGAGTCCACTGGGTGTCTTGTGGGTGCGATCCCAGCAAATACTGGGTGTCTTGAAGTGGACGTGTAGCCCTCTGAATTGGAAGACGTGTAGTCCTCTAAAGGTGAGGGCGTGTAGCCCTCTAAAGGGGAGGACGTGTAGTCCTCTAAGGAGGAGGACGTGTAGCCCTCTGAAGGCGAGGACGTGTAACCCTCTGAGGCGAGGGCATGTAGTCCTCTGAAGGCGAGGGCGTGCAGCCCTCTGAAGGCGAGGACGTGTAGTCCTCTGAAGGCGAGGGCATGTAGTCCTCTGATGGCGAGGGCGTGCAGCCCTCTAAAGGTGAGGACGTGTAGTCCTCTGAAGGCGAGAGCGTGTAGCCCTCTGAAGGCGAGGACGTGTAGTCCTCCAAAGGCGAGGGCGTGTAGCCCTCTGAAGGCGAGGATGTATAGTCCTTTGAAGGCGAGGACGTGTAGCCCTCTGAAGTGGAGGACGTGTAGTCCTCTGAAGGTGAGGGCGTGTAGCCCTTTGAAGGCAAGGGCGTGTAGCCCTCTGAAGGCGAGGGCTGGCCAGGGTGTGTAGCCCTTTGAAGGCGAGGGCGTGTAGCCCTCTGAAGGCGAGGACGTGTAGTCCTCTGATGGCGAGGACGTGTAGTCCTCTGAAGGGAGGACATGTAGTCCTCTGAAGTGAAGGACGTGTAGTTCTCTGAAGGCGAGGGCGTGTAGCCCTCTAAAGGCAAGGACTTGTAGTCATCTGAAGGCGAGGGCATGTAGCCCTCTGAGTGTGAGGATGTGTAGTCCTTTGAAGGCGAGGGTGTGTAGCCCTCCGAAGGCGAGGACATGTAGTCCTCTAAAGGTGAGGATGTGTAGTCCTCTGAAGGTAAGGACCTGTAGTCCTCTGATGGCGAGGACATGTAGTCCTCTAAAGGTGAGGACGTGTAGTCCTCTGATGGCGAGGACGTGTAGTCCTCTGAAGGTGAGGACATGTAGTCCTTTGAAGGGAAAGGCGTGCAGCCCTCGAAAGGTGAGGACATGAAGTCCTCTGATGGTGAGGATGTGTAGTCCTCTAAAGGTGAGGACGTGTAGTCCTCTGATGGCGAGGGCGTGCAACCCTCTGAAGGTGAGGGCGTGTAGCCCTATGAAGCCGAGGGCATGTAGCCCTCTGAAGGTGAGGGTACTGGTACCCAAGGGTCAACCCTTATGAGAAAGCAAGAGATTGACTCATTGAGAGGGCCGGTCATTCGAAATTCAAATAGATTGGACATTAGATGTAGGAAATCTATGTAGTTAACATGATTTTTAGGGATCCAGATGCATGCAACCTTTGTCTTGAAATGCTGTAAATGCGGACTTCGTATGCAACAATGCAATGTTCATGACATTATTTCCCTATTTTGAGATTTTGATTTTGATTTGATTTTTTTGGAAAACACAGATTGACTGTCCTTTTGAAAGAGGTGATAATTCATGCAACCTCATCCTATCTCTTGCAAATCTCTTCGGGAACTCCCTTAGATTGTATGTCCTATTTGATTTACTCACTTGATAATTTTGTGAGTGACGGTGATGGAGCCGTTTAATCAATCCATTGAGATCCCAGGGTTTGTCCCCCTCCCCCCCCCTTTTTGTTGAAAAACATCGACGAGTGAAAACTTTTGATCTGCCCTTAGGTTTGCCTGAGGCTCATGCATGGTGCCCCTCATTGCCTAGTGTAAGACTTTGAGGTACCAATCGTTGTCTTTCGTCATGACCTTGTAGTAGGGAACCTATTGGGTGAGAGCTTCTAATCTGCCCCTAGGTTCGCTTGAGGTTTATGCATGGTGCCTTTCATTGCCCCAGTGTAAGGCTTTGAGGTACCAATTGTTGTCTTTCATCATGACCTTGTAGCAGGGAACCTATTAGGTGAGGACTTATAATTTGCCCCTAGGTTCGCTTGAGGTTTATGCATGGTGTCTTTCATTGCCCCAGTGTAGGGCTCTGAGGTATCCATCATTGTTTTGTTTTCCAACCTTGTAGCAAGGAAGAATGAAAGAAGCGGTTGATTCTTGCAAAAAGAATTTTCCAAGGACGAGAAATAGTTGAAGGATTTTTTCAGTTGACAGATTAAGTCAAATGACTCCTATTCTTGAAAACTCACTTCTCTCTCAAAAAGACAAACTTTCTTTAATGATAAACTGAGGTCACATGAACGTCTATATTTTACTTGAAAACACAGTTAATCAAATGCTTTTTTTCCTTTTCTTTTTTTCCTTTTCTACTTTACTCATTGTTTACCACATCCTCACCAAATGTGTAGCACGAGTAATTTCTTATTGTATGGTTTTGGAAGTCCAAACTCAGGAGCACAGGTCGCTTGAGCAAACAAACCAATGGCTTGCACCCACATTCCAGAGGAAGCAAAGATGTAATTACGAGAGGATGAGGGACAAAGATATCAAATTTATCTATTTTATTTAGCATTGTAGGTGTGGTTTACAATAATGGCATAAACTTGAAAATCCTGATGAGTCATTAGAGACATCTAACAACAACTTTCAAAATTGCCCCATGTGTGGTGTTGCTTGTCAATGTTAGGATTCACAAGCGATTCTCCTCAAATTTCAGCCAGCCCGCATCAATTAGACTTTGCACCTTACGCTTCGAGGTCATACAGTGCTCAATGGAATGTCCCGGAATTACTCCATGATATGCACATGTTTCATTCGAGTTGTATCCTTGGAGAAATCGAGGTTGATGAACCTTGGCTGGCGTTATGGCTACCATTGAATTATCATGTAGATATGGGAGCAAGTCAGCATAGGACACCGGAATTGGGGTGAATTCTATAGGCTTTTTCGCTGCAAAATTCATTTCTTGGTTGGTGTTTTGGTTCGTGCTAAAGGTGGTGTTTAGCATTGGTTGTGTGGTAGATGGGTTTTTATGGTTGATTTAGGGATGACCTTTGTGGATAACTTGGTGGTGGGTAAGGAGAAAGGTTGTTATTGGCTGAGTAATGACATTGTTGGGTTGGTGAGAAACTTGGCCGTATAGGAATGGTAGTCACAACATGGGTTTCTCCCTCATTCTCACCCTCTTCATTTGCCCCAGTTTTCTCATTCGTCTAAGCAGGATGATTAAATTTACCTCTTTTCGGACCCACATCAATCCATTAGCTGGCGAAGACCAAATCCCTAAAACTTGAAGGTGTGTAACCCACCATTCTTCATAGTAGAACACTGTTAATGTGTCTACTATCATTGTTATCATCTCCCTTTTCGTCATTGGGGGTGCCACCTTGATGTAAGCTCCATTGGAGCTTGTAGGCCTAGGATCTTCTTCATCAATGGATTCCTTTGCTTCTTGGAAGATAAATGGCAGCGGAATGGAGAAGGAAGAGAGAGAGGAGACGCCACTTCAAGGAGAAGATGAGTCTAGAAGAAGCTCACCACCATAGGAGGCCATGGATAAGAGCTTGGAGGAAGAAGGAGATGAATGAAGGGAGAGGGAGAGAAGAGCACCAAATTTTGTGCTCTAAAAGAGCTTTGAAATCTGAAGTTAATATTCAAATGATCAAAGTTGAAAAAAATGCACACACATGACCTCTATTTATAGTCTAAGTGTCACACAAAATTGGAGGGAAATTTGAATTTCAATTCAAATTTCACTTGAATTTGAAATCGAATTTGTGGAGCCAAAGTTTGGAGCCAAAATTTCACTAATTATGATTAGTGAATTTTAGTTATGGTTCAGCCCACTAATCCAAGATCAATTCCAAGATTCTCCACTAAGTGTGCTTAGGTGTCATGAGGCATGTAAAGCATGAAGAACGTGCACAAAGTGTGACTATATGATGTGGCAATGGGGTGTAGTAAGCAAATGCTCACCTCCCCCTCTAAAATTTAATTGGATTGGGCTTCTACCAATTCAATTAAATTTATTTCCAACCACACACATCAAATATTCACTTAGTGCATGTGAAATTACAAAACTACCCCTGATACAAAAACTAGTCTAGGTGCCCTAAAAAACAAGGGTTGAAAAATCCTATATTTATAGGGTACCCTACCTACGATATGGAGCCCTAAATACAAGGATCAAATATAATGACATCGTAGTCTAATATGTACAAAGGGAATAGGACCCAAACTTGGCCCATAGGCTCAGAAATCTACCCTGAGGTTCATGAGAACCCTAGGGCCTTCTTCAGCAGCTCTAGCCCAATCCTCTTGGAGCCTCTTGCTTATGGAAGCATTACGGAAGCCTCAAAAGCATATAGGACTTGATTTTCTTCTTTTTCCTCTTCCTTTTCACCAATATTAAGTGAAATATGTTTATCCAAGGTTTTCAGAAATTTTACGAAAGCATTACGGAAGCCCCGGAAACCATTTTTCAACAAAACATGGAGGATCTTGATAAGTTCACCCCCCATTTTGCTAAATACACTCCCGTTTATTTAGACACCCCCAATTTGCTAAATACACTCCCATTTTCGTGTTTTTGACCGGTTTCTTCCCGAAACATCTTGAAACTTCACGGATTTTGCAATGATACTCTTTTTGCCCTCCAAAATGTTGCGGGACTTTACGGATTATGCAACAATGCTCTTTTTGACTTTCCGGAATGTTGCGGATCTTTACGGATTGCACAATAATGCTTGTTTTGATTTCTAGAATGTTGCGAGACTTTACGGATTCCACAACGATGGGCATTAAACATTTTGAGGTGGTCAAGCGATGGTCGCATGCCAACAAATAATGGTCCCCGGACGAAATTAAGGTATGACACCACCAAGTGAAGATTGACGCTAACAGCCTCAACACATTCCTAGAGACACCTATGGTGTTGATAGAGGGTGAGACTTTACCCACATACTCCAGATACAGCAAGCTACCTTCAGATCCTAGGGAGATTGAGACTGCCCTATGCATACCAGGCCGAGGGTTCATCTTGAATGCTGAGGGCCATCTTGGGAGGATCCTGAGGAAGGATTTGACAACTTTTGCTCAGGTGTGGAGTGTTCTCTCATACTCCAACCTAGCTCCCACATCTCACACATCTGACCTAACAGTGGACAGAGCTAGGCTGATCTTTGGCCTAGTCTATCGCATGGACATGAACATAGGAGCTCTCATTTCTAGCTAGATGACTTCTATAGCCCAGTCTAACTCTTCTAGACTTGGGTTTCCTGCTTTGATTACCGCCCTATGTAGAGCCAGAGGGGTTGTCTCTGATAGCCTCACTTTTGAGCGCCTGAGCCTGGTCATTAACTTGGCCTACATCAGGAGAACTGTTGGAATCCTGATGATCTGACAGTTTCTATCTGAGGGGCTAGGAGGGCGAGGGCGAGGACGAGGCCAACTGAGCTTCCTTCCACATCTGCAGCTCCTACTCCAGCTTTCACTTCAGCAGCTCCTTCAGTCCTAGTTCAAATTGATTCTCAGTGCTTTGAAGCTATGCTTCAGAGCATTCATCAAGGACATATCATTTTACTTCAAAGTTTACAGGTGGTGGCCCCTCCAGGATCCATTCCTTCCTTTGAGCAGTTTCTAGAGAGAGTATCCTGGCTTGGGGCCCAACCTTCTCTTCACAGGGAAGATGAAGGTCCCACAGCCCAGGTACCATAGCATGTAGAGGATGCATCATCTAAGGCCACCGTTCTAGAGCCATTCATTATAGAGGGGGAGGCAGGTGAGACACAGGTTAGACAGGCTTGTCTTCAACAAATAAAGATGTCACATCAGATCCACCCACACTAGCGGTGCACCTATCCTCACCTCAGCATGCAGCAGACCCTTCCACTCCTATACTCGAGATACCAAAGGACCTGACTACACCAGTCCTGACTCTGAACACTTCTCCTCCAGCTACTCCAGTACTTCATCTGACAAATGAGGAGGGTGATCAGACTCAAGATACTCAAGACCAATCACAGGAATTTTAAATTCTTGATGATGCTTTTTAGATTATTATTATAATGATTATAGTTTCAGTACATTGTCTCAGTTATTTTGGTTAATGTTTATATACACTTTTGTTCTTTTTTGTGGTTAGCTAGTATGCTTGTTTTGAAGCATATGGAACAATTAAACTTGACTTTGATGATATTGCAGTGAAACACTTTTATCTTTTTGTGAAAATTGGGGTGTTATGATTTGATTTTGGATTGAATGCATGATTGTGATGGAGTTTGTGTTTCTTTTCATAAGTTTGAGCAAGTATGTATGTTAGACAAAGAAAGAACAAGAATGTGAACATGCAATTAGAATTGTTAGGCAATAGATAGGTTGATTGAGAAAGTAAAGCTTGAACCATCCCCGGTGAGAGTGTGATCTTAAACTGTGAGTGAACGACTAGTTTTGAGTAATAGTCTTTGCATCAATCTCTGAAATTTAGAATAAATGTATGAATGAGGAGATGATGAAGATCATGATTGTATATACAAGCCAATTGACCAAAAAGCTTACCTTGAAGTATACTTGTATCCTTTGCACCCTTTGTGAGATGAATTACATTTTAGAAATTGAACCCTGAACTTGAATGAATATCTCCAGATACCTTGTTTAGATTCTTGGAGAGCATATAGTTCAAGGCAAGTTACCCCAAATTTGGGGGAGTTGATTGGGATGTAAAGTAAAAGGTAACATCAGCACATATAACAAATAAGTTGTGTTAAAAAAAAGAAGAAAAGAAATAAAAGAAAATGTGTGTTGTTGTAATAAGGACAGGTGAAAATTAAAGTGAAAGGCTGGTAAGATTGTACTGAAAGAAATATTTGGATAAGTCTAGGATTTGTGCTCTCTTAGAATCTTAAGCCTTTGAATCATAGAAAAAAAACCAATTATTTTTGTAGCCAAGCCTCATTACAAGCCTGTAAAAGTCCTTCTGATTCTGTTCATGCATTTCTAATTTGATGACATGAGATGAAGTTGAAAGATTGGACCTCTTGCTAGTTTTTATTAATGAATAGCTTAAACACTTGCTTGAGTGAAACAGAAGCCGTGAGACTGTGGTTTAAGCTACTTTCCTTGATATCTGTCTTATGCCTAACTTCATCTAATTGTATAGGTTACATCTTATTCTTCTCTTTGAATGACTGCATGCTTTGTGAAAGACAAGTGATAAGGGCACTTTGCTTGATTCTTTTATCATGCAATCAATAACTTTTGTGCATACACCTTTGTACATAGTCACTACATTTTATTGTCACTTGGGGACCAATGAGCTATTCTTTATTTGCTTGAGGACAAGCAAAACTGTAAATTTGGGGGAGTTGTTAGTCAATGAATACGACTAACTTTTGTGTATAAAACTTGTGTAAATTGTATCAAACACCTCCAATTTATGGTTATTTTGTAGTGTTGTAATTACTTTTTGTTAAAGATAGGTAATAAATACTTAGTACTCCCAGTTACTGTGTTTAATAATCATTTCCTCTCAATTTCAAGTTAATTAGGCAAGTTTGTGAAGTGCTGATTTTCATCCTCTCACTAAGCCAACCTTCTGGCTTAGCGAGCCATCTGCTGAGCACAACACTCCTCGACTGATCGCGAAGAAGAATCTAGAAGAAGGATGAGTTGTGCATGTTCGTTGAGTGAAGGATCATCCCGCTAAGCGCTACGCTTCAGTCCATCCGCTGAGCGAGAAAAGCACGCACTAAGCTGAAATCCACTAATGCGCGCTGAGCGGTCCATAGTCGCGTTAAATGTGCTAGCACAAACAAAGCCACCTATTTAAGCCCGAAATCAGATTTTGGGGAGGAATTTGGGCTATTCTCAAAGCTTTTGCATGTTTAGAGATTTCTAGAGAGAGAAAGGTCCAAGTTCTAGAGAGTTTTGAGAGCTTTTGCTGTGCGAAGACCTGTAGAGAACAGAGCTTGAAGAGGAAGCCATCCTGAGAGCTTGAGATGAGTTTGTGAGTGATTGTGAGGTCCTAGAGGTGGATGAGACATCCCCACTACTTGTATTTCCTCAATCCTTCATTTTTCTCTTCTCTTTGTTGTAAAGGAAGCTTCCCAGATATGGAGAGCTAAATCCTCTGTTGGTTCTTCCTTGTAGGTACTTGACGTAAATACTTGTATATCTATTTAATGATGTTTTATGTGTTCTTTGTGCTATCAATACTTCATTTCAGTGTGCTTTTGCCTTGATCACGTAGATGCATGCTTTGCTAGGATCATTCAACAGTGGAAACTGGTCTGGTTCTTAGAACTTGATAGGACAGGGCTAGTTTATCGTATTATCACGAGGGATCGGGGTACGGTAACCTAGTTGTTTGTATGTTTGTCTTAATGCGATTCTGGTCGAGTTTAGTCCAACAAGAGGAATCTGAGGATGATGGTTGATTGGGATTAGGCTAGACTATCATGAGGAATCAGGGTTTAGCATTTCAAGAGACACCATAGAACACATGAGCATTGTTAAGTGGAGAATATCCTTTTAACATCAGGCACCTATTTGGAAGACCAACATTTTGTCTACATGTATTTATGCATCTTTACTCACGTGATTTTCCTTTTAATAGTTAGTTTACATACCTGTTCATAGTCAACACATCTCTTTTCATACTGGACACCTATTCACTGAATATAGCTTTACTAAGTAATAGGTATCACCTCCCTTTTGGATGACAATTCATTGCATTGAACAATACTTTGAAGTGTGTGGCTTTGATTTGCACAAGACTTAAAATCATGTTCAATCAACAACAATACAATTCAAAATTTGAATCATAATATGAGGATATCGGGTGTGAAACACTATTTTTTTATGAAACTAGGAACAATCTCATCACCAAAGGGCACTAATGAGCCTCAAGATCCTCTGAAATGAACCTAGGAAATTTATTGATAAAAAGATAAAAAAAAAATACAATAAAGATGATTGTGAAGGGGTCAAACCAAACTCACATAAAATGAAATCTATAGCTAGGAAGGTCAGATTTTTTTCTCTAAAGGAAAACTATTTCATACAAGGAGCTAGACTATCTCTCCAAGTGAAACCGTCTTATGAATGGAAAGATTGGCTAAGCTATCCACATAATTATTTACCTCTCTAAAAATATGAGAAACCTGAAAACTCATAGATCTTGAGTAAGTCAAGCAATTCAACCAACGGTTCCTTAGGCGCCAAGGCATAATGGAAGGATCTTTGAAAGCCAAAACAACAAAGGATGAGTCACACTCGAGCCATAGTGTAGACCACTTTTAGATTTTGAAATTTCCACAACATGCATAGCTCCCATAAGCTCAGCTTCCAAGGACGAAGAAATGCCTAAGGGATAAGTAAAACAACCCAAGAAGCTTCCTCTGTAGTCATGAAAAATACCTCCACACAAAGCAACTCTCGGAGCACCAAGTGCGGCTCCATTAGAATTACATTTATACCAGTAAACCAAGGGGGATGCCATGCAACTTGAGTGACTTTGGATGGTTTTGGCGAGTGACTGGAGACTTTAAAAGCCTTTAAAATAGAGAAATCAGTCATGGAGTTGGTCATGCTTCCTTTAGAGAAGTTACCTAATAGTGCCATTGCTGGAAGAGAGCATGGTTTCTACTGATCCATATGAACCAAGGTGCATGAATTACAACTACAATAAAAACATCATTTACCTATGAATTGGACACACTCATACAGCTGTTAAAGGGAGCTAGAGGAGAATCCATGGGTAAATGGCTTTGCAAAGTCGGCCAAATCTGTTGAGCAAATGGACAAAGGAAGAAAAGATGATGATAAACTATTTCATCACTATTACCACAGTGAGAACAAATAGATACTAAAGTACAACCCTTTCTAATTAAGACATCATCTGTTGGGAGGTTGTTTGTCATTAATCTCCAAAAAAAGAAGGATCACGAGGGAGGAATGGAGGGGCACCACAAAATTCTATGCCAAGACACTGGATGAGAGTCTTGCTGGAAGATATTTATAGCATATTTGAAGTCCATGTTATCAGAGGTTGAAGGTTTCTAAACTAGTACATCCAATTCAGGAAAGAAAGGAATTACCATGGATTGAATTGCAGCTGAAAATTGGGGATTGTGAAGATAAAACCAAGGAGGAATACACCATTCTCCATTCTTAATGAAATAAAAAACTTTAGCATGTAACAGGCTATTGACCTCCTAATGTAGCTCCATGTGGAGCTTGTAGGCCTTGGATCTTCTTCATCAATAGAGTCCTTTGCTTCTTGAATTTTAATGGTAGCGGAATGGATAAAAAGAAGAGTTGAGAGGAGAGGCCACTTCAAGAAGAAGGTGAGTCTCGAAGAAGCTCACCACCATAGGAAGCCATGGATAAGAACTTGAAGGTAGGAGAATATGAATGGAGGGAGAGGGAGAGAAGGTAGGAGAAGATGAATGGGGGTGTAGCAAGCAAATGCTCACCTCCCCTCTAAAATTTAATTGGATTGGGCTTCTCCCAATTCAATTAAATTTATTTATCAACACGCACATGAAATATTCACTCAATGCATGTGAAATTACAAAACTACCCCTAATACAAAAACTAGTCTAGGTGCCTTAAAATACAAGGGCTGAAAAATCCTACATTTCAAGGGTACCCTACCTACATTATGGAGCCCTAAATACAAGACCCAAAAATAATGAAGCCTTAATATAATATATACAAAGATAAGTGGGCTCATACTTAGCCCATGGGCCCGAAATCTACCCTAAGGTTCATGAGAACCCTAAGGCTTTCTTTTGCATCTTTGGCCCAATCTACTTGGAGTCTTCTATCCAATGCCCTTGCGGGGTAGGATTGCATCACTTCATGCTCTATATCAGAAACACTAGTTAAGATATCATCTTCGTTATGAACTGAAGAGATCCTCTTTGTCTTGCTACGAATCAAAGCCATCTTATAAAAATATGAAGTGGTACAATCACCCTGACAATGCCAAGCAACACGAGCATTCTCCTTCCAAAAAGTTTCTTGATATTTACGTGCTTGTTGAAGCTCAAGTTGAGCCTACAACTCATCTTCATTGAGTTGATCATAAGACCCCTTCTTATCAATGTCCAATTGGATGTTGGCCACCTTTTGTTCAACTTTGGAAACCTAGAGATGAACATCTCCGAAAACATATGGTTGTTCCAATGACACAAAGCTAATTTTAATATTTTCAATTTATGACTAAGCATATACATGGGATAGGCAACCAATGTATGCTTCCATGATTCAAAAAACCAATATGTGCAATCTAGATCATCAATCCACATCTTCATAAAATGAAAGGGGGATGGAAACGTCTTAGGCCCCATCTCTAGGCACGGAAAAAAAGGATTATGATCAGAATGAATCCTAGCCAACAAAGTGTAGGATATAGAATTCCAGAATTTTAAATTGTCATCATTATAGACAACTCTATCAAGAAGCATGTCAATGGATGCTTTCCCCCTCCTACCATTATTCCAGGTGAATAAACCCCCAACAACATGGATGCGAGTAAGAGAGCAATATTCTGACCAAGGTTGAAATTCCTTGAAAGAAAGACGAAGAGGATGAGAGCCACCCCTCTTTTCGTGATTACCAACTAGTGCGATAAAATCTCCAACAAAATTCTAGGGACTCGAGAAGCTTGTTGGAAGGAGGAATGTTCTGCCCATAGAGTTCTTCTTGCAATATAAATTATCGGCGCATAAACTCTTAAAAGAAAAATTCTTTGGTTTTCCTTCAAAATTGAGAAAGATATATGTTATTTGGTAGTTTGAAGGATAGTAGGCTGCAAGTCTGGACTATTGAAAGCCCACAGGTTAGGGGGATCATCACCATGGTCGTTTACAACAAAATTCTTTAGTTTAAGGGTCTTCCAATACAAGCACGAGATTTCTACTAAACTGATCCAAGGATCAACTATTAGTAAAATATATAGTTTATGAGACTAGCATAAATGCTTAAGATAGTTGAGAGTTGGTTGATTATCCAATCCTTTAGCGTTCTAGTAGATGACATTCATCATACCAGATTGCTAGTTACTGCCCTTGATAGAACATTTGTAGTTTAATACTTTTCTATTCTTCTTAGCTCAATTGAAATCTCTTTGACTATTATTTTTTCACCTTAACCCAGTTTTGGTCTAAGGCAAATGATTAAGCTTAATTGAGAATTGTAGCTAAATTTCAGATTTTGTGCTTACTTAACCTATTTGTCTTGTGCAAAGCCTAGAGAACACTACAGAACTCCAAATAGAAAGTGTGAGTAGTCCCTAGAAAGCTAAGAAAAAGATCTTCTGTTTTATTTAAAAATAAGCTTTGGCGAATTCTGCCATCTCGAGGGTCAAATTGAGCTTGGAAGTCAGAACCTATGCCCTTGACGAATTGGGCTGCGAGTTCGGGCTTTTGTTTTGTATAATTATTTTAGTTAGGTAGGTAGTTAGTTAGTTAGCTACTAACACTCTATATATTAGTGTTAGATAGTTAGTTAAGAACTAAACTTCATTTTGGTGAAAGAACTTCACTACACTTCATTTTGTACAAAACTTGTTGTGCAAGCTTTCTCTCTTCTCTCTTTTCTCTCTTTTTCTCTCAAGTGTTCTTCATTCTTCTTCATCTTTTCACTTTTGTTCCACCATTCCAAGCAAAGCTGAATTTGAGTCCTGGTTTGGTTTTTCTACTCTTTGGGAATGTTCTTCTTTCTCTTCAATCCTATTTTCATTTTTCATGATTGTGATGATGTTTAGGATTGAAAAAAATATTAGGTTATGGATTCATTTCCTAATTTCAAAAATTAATCACAAATTGTTTGGATGATCTTCTGACATAATTTGCGATTTCAAACAATTTAGAGATTTGATTGGATTTAACTTTCTCTTATGCATTTGAGTGAACTTTCACATTGAACACCATTTGTAGTAACTGTGATAATTCTATTTGCATTGGTTTAGTGAATTGAATTGATTTTTTTAATCTTGAATTGCATTTTGTTCTTGTTTTGTTTTGTTTCTTCAACTTTGTTTTGTGTATTTTCGCTTTCTTTTACTATCACATACAAACTGTTCGATAAAATTCCCTCTGTCTGTTTATAACTGAATGAATGTAGGAACTATATTGAATCATATTTCTGAGTTCGACCTAGGTTTGCTATAGAATTCCCTAGTAAAATTGTTTTTGAATGATTTGACAGTCATTATCAAAACTAGCGTCATTGCCGGGGATATGATTCATTGTTTGCCAACCTTGATTCACTCCTAACTGAATTTGTCTACTGGAAAAAGAAAAAAATAATACATATTTGTTCATGTTGTTCTACATTCATAATAAGGTTTTGATCATTTTGTGCACTTTGCATTTAATAACTGTTTGGCATATTACATTGGTCTTGTTAGTGTTGTTATATAGAATAGGTGTAGTAGCATAACAGAGTAGTAAAAAAAAATAGAGGAGTAGTGTAGAGAGTAGCATTGTGTAGTGTATTTTGTGTCACAAAAGTGATCTGTTCTGTGGAGTTTGTTTGTGCAACTTATTGTCCAAAATTTATCCCCTATTTTGAGAAAAAGTACCCCCCTTGAGATTAGGTTTGGGTTAAAATTGTCAAATTCATTGATCTGGATCACTTTTGGAATTTTTTTCTATTTTCATGATTTTTAAAAATCACCAAAAAATTATTTTAAACAGTTGTTGTGGTGTTTTGGAATTTTTTTTGAGGCAATTTTCCATTTTTTTGTAGCATTTTAGCATATACCATGAATAATGTTCTGTGAAGTGTAGTTGTGCATGATAATGTAGTTTTGCATAATAGTGTGGTGCATATTGAATTCATTGTTGACTCTAATTCTGATTCTATTTCTGAGTCTTTTTTTTATCACCTTTGATTTTGAAAAGAATAGGCATTTTGGTTCCTGTCTTTGTAGCCATTTTGCAAATTAGTCCCTATCCTTTTGAAATGTAAGAAATAGTCCCTATCTTTACATCCGTTATGCAAATAAGTCCCTACTGTTAAAATCCAATTTCCATTGTAAGTCATATGTCTATGTGGCAATTCTTAGTCCATGTAAGCAAACCTATGTGGCAAGTCTTTGGACTGAATTGAAAAATTATGATAAGTTAGGGTAAAAATCATTCAAAAATTAAGTAAACCCATTTCTCCCAAAAGGTTTCACTGCCTTAGACTGCGATTTCATAGGGTTTTTTCACTATGGTCCAAGAGCGTGTCTTTGTATTCCCTTCATTGGTGATTGGCACTCTTCGTGCTTCGCTCTTGACTCAGGTTCACATTCGTTTCGTGGTTGTTTTGCGTTCATTTTCATTTGCATTCTTTTCATGGTTGTTTTGCATTTTTGCATTTTTGTTTTTCGTTTTGGTCTGTGAATTGGTGAACCAGTTCGTCATTTTGGTCTTCAGTCATATAAATCATTGTGATGTGTTGATTAAGGTTTGATGAAGAATGATTTATATTCTCTTGTATTTGTGGGGTTTTATATGTTGAAGGGTTTTGATATAGCATGGATTCATTTTTACTCTGTTTTATGGTCCTTTATTATTTTGATTTATGATGCTCTGTTTTTATACATGACATTGCATTTTGTTGTGTGATGTGCCTATGTTTGAGTTAGGTTTTTTATTTCCTAATATATGCCACTGTTTGTAGTTTCTGATTGTGTAGAATGGATGGCAATATAACTTTAATATTGCACCATGGAGGAAGATTCTTTCCATGTGCCAGTGATGGAAAGGTTGAATGTATAGGCGGAGAATTTGACGTTTGGGAGGATATATCTGCAGATTACATGAACACATTTATCCTATGTGATCTGGTGAAAACATGTAAGAAGTATAGCAGTATAGGAGATTGTTTTTGGTTGATTAATAAGGACTTAGATTTTAATCATGGGTTAAGGAGCTGTACAATAGATGGAGAGATATTATACTTAGTGAGGGATGCTTAGGAAAATGAGAATGAGATAAATGTTTATTTTCATCGTGAAGTAGATCCAATTCCAGAAGAAGTCCCACAGATTTTGTACTTGAAATGTCATCCAATTCCAGAAGCTAGTAATGACAATGATTTAAATGATGTACCTATTGTTGGCCATGAGGAAGGTAAATTTTAATTGATCTCTACTTGGTCCAACATGGTTAGCATAATTATGAATAATTTTGGAATTTAATGTTTATAATGATTAATATAATTTATTTGTACTTGATCACCATTGATGCAGATGTTGGTGGTGGAGAGAAAGGTATTAATGTGGACGTTGGTGGTGGTGAAGAGAGAGATGTTGGTGGTGGTGAAGAGAAAGATGTTGGTGGTGGAGAGAAAGTGATGTAAGCTCCATTGGAGCTTGTAGACCTAGGATCTTCTTCACCAATGGATTCCTTTGCTTCTTGGAAGATGAATGGCAGCGGAATGGAGAAGGAAGAGAGAGAGGAGATGCCACTTCAAGGAGAAGATGAGTCTAGAAGAAGCTCACCACCATAGGAGGCCATGGATAAGAGCTTGGAGGAAGAAGGAGATGAATGAAGGGTGAGGGAGAGAAGAGCACGAAATTTAGGGCCTCAAAAGAGGTCTGAACTTTGAAGTTTAATATTCAAATGATCAAAGTTGAAAAAAATGCTCACACATGACCTCTATTTATAGCCTAAGTGTCACACAAAATTGGAGGGAAATTCAAATTTCACTTGAATTTGAAATTGAATTTGTGGAGCCAAACTTTGGAGCCAAAATTTCACTAATTATGATTAGTGAATTTTAGTTATGGTTCAGCCCACTAATCCAAGATCAATTCCTAGATTCTCCACTAAGTGTGCTTAGGTGTCATGAGGCATGAAAAGCATGAAGGACATGCAAAACGTTTGACAATATGATGTGGCAATGGGGTGTAATAAGCAAATGCTCACCTCCCCCTCTAAAATTTAATTGGGTTGGGCTTCTACCAATTCAATTAAATTTATTTCCAACCACACACATCAAATATCCACTTAGTGCATGTGAAATTACAAAACTACCCCTAATACAAAAACTAGTCTAGGTGCCCTAAAATACAAGGGCGGAAAAATCCTATATTTCTAGGGTACCCTACCTACATTATGGAGCCCTAAATACAAGGCCCAAAAATAATGAAACCTTAATCTAATATTTACAAAGATAAGTGGGCTCGTACTTAGCCCATGGGCCCGAAATCTACCCTAAGGCTCATAAGAACCCTAGGTCCTTCTCTTGCATCTCTGGCTCAATCTACTTGGAGTTTTCTATCCAATGCCCTTGCGGGGTAGGATTGCATCAGAAAGGTATTAATGTGGATGTTGGTGGTGGTGAAGAGAGAGATGTTGGTGGTGGTGAAGAGAAAGATGATGGTGGTGGAGAGTAAGGTATTAATGTGGACATTGGTGGTGGTGAAGAGAAAGATATTGGTGGTTGTCGCAACCTACCCTTCGGCGGGAGGGCGACGCGAGACTCGCGGGATGCGTGTTCCACGAAAGGAATACGCGCGGAGTCGCCACCAACGTTTATTTGAGGAAAATGTTGGAAAAACCGGAAAAGACGCGATCTACGAACTTTTAAGTGAAAGGTTCGGGAGTTGTATTTACGCACGGGGAAGGTATTAGCACCCCACACGTCCGTCCCAAGGGACGACAGCCTTTAATTGAATGTGCAAACATGACTTTGATTTTTACGTTCCCTTTTATGTCCTTATATCCTTTATACCCTTTTTATATTTTTTCTTTTTTGTGGTCGACAAGGGTGTTTCCCTTTGCTCCTACGTATTCCTCAATTTGGGATGAGAAAATCAGACCTACGTAGTTCTTTCTTATCAAGTGATTCTTTTTTACTTAAGTGGTGATCATTTTAAGGCGTTGGACCTTAAAAATGATCCATTTTACTTAGTGAGAAATTGAAATGACAAACTTCAAAAGCCTATTTTTATGGACGAGCTTGACTAGGCGAGTTGATTTTAGCCTTAGTTTCACTTTAGTTATTAATCAATTCGATTAAGAATGAGAAATCCCAAAGAGAAAATGTCCGATTGATTTTCCGCTTTATTTTGCTAAAAGATTTTTTTTGATTATTATATTATTTTTTACCTCCTTTTTTGATTTCCAACGTGGTTACGGCACGACCGAACGATCGGAATTTATTTTAACCGAAGTTAACGGATAATACAATTCAAACGTTTGGTGGAAATTTATTTTATTTTTAGGTTAAGCGAGAAATGAATTAAGTAAAATGGCTTAAGCACGTCAAGAGGGGGTATAAAAAGTAAACAAAACGAGAATAAAAATGCACGAAACACAATGTGGACCACTACGGGTACATAGAATGAATCGAAAAGCTTGGTTCGAGGTACTTACCCGTTGAAGATCGAAGAACGATGAAGAACGAATGAAGAACGTCGAAGAACGGTCGAAACCTTCGCGAAATTCTTCACGGAAAACGTTACGGAAACGTTTTGGAAGCGCCTCGGCTTAGATTTTCTTCATGGAAACAATTTTTCCAAGCAAATTCGAAAGAGAGAGAAGTGCCTAAGGGGCTGAACCCTTTTCTTCTTCACTTCCTCCCCTATTTATAGCAAAATAGGGGAGGTGGTTGCCGCCCAGCTCGCCCAGGCGAGCCAGGTTGCTTCCTCCAGAAGCAACAGCCTTCTGGAGGAATATTCTGGAGGGCCCAAGAGGGCCTGGGTGCTATTTGCACCCCCATTTTTACTAAGTACACCTCCCTCTGCCTTTTTTTGGTGATTCTTTTTTCGTAAAGTTACGGAAACTTACGAATTTCGTAACGATACTTGTTTTCTTTCCGTAATGTTACGGAACCTTGCGGATTACATAATCATCCCCTTTTTGACTTACGGAATGTTACGGAATCTCACTTAATTATGCAACGATGCTTCCATTTGATTTCCGGTGTGTCACGGAAACTTACGGATTGTGCATCAATATTTTTTCGGTTTTTCGGCATGTCCTGGAATTTCACAAATTGCCTAATGATGGGTGCCAAGCACCTCACAAGGACCAAAGAAAGGTCGCATGTCATCAAGCAAAGGTCCCCGGACGAAATTAGGGTATGACAGTTGCCCCTCTTTACTTGTCTTTTATTGGAGATAAAAGGAAAGTAAAGATAAGACACTAATTTCATTCCTCTCGATTTGACGAGAGTCGCGGGTGACCATAAAATCTCCACATGCAAATGACCTGTTGTTCCCGGAATTTCACAAATTGCCTAATGATGGGTGCCAAGCACCTCACAAGGACCAAAGAAAGGTCGCATGTCATCAAGCAAAGGTCCTCGGACGAAATTAGGGTATGACACTAATTTCGTTCCTCTCGGTTGACGAGAGTCGCGGGTGACCATAAAATCTCCGCATTTAAATGACTCGTTGTTCCCGGAGGAACAAAAGGTGCAGAAGACTATGTCAGTCTCTGCATGTCATCGGGCCCGCCGCCTCTGGATGACAAAAGGGTGCGGATAACCGTAAGGTATCTCCGCGTGTCATCGGGCCCGCCGCCTCTGGATGACACAAGGGTGCAGAATGACCAAATTTTGTCTCTGCGTGTCATCGGGCCCGCCGCCTCTGGATGACAAAAGGGTGCGGATAACCGTAAGGTATCTCCGCGTGTCATCGGGCCCGCCGCCTCTGGATGACACAAGGGTGCAGAATGACCAAATTTTGTCTCTGCGTGTCATCGGGCCCGCCGCCTCTGGATGACACAAGGGTGCAGAATGACCAAATTTTGTCTCTGCGTATCATCGGGCCCGCCGCCTCTGGATGACAAAAGGGTGCGGATAACCGTAAGGTATCTCCGCGTGTCATCGGGCCCGCCGCCTCTGGATGACACAAAGGTGCAGAATGACCAAATTTTGTCTCTGCGTGTCATCGGGTCCGCCGCCTCTGGATGACAAAAGGGTGCGGATAACCGTAAGGTATCTCCGCGTGTCATCGGGCCCGCCGCCTCTGGATGACAAAAGGGTGCGGATAACCGTAAGGTATCTCCGCGTGTCATCGGGCCCGCCGCCTCTGGATGACACAAGGGTGCAGAATGACCAAATTTTGTCTCTGCGTGTCATCGGGTCCGCCGCCTCTGAATGACAAATGGGTGCGGATAACCGTAAGGTATCTCCGCGTGTCATCGGGCCCGCCGCCTCTGGATGACACAAGGGTGCTGAATGACCAAATTTTGTCTCTGCGTGTCATCGGGCCCGCCGCCTCTGGATGACACAAGGGTGCATGTCACATGACCTCAGGGTCAGTATGACAAAGATTATGGGGCGGCCGACAAAAGCAAGGCTCTTGCTCCTACGTATCCTCCAATGAGGAACTCAGACCTACGTAGTTCTAGATAACTTGTGAGACTTGAAAAAGTCTCCACCAGAAGATGCCTACATCTCCGGAAAGGGCGCAGATGACCATATTGGCCTCCGCTTATCAATCACACTCGAGGTGCGGATAACCGTAAGGTGTCTCCGCGGGCTACCAGCTCTTGGGTCATGGTAACAGAAAGCAGTGTGGTCGACAAAAGCGAGGCTTTTGCTCCTACGTATCCTCCAATGAGGAACTCAGACCTACGTAGTTCTGGATAACTTGTGAGACTAGAAGTAGTCTCAGTATTTTCATCGCTAAAATGCGAACGTGCTTTAGTAAAGAGATAAAACTTCCAACTAATCAGATCAACATATGCTTTTCGGAAAAAAAACAATGCGTCTATCGGGGAAGGAGAATCTGCTGGTGAAATTTTCTCATAACCACAAATGAGATTTTGGATGTTTAGCATTTCGTTTCTAAATGACCATTTGGAAGAAGCACCGGGTTCGACCAAAATAGAAGAAAATCACTCAAAGTGTATCAATCTCGCACAGGTAAGTGTTTCATCCTAATTCCGAACCATAGATATGTCATAACTTGACTTTGCAAATTATTTCCTATCAAATCAAAAATTACATGCGTGATCATGGATCAATAGGACTTCCCTTGGGAATGGGTTCTTTTGGTGGGTTTTTCGGCTTTTGATTATTTTGGCCTTTTTCCTTTTCTGTTTTGGTTTAGTGCGGGGCGAAAAAATTGCTAGCACACAAGATTTTGGTTGGTAATCAAAGGGAGAAGACCACTTTAGGTCATGGTTTCCTTTCCTTCTTTTCGTTCATTTGGTGACAATTCTGTATTGTTCAGATATTGTCCAGTCCAAAGACCTTTCTGCACATTTCTTCTGTTTTCTTTCGATCCTTGATCAGGAGCTTTCTTTCCTTCTTCTTCTTCCTTTTTTTTCTTTCTCCCATTCTTTGATTGGGAATTTCCTTTCTTTTCTTTTTGCTTTCTCTTTGATTGGAAATTTTCCTTTCTTTTCTTTTTGCTTTCTCTTTGATTGGAAATTTTCCTTCTTTTCTTCTTTTGCTTCTGAGGGTAAGGATTGACATTCTCACCCTGGGTCAAGGTTTATGGTGAGTTAGGATTTTGGCTCAAGACTTGTAGAACGGCTAGACATGATACATGTCAGGGTTTGGTTTGGTTCAAGGATAAAAGGGATGCCCCACATTATTTCCATGACACAAATGCAAAAATGATGATTTGGAAACTTTATGCAAAACTGGTCATGCATGCACCTATGTGGACACTCAAGTGTCAAATTTTTATGGTCATGTGATGCTAGGGCTCAGGATTCATTTCCTCTATTTTTAAATCAACCCAATGTTTCCAAAATATGTTCTTTTATCAATTTGTGCATTCATCCGAGTCCATTTTGGGCGTCCAGGAAAATTTTCACAGCATTCACCCCTCAGGTGTATACACATTTTTTCAAAAACTAGTTATGATCAGTGATTTTTTTCAAAGAAAAGTTGGAAGTCATCTCTTTTCAAAAGCATGTCGGTTTTTTCAGCTAAACAACTTATTTTTCTTTTCCTTTTTCCTCTTTTTTTATTTGTTTATTTCTTTTTCTTGTTTGTTTTTGTTTTGTTTTTTTTTTCCTTTTTTTTTCATGAGGTATTTTGCTACCTAAACATGTGTATATTTTTGTGAGGTATTTTTGCTATATACATGCATATCCAAGGTATCTTGCTACCTAAACATACATATATATATTTTGTGAGGTATCTTTTTGCTACATACATGCATATCCAAGGTATCTTGCTACCTAAACATACATATATATTTTGTGAAGTGTGTTTTTGTTTACATACATGCATATCTAAGGTATCTTTCTACCTAAACATACATATATATATTTTGTGAAGTATTTTTTGTTTACATACATGCATATCTAAGGTATCTTTCTACCTAAACATACATATATATATATATTGTGAGGTATGACTACCTTTCGAGCTTGTGCTCGTTTTATTTAAATTCTTAGGATCATGAGCAACTAGGTGTGTCCCAATATGACTTGAGAAACAAAAGGTGATCAAATAGCAAGCAGAAATTTAAAAGTTACTAGGTTGCCTCCTAGTAGCGCTTCTTTAACGTCTTGAGCTGGACGCCTTATGACTTGTTGGTCACGGACCTAGCACTTATGCTTATCTTTGGCTTTGGACTTGGTAGCCTGCTGGTCGGCCATGTGGTGTAGGCAATACTCAAACCTTTTGGTGTCTTGCGGGCACGATCCCTGCAAACAATAGATGACATCAGAAATCAGTTGGGGGAGGTGCATACTTACCTATGCCACGACGACATGAACTTGCTGGGGGGAACGGGCGCCCTGTAAGGCCGAAAGAGGCCCGTAACCAGAGCTGGAAACCCCAGATCCCTGTTGAACTTCTTCAGGTCCACTGGGTGTCTTTGTGGGTGCAATCCCTGCAAACAATAGATGGTATCAGAAATCAGTTGAACCATATGCATACTTACCCATGTTGGGACGACACAGACCAACTGATACTTTTGCAGGGGGAGATTGGCATTGCGATCGCTGGGCAGAATGTTGCTAAGTAGCAATGTCATCTATATCTGTGTAAGAGTGGTCATGTTGGTGCGCATGATCCGCACTCGTCTCTTTGCAGCGGCACGGGTGAAATCTTGCCCCGGTATGCATAGTAGCCATGTGATAGCCTCCCTCTCTGGTTGTGCTCGCACAGTTGGCCCTCCTCCAATATCAGGGAGTGGCCCAGGAACCGTTAAAAGGAAACTACTGGTCCCTTAACCGGGAGTGCAAGTCTCGGTTAAGCATTTAAGGACAGAGGACCTTAAACTCTCTTAAGGTGCGGATGTGGAGCACACTGAAAATGAGGACACGTAGCCCTCTAAAGGTGAGGGCGTGCAGCCCTCTCAAGGCGAGGATGTGTAGTCCTCTGGAGGTGAGGGCGTGCAGCCCTCTGTTGGTGAGGACGTGTAGTCCTCTCAAGGTGAGGGCGTACAGCCCTCTGTTTGCGAGGACGTGTAGTCCTCTCAAGGTGAGGGCGTGCAGCCCTCTGTTGGCGAGAACGTGTAGTCCTCTAAAGGTGAGGGCGTACAACCCTCTGTTGGCGAGGACGTGTAGTCCTCTCAAGGTGAGGGTGTGCAGCCCTCTGTTGGCGAGGACGTGTAGTCCTCTAAAGGTGAGGGCGTGTAGCCCTACGAAGGTGAAGGTACATGACCCTTTGAAGGCGAGGACGTGTAGTCCTCTGAAGGTAAGGACGTGTAGTCCTCTAAAGGTGAGGACATGTAGTCCTCGGAAGGTGAGGGCGTGTAGCCCTCTGAAGGTGAGGGCGTGTAGCCCTACGAAGGTGAGGACATGTAGTCCTCGGAAGGTGAGGGCGTGTAGCCCTACGAAGGCGAGGGCGCGTAGCCCTACGAAGGCGAGGGCGCGTAGCCCTCTGAAGGTGAGGACATGTAGTCCTCTGAAGATGAGGACGTATAGTCCTCGGAGCCGAGGGCGTGTAGCCCTCTAAAGGTGAGGACATGAAGTCCTCTCAAGGCGAGGACGTGTAGTCCTCTAAAGGTGATAGGTACAAGTACCCAAGGGTCCACCCTTATGAGAAAGCAAGAGATCGACTCATCGAGAGGGCCGGTCATCCCAAATCCACAAGATTTGGACATTAGATGTAGGAAATCTATGCAGTTAACATGATTTTTAGGGATGCAGATGCATGCAACCTTTGTCGTGAAATTTGGTAAATGCGGACTTCATATGAAACAATGCAATGTAATGGAAAGTCGTACAATGTTCATGACATTCTTTCCCTATTTTGTGATTTTGATTTTGATTTGATTTTTTTTTTTTTGGAAAACACAGATTGACTGCCCTTTTGAAAAAGGTGATAATTCATGCAACCTCATCCTATCTTTTTGCAAATCTCTCTGGGAACTCCCTCTGAGTGTTGTTCTGTTTGATTTAGTCATTTGACCATTTTGGAGTGACGACAATGGAGCCATTTGATGTTTAACCAATCCATCGAAATTCCAGGGTTTGTCCCCCTTTTTTATTATTATTTTATTATTATTATTTTTTTTTTTAAAAAAAAAACATCGATGGGTGAGAACTTTTGATTTTCCCCAGTGTAAGGCTTTGAGGTACCAATCGTTGTCTTGTTTTCATAGCCTCGTAGTGAGGAAGAATGAAAGAAGGAGTTGATTCTTGCAAAAAGAATTTTTTCAAGGACGAGAAATAGTTGAAGGATTTTTCGATGGATTAAGTCAAATGACTCCTATGTAGAAGCAAGATGTTTTGATGTTTTGATGATGCCAAAGGATCAAGTGCTTCCAAGTTTTATTCGAGACAAGAATCCAAGAAAATCAAGATATATGATCAAGTTGATCTCTAGAATCTTAGGAAGAAATTTCCAAATTGAAAAACAAAAGGTTTGACCAAAGAATTCCATCATTTCAAATTGAGATTTGCTCTTTGGTAATCGATTACCGGCAATTTAAAATGTTTTAATTCAAATTTTTAAAACCTGTAATCGTTTACACAAGTCTTGTAATCGATTACCAGCGGGGATTTTCAGAAAATAATTTCCAAGAGTCACATCTATTCAAATGGTTTATGAATGGGCATCAAAGATGGCTTGGAAGCACGAATTTAAAGAGAGTTTTCATTGCCCACAAAGTTTATCCTCTCAAAAGATTAAGAGTTTTTCTGAACTGTACTGTCTTATCCTCTCAAAAAGATTCCTTGGTCAACCACTTGCATATTCAATAAGGAATTTTGATTGGTCTTCATTGTACAATCTATCCCTTTTAAGAGAGATTTCTTCTTCTCTTCTTCTTACTTCTGAAAAGGGATTAAGAGACTGAGAGTCTCTTATTATAGAGGATTCTTGAACACAAGGGAAGGGTTGTCCCTGTGTGGTTCAGACTTTGTAAAAGGAGTTTTACAAAGAGAGTGGAAAATCTCAAGTGGGTTTCTTGAGGACTGGACGTAGGCGCGGGAAGTGGCCGAACCAGTATAAATCAAGTTTGCATTCCTCTCTTCCTTTAAACTTCTTTTATTGCTATTTATCTTTTGCTTTAAAGAAGTTTATTTTGATTTGTCTTTTGAGTAATTCATGTTAAGGGTGCATTGTTAATCCAAAAAGAAAGAGTGATAGTTCAATTGGGGAATAGTCTTTGCATCTTAATTCAACCCCCCCCCTTTCTTAAGATAACTGAGGCCATTTGTCCAACATCCTATTCTTGACAACTCGCTTCTCTAAGAAGACAAACTTTCCGGAATGATAAAATGAGGTCACATGAACGTTTATATTTTTACTTGAAAACACAGTCAATCAAATGCCCCCTCTTCTTTTTTTTTTTTTTTACTTTACTCGTCGTTTTACGACACCCCCACCAACGTGCAAGATGAGTAATCTCTGATTGAACAGTCTTGGAAGTCAACACTCAGGAGCGCAGGTTGCTTGAGCAAACAGACCAATGGCTTACACTCACATTCCGGTGGAAGTTGAATAAGCAAAGATGTGTTTGTGAGAGGATGAGGGACAAAGATATCAACTTTATCCATTTCATTTAACATTGTAACTGTGGTTTACAATAATGGCATAAACTTGAAAATCCTGATGAGTCATTAGAGACACCTAACAACAGCCTTCAAAATTGCCCCATGTGTGGAATCTCTTGTCAATGTCAGGATTTACACGCGATTCTCCTCAAATTTCAGCCAGCCCGCATCAATTAGACCTTGCACCTTACGCTTCAGAGCCCTACAATGCTCAATGGAACGCCCCGGGGCTTCTCCGTGACAAGCACACGTTGCGTTCGAGTCGTATTCTCGGAGAAATGGAGGTTGATGAACCTTGGCTAGGGTTATGGCTACCATTGAATTATCTAGTAGATATGGGAGCAAGTCAGCATAGGACACTGGAATTGGGGTGAATTCTACAGGCTTTCTCGCTGCAAAATTCATTTTTGGTTGGTGTTTTTGGTTTTGCTAAAGGTGGTGTTCGTCATTGGAAGTGCGGTAGACAGACTTTGTGGTTGATTTAGGGATGACCTTTATGGATAACTGGTTGGTGTGTAAGGAGGAGGTTTGTTATTGGCTGAGTAATGACATTGTTGGGTTGGTGGAAAACTTGGCCGTATAGGAATGGCAGTCACAGCATGGGTTTCTCCCTCTTTCTCACCCTCTTCATTTGCCCCAGTTTTCTCATTCGTCCAAGCAGGATGACTAAATTTGCCTTTTTTCAGACCCACATCGATCCTTTCACTGGCAAAGACCAAATCCTCAAAGCTTTGAAGGTGCGTAGCCCACCATTTTCCATAGTAGAATACTGGTAATGTGTCTACTATCATTGTCATCGTTTTTTTTTTGTCATTGAGGTGCCACTTTGAGCTGCCAGGTTCTCCACCTTTGGGCATATTCTTTGAAAGATTTGTGCCCCCTTTTTGCACATGTTCTGTAGTTGCATCCTATCCGAAGACATTATACTGACACTGCCTAACGAAGGCAACCACTAGGTCCTTCCAAGAATGGACTCGGGAAGGTTCCAAGTTAGTGTACCAGGTAACAGCTACCCAGTAAGACTTTCTTGGAAGGAATGTATCAGTAATTCCTTATCTTTTGCGCATGCCCCCATCTTCCGATAATACATCTTTAGATGGTTCTTGGGGCAAGTAGTCCCCTTGTACTTGTCAAAGTCCAGCACCTTGAACTTGGGAGGGGTGATGATATTGGGTTCTAGGAACAACTCTTTTAGGTTAGCAAAGGCATAATCTTCACCTCCTTCAATGGCCCTGAGCCTTTCCTCTAAATGATCTAACTTTTCCATTTCTGCCATAGCACGAGGGAACGCGTATGGAGGCAAGCCATATGGCGGGAAGGCGTGCTTGTTTTGAATTTGCACATCATGGGGTCATCCGTACTTCCCAAATCTTTGCCTACCATATTTGAGGTTGGACGATTCATTTGCTTGAGGCCAGATGGGAGCATCGGGTTCACCTTAGCGACAGCGCCAGTAGCGGCAACTATAACCGCATTGGCTTCCATTATCTTCTTCATGCTCATCATGGCCTCCATCATTGTGGCCATTTGCTCTTTCATGGCCTCCATGTCGGCCTTCATCTTCTCTTGCACCTCCTCTGCTTCACCCATTACTCTAGCTCTAGCACGAGTTCGGTAAGGGTGCCGTAAAGCGTGTCCTTTTCTTTTTGATAACAATGATTAAGTTCATTTTATTTTATTTTATTTTATTTTTCAAGGAAAGAATGCAATGAGTAATGCAACCAATGAAAAGCATGGATGTATGCGAATGACGTACAGTTGAAGTATTGCGAATTTTTACGCAGGATATGGGGTTGAATCAATTTAGATTTTCAACATGGTCCATGACATCTTTGTCAAGGTGAAACTGGAAGTAACAAGGACATCAACAATCCTAAATATGTTTGGCAGTAGACGAAGCAGTGATGTGACTCGATTCATCTTTTGCCCCAATTTTGCAAGACGGTTACTTCCATATTTCAACTTGACTTGATGAACCTTTTTATAAAAGCATGAGCTTGGTTCAACCCTATAATCCAAGGAATGGCAATTCTGATCGCCAATACTTCAACAACATCTCATAGGGATGAATGACTCGGGCATACTTTAAGCTATGCATGGAAAATGTAATTATGAAATTGAGATGCTCGAAGAAACACCATTTCCTAGTTAACCATGCATTAGGTACCATGTTCAATTATTTTGTTTTGTTGTTGTGTGTTTTTTTTTTTTAGAAATGGGTTTATGATCCCAACATGGTTGGCTCATGGTGCCTAACACATGCAACTAAGAATGTAGTGTGAAGTTTCACGCTTCCCCTTTTTTGTTTTTGTAGAGGAAAACACAAGGATGAGCAAACATGAAAACAAATGGTATGCAATTTTGCAGATCAAAAAGTTTGTTGAACGCATATGCATGATGATGCCATGACTCATGCAAAATGTGAGGCTGGAATATGATAACGGACAAATGCAGGAACGATATGTTCATTATGATGTTATGAAGAGATGCTTATGCGATGCATGATATGAATGCATTTTACGGACACGAGAGCCCGGAAAATTATCTCTTCTTACTTGCGCATTTGGGGGCGCAGTGCCCCATGTGTACAATTAAGAAGGTGATATGGACCTTCCGACTTCCCGTGACAAAGGACGAGACCAACATACAATGCATGCTAGAGATAAAATGTGGGAGTAACTTGATTCGCACTGATTTTTGGAGTAAAAATGTGGGATAAACTCATTTTTTTCAAAAAGTTATAACTAGTCAAGATCTGAGCGACAATACAAACTTCCTAGCGGTTTCTAATCATATGGTCCATTAAGTCTATCATATGCTGACAATAGCTGGGAAGTCCGTGGATCTCCTTGGGGGCGGAGTAGGTGTCCGCCATTGCTTTGGCCTTGGCTAGCAATCGGGGAAGTTCTTGACTCCTGTTCAAAGTAAGAGCAAATAGGCCCATCCTCATTGTTGCCTCTTGGTGCAATGAATCAATTACCCTTTCCCTTGCTTCCCTTTCTACTGATATCTTGGCGTACTCATCCTCTAGCCTTTGCTCGTGAGTCGCCGCTAGATTTAGCTTCTCTTTGCACTTATCGATGATGGCCTACATATTTCCTTCAGTCTCGCTTTAACTGTTGGGACAAATTTCTTTTCGACCTAAGGCAAACCTTTAGCTCGTCCTTCAAGATCATGCCTTTGACCCGTGATGATTCCTTTCACCTCTTCGGAGATCATGCCTTTGACCCGTGATGATTCCTTTCACCTCTTCGTTCCAAGGCTTCAGCTGTGGCCATATTGACGTCCCTTAGTTCATCATACTCTTTTCAGACTTTGATGGCTATGGACTTGAACTTCTCTTCGACTACCCGGGCTCTTTCAAGCTCTGCCTTTAGGGCTTGTACCTCATCACTTTCTTCCGAAGCTTTAACCTCATCGTCTCACACAGTCTTTAGATTTGGGAGCCAATCCAATCCTTGTGTTCGGACTCTCAGCCACTTATGATAGCCGCCGATGATCCCATTACTGCTTCCCCTAAGCTCTCTGTCCTTTCTTCACGTCGCATCCCATGCCTTGCCAACTCCTTGGAGTACCCTCGCGTTGTGGTCACCGAAACCCCGTGCGATGAAAGGCGTGATGTGTAACATCCTGGAAATTTCTACCCGGAATTTTTGGAAACGATGTATTTTGAATGATTATATATATAAGTATTATTCAGTGTATATGCATATATGTTCTTGGTAAGGGTAGGAATAGTGGGGACAAGATACGCGGGTTAGACTAATTAAGGAAGAGAAATCCATAACTGGGAGGTTATGGGTTAATTCTTAATTAATTAGTTTAAACATCATCGTTTTGCGTGCGACTTAGAATTTAACGAAACCAACCTCTGAACCACGCTCGGGGTTCTATTCTTAGCGTTTTGATATATATATTGGTTACTTTCAAAAACTGGCCCCGGCGGACGCAGAGAAACGCGAGAAACTAGAACCAGAGAAACGACACGCAAACCGAGGCAGGATTTTAGCGTTTCAAAGGTCAGATTTTTCTCACTTTTGTGGCTGAGTATGAGTCACAATCAAAAGAGAAAGTGGGCCCTTCTTGCTCCACTCAAATAGGGACATGTGGCAGAGCTTGAATAAAATAATGGAAAAAGGGAAAACCTTTTTTATTTAAGACCAAAAAGCTTTTCTCTCTCCTCACTCAGCAAAACAGAAATTTCAGACAGCCCTCTCTCTCCCTCACGTTGCTTTTCTCCTTCTTCTTCCTCCACCATTGTTGCCCAACAAAGCTCCAACCTTTGGCCATCATTTCTGCCCCAAATCGTGAAAGGAGGGCATTTTTGGAGTCGTGAAGTGCGTGGCTACGAGTGGGACTTCAAAATTTCAGGTTTGGGTGGACTTCTTTCTCTCTTAAATTTCGTGGGTATGGGGTTTTGGGAGATATGATGGGTGGTTTTGTCAGTTTTCTGCTGTGTGATGATTATTTGTGAAGGAACTTGTTGAAAGCTTGTTGAAATTGCCATGTTTGGATGAGTTAAACATACCCATTCTGTTTTAGGGTTTTTGTGATGATGTTTGTGATGTTTATATGCTGAAATTGCCCATGGAAAACTGTTAGAGATGAAATGTAGAGTTAACCTAGGGTTGGAAAGTGAGAATGTGATGTTATGAGTGGAAAAAGAGTGAGGCTTTGAGAGTTGGAAGGTTAAGTCTGAATTCTGTGGTAAATGGAGGTTAAAGTGAGTTAATCCTAGCTTGAAATGTCATTTAGGACTTATGAGAAAGCTTGGACTGTGCTAGAGAGAACAACAAATGACCAAAGTGAACCAAGAGCCATTTCTAGGGCAAAATTAGGTGTTGAAGAGTCAAATTTTGAGTTGCTGGAATTTTGGGTATAAATCCAGTTTGAACAAGTCTAAATTGATGGTATAGACTTGTGTGAGGTGAGAGTTTGCTTCAAGTTTGTTCCATTCTAAATTTCACTTCTCAAACCTAGAAAATCCATTAAAAATGAGGGGTTTTGGACACCTAGATTTTGTGTTGCTGTGGTTTGAAGCTTGACTTTGGTTTAGACATGATTGATACATGATTTGGGACCTGTAGGATTTGATTTGGGCAAAATTGGATGAGGGGAAGTGTGGTTTTCGAAATATGCTCTTTGTGCAGATTTTGCTGTAAAATTGTGCAGCAGAATTTTGCACAAGTGCAGAAAAATCCATGTATTTGCTGGTTGTGGAAAGAGTAATGTAAAATGAGTTATGGATGTTTGCTAGTAGATCCCAACGGTCACAATGTAGGCTTATGCACTATAGACTCCCAGTAAAATTTTGGAGTCGATCCAACGGTTAACGAATTGGATCGAAGGAATTGTTACTGGGGTCTTTAAGTGAGAAAAGCTGTGATTTGGTTGGTGTTTTGGCAGAGTTTTCTGCCTTTGCCCTGTTTTGCTTGGCTGTGATAGCTTGTGCTGTTTGAATGTTGTTTTGCGTGGATGTTGTGGAAGCTTGGGAGGATTGATGGGGACCTGGTGTTGAGAGATATGAGGATATGGGCTACGTGGGAGGACGTGAGCTCAGTTGGAGGTGGGCAACAGGGGATGGTGGGTTTATGCGCGCTTTGTGGATGTGGAAAAACTTGTTGTGCACCATCGCCCGACCGCCACCTAGTACCACATGTGATGGGTACCCCATAATCCTACAAGCTTGAGATGAGGAAGTGTTGAAGGGTGAAACTTCCTGCTTTTATTGTTGATCACAGAGTGGTACCTGGAGATATGTCGCGGGGGTCAGGAGACCTTGGGGACGTCAGGTGGGGTGCTATTGCCCAAAACCAAGCTTGACCAATCCCGACCCAACCCGGGCATATTCGGTCAGTGAGAACCTGTGATGTACCTAAACAAGCGAGCTCCTGGCAGTCAACAGATAAAAGGAATAAAGACCACAAAGCAAGGAGGCTTGTGGTGGCTGGCCAGCTGTGAATTTTGTGTGATATGTGGATTATGGCCTCTGGTAATCGATTACCAAGGGTGGGTAATCGATTACAAGGCTTAAAAATGAAGACAGGAGGCTAAGATGGTCTCTGGTAATCGATTACCACGGGGTGTAATCGATTACCAGGCTTGAAAACGAAGTCAGGAAACTAAGGGAGCCTCTGGTAATCGATTACCAACCTGTGTAATCGATTACACAGAGGAATGGGTCACTGGTAATCGATTACCAGGTATGTGTAATCGATTACACAGTGCATTTTTGCATATTTCATGTCCTAAGGCTGTGTAATTCAAGTTTAGCCTCTGGTAATCGATTACCAAGGCTGTGTAATCGATTACCAGAGATGAAAAGCCTTAAGTTACTCCTTTTAATTGCATGTAGTGGCTATGAAAAGTATTGTGCGGCGGCATAGTTAGATTCTTGTGAAAGAGTCTACCCCTTTCTTTTCTTTCTTGTAGATCGTGATGGCGGCGCAGCTAATCCGTGATCGAGTAGAGATGGAGTGCCTAGAGGGAGTTTGGGAGACCCTCGAAGATAACACGAGGTGCCGATTTCGGGGTACCATTCGATTCACGGCTACTTCTTTGGTGCATCCAGATGAACCTGCACGGACGCTTCAGCGCACGGTGGAGTGGATACTACCCACGCCTACACCATATCGTCTAGTGGAGCCAGTCCAAGTGATCGAGGTGACGTCATCCGAGGAAGACCCCGAGGAGGATCTGGAGGAGCTACCTCCTGAGCCTGCCGTGGATGCCCTTGACTTTCTAGAGGGTGATGAGGATCCACTTCTTGAGGTGGATTCTCCCGAGGAAGTCATGTCGGCATCTGAGGCAGACTCTACGGAGGATAGTGGCCCGGGGGAGATGGTGATCAGCGGAGGCTCTTCATCATAGTGGACAGTTCCATGGATTAGTTTTATATACTTTTTGAGGGTGGGTGTATCTAGGACTGACTGTTAGGTTTACTCTTTTGTTTTGTATGGGTAGACTTGATGTATAGGAATTTAATGATTGTATACATGTGGCTGAAGCCACCACTATGGACACCCTTGCTTTGGATGACACTGTATTTTGTAAAACTCCCATATTTTGAACAGCTTTAAATGATGAATGTATTTATGATCAATCTTTTTACTCGAAAAGAAAGCATTTGCAACTTTATTTGTAAAAGAGTTTACCGACCGTATTTTATTCTTTTATTTTCATGTGACGACATAAAGTAATGGCTGGTACATTCTTCCTTTTGAAACAGCAAAATAGTTTAGAGATTATGAGTGGTAAGAAAGAAATGACTCCGAATAGAGTTGTGAATTGGCCATTCAAGACTCTGTAGTGAGGATTTTCCTTCTAAACCTAGTTATGGTGAAAAGAGAAAGATATGAAAAGGGAAAAGAAGAAAAAAAAAATTTACCATGGTTTTTGTTAATTAAATCATTACTATTAAACCAGTCATTATTTTGGGGACGCCACATGATGCTTTCGTATGATGGCACTCCTCTCATGGGGTAGCCAAGCTGTCTTATGGCGAGGACGGGATTATAATTAATACAACCCCTTGTTCCATCAAGGGAACATTTGGACATCCTTCGCATGAAGATAGAATCCTGATTCTTCCTTCCTTCTAGCGAGGGAACAAATTAACAGACGCCCCTCCATGCTGGGAAAGGGATGCAATCGGTTCCATGGAGACTTCTACCCTAGCTAGGTCCCAAATCTTACCATAGGCTTTGCGGAAGGCTTGCTGTTGAAGTTGACCCATTAATTTCCCCCACTCTCGTAAACTAGTGACCTCTAAGCTCTTGATTTTGACTTGATAGAACCTCTTTTTAAGCAAAGGATTTTGACTTGATCCCATGTAATACTAAAGTGAAATAAAATCTAGTCCGAATCAAAACTCCGACATCTATCATGGGTGGAATGGATGAATGCATGAAGAAATGCATATGACACAGATGCAATTTACGAATACGGGAGCCCGAGAAATTGTTTCCTTCTTCGATACAATGTTTGGGCAGCGTGGCACCCAACGTATGTTTTTAAGAAGGCGACACGGACCCTCCGTCGGTTTGCTAAAGTGAGGGGATCAAAGACGAAACCCACGCATGATGCATATGCGAAAGGCACAACATGGGGATGTACATAGTACGACAATATTCACAAACAAATATAAGCAAGAGGGTATATGATACTTATGCATGGCAGTGTGAAAAATGGCACGCAGCGTGTTTGCTCCGTGCCCCTATTTAAGGGACCTATAAGGGAAAGAGCTAACTAGGCTTTTATTGATAACCCCCAAGGTAGTCATATATCTCTTGATGGTTTCTAGAGGTATCATCCCCTTCGAAGAACATACTGCAACAGTAGGGACTACTAGCAACAATATGTTTTCAAAGAGAAAAACTCTAGATGAGGGTTCACTGTAATCAAGCAAGTCGGAGACCTAGCATGATCACGGATTCACCTCCACTCCTTATGTTCCCACGAACCCGGGTATAGGGCCCCTTTCTCAACTCACCGTGTGTGCAAATAGTGTTAGTGTTTGTGTGCATCAAATGAATAAATATTTACCTCATGCATACAAAAAATGCACTAAAAGCATCAAAGAGTTATATATACAAGAACATAATAAAGGGAAACCAACAAAGGAGTAAGTCATGACAAAACTTTGCACAAGATTAAATGGCCTAACTCTCTAAAAACATCCCCCAGTGGAGTCGCCAACTGTCGCAACCTACCCTTCGGCGGGAGGGCGACGCGAGACTCGCGGGATGCGTGTTTCACGAAAGGAATACGCGCGGAGTCGCCACCAACGTTTATTTAAGGAAAACGTCGGAAAAACCAGAAAAGACGCGATCTACGAACTTTTAAGTGAAAGGTTCGGGAGTTGTATTTACGCACGGGGAAGGTATTAGCACCCCACACGTCCGTCCCAAGGGACGACGGCCTTTAATTGAATGTGCAAACATGACTTTGATTTTTACGTTCCCTTTTATGTCCTTATATCCTTTATACCCTTTTTATATTTTTTCTTTTTTGTGGTCTACAAGGGTGTTCCCCTTTGCTCCTACGTATTCCTCAATTTGGGATGAGAAAATCAGACATACGTAGTTCTTTCTTATCAAGTGATTCTTTTTTACTTAAGTGGTGATCATTTTAAGGCGTTGGACCTTAAAAATGATCCATTTTACTTAGTGAGAAATTGAAATGACAAACTTCAAAAGCCTATTTTTATGGACGAGCTTGACTAGGCGAGTTGATTTTAGCCTTAGTTTCACTTTAGTTATTAATCAATTCGATTAAGAATGAGAAAGCCCAAAGAGAAAACGTCCGATTGATTTTCCGCTTTATTTTGCTAAAAGATTTTTTTTATTATTATATTATTTTTTACCTCCTTTTTTGATTTCCAACGTGGTTACGGCACGACCGAACGGTCGGAATTTATTTTAACTGAAGTTAACAGATAATACAATTCAAACGTTCGGTGGAAATTTATTTTATTTTTAAGTTAAGCGAGAAATGACTTAAGTAAAATGGCTTAAGCACGTCAAGAGGGGGTATAAAAAGCAAACAAAACGAGAATAAAAATGCACGAAACACAATGTGGACCACTACGGGTACATAGAATGAATCGAAAAGCTTGGTTCGCGGTACTTACCCGTTGAAGATCGAAGAACGATGAAGAACGAATGAAGAACGTCGAAGAACGGTCGAAACCTTCGCGAAATTCTTCACGGAAAACGTTACGGAAACGTTTCGGAAGCGCCTCGGCTTAGATTTTCTTCATGGAAACAATTTTTCCAAGCAAATTCGAAAGAGAGAGAAGTGCCTAAGGGGCTGAACCCTTTTCTTCTTCACTTCCTCCCCTATTTATAGCAAAATAGGGGAGGTGGTTGCCGCCCAGCTCGCCCAGGCGAGCCAGGTTGCTTCCTCCAGAAGCAACAGCCTTCTGGAGGAATTTTCTGGAGGGCCCAAGTGGGCCTGGGTGCTATTTGCACCCCCATTTTTACTAAGTACACCTCCCTCTGCCCTTTTTTGGTGATTCTTTTTTCGTAAAGTTACGGAAACTTACGAATTTCGTAACGATACTTGTTTTCTTTCCGTAATGTTACGGAACCTTGCAGATTACATAATCATCCCCTTTTTGACTTACGGAATGTTACGGAATCTCACTTAATTATGCATCGATGCTTCCATTTGATTTCCGGTGTGTCACGGAAACTTACGGATTGTGCATCAATATTTTTTCGGTTTTCCGGCATGTCCTGGAATTTCACAAATTGCCTAATGATGGGTGCCAAGCACCTCACAAGGACCAAAGAAAGGTCGCATGTCATCAAGCAAAGGTCCCCGGACGAAATTAGGGTATGACAGTGGTGGAGAGAAAGGTATTAATGTGGACGTTGGTGGTGGTGAAGAGAGAGATGTTGGTGGTGGTGAAGAGAAAGATGTTGGTGGTGATGAGGAAAAGTTTGGTAATCCTAATGATGAAGATGACAATGATGAGGATGAGTGGTTTATAGATTTCTCTTGTATGAGGAAGGAAGTTGAAGTTGAAGTTGAATTTGAAATAGATGGTTATCATTCAGAGGAGTTCAAAAACCCATTAGTAGTGATGATGAAGTTGATGATGTTGACAAAGTTTATCCTCAACATAATGAAAGTAGTCGAGTTGGTGAAGACAAGTTGGAATTAGGGATGGAGTTTGGTACTCTGGCTGAATTTAAATTTGCCTTGAGAGGGTATAGCATATTCATGGGTAGGGAGTTCAAGTGGAAGAAGAATCATAAACAGAGGGCTAGAGCAAAATGCAAGAAGGCATGTTGTGATTGGGAGATCTACTGTGCAAAGAATGAACACAGAAACTGTTTTCAAATCAAATCATTTAAGCACGAGCATAAATGCTACAGAGAAATCAAGAGCAAAGAAGAAAATAGAGAGTGGGTGGTCAGCAAACTTGAGGCCAAACTCAGAATCCAGCCAAGCCTTAAATGTGCTGAAGCTTTGGATTATTTCAAGCAAGAGTTTGGAGTTCACATTGAAGTTACTAAGATGTGGAGAGCCATGAAAGAAGCAAAGCAACTACTAGAAGGGAGTGAGAGGAAACAATATGCCAAAGTATTTGTCTTGCTGGCTGTAAAAAAGGGTTTGTTGTTGGATGTAGACCATTCATAGGTCTACATGGATGTAGACCACCAACTTCAAATCAAGATGACAACCTTCTAGCTCAAGATGAGCAAGCTTTGAATGAGGCTGAAGAAGTTGTTGCTCATGTTCAAGAAGGTCCGGTGGAGATTAATTTATCTCAGCCTAATTTGTCACAAGATAGTGACATGGAGTTCATGGTAAATATTTTGATCTCCTAAGACTAACCAATTTGCTTTTATATATTACAAGTGTTATTCATGTTTGCCATTTGCATGTAGGTCCCTGCATCTATTGCTGATGTTCCACCAGTAGCAAGGAATAAGCTAAACATAACAAGTCCCAAACAAAAGAACATTTCAGACACTTCAACAATAGACGCACCTGTTGTGGATGGCCCACCAACAACACCATTACTTTTCATGCCAACACCGAGGTTCACTGGAAGGAAGGCTATTGATAAAGATCTAGTATAAAAATGAAGAAAAGTGAAGACCCATTTGTTGTTTTATTTTGTTATTAGGATGTGTAGTTGGATATGACTAATTTTTATTCAGTAGGTACTAGTCTATGTTGTGTACTTTGGTACTTTAAATTTGAAAGCTTGAACGATGTAAACATTATGGTACTTATCTATGAAAGCTTGACATATCTATTTTGGTTTATGGTGTGAAAGCTTTATATGGTGTGAAAGCTTGCCCTGCTGAACGATTGCTTGTAACTAGCATGCTTTGGTCTGTGAAATGAAATTATGGCTAAGCCATGTTGGTTCTCTGGTTTAGCAAGTGTCAAATGATATTTGCTAGCAGTTCTCTGGACTAGGACCACTGTTAGACCTTACAGCAGCTTCTAGACTTTGAAAAATAATCACATGATTTAATGTCCTGTTTCTTCTCTTTCTCTTATAATTTACACATTGTTTTGGAGTTGGAGCTTCATGTATTTGAACTTCGAATTAGAGAGAGAACAAGGAATGACCATTACTTTTAGTGCTTTTTTCCCCCCTGATTGGTTTTTCAATTTCTCAGACATTTGCTACTTCATAACTTCAACAAGCTATACAGCTGGAATTATATGTTTTATTACTTGAACACTTTTGATAAATGGGGTTAATGGACAGCTAAAGGACTAGGGAACAACAACAAGAAAAATGCTGATGAATCCAAATTAACTCAAATTTCTACTGGTTGTCAATAAAAAATGCCGACAAGCATTGTAAGCAAAAAATATGGCAATCACTCTGTTGTACCACATCTGACAGTAGTAGACATATTAATTGAACTAGGTTTAGGTGAATTGATTAAACTACATTTTTCCCCTTTAATTAGCAAACATCAACGCAATCAACACCAGAGAAGTATAACCAATTAAATGATATTTGATCAGGTTGAGCATCATTTTATTGTTCTGCAAAGTAATTGACAGTAGATAGACCCAAATCAAATTTCAAATGAAAAACTTGAGGAACTGCAAAGTAACTGATAGTAGCAAAAAAAACTTGACGAACTTCATTCACAATATTTCTTTAGCAAAACAACACTTATAATACCAGAAGATGCTACTACAAATTTTTCCTAAAATATATTCCCCCTAAAACTAACATTATAATTAAAAATGAAAAACCTAACAACACAATGTTTGTTAAATTTCTCATTTTCTTCTGCAATGCTTCAATTTGTAGGTTCAAATTAGCCACTATCATTGATTCTCTTGTGATAGAAGAAGGATTAGAAACTTGGTTTTCTTCTTCAACCCATTCAAAAAAATTGACAGTTATCTGGGTCAGTTTGGGGCAATGCACAAGTATAGAATAACCTTCCTGTGTTCCTCCTTGTTCTTGCAGTTCAAATAGTTGCATGTCTTCCATGGTGGCATTGGTGAATGGTTCTACCAAAAAATGCAGAAGAACTTCCACTTGTAGACATGGAGAAATCAAGTGAAGAAGAAGAAGCAAAGGGGAGAACCTTTACAGATAAGAGAAGCTTTACAAACCCTAATTTGAGGAACACACACTTAAGAACAAGGAGGAAATTCAGAGGAGAGAAGTGATGCAATCCTATCCCGCAAGGGCATTGGGTAGAAGACTCCAAGTAGATTGGGCTAGAGATCCAAGGGTAGGCCCTAGGGTTCTCATGAGCCTTAGGGTAGATTTCGAGCCCATGGGCTAAGTATGAGCCCACTTATCTTTGTAAATATTAGAATAGGTTTTTCCTTCGTTTGGGCCTTGTATTTTGGCCATTCTAGTAGTATAGGGTTTTAGCCTTGTATTTCGGGGCATTTTGAGTAGTCTTTGTAGTAAGGACTTTTTTTTGTATTTTCATGTTTTTTTGTCATGGGGGTGAGCTTAGCTATTATAGGGGGTGTGTAGCTAAGTTCTAGCTTCTCATCTCAAGGAGGTGAGCTTAGCTATTAGAGAGGTATGTGTAGCTAAGCTCTAGCTTCTTTAGGAATCTTCTTAAGGAAGCTTCTCAAGGAGGTGAACTTAGTTATGAGAGGGGTGTGTGTAGCTAAGCTCTAGCTTCTCAAGGAAGTTTTCTCAAAGAAGCTTCTCAAGGAAGTTTTCTCAAGAAAGCTTCTCAAGGAAGCTACCTAGTCTATAAATAGAAGCATGTGTAACACTTGTTGTAACTTTGATGAATGAGAGTCTTGTGAGACATACTTCAAAGTTCCACTTCTCTCCCTCTTTTATTCCTTCAATTTCGTGCTCCCCCCTCTCTCTTTCTCTCCCTCTTTCTTTTCCTCCATTGAAGCATCCTCTCCAAGCTTCTTATCTAAGGCTCATCTTGGTGGCGAAGCTCCTTCTTCCATGGCTTATTCCCTAGTGGATGGCGCCTCCTCTCGCCTCTTCTCCTTTGTCTTCCGCTGCATCTCCATGGTGGAAAATCACTATTGAAGGACCTCATTGAAGCTCAAAGATCCAGCCTCCATAGAAGCCCCACAAGCAAGCTTCCATCAAGTGGTAATCAGAGCACAAGAGCTTCAAGTAGGTGCTCCTTAAACCTCCATTAATTTTATTTCTTTACCTTCTCTTCCATTGTTGTTTCTTCATTTTTCTCCATGTATCTCCTCACATGTCTTGTTCTAAATGTTGTTAACATGATTCTTTAGAGTTTCCACCGATTAAACTTGCTATAGAAGTTAGATTTGATTTTCTATGGTTTAAATTTCTTGTTCTTGTTCTTGAACCATGAATTGTGTTGAGTTTAGGTTCCTTTGAGTTTTGTCTTGTTATTTTTTGTGGCTGAAACCTAAACCATAAAATTCTTACAAAAATATTAAAGTAGAAGAAAACCTCAAAAATCTAGAGTGACTTGTTCACCTATTGTAGTTTTGTCATAGAAGTCATGTCTAGTCATGAAACTTGTCACATAAGATTTCTTATGTTGTGCTGAATTTTATTTTCTTGTTTCTTTGTCTAACTCATTTGTTCATGAGTGTATGAAATTATTTTTGCCTACTATTTGATTTGAGTCAAATCTTTCATGTTAATTAGTGCTTAACATGTTCATGCAAAATTCTTAGAGAGTCTTTGATTGTGAACCTTTTCTTGAACTTTTAGGTTTCCTTATGATTGTGTCTATTGTGAATTTGAGTTTTGGTGATTGAATTGCTGGCTGAAATGTTGATCCTAAGTGAATATTGAACTCCTAAAACAGTGGTAAACAATCCTAGTGAGTTCAACATACATAGGAAGGTTGAAAGTAAGCCCAAGGCAATCAATATACAATGCTTAAAGAATCAAATCGCTGGTGCTGGCAGCTTGGACATACAAACTTGTAAATATTATTGAGAATTGGTTACTTCGAATTTTGAGCTGAAAATTTTTACTGAATTTTCTAGACTTCTGGAAAAAAGTTATAAAAAAAGAAACAAGTGATTTGGATAAAAATAAAAAATACGAAAAATCACACAAGTTGGCAGGAAAATCAGTATCCAGAAAAAAAAAAGGTGAAAAGGAAGTGTGCTTGTTGTTTTGGCTCAAAATTTATTCTATAATTGGAAATTTCAATTGAAAATTAGTGTGAAGACAAGTGCCAAAGCTAGAGGTTTGTTGAGTCTTTTTTTTTTTTCAGTTTTTTTACTCTACTCTAGAGCCATTCTAAGTTTCTCTTTGAGTCCTAGCTTGCTTCTATGTCCTTTTCATTGCTTTAATTGTTGAATAATCCTTGAAAAATTGTCTTGTTAAAACTCCATTGGTTTAGCTTTCATTTCATTTTTTTTGGTCTTTGGTTATTGCTTGTCTCTTTGTTTCCTTGTTTGTGGGTTGCCATATAGGGAATTCGAAGGAGGATTGGTGCCATCCCTTGAAGAATTTGAGTCCAGAAGCAAGGGGCCAACCACCTTAAGAGCTATTGGACTAAGAAGCACTCCAAATTGAATGAATCACCAAAGAGAAAACAACCCCCAAAATTGAGGACCGTTTTGTAATTTTGTAATTTGCAATTTACTTACCTTCATTGCTTTCAAGTTTTGTAACAAAAAGGCCTTTCATTGGAAGTGTGTTGGGAGCCTTCAATAGGTTACCAAACTTCCATTTGTGTGTAATAATTTTAGGCAATTTTCCTTAGGATAGTGAGTGTTTTGTTGGGAACCTTGAATGTGGTCATCCAAACACTCTTAGGATTCGCCTAGTTTACATTTCTTGCTTACTTTCATAGCTTATTTCCTTTACCTTCCATTGTCAAACCGCCTAGATAGCTTTCCTTTTACCAATTAGTTTTTTGCCTTATCTTTCACACCTCTTTTAGTGTTTATTTGGCTAGTTTCAACCATAGTTTCTTTTACCTTTTGTTTTCAAAACTCCAACAAGAAAGAACCACAACTTAGGAACCAACATGAGTTATCATTCATCTAGTGTTAATGGCAAGGGTACTAGTCATAAAGACCCTTTATCTAGAATCTTAGATGAGTTGAGTTCCCTCAAGTTATGGAAAGAAAAACAAGAGAGAAAAGAAAAAGGAAAAAAAAAGAGTGGAAGAAATAAGTCAAGATGAAAGAAAGAAAATAAGAGAGGAAGAAAGAAGAAAAATAATGAAAGAAATGAAAAGAGAAAAACATGCCTCCTATAGTAGTCATAACTCTTGCAAAAGCCTAAGTGAAGAACTTCGTGACTATTACGAAGGAAGGCATAGGTCACATCTTAGACCTCACTCCCATAGAAGAGAAAAGGAAAGAAAGCCTCAAAAGGCTAACATTAAACTCTCATACTTCCATGGGAAGGACAATGTAGAGGCTAACTTAGATTGGGAAATAAGGGTAGAGCAACAACTTAAAAAGAAGTCTACTTCAAAATCTTATGGCTCTCACTCTTATCCAAAGAAAGACCAAGGTCAAGGCATCTTAGGGGTGACACCTTCTAAGCCCAAAGATGATAAGGGGAAGACAATAGAAAAGCAAGCCCCTAAGGCTAGTATGCAAGAGAAAACTAGCTCTATAAAGTGCTTTAAATGTCTTGAAAGAGGACACATTACTTCTCAATGCCCCACCACAAAAACCATGATTATGAGGGGCCAAGACATTTATAGTAGCCAAGATGAGGCTACTACTTCACCTTCCTCTAGTGAAAGTGAAAAAGCAATAGGGGAAGAATCTAGTGAAGAAATCTACCCCCAAGAAGAAGGACAACCATTAGTGGTTAAAGAGAAGTGTAAGGAAGTAAGTGTCTCCTCCAAGAGTTTAGCTAAGAAGGAAACTCATTTTACAATAAAGACAAACATTAAAGAAACTTTCCCTCTTAGACAACCTCCACATTTTCTCTTTTGTAAAAAGGCACTTGCTAGCATTTCCACACCTCTTGGGCTTGAGTTTATTCCTCAAGTAAAGAAGTTGTTGGATGAGGGTTTGGTTCGCAAGAGCTTAAATCCTTGTGCTTTGTTGGTGCCCAAATAGGTATTATTAGGCACCAAGTCCCTAAAATAGGTGGTATGATGAATGTTTTGAGTGGTCCAACCCTCTTCTGTAAAATCACTCGTACACCTAACATCTTCATGGTGTATGTACATAGGGACCCATTAGGTAGGTTTGTTCTTATTTTTAGTTTCAATACAAACTTAGGTACTCATATGGGACACCTTAGGTTTGTCATACTTTTTGGTAGGAATAATCAATATGAAAATACAGAAAAAGGTATGTTTTATTGCGTTACTTTTCTTAATTTTTCAAATAGTGATCAAGGGGTTGCCATGAACCCTAAGAGAATAAAGGTCATTCCTGAGTGGCCCACTCCACCAAGTATAAGAAAAATTTGGGGCTTCCATGACTTAACAAACTTTTACAAAAGGTTTGTCCCATATTTTTCTATACTTGTAGCACCACTCATTGAGTGGGTGAGAAACCATGTTCCTTCATGGGAAGATGCCCAGGTGAAATTCTGATACTAGGGACAGATGTCGTACAGGATGTCACGACATCACGCTTCAGAACATGCAGATTATTTTTGACAGTATGAACAGTTTAAACAAGTAAATAACACAAGAGAATTGTTAACCCAGTTCGGTGCAACCTCACCTACATCTGGGGGCTACCAAGCCAGGGAGGAAATCCACTAAAATAGTGTTAGTTCGAAGATCTAACAGCCACTGTTTACAACCTTCTCACCTAACCACTACCCGTGCAACCTCTACCTAAGAGCCACTCTTAGATATGAGAACCCCTCTCACTCCCTCTCAATCACACTCCCGTGTTTACAATTAAATCAAATACACACCAGAGATTGCTCTCTGAACAATAGAGATCAACTCTACACAAACTATAGAGATCAACTCTACACACTATAGAGATCAACTCTACACACTCAGGTCCAACACTTGATGTTAGAGTAACATCAAGGTGGCTCACAAAACACTCAAGTCCCAAAACTCACAAAATAACTCTTCAATCCCGGACTTGGTACAGAAACCCGTGCAGCCTTCATGTTTATATAGCAGTGTGCGTATCTGGGCTGTAACTACTTGTGCTGGATGAGATCTATCACTTTCCTGAAAATCTGCACTTAAAGATCTAAAAGATACAGTTTGATCTTTTAGTTTTTATCTTTAATCTTTAATCTCTGAACGAACTATTCAAGTTTGTAATTCGAACTTTAATTATCTTTTAATTCGTTCCTAAAGATAGATCACCAAATCTGTTGCTAACTGCACAATAATCTGTTAAAGATATAACAGATTTATGTGTCCAGTATTTTCGGGCCGGATGTCAGGACATCGTGTCCGACATCGTGGATCCTGCAGCTTCAATTCTTCATTTGACATTTTATCTTGTCTTGTGCATTGTGCAGCCCGATCTGATTCGTTGGACATCATGTGCAGCAACTCCAGCTTTCCTTCATTGTCTAAGTGCTTATGTTTTAACAAAATCTTAGCCAATCTTTTAAACACTCAGTAGAGCTAAGCACTAACAATCTCCCCCTTTGGCAAATTTTGTCTAAAACATACTTAGACACTTCCTGAGCAGGTACGAGCAGTTATGCAAGTGAGATCAGCAACTTTCATTATCAGAGTAATCAAGCACAGCGGAATTGGTAATGGCGACAACAAAATTCTGCAAGTTGCAAGTCGTTTCCAGGATGTCAAGACATCTCACGTGACATCAGCTTTCTGCTCCCCCTGTCTCCATGCTCTAGCTGCAGCATCTTCTATCAGCTACTCGTCTTTTCCAGGATGTCAAGACATCTCACGTGACATCCGCTTTCTGCTCCCCCTGTCTCCATGCTCTAGCTGCAGCATCTTCTATCAGCTACTCGTAGTTACAGTAGCTTACATCAGTCATCATTAGCAGCAGTAGTCTCCCCCTCAAAATCATGAATCATGCATACATCGTATCATACAACTCCCCCTCAAAATCATGAATCATGCATACATCGTATCCTACTACTCAAAATCATGCATAATACTACTATTACTCCCCCTTTTTAGACAGAATTTGACAAAAGTAGAATGCATGCAAATATTACAGACCAATATCAATTAATTGTTCAAAGGGACATGCCCCTATAGCTAGTAATCATCATCATCTGATTCTGTATCCTCTGCTGCATCTTCTTCTTCCTCAGCAGCTTCTTCTTCTTCCTCAGCTTCTTCTTCTTCTTCAGCTTCTTCTACATCATCAATGCCACTTTCTGAGATTCTTTCGATCAGCCGTTCCAGCTCCATTTTCTTCTCTGTGGTGGCTTTGATGGTTGCCTCCAGCACCTTGCATGTGTCCTTGAGTTCAGCAATCAAGGCATCCTTGGACACAGCACCTGAAGCAGCAGCTTTCCCTGATGTCGAGACAATGTCTGGGACATGTGTCCCCTCAAACAGTTTGTAATGCAGGGATAGAGGAGATTCTCTCTTCATCACAGAGTCAATGTTGTTTAAGATATTGGGATGTTGACTCAACATAATGCCACACAATACAGTTGGGAAGGCAATGGGTAATTTGACAGCAAAAGATTCTGAATGCTTAACAGTTTGATCAAAAATATAGTTTCCAAAATTAAATTTGGACTTGGTTCCAACAGCATACAGAAATTTACCCAAACCTGTGGCAACAGTGGAAGTATGATTGGTGGGTACCCAGTTTGCAGCGCCAATCCTATGCAGGATTGCATACTTCACACTTAGCTTCCCTGCAGAAAGCTTCCCTTTCTTTGGCCAATGCTGGACTCGTTTGGCAGTGATTTCCTTGGCAATCTGATGCTCAGAAACATCAATATCCACCACTCCTTCAGTAGGTCTGCCCAGGTATTTGTTGATTACAGCAGGGGAGAATCTTACACATTTTCCTCTGACAAACACTTTCTGATACTCATCACTCTTTCTGTTTGTTACGTCAGAGGGAATGTTGACAATGAATTCCCTGACTAGACTTTCATAGCAATCTCCCAACTTGGTGACAGTTTTCAGCAGTCCTGCAGCCTTGATGAGGTCCATGATCTCCTTGCAATCCAAGGCATTTCTTCCCAGTTCTCTTTCAACAGCAAGTCTGCGTTGATATACATATTTCCACCTTTCAACATTGCCAATGGAGTGGAATGAAATGTTGTCCAATGGAGCATCAGGGACATTTCCAGGCACCTTCTTCCCTGAAGTCTTGGTCCTCTTTGATGTCGAGACATCTAGTTCGACATCATCATCAGAATCAGATGAGGAAATTTCTTTCCTCTTCTTGGAAGGAATTGCCACTTTGCTCCGTCTGGATGTGGTAGGAGTGATTGGAGTGCTCTTCTTCTGTGCCATAGTTTTGATTCGTCCAGACCTCTTAATGGGGGTTTTCCCCTTTCTGCTTTGTAGTCTTTCTGCAATGCCAGGTGCCAACTTGTTGGCAATGGGTTCCTCATCAGATTCTACTTCTTCTAGGTCAATGAGGTCTCATGGAGCAGGTTCTGGTGCCCTTGGTGCAGGGGTCTCCTCTGTGGCTTGATCATCTTCTTATGTTGATTCCTCTTCACTGGGTGAAGGGAGGGCTTCAGCATTTGGAGCGGAAGATGTTGGAACATCTTTATCAGCATCAGGAACAGAAGCATTTTTCAGAATGCTACTCACAATACTGCGGATCTTCTTGTCCATCTCCGTGTCTACTTCCCTAGGACTTGTTGCAAGGCTAGGGTTTTCAGAAATCTTCACTCCCTGTTGTCGTTTGGGGACCAGTTTCTCAGGAACAGGGGCTTGACCAGGAATTATTTGTATGGGTTGGATGTAGAATTCAGGTTGTTCCTGGTGCGGAGATGATGGTACAGAGGGTGAACCAGAAGCTGAAGTTTCTTTTGGTGAGGTAGCCATGGAGAAGCAGAGCTTTTGGAATGGTTTCGTGAATTTCTGAGAGCTATTGGGAAATGATGAAGACGGGATTACCACGACAATATAAGTCTGAATGAGGAATGTAAAGGGACGTGTGAAGCAACGGTCGAATTTGTCTTGGCCCAGTAGAGAACGCGCTATTAACGTTTGAGCACGTTCAAATAACAGTAATTGCTATAAATCCTCTAGCACACAAATGCCCAGCTTGCCCCTCAGTTTTTCAAACTGATTTGCATCCAATGCCTTTGTGAAAATATCTGCTATTTGTTCCTCAGTGTCAACATGCTTCAGTGTGATCACTTTATCATCAACAAGATCTCTAATATAGTGATGTCTAATGTCAATGTGCTTGGTTCTGCTGTGTTGAACAGGATTTTTTGAAATATTAATAGCACTCATGTTGTCACAGTACAATGTCATGACATCTTGTTCGACATTGTACTCCTTGAGCATCTGCTTCATCCAAACTAGTTGTGAACAGCTGCTTCCTGCTGCAATATACTCTGCTTCTGCAGTAGATAGGGACACACAGTTCTGCTTCTTGCTGAACCATGAAATAAGATTGTTGCCCAGATAGAAGCATCCACCAGAAGTGCTTTTTCTGTCATCTGCACTTCCAGCCCAATCAGCATCACAATACCCAACCAGCATTGAATCTGAACAATGACAGTACATAATCCCATAGTCACTGGTGCCATTTACATATTTCAGAATTCTCTTTAGTTGATTCAAGTGACTTATCTTGGGATTGGCTTGATATCTTGCACAAACACCTACTGCATAGGTGATGTCAGGTCTGCTAGCTGTTAAATATAATAAGCTCCCAATCATGCTTCTGTACAGACTTTGATCAACACTGGTGCCAGCTTCATCTTTTGACAGCTTCAAGTGAGTAGGTGCAGGTGTTCTTTTATGGCTGGCATTTCCCATTCCAAACTTCTTGACAATGTTCTTGGCATACTTGCTTTGTGAGAGGAATATGGAGTCTTCCATCTGCTTCACTTGGAGTCCCAGAAAATAAGTCAGCTCTCCAACAAGACTCATCTCAAATTCAGATTGCATCTGTTGGACAAAATGTCGAAGCATCTCATTCGACATCCCTCCAAACACAATGTCATCAACATATATCTGTGCTATCATCAAGTTTTCAGCATCTTGTTTGACAAAGAGAGTCTTGTCAATTCCTCCCTTCCTATACCCTTGCTGAGTAAGGAACTCTGTTAGCCTTTCATACCAAGCTCTTGGAGCTTGCTTCAATCCATAGAGAGCCTTCTTGAGCCTGTATACATGATCTGGATGAGTTGGATCTACAAATCCCTTTGGCTGCTCCACATAGGCTTCTTCATTCAGGTATCCATTCAGAAACGCGCTCTTCACATCCATCTGGTACAGCTTGAATTTGAGGATGCAAGCTACACCAAGTAACAATCTGATGGATTCAAGTCTAGCAACAGGAGCGAAAGTTTCATCAAAGTCTACACCTTCAATCTGAGTGTAGCCTTGAGCAACAAGTCTGGCCTTGTTTCTGGTTATAACACCTTCTTCATTGGTTTTGTTCTTGAAGATCCACTTGGTGCCAATCACATTAGTTCCCTCGGGTCTAGGAACTAGCTCCCAAACTTCATTCCTTTTGAATTGCTCCAATTCTTCTTGCATAGCATTGATCCAGAACTCATCAGTCAGTGCCTCTTTCACATTCTTGGGCTCAATTTTGGAGACAAAGCATGAATTGGCGACAATCTCAATCTCCCTTGATCTTGTAGTGACCCCTCTGTTTGGATCTCCTATAATCAGCTCCTTGGGGTGCATCTTCTGGATTCTAATGGAGGGTCTCTTGTCAGGTTGATTGATGTTTGGTTCATCTGTAGCAGAATCAGAGTTTTCTGCATTTTCTGCACTTTTAGCTGTATCTGCTACATTGTCTCCCGATGTTCTGACATCTTCTTCGACATCCTTCTTTCTTGCTGGAGTTAGATCATCAACAACCACATTGATGGATTCCATCACAGTTCTGGTTCTGGAATTGAATACTCTATATGCTCTGCTGTTTGTAGAGTATCCCAGGAATATTCCTGCATCACTCTTGGGATCCATCTTTCTCCTTTGCTCTCTATCTGCCAAAATGTAACATGGACTTCCAAAGATGTGGAAGTGTTTGACAGTTGGCTTCTTCCCTTTCCAGATTTCATACAGTGTGGTTGAAGTCCCTCTTCTCAGTGTGACTCTGTTATGGATGTAGCATGCTGTGTTCATGGCTTCAGCCCAGAGATTATAGGGAAGTTCTTTGGCATGAAGCATGACCCTAGCAGCCTCTTGCAAAGTCCTGTTTTTCCTTTCAACTATGCCATTTTGTTGTGGTGTAATGGCTGTAGAGAACTCATGAGTGATGCCTTCAGATGTGCAGAATTCAGTAAACCTGCTGTTTTCAAACTCTCTGCCATGGTCACTCCTGATTCTCTTGATGACACAGTCTTTTTCTCTTTGAAGTCTTAGACTCAACTCCTTGAATACTTCAAAGGTGTCTGATTTCTCTCTGATAAAGTTGACCCAGGTAAATCTGGAGAAATCATCCACAACAACATAGGCATACCTCTTTCCTCCAAGGCTTTCAACTTGCATAGGCCCCATCAAGTCCATGTGAAGTAGTTCCAGCACCCTGGAAGTGGTCTGATGTTGAAGCTTCTGGTGGGACATCTTGACTTGCTTTCCAATCTGACATTCACCACAGATTCTGCCTTCTTCTATTTTCAGATTGGGAATGCCTCTAACAGCACCTTTGTCAATGATTTTCTTCATGCCTCTTAAGTGCAGATGTCCAAATCTTTGATGCCATATTCTGACTTCATCTTCTTTGGAGGATAGACATGTGGAGGAGTAACTGGTTTCTTGAGGTGTCCATAGGTAACAGTTGTCCTTTGATCTGCTGCCCTTCATTAGAACTTCATTCTTCTCATTTGTCACCAAGCATTCTGACTTTGTGAAGTTTACATTGAATCCTTCATCACACAACTGACTGATGCTGATCAAGTTTGCAGTCAGTCCCTTCACCAGCAGTACTTTGTCCAGACTAGGAAGTCCATCATGAGCTAGCTTTCCCATTCCAGTGATCTTTCCTTTAGAACCATCTCCAAATGTCACATAGCTAGTGGAGCAAGGTTCAATGTTCACCAGGAATTCTTTAACTCCTGTCATGTGTCTGGAACAGCCGCTATCTAGGTACCAATCTTCCTTAGCTGATGCTCTAAGTGAAGTATGAACAACAAGACTAACAGTCTTGTGTTTTGGAACCCACACCATCTTCCTTCCACTGCTGCTACGTTGAGTTCCATGATGTGGATGGCCATGTAAATGATAGCAAAAGGGCTTTATGTGACCATACTTGCCACAGTAGTGACACCTCCACTTCTTTCTTTTGCTCCTCTTCTGCTGCGCTCTATGATGTCGAGACCGATGTTGTGACATCGTGGCTCCAGTGCTGTTTTTGGCAGGAACAACTTCTGTCATGGTTATTCTGCCAGCAGATTTATGATTAAACCCAAGTCCTCTCTGGTTTCCAACTTTCTTCCCAAGCTGTAGCACCTCATCAAGCATATCTGAGCCTTTATTCAGCATCTTTATTGATTTTGTCATGTTTTCCAATTTAGAGTTCAGAAAACCAACTTCTCCTTTAAGCTCAGAGATCTCCTCTTCATGTGCCTCTTTCTCAGCCTCCAGATTTGCAATGACCTTCTTCAGTTGTGCTTCTTGCTGAAGGATCTTCTCACTTTTGATGCATAGTTCTCTATAGGATATAGCAAGCTCATCAAAAGTGATTTCACTATCTGTATCACATGAATCTTCAGCAGATTCAAATCTCCCAGTGAGTGCATTCACATCTCTGTCAGAATCACTTTCTTGTTCACTCTCTGTATCATCAGACCGACATACAGAAAGTCCTTTCCTCTGCTTCTTGAGATGAGTGGGACATTCAGCTATGATGTGTCCATAGCCTTCACACCCATGGCATTGAATTCCTTTGCTGTGGCTGGGTTTTTCATCTGACCTTTTCTGGTATTCACTACCTTTCCTGATGTCGAAAGGGATGTTCCGGACATGTGGTTTCTGCCTCCTGTCCATTCTGTTCAGCACTTTGTTGAACTGTTTTCCAAGGAGCACAACTGCATTAGTCAGACCTTCATCAGTATTCAGGTCATACTCATCTTCTTCTCCTTCATCATTGGACACGAACGCCAAGTTCTTGCTCTTCTTTTCAGCCCTATCCGAGAGTCCTAGCTCAAAGGTTTGAAGGGAACCAATGAGTTCATCTACTCTCATGTTGCAAATGTCTTGGGCCTCCTCTATTGCAGTGACTTTCATGTCAAATCTCTTAGGCAAAGATCTGAGGATCTTTCTCACCAGCTTTTCATCTGTCATTCTTTCTCCCAAGGCAGTGCAAGCATTGGCAATTTCAAGAATGTTCATGTGGAAGTCATGAATACACTCTTCCTCCTTCATCTTCAGATTTTCGAATTTTGTAGCCAATAGTTGCAATCTGGACATCTTCACTTTGGAGGTTCCTTCATGAGTGGTTTTCAGGATCTCCCATGCATCCTTGGCCACTGTGCATGTGTTGATCAGTCTGAAGATATTCTTGTCAACTCCATTGAATAGAGCATTCAAGGCTTTGGAGTTTCCAAGTGCCAATTCGTCTTCTTCTTTTGTCCAGTCTTCTTCTGGCTTCAATCCATCAGTGGGCTTTCCTTCTGTGTCCAGCATCTTGGGATGTTCCCAGCCTTTGATGACAGCTTTCCAGGTTCTGCTATCCAGTGATTTGAGGAAGGCCACCATCCTTGCTTTCCAGTATTCATAGTTGGTTCCATCCAGGATTGGTGGTCTGTTTACTGGTCCTCCTTCTTTCTCCATGTTCATCAGAATTTATCTCCCTAGATCTCACTCAGTGATTTCGAGTGCCCGCTCTGATACCAATTGAAATTCTGATACTGGGGACAGATGTCGTACAGGATGTCACGACATCACGCTTCAGAACATGCAGATTATTTTTGACAGTATGAACAGTTTAAACAAGTAAATAACACAAGAGAATTGTTAACCCAATTCGGTGCAACCTCACCTACATCTGGGGGCTACCAAGCCAGGGAGGAAATCCACTAAAATAGTGTTAGTTCGAAGATCTAACAGCCACTGTTTACAACCTTCTCACCTAACCACTACCCGTGCAACCTCTACCTAAGAGCCACTCTTAGATATGAGAACCCCTCTCACTCCCTCTCAATCACACTCCCGTGTTTACAATTAAATCAAATACACACCAGAGATTGCTCTCTGAACAATAGAGATCAACTCTACACAAACTATAGAGATCAACTCTACACACTATAGAGATCAACTCTACACACTCAGGTCCAACACTTGATGTTAGAGTAACATCAAGGTGGCTCACAAAACACTCAAGTCCCAAAACTCACAAAATAACTCTTCAATCCCGGACTTGGTACAGAAACCCGTGCAGCCTTCATGTTTATATAGCAGTGTGCGTATCTGGGCTGTAACTACTTGTGCTGGATGAGATCTATCACTTTCCTGAAAATCTGCACTTAAAGATCTAAAAGATACAGTTTGATCTTTTAGTTTTTATCTTTAATCTTTAATCTCTGAACGAACTATTCAAGTTTGTAATTCGAACTTTAATTATCTTTTAATTCGTTCCTAAAGATAGATCACCAAATCTGTTGCTAACTGCACAATAATCTGTTAAAGATATAACAGATTTATGTGTCCAGTATTTTCGGGCCGGATGTCAGGACATCGTGTCCGACATCGTGGATCCTGCAGCTTCAATTCTTCATTTGACATTTTATCTTGTCTTGTGCATTGTGCAGCCCGATCTGATTCGTTGGACATCATGTGCAGCAACTCCAGCTTTCCTTCATTGTCTAAGTGCTTATGTTTTAACAAAATCTTAGCCAATCTTTTAAACACTCAGTAGAGCTAAGCACTAACACCAGGAAATGGGTTTTCAGACCTTACCTTACTTCAATATACCAAACACCACTAATACATATGTTTTTGTTCTTTTTACAGGTGTTGAGGGAAGGGGCCCAGAGTATGAAGAACCTCGGGATTTGAGATCAAATCCTTTCCAAGGTGGAGGGAATGATGCAATCCTATCCCGCAAGGGCATTGGGTAGAAGACTCCAAGTAGATTGGGCTAGAGATCCAAGGGTAGGCCCTAGGGTTCTCATGAGCCTTAGGGTAGATTTCGAGCCCATGGGCTAAGTATGAGCCCACTTATCTTTGTAAATATTAGAATAGGTTTTTCCTTCGTTTGGGCCTTGTATTTTGGCCATTCTAGTAGTATAGGGTTTTAGCCTTGTATTTCGGGGCATTTTGAGTTGTCTTTGTAGTAAGGACTTTTTTTTGTATTTTCATGTTTTTTTGTCATGGGGGTGAGCTTAGCTATTATAGGGGGTGTGTAGCTAAGTTCTAGCTTCTCATCTCAAGGAGGTGAGCTTAGCTATTAGAGAGGTATGTGTAGCTAAGCTCTAGCTTCTTTAGGAATCTTCTTAAGGAAGCTTCTCAAGGAGGTGAGCTTAGTTATGAGAGGGGTGTGTGTAGCTAAGCTCTAGCTTCTCAAGGAAGTTTTCTCAAAGAAGCTTCTCAAGGAAGTTTTCTCAAGAAAGCTTCTCAAGGAAGCTACCTAGTCTATAAATAGAAGCATGTGTAACACTTGTTGTAACTTTGATGAATGAGAGTCTTGTGAGACATACTTCAAAGTTCCACTTCTCTCCCTCTTTTATTCCTTCAATTTCGTGCTCCCCCCTCTCTCTTTCTCTCCCTCTTTCTTTTCCTCCATTGAAGCATCCTTTCCAAGCTTCTTATCCAAGGCTCATCTTGGTGGCGAAGCTCCTTCTTCCATGGCTTATTCCCTAGTGGATGGCGCCTCCTCTCACCTCTTCTCCTTTGTCTTCCGCTGCATCTCCATGGTGGAAAATCACCATTGAAGGACCTCATTGAAGCTCAAAGATCCAGCCTCCATAGAAGCCCCACAAGCAAGCTTCCATCAAGAAGCTCTTATAAATCCTAATTTGAGGAAGAGAAACAAGTGACCAGAAGAAGCTTTATAAACACACACTTTATTGCCATGTTGAATAGTCTACGTGGCACTAAAATTGCCAACAATGCACCTCACTAACGGCGTTACTTTCGAATTTAACAGCAAGGACTATTTTGCAACACTTATGCAAAGATAGAGACTATTTTTTACATTTCAAAAGGATAGGGAATAATTTGCAAAATGGCTACAAAGACAGGGACCAAAATTCCTATTCACTTAATACACACACATACACACACATATTGTTGGTATAATGGCATATAACAACCACACTCTCAAGGAATGGGCTACACCAGATGTTGTGTATCAAACTTGGTGTATTAAATATCCTAAGATCGAGGTTAGCTATGAGCTAAAGTCTAGACTAGCCTATTTGCTGCCAAAGTTTCAGGGTCTTGCAAGTGAAGATCCACACAAGCATCTGAAAGAGTTTCATGTAGTGTGTTCCACCATGTAACTTGGACAACCATTCAGACCTCAACAGCAACAATATAATCCTTACTCCAACACCTACAATCCTGGTTGGAGAGATCATCCAAACTTGAGGTATGGTCCTAGTCCACAACAACAGTTCCAACCCTCCATCAGCCAATATCACGCTCCTCCCTTCAGACCACAACAACAACAATTCCAGCAGTCTACACCTCCACTTTCACAACCTGTGCATAATAGCAGTTTTGGACCTTCCTTAGAGGAGTTAATAAAGCAAATGGCCATCAACAACATTCAGTTTAGGCAGAAGGTGATGGCCACTAGCAAAGACCTACATACTTAGATTGGACAGTCAGCTACAACTATCAATCAGTCACAGTGACAAGGTTCTGGCAATATTCCCACACAACCAATTATCAATCCAAAGGGGGAATGTGAGTGTTATTACCTTGAAGAGTGATAGAGAGCTTCCAAAGCCAACAGATGATGGTGCCAAAATTGATGATGTGAGTGTTGTTACCTTGAAGAGTGTCGCAACCTACCCTTCGGTGGGAGGGCGATGCGAGGCTCACGGATGCGTCTTCCAAGGAAGGAAAATGCACAGAGTCACCACCATCGTTTATTCGAGGAAAACATTAGGAAAAACCAAAAGGCGGCCTACAAATTTTAAGAGTAAAAGGTTCGGGAGTTGTTTTTACGCATAGGGTGTTAATTTTAGACTTTTAAACGGTTTGTTCTAACCGATAAAAGTAAAAAGAGGACCGTTAAGGCATTGGACCTTGAAACGGTTTCAAATCACCTTTTTGCGGGCAAAAGCTTGATTTATTAGTTGATTTTAGCCTTAGCTTCACTTGGTTATTTCTCAACTCATTTAAGGAGAACTTTCAAAGTAAATGTATGGTTGAAACTTGCCTTTTTGATGATTAACCGAGGTTACAACATGAACGATCGATTGAATTTTATTTTAAAGGTGATTAAATGAGATTACAATGCAAATGATCAATTGAAATTCATTTTAACATTGATTAAGTGAGATTACGGCTTAAACGATCGGTCGAAACTCGCTTAAAACGAAGAAAAAGAATACCGAAAGTAGACTAGATGAAGATGAAAACATACAAAGAAAGAATGAATTCAAAGCTCCGAAATTGAAAACTAACCAGTTGAAGATCAACGAACAACGAAGACCGAATGAAGAACGGCGAAAAACGTTCACGGAATTTATCACGAGAACATCACGGAAGTGTTACAGAAGCACTTCGACCTTGATTTTCTCCTTCTTTCTTCTTCTCCTCACTAATTTAAGTGAAATCTGATTGCCAAAGGTGCTGAACCCCTTCCCCTCAACCTCCAAATGCCATTTTATAGGAAAAATGGAGGAGGAGCTTGCCGCCCAGCTCGCTTGAGCCCATATGAGCTGGTGGCTTAAGCTTGAAGCAACATGCTCACCCAGGCGAGCTGTTGCTTCCTCCAGAAGATTCCTGATGGGCCCAAGGCTAAATAGCACCCCCCCTAAATTGATCAGCTCACCCCCTCCATTTTGAGTTTTTGGCTCGTTTCCTTTCGAAACATCACGAAACATTACGGATCGCACGACAATTGGCTTTAAGCAGCTCAACGTGACCAGCAAAAATCTGCGTGTAACGCCATGAAATTAGGGTATGACAAAGAGTGACATAAAGCTTCAAAAGCCAACAGATGTTGTAACGCCATGAAATTTCGATAACTGAAAAGATGTTTGATGTACTTCTTATGTTATTTGATTACTTGATAAATTTGGATTAGTTGAAGTATTGTATGTATTATCCTTATGCAACTTCTTGGCATGGATATTAGGTTATGTGGAGTTTGATTGATCTGCGTTGGAACTATGTGATTCCGAGATTGACCCAAAACTTGTTTCGGTAAAACTGCAATCTCAGACTCGTTAACCGTTGGATCGCCTTCAAATTTGGAGTGTAGGTTCATAACACATGTCTTCATGCTTTGATCATTGAGATTTGTAAAATAACACTTTTGGACATCTAGCTTAGCGAGACAAGCGCAAGTATAATTCTAACCCGATGAGATAATTCACTCAGCGAGATCAATGCACTAAGCGCAATTCCATCCAGTAGAGAAATTCCACTCAGATCTCAGCGCCAAAAATTGAATTTTGCTTAGCGAGATGAGCTCACTAAGCAAGATTTGCATATGACAAATACATTCTTCAGCATGAAAAACACGATTTTCACCCCCCCCCCCCCTCTTTCTCTAAACTCCATCCTAAACCCTAGAAACTCCTCTTCCACCACCCATGACCACCAGTGGCCACCACAAGCCATTGTTGCTTTCCGCTGGACCACTACACAGAGATCCCAACCTTTTAATCAGAGCGAGATCTTCAAAATCTAGCTCAAGGATTTGGTAGAGAATGGAGCTCCCAACCTTTTCTTTCGTGGTTTCTTTGAGGTGAACTTGACTTCCATGCCTTTCTCCTAGTTAGTTTAAGCCTTTCTTAGCATCTCTTGTGATCTGGGCACCGTAATAGGATGCTATTATGCTTCATTTGAAAATGAGATGTAAAAGTTACCTTTTTATAAAATAGATGTCATTTTAGTGACCTTCATTGAACCCTCGGTCACATTGATGTGATCGGAATTTCTAAATAACGTATCTTTGATGTAGTTCCCAAACACGTCTTAGCCCTTTTTAATTTGACTAGGGTATTGACCCCCCAAATGTTAGTATTAACCTTGTTTTTTGAAATCTACTAAATTGCCTTTGATTTGGTACATTTGGACCGACAAACGTAAATGTTAGAGGCCTCCGAGCGACGCAAAGAGGAGCTAACAGAGAGATATCAATAGGTAAAGGGAGTTTATTTTGGTTTACCGCTTTGATACCATAGTTGGGGTCAAAGGGAACCCAACTATAGTGATATATGTTTATGCCTGTTGCATGCTAGTTTTCAAGAAAAACTGTGTTTTTGACTAATGGGATATGGTTTATTTGTTATTGATGATTGACATTGTGAATGAAATTGTTATTGTGTGAGACTTGTGTTGTCTGATGACCTGAGGAGTGTAAATCCCATACATAAAATTTATATGTATATATACATGGAATGTGATTACCGATGACGCTGATAACATAGAGATGAGATGATGTTGATGTTTATGATAATAATGATATGAGATTATGTTGATGTTTATGATAATGATGATATGAGATGATGTTGATGTTTATGGTAATGTTGTTTCATCTCACATTCATGTCCGTCGTTCCAAAAGCAAAGTTCTATATACCAAATTAAAGGCAATTTTGTATAAATTTAAAAAACAAGGTTAATATCAACATTCAGGGTCAAATACACCTATCAAATTAAAAGGGGCTCAGAGGTGTTTCGGGGTCTACTTCTGTCGCAACCTACCTCACGATGGGATGACAAAAGAAAATAAAAGAGGCATCTTCTAAAAAAGAAAACGTGTGGGAGTCGTCACCAACATTTATTGAAGGAAAACGTTAGAAAAAACTGAAATGAGGTTTGTGAATTTTGAAAAGAAGGGTTCGAGAGTTGTTTACGCATGGGGAAGGTATTAGCACCCCACACACCCATCACAAGGGACGGCAGCTTTTAATCGAGTGTGCACAACGTGACTCCAAAGTTTTTTATTTTCCCAAGAGTGGTGAATTGCTTTTATTACATTATTTTATAATTTTTATTTTTATTTTTTCCGAGTCGACAAGGGTGTTGCCCTTGCTCCTACGTATCCCCACGTACGATGAGGAAATCAAACCTATGTAGTTCTTTAAGTTTGAATGTTTGTGTGTTAAATTGATTTTATGTTTTTTGAAAGATTTATTTTATTTGCGAACAAAGAGTCATTAAGGCGTTGGACCTTGAAATAATCTCAAGTGATATTTGATAAAAAGAAGTTTGGTTATGAGTTGGTTTCTTTATTTTGGTTTTGTTTATTAACTTTCAATCTTTTTAAAGACAATTTTACGACACTAGTGATCGGTTAGGATTAAACTTTACAAATAAAAATGAGACCACCAATGCTAAATAGAGAAGATGAATATGTGCATAATAACAGAGGGGACCCCGAAGGGTACATAGATTACATTCAACCCCTTGAAAACAAAACTAACTGACTATTGCAAGAGAGACACAGAACAAGAGAACGATGTAGGGAATGATCACGGTCGTGATTCGGTAGCGTGTCAGCTTCGTTTCTTCTTGCTTCTTCTTCTTCTTTCTCTCTTCTCTCAATTCTCTAAACTCCTGAACCTTGGAACCTCATAACACCCCTAACATTCCTATTTTTAGGCAAAAAAACAATTTGGGGTGGCTGAAGCTCGCCCAAGCGAGCAGGTTTCTTAGGTATGAAGCAACTTCATTGCCCAGGCGAGCTAGATGCTAGCCTGGGCAAGCTAGGGTCTAGAAAAATCCAAAAAAAGAACCCTTTTCCCCCTTCCTTGGTATCCTTTTGTATTCTTGATCAAAACACTCAGTGATTCCTTGCTTCATGCTGCAACTGGTTTCAAACACCGTAATTCGACTTGCAAGAATCAAAATATCAGCGAATGATAGTGCCTGAACTAAGTTAGGGTCTGACAGTTGCCTCTCTTTACTTATCTTTTATTGAAAATGAAAAGGTAAGTCAAGATAAGGACACTAATTTCATCTGAGCGATCTTGCTAATCAAAATCGGACGCCAGAGGAAACATAGGAATTGAAACCAAAAAAGCAAAAGGACATTGACATTGAAATATCAAAAGCATCAAGCAAAAGACGTCATAGTCTTGTAAAACATAAGATGGGAGATATTGAAGTCTTTCTAAAAGACTGAAGACATTGAAGTCTTGTAAATGTAAAAGACTGAAGACATTGTAGTCTTTGAAAGCATAAATGACTGAAGACATTGTAGTCTTTGAAAATGTAAATGACGGAAGACATTGAAGTCTTGTAAATGTAAAGACTAAAGACATTGTAGTCTTTCAAAATGTAAATGACGAAAGACATTGTAGTCTTTGAAAGAGTAAATGACTGAAGACGTTGTATTCTTTGAAAATGTAAATGACAAAAGACATTGTAGTCTTTGAAATGTAAAAGACAGAAGACATTGAAGTCTTGTAAATGTAAAGACTGAATACATTGTAGTCTTTGAACATGTAAATGACTGAAGACATTGTAGTCTTTGAAAATGTAAATGACTGAAGACATTGTAGTCTTTGAAAGTGTAAATGACTGAAGACATTGTAGTCTTTGAAAATGTAAATGACCAAAGACATTGTAGTCTTTGAAATGTAAAAGATAGAAGACATTGAAGTATTGTAAATGTAAAGATTGAAGACACTGAAGTCTTTGAAATGTAAAAGATAGAAAACATTGAAATCTTTGAAATGTAAAACAAAAGACATTGAAGTCTTGTAAATCATAAAGCAAAGGACGATGAGTCCTATGAAAAAAAGAACAAAGGACGTTGAGTCCTATGAATCATTGAATTGGATTTTGAAAATTGGTATAAAATGAGAAATCTATGGACTCATTTCTTGATGTGAAACATGAGTTTTGGAATGCATGGACATGCAAACTTCACCCTAAAATGAAGTAAATGCAAGTTTTGTACATAACTATGCAATGTAATGAACAAATGTGCAATGTTCATGACATTCTTTCCTCTTTTGGTGATCTTAATTTTGTTTTCTTTCTTTCTTTTTTCTTTTGTGTGTGAATAACACAAATTGACTATCTTTTTTATGAAAGACGTAATAATTCATGCAACCTCATCATATCTTTCGCAAATCTCTTTGGGGACTCCTTCAGAGTGTAAGTTTTGATTTAATCGCTTGACAATTTTGGATGATAATAGGAAGCCATTTGACATTTAATCAATCAACTGAATTATTGATCCTAGGGTTCATCCCTCTTTGTTTAAAAACTTTGATTATTCAGCATAGCAAAAAACTATATGGCTTTGGGAGCGATCACATGCACTATTGAAGGATGGCAATTGACTGTTACACTTTGGTATATGACCAAGTGAAACTTTCATGATTTAAGGTCATAGAGTGATGCCAAGGGTCTGTCGATCCCGATGAAACTTGATGACATGGGCTGATCCCGAAAGAATTTATACAACAAAGGTCACACTTGGATTCAAAAGGAATCCTAATGAGTCTGCATGAGCGACTAACATTAGATGTACAAGTATAAAACCTCAAGGATTCTCTTTATATATATATATATATATATATATATATTCAACAATCACAAGCGTGTGCGAGTTCCGTTCCAGAATCCAAACTTAAAAGAAAAATTAGTCATTCCTTCATCCACACGAGCTTTATTAGGCTTGTAACATGGTCAAGGGTAAGAGGGCTATGAAAGAAAGGATCGAAGAGGCTCAAAGAGTGTTTAAGGGTTATATTAAGTAAGAACCTCGAGAGCGTTGCTTGTGCTTTTATTCATTTCAACTTTTGGGTTAGGCTCTACTCCTTTTGTCTTATACATTAATCCTTATTGCACTTTTGTGCCTTCCATGTATTCACTCGCCTTTGGTGGATTTTATTTTCTTTTTCTTTTCATTGTTGCCCAATTTCATGCATGTGTTGTTTGCATTGCTCTTCCCGCTGGTTTAGCTGTGGTTCCTACTTGGGGTTTCTATTTTGTTTTTGTTGTTTTTTGTGTTGTTTTTAGAAAACAAATATGCTTTGGCTTGGAGGGGGTAGCAAGGGATAAATCAGTGTTTGGGATGTTGAAACACAACCATGTATCATTTCAAATCTTGACTAGATACTTTAACAATTTGGATTTTGGGACAAAACCTTTGATAACACGCCCCTGATTGTTTTTCCTTTTTTTATTTCCCTAACTTGCCTAGGCCACCCTTTTGGGTTTTCAACCTATCGAGTGAAGACTTCTTGTCTACCCCTAGGTTTGCTTAAAGCTCATGCATGGTGTCTGTCATTGCCCCGGTGTAGTGTTCGGAGGTATATGTTGTTGTCGTTTGTCATGACCATGTAGCAAGAAGAAATGAAAGAAATTGTGTAGGTTCTCGAAAAAGAAATTTCAAGGATAGGAAATATTTAAAGGATTTTCAATTAAAAGATTAAGTCAAATGACTCTTGTTCTTGACAACTCACTTTTCTCTCAAAAAGACAACTTTTAAGAATGATAAAATGAGGTCATATGAATGTTTGTACTTCTTATTTTTTATTTGAAACACAGTCTATCAAATGTTTTTTTCCTTTTTTTTTAACTTTACTTGTCGTTTACGGCACCCCCACCAAACGTGTAGAACGAGCAATTTCTGATTGAACAGACTTGGAGATCAACTCAGGAGCGCAAGTCACTTGAGCAAACAAGCCAACGACGTACATTCACATTCCAGTGAAAGTTAAATAAATATGCAAAGATGTAATTGTGAGAGAACGAGAGACAAGGACGTCAAATTTATTCATATTATTAGCATTGTGACTGTTGTTTACATTAATGGCATAAACTTGAAAATCCTAATGAGTCATTGGAGACATCTAACAACAACCTTCAAATTGCCCCAAGTATCATGCATAGTTGTTAGTCGGTGAATATGACTAACTTTTGTGTATAAAACTTGTGTAAATTGTATCAAACTCCTCCAATTTATGTTTATTTTGTAGTGTTGTAATTACTTTTTGTTAAAGATAGGTAATAAATACGTAGTACTCCCATTTTGTGTATTTAATAATCATTTTCTCTCAATTTTAGGATAATTAGGCAAGTTTTGAAGTGCTGATTTTCACCCTCTCGCTAAGCCAATATGCTGGCTTAGCGAGCTATTCGTTAAGCGCAACAATCCTCGGCTAAATGCGAGGAAGATTCTGGAAGAAGGATAAGTTGTGCTTGTTCGCCGAGCGAAGGGCCATCCTGCTAAGTGCACCACTTCGGTCCATCCGCTGAGCGAGAAAAGCCGCGCTAAGCCGAAATTCACTAATGTGCGCTAAGCGGTTCAAAATTGCACTAAGTGCACGAGCATGAACAAAGCTACCTATTTAAGCCTGAAATCAGATTTTGGAAGGGAGTTTGGCCTTTTCTTGAAACTTCTGCATAATTGGAGAGTTCTAGAGAGAGAAAGGTCTAAGTTCTTGAGAGTTTGAGAGATTTTGTTGTGTGAAGATCTGCAGAGACCAGAGCTAGAAGAGGAAGTCGTCCTGAGAGCTTGAGATGAGTTTGTAAGTGATTGTGAGGTCCTAGAGGTGGAGGAGACATCCCCACTACTTGTATTTCTGCAATCTTTCATCTTTCTATTCTCTTTGTTGTAAAGGAAGCTTCCCAGTTATGGAAAGCAAAATCCTTTGTTGGATCTTCCTTGTAGGTACTTGATGTAAATATATATTTTTATCTATTTAATGATGTTTTGTGTGTTCACTGTGCTATCAGATATTCATTCTACCATGATTTTGCCTTGATCATGTAGATGCATGTGTTTTTGGGATCATTCAACAGTGGAAACTGGTCTAATTCTTAGAACTTGATAGGACGGGGCTAGTTTGTCGTATTTTCACGAGGAATCGGGGTACGGTAACCTAGTTGTTGTATGTTTGTCTTAATGCGGTCCTGGCCAAGTTTAGTCCAACAAGAGGAATTTGCGGACGATGCTTGATCAGGATTAGGCTAGACTATCATGAGGAATCAGGGTTTAGCATTTTAGGAGACACCATAGAACACATGAGCATTGTTAAGTAGAGAATATCCTTCCAACATCAGGCACCTAGTAGGAAGACCAACATGTCATCTACTTGTCTTTGTGCATCATTACTCACGTGATTTTCCCTTTTAATAGTTAGTTTACACATCTATGTTCACACTAGACACCTATTCACTGAAATAGCTTTACCAAGTAACACAAGTTCCCCGAGAGTTCGATACTCACTTCTTACCGTTTTATACTACTTGTGCAATCCGATGCACTTGCTGGAAGCAGACAATAGTATCGCTCAACAACGTCAAAATTCACAAGATTTGTCCTCCTAAAATTTTAGCCAGCTTGCATCAATTATGATGTAGCTCCATGTGGAGCTTGTAGGCCATGGATCTTCTTCATCAATGGAATCCTTTGCTTCTTGAAGATTATGGAATTGGAATGGAGAAGGAAGAAAGATGATTGGAGACACCACTTCAAGGAGAAGATGAGTCAAGAAGAAGCTCACCACCATAGGAAGCCATGGATAAGAGCTTGAAGGTAGGAGAAGATGAGTGGAGGCAGAGGGAGAGAAGAGGGACAAAATTTTGTGACTCAAATGAGGTCTAAAATTTGAAGTGTAATTATCAAATGATAAAATTTGAAAAAATGCACACACATGGCCTCTATTTATAGCCTAAGTGTCACACAAAATTGGAAGGAAATTTGAATTTCTATTCAAATTTCACTTGAATTTGAAATTGAATTTGTGCAGCCAAAATTTCACTAATTATGATTAGTGAATTTTAGCTATGGTTCATCCCACTAATCCAAGATCAAGTACAAGATTCTCCACTAAGTGTGCTTAGGTGTCATGAGGCATGTAAAGCATAAAGGACATGCACAAAGTGTGACTATATGATGTGGTAATGGGGTGTAACAAGCAGATGCTCACCTCCCCCTCTAAAATTTAATTGGATTGGGCTTCTCTCAATTCAATTAAATTTATTTCCCAACACACACATCAAATATTCACTTAATGCATGTGAAATTACAAAACGACCCCTAATACAAAAACTAGTCTGGATGCCCTAAAATACAAGGGCTAAAAAATCTTACATTTCTAGGGTACCCTACCTATATGATGGAGCCCTAAATACAAGGCCCAAATATAATGAAACCTTAATCTAATATGTACAAAGATAAGTGGGCTCATACTTATCCCATGGGCCCAAAATCTACCCTAAGGCTCATGAGAACCCTAGGGCCTTCTATTGCATCTCTGGTCAAATCTTCTTGGAGTCTTCTATCCAATGCCCTTGGGGGGTAGGATTGGATCACGAGCTTTGTGGATGATTGGGTGTTCTTGGCTGGTAGGGTGGTGGGTAATAAGAAGGACTGATATTGGATGCATATTGATATTGTCAAGCTAGTGGGAAATTTGGCCATGTAGAAACGACAATCACAACATAGGTTTCTCCCTCCTTCTTATTCTCTCCATTTTCCCCAGGCTTCCTTTTCATCGAAGCAGCATAATCAAATTTGCCTCTTCTCATACCCATTTCAATCCTCTTGCTAGCAAACACTAAATCTGCGAAGCTTGAAGGCATGTAACCCACCATCTTCTCATAGTAGAACACTGGTAACGTGTCCACTATCATTGTTATCATCTCCCTCCCCATCATTGGGGGTGCTACTTGAGCCGCAAATCCCTCCATCTCTGGGCGTATTCTTTGAAAGATTTGTGCTCCCTTTTACACATGTTCTACAGATGCGTTCTATCTAGGGCTATATCAGAATTGTAATGATACTGCCTAATGAAGGCAACCATTAGGTCCTTCCAGGAATGAACCCGAGAAGGTTCCAAATTAGTATACCAGGTGACGGTTTCCCCTATAAGACTTTCCTGGAATAAATGCATCAACAATTTTTCATCTTTTGCGTATGCCCTCATTTTCCTGCAGTACATCTTTAGGTGATTCTTGGGGCAAGTAGTCCCCTTGTGATGCAATCCTACTCCGCAAGGGCATTGGATAGAAAAACTCCAAGTAGATTGGGCCAGAGATGCAAGAGAAGGCCCTAGGGTTCTTATGAGCCTTAGGGTAGATTTCGGGCCCATGGGCTAAGTACGAGCCCGCTTATCTTTGTAAATATTAGATTAAGGTTTCATTATTTTTGGGCCTTGTATTTAGGGCTCCATAATGTAGGTAGGGTACCCTAGAAATATAGGATTTTTCAGCCCTTGTATTTTAGGGCACCTAGACTAGTTTTTGTATTAGGGGTAGTTTTGTAATTTCACATGCACTAAGTGGATATTTGATGTGTGTGGTTGGAAATAAATTTAATTGAATTGGTAGAAGCCCAATCCAATTAAATTTTAGAGGGGGAGGTGAGCATTTGCTTACTACACCCCATTGCCACATCATATAGTCACACTTTGTGCATGTCCTTCATGCTTTTCATGCCTCATGACACCTAAGCACACTTAGTGGAGAATCTTGGAATTGATCTTGGATTAGTGGGCTGAACCATAACTAAAATTCACTAATCATAATTAGTGAAATTTTGGCTCCAAAGTTTGGCTCCACAAATTCAATTTCAAATTCAAGTGAAATTTGAATTTCCCTCCAATTTTGTGTGACACTTAGGCTATAAATAGAGGTCATGTGTGTGCATTTTTTTCAACTTTGATCATTTGAATATTAACTTCAGATTTCAGAGCTCCTTTTGAGCACAAAATTTCATGCTCTTCTCTCCCTCTCCCTTCATTCATCTCCTTCTTCCTCCAAGCTCTTATCCATGGCCTCCTATGGTGGTGAGCTTCTTCTAGACTCATCTTCTCCTTGAAGTGGCGTCTCCTCTCTCTCTTCCTTCTCCATTCCGCTGCCATTTATCTTCCAAGAAGCAAAGGAATCCATTGATGAAGAAGATCCTAGGCCTACAAGCTCCAATGGAGCTTGCATCATGTGGTATCAAGAGCATCTTCATCTAGGTGATGTTCTTTTGCTTCCTCTATCTTTTTGTTCGGTGAATTCTCTTTAATTCCTTGTTCTTCATCTTATTCTCCATGTATATCCTCCATTGTCTTGTGGTTTGGTGCTGTTTAGAGTATATTAAAATAAAAAATAAACCGATTAAATCTTAGATCTACACTTGTTCTTGCATTTCTATGGTTCAAATTTTGTAGATCTACTCTTGAATCTTGTTTTTGTGTTGATTTTAGGTTCTATCAATTTTCATTCATAATATTCTTGTTCTGAACCTCTAGATCTAAATTTTGTTCCAAAATATTGATTAGAAAAAAAAAACACAAAAATCTAAGTGTAAATCACTTAATCCATGTTGTCTTAGAGTCATGTTTAGTCATAGTAATTGTCACATTATGTTCTAAGTTTGTGTTGAATTTTATTTTGTTGATTGAATTCTAGATACATTTGTTCATGTATTCTTGTCATTCTTAGCCTATCTTTTGAATTTTGAGTCTAATTCATGCATGTTATTTAGTTCATAACATGTTCTAAATCAATTCCTAGAAGTAGTCTTGTTCTTGAACTTTTTTTTTTGCTTTCTAAGTTTCCTACATGATGCCTATGATGAAGTTGAGTTGTGGTGCTGAGTTGTGGCTGGATTTGTGAATCAAAATAAGTCTTAAGCTCTCTTTAATTGTGTTATTCAAGATAATTGAGCATAAGCAAACACAAATTGTAACTATCCAAGCCTTAAGCAACATAAACACTACTCTTGATTTCTAGGCTGAAATCGCTGGTGCTGGCAGCTTGAACATACGAACTTGTATAAATTACTGGGAATTGGTAACTACGTTTTTTGAGCTGAAACTTTTACTGAATTTTCTAGACATCTGGACCAAAATTATAAAAAAAGAATCAAGCGATTTGGATTAAAGAAAAAAATAATAAAAATCTCACAAGTTGGCAGAAAAATCAGTGTCCAGGAAAAAAAAGAAAAGTGAAAGGAAAGTGTGCTTGTTGTTTTGGCTCAAAATTTGTTCTATAATTGGTGCATATTTTATACCAATCCTAGTTCTGAAATTTCAATTGAACATTATTGTGAAAACAAGTGCCAAAACTAGAGGTTTCTTGAGTCTTTTTTTTTTTAGAGTTTTTCTACTCTACTCTAGAGCCATTCTAGGTTTCTCTTTGAGTCCTAGCTTGCTTTTTGTGCTTTTCATTGCTTTAATTGTTGAATAATCCTTGGAAATTTGTCTTGTTAAAACTCTATTGGTTTAGCTTTCATTTCATTTTTTTTTGTCTTTGGTTATTGCTTGTCTCTTTGTTTCCTTGCTTGTGAGTTGCCATATAGGGAATTGGAAAGGAGGATTGGTGCCATATCTTGAAGAATTTGAGTCAAGAAGCAAGGGGCCAACCACCTTAAGAGCTATTGGACTAAGAAGCACTCCAAATTGAGTGAAACACTAAAGAGAGAATAGCCACCACAATTGAGGACTTTTTTCTTTGTAATTTTGTAATTGGCAATTTGCTTTGCTTTCAAATTTTGTAACAAAAAGGCCTTTCATTGGAAGTAAGTTGGGAGCCTCCGCTAGGTCACCCTACTTCCATTTGTGTGTAATAATTTTAGGCAATTTCCCCTTAGGATAGTGAGTGTTTTGTTGGGAACCTTAAATGAGGTCATCCAAACACTCTTAGGATCCGCCTAGTTTGCATTTCTTGCACTTTAATTTCTTGCTTATTTTCATAGCTTATTTCCTTTACCCTCCATTGTCAAACTGCCTAGATAGCTTGCCTTTTACTAATTAGTTTTTACCTTATCTTTCACACCTCTTTTAGTGTTTATTTTGGCTAGTTTCAACCATAGTTTATTTTACCTTTTGTTTTCAAACCCCCAACAAGAAAGAACCATAACTTAGGAACCAACATGAGTCTTCATTCTTCATCTAGTGTTAATGGTGAGGGTTCTACTCCTAAGGACCCCTTGTATAAGATATTAGATGAGTTGAGATCCCTTAAGTTGTGGAAAGAAAAACAAGAGAGAAAAGAAAAAGGTAAAAAAAGAGTGGAAGAAATAAGTCAAGATGAAAGAAAGAAAATAAGAGAGGAAGAAAGAAGAAAAATAATGAAAGAAATGAAAAGAGAAAAACATGTCTCCTATAGTAGTCATAACTCTTGCAAGAGCCTAAGTGAAGAACTTCGTGACTATTATGAAGGAAGGCATAGGTCACATCTTAGACCTCACTCCCATAGGAGAGAAAATGAAAGAAAGCCTCAAGAGGTTAACATTAAACTCCCATACTTCCATGGGAAGGACAATGTAGAGGCCAATTTAGATTGGGAAATAAGGGTAGAGCAACAACTTAAAAGGAAGTCTACTTCAAAATCTTATGGCTCTCACTCTTATCCAAAGAAAGACCAAGGTCAAGGAATCTTAGGGGTGAGACCTTCTAAGCCCAAAGATGATAAGGGGAAGACAATAGAAAAGCAACCCCTTAAGGCTAGTATGCAAGAGAAGACTAGCTCCATGAAGTGCTTTAAATGTCTTGGAAGAGGACACATTACTTCTCAATGCCCCACCAAGAAAACCATGATTATGAGGGGCCAAGACATTTATAGTAGCCAAGATGAGGCTACTACTTCACCTTCCTCTAGTAAAAGTGAAGAAGCAAAAGGGGAAGAATCTAGTGAAGAGATCTACCCCCAAGAAGAAGGACAACCTTTAATGGTTAAGGAGGAGTATAAGGAGGTAAGTGTCTCCTCCAAGAGGTTAGCTAAGAAGGAAAGACATTTTGAAATAAAGACAAATATTAAAGAAATTTCCCTTCTTAGACAACCTCCACATTTTCTCCTTTGTAAAAAGACACTTGTTAGCATTGCCACATCTCTTAGGCTTGAGTTTATTCCTCAAGTAAAGGAGTTGTTGGATGTGGGTTTGGTTCGCAAGAGATTAAATCCTTGTGCTTTGTTGGTGCCCAAAATAGGTATTATTAGGCACCAAATCCCTAAAATAGGTGGTGTGATGAATGCTTTGGGTGGTGCAACACTCTTTTGTAAAATTACTCATGCACCCAACATCTTCATGATTTGTGTACATAGGGACTCATTAGGTAGGTTTGTTCTTATTTTTAGTTTCAATACAAACTTAGGCACTCATATGGGACACCTTAGGTTTTTCATACTTTTTGGTAGGAATAATCAACATGAAAATACAGAAAAAGGTATGTTCTATTGCTTTACTTTTCTTAATTTTTTAAATTGTGATCAAAGGGTTCCCATGAACCCTAAGAGAATAAAGGTCATTCCTGAGTGGCCCGCTCCACCAAGTGTAAGAAAAATTTGGGGCTTCCAAGACTTAACAAACTTTTACAAAAGGTTTGCCCCATATTTTTCTATACTTGTAGCACCACTCATTGAGTTGGTGAGGAACCATGTTCCTTCATGGGAAGATGCCCAGGAAATGAGTTTTCAGACCTTACCTTACTTCAACATACTAAACACCACTAATACATATGTTTTTGTTCTTTTTACAGGTGTTAAGGGAAGGAGCCCAGAGTATCAAGAACCTCAGGATTTGAGGTCAAATCCTTTTCAAGGGGGAGGGAATGATGCAATCCTACTCCGCAAGGGCATTGGATAGAAAAACTCCAAGTAGATTGGGCCAGAGATGCAAGAGAAGGCCCTAGGGTTCTTATGAGCCTTAGGGTAGATTTCGGGCCCATGGGCTAAGTACGAGCCCGCTTATCTTTGTAAATATTAGATTAAGGTTTCATTATTTTTGGGCCTTGTATTTAGGGCTCCATAATGTAGGTAGGGTACCCTAGAAATATAGGATTTTTCAGCCCTTGTATTTTAGGGCACCTAGACTAGTTTTTGTATTAGGGGTAGTTTTGTAATTTCACATGCACTAAGTGGATATTTGATGTGTGTGGTTGGAAATAAATTTAATTGAATTGGTAGAAGCCCAATCCAATTAAATTTTAGAGGGGGAGGTGAGCATTTGCTTACTACACCCCATTGCCACATCATATAGTCACACTTTGTGCATGTCCTTCATGCTTTTCATGCCTCATGACACCTAAGCACACTTAGTGGAGAATCTTGGAATTGATCTTGGATTAGTGGGCTGAACCATAACTAAAATTCACTAATCATAATTAGTGAAATTTTGGCTCCAAAGTTTGGCTCCACAAATTCAATTTCAAATTCAAGTGAAATTTGAATTTCCCTCCAATTTTGTGTGACACTTAGGCTATAAATAGAGGTCATGTGTGTGCATTTTTTTCAACTTTGATCATTTGAATATTAACTTCAGATTTCAGAGCTCCTTTTGAGCACAAAATTTCATGCTCTTCTCTCCCTCTCCCTTCATTCATCTCCTTCTTCCTCCAAGCTCTTATCCATGGCCTCCTATGGTGGTGAGCTTCTTCTAGACTCATCTTCTCCTTGAAGTGGCGTCTCCTCTCTCTCTTCCTTCTCCATTCCGCTGCCATTTATCTTCCAAGAAGCAAAGGAATCCATTGATGAAGAAGATCCTAGGCCTACAAGCTCCAATGGAGCTTGCATCATGTGGTATCAAGAGCATCTTCATCTAGGTGAGCATTTGCTTACTACACCCCATTGCCACATCATATAGTCACACTTTGTGCATGTCCTTCATGCTTTTCATGCCTCATGACACCTAAGCACACTTAGTGGAGAATCTTGGAATTGATCTTGGATTAGTGGGCTGAACCATAACTAAAATTCACTAATCATAATTAGTGAAATTTTGGCTCCAAAGTTTGGCTCCACAAATTCAAGATCAATTCCAAGATTCTCCACTAAGTGTGCTTAGGTGTCATGAGGCATGAAAAGCATGAAGGACATGCACAAAGTGTGACTATATGATGTGGCAATGGGGTGTAGTAAGCAAATGCTCACCTCCCCCTCTAAAATTTAATTGGATTGGGCTTCTACCAATTCAATTAAATTTATTTCCAACCACACACATCAAATATCCACTTAGTGCATGTGAAATTACAAAACTACCCCTAATACAAAAACTAGTCTAGGTGCCCTAAAATACAAGGGCTGAAAAATCCTATATTTCTAGGGTACCCTACCTACATTATGGAGCCCTAAATACAAGGCCCAAAAATAATGAAACCTTAATCTAATATTTACAAAGATAAGCGGGCTCGTACTTAGCCCATGGGCCCGAAATCTACCCTAAGGCTCATAAGAACCCTAGGGCCTTCTCTTGCATCTCTGGCCCAATCTACTTGGAGTTTTTCTATCCAATGCCCTTGCGGAGTAGGATTGCATCACCTTGTACTTGTCAAAATCTGGCACCTTGAACTTTGGAGGCATGACAATGTCAGGCACTAGGCACAACTCTGCCATGTCAGCAAAAGCATAATCTCTTCCTCCTTCAATGGCCCTCAGCCTTTCCTCTATATGATCAAATTTCTCCCTTTCCACCATAGCAGGAGGCACTCTTCCCACCGCAAAATGTAAGGGTTAGGGTTATGAGCAATATTGAGGGCCTCCCAAAGTGTTTGGCAGGGTATGCCACAAAATGCTTGCCCCTCAGTGGCATATCTGAGGTAAGGCTCAAAGTTGACTAGAGTGTGGTCTTGAGGTACTTCATGTGTCTCCCCCATGGGTTGAGGGACCTGTGGATGACCAGATTGGGGTTGTTGCTCTTAATGGGTATGTGACCGGAGTTATCAACATTCTCTTCAGGTGTGCGTGCAACATTGGGTGGCATTAGTTAGGAGGCAAGCCATATGGTGGGAAGGAATGCTTGCTCTGGACCTGCACAAAATGGGGGCCGCCTACACTTCCCAACGCTTCACCTCCCTGACCTACCATATCTTAGACTGGACGATTTACTTGATTGAGGCCAGATGGGTGAGTCAGGTCCACCTTAGTGGCGGTACTTGCAACAACGACTATAGCCGTCTTGACCTCCATCATTTTTCTCATAATCATCATGGCTTCCATCATTGTGGTCATTTGCTCTTTCATGGCCTCCATGTCGGCCTTCATCTGCTCTTGCACCTCCTCTATTTCGCGCATCACTCTAGCTTTGACACACGTTTGGTAAGGACACCGTAAAGCGCGATCTCTCTTTTTGATTACAATGATTATAGTTCTGATTTCAAGGAAAAAATGCAATGAGCAATGCAACAAATGTGAAATGGATTTATGTGAATGATACAGTGTTGAAGTATTGCAAATTTTACACAGGTCATTTAGTAGAACATGGGGTCGAATCAATTTAGATTTTCATTAAAACAACATTGTTCATTACATATTGTCAGAGTCAAGGTGCAACTAGAAATAAAATGCACATCAACAATCTCTAATTTTGTAAATTATTTAGCTCAATCATGTGTTGGCAATAGCCAAAGAAGCTATGTAAACTTGATCCATCTTCTGCCCCAACTTCTAACCTTGACTTGATGAAAACCTTTTCTTAAAAGCATGTGCTTGGTTCGACCCCATAATCCAAGGAATTAAAATTTTGATTGTCAATATTGATGTAGCTCCATGTGAAGCTTTTAGGCCTTGGATCTTCTTCATCAATGGAGTCCTTTGCTTCTTGAAGATCAATGGCAGCAGAATGGAGAAGGAGGAAAGATGATTGGAGACGCCACTTCAAGGAGAAGATGAGTCAAGAACAACCTCACCACCATAGGAAGCCATGGATAAGAGCTTAAAGGTAGGAAAAGATGAGTGGAAGGAGAGGGAGAGAAGGGGCACGAAATTTTGTGCCTCAAATGAGGTCTTAACTTTGAAGTGTAATTCTCAAATGATCAAAGTTGAAAAAATGCACACACGTGACCTTATTTATAGCATAAGTGTCACACAAAATTGGAGGGAAATTTGAATTTCTATTCAAATTTCACTTGAATTTGAAATTGAATTTGTGGAACCAAATTTTGGAGCCAAAATTTCACTAATTATGATTTGTGAATTTTAGCTATGGTTCAGCCCACTAATCTAAGATCAAGTCCAAGATTATGCACTAAGTGTGCTTAGGTGTCATGAGGCTTGTAAAGCAGGAAGGACATGCACAAAGTGTGAATATGGGATGTAGCAAGCAAATGCTCACCTCCCCCTCTAAAATTTAATTGGATGGGGCTTATCCCAATTCAATTAAGTTTATTTCCCAACACACACATCAAATATTCACTTAATGCATGTGAAATTACAAAACTACCCCTAATACAAAAACTAGTCTAGGTTTCCTAAAATACAAGGGCTGAAAAACCCTACATTTCTAGGGTACTCTATGATGCAATCCTACCCCCTAAGGGTATTGGATAGAAGACTCCAAGAGGCTTGGGCTAGAGCTTCTAAAGAAGGCCCTAGGGTTCTCATGAACCTTAGGATAGCTTTTTGAGCCCATGGGTCAAGGTTGGATCCACTCTTCTTTGTAAATATTAGAATAGGTTTTTCCTTCTTTTGGGCCTTGTATTTTCGCCATTCTAGTAATATAGGGTTTTAGCCTTGTATTTCAAGGAATTTTGAGTAGTCTTTATAGTAGGGACTTTTATTTTTGTATTTTCATGTATTTTTGGAACGGGGGTGAGCTTAGCTATTATAGGGTGTGTGTAGCTAAGCTCTAGCTTCTCATCTTAAGGAGGTGAGCTTAGCTATTAGGGAGGTGTGTGTAGCTAATCTCTAGCTTCTTTATGAATCTTCTCAAGGAAGCTTCTCAAGGAGGTGAGCTTAGTTATTAGAGGGGTGTGTGTAGCGAAGCTGTAGCTTCTCAAGGAAGTTTTCTCAAAGAAGCTTCTCAAGGAAGTTTTATCAACAAAGCTTCTCAAGGAAGCTACCTAGTCTATAAATAGAAGCATGTGTAACACTTGTTGTAACTTTGATGAATGAGAATCTTGTGAGACACAACTCAAAGTTCAACTTCTCTCCCTTTTTCTTCCTTCAATTTCGTGCTCCCCCTCTTTCTTTCTCTCCCTCTTTCTTTTCCACCATTGAAGCATCCTCTCCAAGCTTCTTATCCAAGGCTCATCTTGGTGGTGAAGCTCCTTCTTCCATGGCTTATTCTCTAGTGGATGGCGCCTCCTCTCACCTCTTCTCCTTTGTCTTCCACTGCATCTCCATGGTGGAAAATCACCATTAAAGGACCTCATTGAAGCTCAAAGATCCAGCCTCCATAGAAGCCCCACAAGCAAGCTTCCATCAAGTGGTAATCAGAGCACAAGAGCTTCAAGTAGGTGCTCCTTAAACCTCCATTATTTTTTTTTGCTTTACCTTCTCTTCCATTGTTGTTTCTTCATTTTTCTCCTTGTATCTCCTCACATGTCTTGTGCTAAATTTTGTTAACATGATTCTTTAGAATTTCCACCGATTGATCTTGCTATAGAAGCTAGATTTCATTTTCTATGGTTCAAATTTCTTGTTCATGTTCTTGAACCATGAGTTGTGTTGAGTTTAGGTTCCTTTGAGTTTTGTCTTGCTATTTTTTGTGGCTGAACCCTAAACCATAAAATTCTTACAAAATAAAGTAGAATAAAACCTCAAAAATCTAGAGTGACTTGTTCACCTATTGTAGTTTTGTCATAGAAGTCATGTCTAGTGATGAAACTTGTCACATAAGATTTCTTATGTTGTGCTGAACTATATTTTCTTGTTTCTTTGTCTAACAAATTTGTTCATTAGTATATGAAATTGTTTTAGCCTGTTACTTGATTTGAGTCAAATCTTTCATGTTAATTAGTCCTTAACATGTTCATGCAAAATTCTTAGAGAGTCTTTGATTGTGAACCTTTTCTTGAACTTTTAGGTTTCCTTATGATTGTGTCTATTGTGAATTTGAGTTTTGGTGATTGAATTGCTGGCTGAAATGTTGATCCTAAGTGAATATTGAACTCCTAAAACTATGGTAAACAATACTAGTGAGTTCAACATACATAGGAAGGTTGAAAGTAAGCCCAAGGCAATCAATATACCATGCTTAAAAAAAAAATCGCAGGTGCTGGCAGCTTGGACATACAAACTTGTAAAAATTACTGAGAATTGGTTACTTCGAATTTTGAGCTGAAATTTTTACTGAATTTTCTAGACATCATAGTATCCAGAAAAAAAAGGTGAAAGGGAAGTGTGCTTGTTGTTTTGGCTCAAAATTTATTCTATAATTGGAAATTTCAATTGAAAATTAGTGTGAAAACAAGTGCCAAAGCTAGAGGTTTTTTTGAGTCTTATTTTTTTAGTTTTTTTTACTCTACTCTAGAGCCATTCTAAGTTTCTCTTTGAGTCCTAGCTTGCTTCTATGTCCTTTTCATTGCTTTAATTATTGAATAATCCTTGAAAAATTGTCTTGTTAAAACTCCATTGGTTTAGCTTTCATTTCATTTTTTTTGGTCTTTGGTTATTGCTTGTCTCTTTGTTTCCTTGTTTGTGAGTTGCCATATAGGGAATAGGAAAGGAGGATTGGTGCCATCCCTTGAAGAATTTGAGTCAAGAAGCAAGAGGCCAACCACCTTAAGAGCTATTGGACTAAGAAGCACTTCAAATTGAGTGAATCACCAAAGAGATAACAACCACCAAAATTGAGGATGTTTTGTAACATAAAGGCCTTTCATTGGAAGTGTGTTAGGAGCCTCCAATAGGTTACCAAACTTCCATTTGTGTGTAATAATTTTATGCAATATTTCCTTAGGATAGTGAGTGTTTTGTTGGGAACCTTGATGTGGTCATCCAAACACTCTTAGGATTCTGATGGAAGCTTGCTTGTGGGGCTTCTATGGAGGCTGGATCCTTGAGCTTCAATGGGGTCCTTTAATGGTGATTTTCCACCATGGAGATGCAGTGGAAGACAAAGGAAAAGAGGTGAGAGGAGGCGCCATCCATTAAAGAATAAGCCATGGAAGAAGGAGCTTCACCACCAAGATGAGCCTTGGATAAGAAGCTTGGAGATGATGCTTCAATGGAGGAAAAGAAAGAGAGAAGGGGGGAGCACGAAATTGAAGGAATAAAAGAGGGAGAGAAGTGGAACTTTGAAGTGTGTCTCATAAGACTTTCATGCATCAAAGTTACAACAAGTGTTACACATGCTTCTATTTATGGACTAGGTAGCTTCCTTGAGAAGCTTTCTTGAGAAAACTTCCTTGAGAAGCTTCTTTGAGAAAACTTCCTTGGGAAGCTAGAGCATAGCTACACACACCCATCTCATAACTAAGCTCACCTCCTTGAGAAACTTCCTTGAGAAGATTCCTAAAGAAGCTAGAGCTTTGCTATACACACCTTTCTAATAGCTAATCTCACCTCCTTGAGATGAGAAGCTAGAGCTTAGCTACACACCCCCTATAATAGCTAAGCTCACCCCTATGCCAAAAAACATGAAAAAACAAAAAAAAAAAAGTCGTTGCTGCAAAGACTACTCAAAATGTCCCAAAATAGAAGGCTAAAACCCTATACTACTAGAATGGCCAAAATACAAGGCGCAAACGAAGGAAAAACGTATTCTAATATTTACAAAGATAAGCGGGCTCATTCTTAGTCCATGGGCTCGAAATCTACCCTAAGGCTCATGACAACCCTAGGGCCTTCCCTTGGATCTTTGGCCCAATGTACTTGGAGTCTTCTATCCAATGCCCTTGTGGGGTAGGATTGCATCATTCCCTCCACCTTGGAAAGGATTTGACCTCAAATCTTGAGGTTCTTCATACTCTGGGCTCCATCCCTCAAAACTTGTAAAAAGAACAAAAACATATGTATTAGTGGTGTTTGGTATGTTGAAGTAAGGTAAGGTCTGAAAACCCATTTCCTGAGCATCTTCCCATGAAGGAACATGGTTTCTCACCAACTCAATGAGTGGTGCTACAAGTATAGAAAAATATGGGACAAACCTTTTGTAAAAGTTTGTTAAGTCATGGAAGCCCCAAATTTTTCTTATACTTGGTGGAGTGGGCCACTCAGGAATGACCTTTATTCTCTTAGGGTTCATGGGAACCCCTTGATCACTATTTGAAAAATTAAGAAAAGTAACGTAATAAAACATACCTTTTTCGGTATTTTCATATTGATTATTCCTACCAAAAAAGAATGACAAACCTAAGGTGTCCCATATGAGTACCTAAGTTTGTATTGAAACTAAAAATAAGAACAAACCTATCTAATGGGTCCCTATGTACACACACCATGAAGATGTTAGGTGTACGAATGATTTTACAAAAGAGGGTTGCACCACTCAAAACATTCACCATAACACCTATTCTAGGGACTTGGTGCCTAATAATACCAATTTTGGGCACCAACAAAGCACAAGGATTTAAGCTCTTGCGAACCAAACCCTCATCCAACAACTTCTTTACTTAAGGAATAAACTCAAGCCCAAGAGGTGTGGCAATGCTAACAAGTGTCTTTTTACGAAAGAGAAAATATGGAGATTGTCTAAGAGGGAAAGTTTCTTTAATGTTTGTCTTTATTGTAAAATGAGTTTCCTTCTTTGCTAAACTCTTGGAGGAGACACTTACCTCCATACACTCATCCTTAACCATTAAAGGTTGTCTTTCTTCTATGGGAGTGAGGTCTAAGAAGTGACCTATGCCTTCCTTCGTAATAGTCACGAAGTTCTTCACTTAGGCTCTTGCAAGAGTTATGACTACTATAGGAGGCATGTTTTTCTCTTTTCATTTCTTTCATTATTTTTCTTCTTTCTTCCTCTCTTATTTTCTTTCTTTCATCTTGACTTATTTCTTCCACTCTTTTTTTTCCTTTTTCTTTTCTCTCTTGTTTTTCTTTTCATAACTTGAGGGAACTCAACTCATCTAAGATTCTAGATAAAGGGTCTTTATGACTAGTACCCTCGCCATTAACACTAGATGAATGATGACTCATGTTGGTTCCTAAGTTGTGGTTCTTTCTTGTTGGAGGTTTGAAAACAAAAGGTAAAAGAAAATATGGTTGAAACTAGCCAAAATAAACACTAAAAGAGGTGTGAAAGACAAGGGAAAAAACTAATTGGTAAAAGGAAAGCTATCTAGGCAGTTTGACAATGGAAGGTAAAGGAAATAAGCTATGAAAGTAAGCAAGAAATGTAAACTAGGCGAATCCTAAGAGTGTTTGAATGACCACATTCAAGGTTCCCATCAAAACACTCACTATCCTAAGGAAAAATTGCCTAAAATTATTACACACAAATGGAAGTTTGGTAACCTATTGGAGGTTCCCAACGCACTTCCAATGAAAGGCCTTTTTGTTACAAAACTTGAAAGCAATGAAGGAAGTAAAATGCAAATTACAAAATTACAAAACGGTCCTCAATTTTGGTGGTTGTTCTCTCTTTGGTGATTCACTCAATTTGGAGTGCTTCTTAGTCCAATAGCTCTTAAGGTGGTTGGCCCCTTTCTTCTTGACTCAAATTCTTCAAGGGATGGCACCAATCCTCCTTCCAATTCCCTATATGGCAACCCACAAACAATGAAACAAAGAGACAAGCAATAACCAAAGACCAAAAAAAAAATGAAATGAAAGCTAAACCAATGGAGTTTTAACAAGACAATTTTTCAAGGATTACTCAACAATTAAAGCAATGAAAAGGACATAGAAGCAAGCTAGGACTCAAAGAGAAACTTAGAATGGCTCTAGAGTAGAGTAAAAACACTATAAAAAAAAGTCTCAAAAAACCTCTAGCTTAGGCACTTGTTTTCACAGTAATTTTAAATTGAAATTTCAGAACTAAGATTGGTATAACATAGGCACCAATTATAGAATAAATTTTGAGCCAAAAGAACAAGCACACTTCCCTTTCACTTTTTTTTTCCTGGATACTCATTTTTCTGCCAACTTGTGTTATTTTAAGTATTTTTTCATTTTATCCACATAACTTGTTTCTTTTTGTATAACTTTTTTCCAGATGTCTAAAAAATTCAGTAAAAATTTCAACTCCAAATTCGAAGTAACCAATTCTCAGTAATTTTTACAAGTTTGTATGTCCAAGCTGCCAGCACCAGCGATTTTTTTTTAAGCATGGTATATTGATTGCCTCAGGCTTACTTTCAACCTTCCTATGTATGTTGAACTCACTAGGACTGTTTACCACAGTTTTAGGAGTTCAATATTCACTTAGGATCAACATTTCAGCCAGCAATTCAATCACCAAAACTCAAATTCACAATAGACACAATCATAAGGAAACCTAAAAGTTCAAGCAAAGGTTCACAATCAAAGACTCTCTAAGCATTTTGCATGAACATGTTAAGGACTAATTAACATGAAAGATTTGACTCAAATCAAATAATAGGCTAAAAGAATTTCATACACTCATGAACAAATGATTTGAGTTTTGTCTTGTTATTTTTTGTGGCTGAAACCTAAATCATAAAATTCTTACAAAAATATTAAAGTAGAAGAAAACCTCAAAAATCTAGAGCGACTTGTCCACCTATTGTAGTTTTGTCATAGAAGTCATGTCTAGTCATGAAGCTTGTGTTATTTTTAGTATTTTTCATTTTATCCAAATCACTTGTTTCTTTTTGTATAAAGTGTTTCGAGATGTCTAGAAAATTCAGTAAAAATTTCAGCTCAAAATTTGAAGTAACCAATTCTCATTAATTTTTACAAGTTTATATGTCCAAGCTGCCAGCACCAGCGATTTTTTTTTTAAGCATGGTATATTGATTGCCTTGGGCTTACTTTCAACCTTCCTATGTATGTTGAACTCACTTGGATAGTTTACCACAATTTCAGGAGTTCAATATTCACTTACGATCAACATTTCAGCCAGCAATTCAATCACCAAAACTCAAATTCACAATAGACACAATCAGAAGGAAACCTAAAAGTTCAAGCAAAGTTTCACAATCAAAGACTCTCTAAGAATTTTGCATGAACATGTTAAGGACTAATTAACATGAAAGATATGACTCAAATCAAATAATAGGCTAAAAGAATTTCATACACTCATGAACAAATGATTTGAGTTTTGTCTTGTTATTTTTTGTGGCTGAAACCTAAATCATAAAATTCTTACAAAAATATTAAAGTAGAAGACAACCTTAAAACTCTAAAGTGACTTGTTCACCTATTGTAGTTTTGTCATAGAAATCATGTCTAGTCATGAAATTTGTGTGAATTTTAGTATTTTTTTCAATTTATCCAAATCACTTGTTTCTTTTTGTATAAATTGTTTCGAGATGTCTAGAAAATTCAGTAAAAATTTCAGCTCAAAATTTGAAGTAACCAATTCTCATTAATTTTTACAAGTTTATATGTCCAAGCTGCCAGCACCAGCTATTTTTTTTTTAAGCATGGTATATTGATTGCCTTGGGCTTACTTTCAACCTTCCTATGTATGTTGAACTCACTTGGATTGTTTACCACAGTTTCAAGAGTTCAATATTCACTTACGATCAACATTTTAGCCAGCAATTCAATCACCAAAACTCAAATTCACAATAGACACAATCAGAAGGAAACCTAAAAGTTCAAGCAAAGGTTCACAATCAAAGACTCTCTAAGAATTTTGCATGAACATGTTAAGGACTAATTAACATGAAAGATATGACTCAAATCAAATAATAGGCTAAAAGAATTTCATACACTCATGAACAAATGATTTGAGTTTTGTCTTGTTATTTTTTGTGGCTGAAACCTAAATCATAAAATTCTTACAAAAATATTAAAGTAGAAGAAAACCTTAAAACTCTAAAGTGACTTGTTCACCTATTGTAGTTTTGTCATAGAAGTCATGTCTAGTCATGAAATTTGTGTGAATTTTAGTATTTTTTTCAATTTATCCAAATCACTTGTTTCTTTTTGTATAAATTGTTTCGAGATGTCTAGAAAATTCAGTAAAAATTTCAGCTCAAAATTTGAAGTAACCAATTCTCATTAATTTTTACAAGTTTATATGTCCAAGCTGTCAGCACCAGCGATTTTTTTTAAGCATGGTATATTGATAGCCTGGGGCTTACTTTCAACCTTCCTATGTATGTTGAACTCACTAGGATTGTTTTCCACAGTTTTAGGAGTTCAGTATTCACTTAGTATCAACATTTCAGCCAGCGATTCAATCACCAAAACTCAAATTCACAATAGACACAGTCATAAGGAAACCTAAAAGTTCAAGCAAAGGTTCACAATCAAAGACTCTCTAAGAATTTTGCATGAACATGTTAAGGACTAATTAACATGAAAGATTTGACTCAAATCAAATAATAGGCTAAAAGAATTTCATACACTCATGAACAAATGATTTGAGTTTTGTCTTGTTATTTTTTGTGGCTGAAACCTAAATCATAAAATTCTTACAAAAATATTAAAGTAGAAGAAAACCTCAAAAATCTAGAGCGACTTGTCCACCTATTGTAGTTTTGTCATAGAAGTCATGTCTAGTCATGAAGCTTGTGTTATTTTTGGTATTTTTCATTTTATCCAAATCACTTGTTTCTTTTTGTATAAATTGTTTCGAGATGTCTAGAAAATTCAGTAAAAATTTCAGCTCAAAATTTGAAGTAACCAATTCTCAGTATTTTTTACGAGTTTGTATGTCCAAGCTGCCAGCACCAGCGATTTTTTTTTAAGCATGGTATATTGATAGCCTGGGGCTTACTTTCAACCTTCCTATGTATGTTGAACTCACTAGGATTGTTTTCCACAGTTTTAGGAGATCAGTATTCACTTAGGATCAACATTTCAGCCAGCAATTCAATCACCAAAACTCAAATTCACAATAGACACAATCATAAGGAACCCTAAAAGTTCATCCAAAGGTTCACAATCAAAGACTCTAAGAATTTTGCATGAACATGTTAACGACTAATTAACATCAAAGATTTGACTCAAATCAAATAATAGGCTAAAAGAATTCCATACACTCATGAACAAATGATTTGAGTTTTGTCTTGTTATTTTTTGCGGCTAAAACCTAAATCATAAAATTCTTACAAAAATATTAAAGTAGAAGAAAACCTCAAAAATCTAGAGCGACTTGTTCACCTATTGCAGTTTTGTCATAGAAGTCATGTCTAGTCATTAAATTTGTGTGATTTTTAGTATTTTCCATTTTATCCAAATCACTTGTTTCTTTTTTTATAAATTTTTTCCAGATGTCTAAAAAATTCAGTAAAAGTTTCAGCTCAAAATTCGAAGTAACCAATTCTCAGTAATTTTTACGAGTTTGTATGTCCAACCTGCCAGTACCAACGATTTGTTTTTTAAAGCATGGTATATTGATTGACTCGGGCTTACTTTCAACCTTCCTATGTGCGTTGAACACACTAGGATTGTTTACCAATGTTTTTGGAGTTCAATATTCACTTAGGATAAACATTTCAACCAGCAATTCAATCACCAAAACTCAAATTCACAATAGACACAATCATAAGGAACCCTAAAAGTTCATCCAAAGGTTCACAATCAAAGACTCTCTAAGAATTTTTCATGAACATGTTAAGGACTAATTAACATCAAAGATTTGACTCAAATCAAATAATAGGTTAAAAGAATTCCATACACTCATGAACAAATGATTTGAGTTTTGTCTTGTTATTTTTTGTGGCTGAAACCTAAATCATAAAATTCTTACCAAAATATTAAAGTAGAAGAACACCTTAAAACTCTAGAGTGACTTGTTCACCTATTGTAGTTTTGTCATAGAAGTCATGTCTAGTCATGAAATTTGTGTGATTTTTAGTATTTTTGTTCAATTTATCCATATCAATTGTTTCTTTTTGTATAAATTTTTTCCAGATGTCTAGAAAATTCAGTAAAAATTTCAGCTCAAAATTCGAAGTAACCAATTCTCAGTAATTTTTACGAGTTTGTATGTCCAACCTGCCAGTACCAACGATTTGTTTTTTAAAGCATGGTATATTGATTGACTCGGGCTTACTTTCAACCTTCCTATGTGCGTTGAACACACTAGGATTGTTTACCAATGTTTTTGGAGTTCAATATTCACTTAGGATAAACATTTCAACCAGCAATTCAATCACCAAAACTCAAATTCACAATAGACACAATCATAAGGAACCCTAAAAGTTCATCCAAAGGTTCACAATCAAAGACTCTCTAAGAATTTTTCATGAACATGTTAAGGACTAATTAACATCAAAGATTTGACTCAAATCAAATAATAGGTTAAAAGAATTCCATACACTCATGAACAAATGATTTGAGTTTTGTCTTGTTATTTTTTGTGGCTGAAACCTAAATCATAAAATTCTTACCAAAATATTAAAGTAGAAGAACACCTTAAAACTCTAGAGTGACTTGTTCACCTATTGTAGTTTTGTCATAGAAGTCATGTCTAGTCATGAAATTTGTGTGATTTTTAGTATTTTTGTTCAATTTATCCATATCAATTGTTTCTTTTTGTATAAATTTTTTCCAGATGTCTAGAAAATTCAGTAAAAATTTCAGCTCAAAATTTGAAGTAACCAATTCTCAGTAATTTTTACAAGTTTTTATGTCCAAGTTGCCAGCACCAGCGATTTGTTTTTAAAGCATGGTATATTGATAGCCTGGGGCTTACTTTCAACCTTCCTATGTATGTTGAACTCACTAGGATTGTTTTCCACAGTTTTAGGAGTTCAGTATTCACTTAGTATCAACATTTCAGCCGGCGATTCAATCACCAAAACTCAAATTCACAATAGACACAATCATAAGGAAACCTAAAAGTTCAAGCAAAGGCTGACAATCAAAGACTCTCTAAGCATTTTGCATGAACGTGTTATGGACTAATTAACATGAAAGATTTGAATCAAATCAAATAATAGGCTAAAAGAATTTCATACACTCATGAACAAATGATTTGAGTTTTGTCTTGTAATTATTTCTGGCTGAAACCTAAATCATAAAATTCTTACAAAAATATTAAAGTAGAAGAAAACCTCAAATATCTTGAGCCACTTGTCCACCTATTGTAGTTTTGTCATAGAAGTCATGTCTGGTCATGAAACTTGTGTGATTTTTAGTATTTTTCATTTTATCCGAATCACTTGTTTCTTTTTGTATAAATTGTTTCCAGATGTCTAGAAAATTCAGTAAAAATTTCAGCTCAAAATTTGAAGTAACCAATTCTTATTAATTTTTACAAGTTTATATGTCCATGCTGCCAGCACCAGCGATTTTTTTTTAAGCAAGGTATATTGATTGCCTTGGGCTTACTTTCAACCTTCCTATGTATGTTAAACACACTAGGATTGTTTACCAATGTTTTAGGAGTTCAATATTCACTTAGGATCAACATTTCAGCCTGCAATTCAATCACCAAAACTGAAATTCACAATAGACACAATCATAAGGAAACCTAAAAGTTCAAGCAAAGGTTCACAATCAAAGACTCTCTAAGAATTTTGCATGAACATGTTAAGGACTAATTAACATGAAGGATTTGACTCAAATCAAATAGTAGGCTAAAAGAATTGCATACACTCATGAACAAATGATTTGAGTTTTGTCTTGTAATTATTTCTGGCTGAAACCTAAATCATAAAATTCTTACAAAAATAATAAAGTAGAAGAAAACCTCAAAACTCTAGAGTGACTTGTTCACCTATTGTAGTTTTGTCATAGAAGTCATGTCTAGTCATGAAACTTGTGTGATTTTTAGTATTTTTTTCATTTTATCCAAATCACTTGTTTCTTTTTGTATAAATTTTTTCCAGATGTCTAGAAAATTCAGTAAAAATTTCAGCTCAAAATTTGAAGTAACCAATTCTCAGTATTTTTTACGAGTTTGTATGTCCAAGCTGTCAGCACCAGCGATTTTTTTTTTTAAGCATGGTATATTGATAGCCTGGGGCTTACTTTCAACCTTCCTATGTATGTTGAACTCACTAGGATTGTTTTCCACAGTTTTAGGAGTTCAGTATTCACTTAGGATCAACATTTCAGCCAGCAATTCAATCACCAAAACTCAAATTCATAATAGACACAATCATAAGGAAACCTAAAAGTTCAAGCAAAGGTTCACAATCAAAGACTCTCTAAGAATTTTGCATGAACATGTTAAGGACAAATTAACATGAAAGATTTGACTCAAATCAAATAATAGGCTAAAAGAATTTTATACACTCATGAACAAATGATTTGAGTTTTGTCTTGTTATTTTTTGCGGCTAAAACCTAAATCATAAAATTCTTACAAAAATATTAAAGTAGAAGAAAACCTCAAAAATCTAGAGCGACTTGTTCACCTATTGCAGTTTTGTCATAGAAGTCATGTCTAGTCATTAAATTTGTGTGATTTTTAGTATTTTTCATTTTATCCAAATCACTTGTTTCTTTTTGTATAAATTTTTTCCAGATGTCTAGAAAATTCAGTAAAAGTTTCAGCTCAAAATTCGAAGTAACCAATTCTCAGTAATTTTTACGAGTTTGTATGTCCAACCTGCCAACACCAGCGATTTGTTTTTTAAAGCATGGTATATTGATTGACTGAAGCTTACTTTCAACCGTCCTATGTTTTTTGAACTCACTAGGATTGTTTACCAATGTTTTAGGAGTTCAATATTCACTTAGGATCAACATTTCAGCCAGCAATTATATCACCAAAACTCAAATTTACAATAGACACAATCATAAGGAACCCTAAAAGTTCATCCAAAGGTTCACAATCAAAGACTCTCTAAGAATTTTGCATGAACATGTTAAGGACTAATTAACATGAAAGATTTGACTCAAATCAAATAATAGGCTAAAAGAATTCCATACACTCATCAACAAATGATTTGAGTTTTGTCTTGTTACTTTTTGTGGCTGAAACCTAAATCATAAAATTCTTACAAAAATATTAAAGTAGAAGAAAACCTCAAAAATCTAGAGTGACTTGTTCACCTATTGTAGTTTTGTCATAGAAGTGATGTCTAGTCATGAAATTTGTGTGATTTTTAGTATTTTTCATTTTATCCAAATCACTTGTTTCTTTTCGTATAAATTTTTTCCAGATGTCTAGAAAATTCAGTAAAAGTTTCAGCTCAAAATTCGAAGTAACCAATTCTCAGTAATTTTTACGAGTTTGTATGTCCAACCTGCCAACACCAGCAATTTGTTTTTTAAAGCATGGTATATTGATTGACTGAAGCTTACTTTCAACCGTCCTTTGTTTTTTGAACTCACTAGGATTGTTTACCAATGTTTTAGGAGTTCAATATTCACTTAGGATCAACATTTCAGCCAGCAATTATATCACCAAAACTCAAATTTACAATAGACACAATCATAAGGAACCCTAAAAGTTCATCCAAAGGTTCATAATCAAAGACTCTCTAAGAATTTTGCATGAACATGTTAAGGACTAATTAACATGAAAGATTTGACTCAAATCAAATAATAGGCTAAAAGAATTCCATACACTCATCAACAAATGATTTGAGTTTTGTCTTGTTACTTTTTGTGGCTGAAACCTAAATCATAAAATTCTTACAAAAATATTAAAGTAGAAGAAAACCTCAAAAATCTAGAGTGACTTGTTCACCTATTGTAGTTTTGTCATAGAAGTGATGTCTAGTCATGAAATTTGTGTTATTTTTAGTATTTTTTCAATTTATCCAAATCACTTGTTTCTTTTTGTATAAATTTTTTCCAGATTTGTAGAAAATTCAGTAAAAATTTCACCTCAAAATTTGAAGTAACCAATTCTCAGTAATTTTTACAAGTTTTTATGTCCAAGCTATCAGCACCAGTGATTTTTTTTAAGCATGGTATATTGATTGCCTTGGGCCTACTTTCAACCTTCCTGTGGATGTTCAACTCACTAGGATTGTTTACCACAGTTTTAGGAGTTCAGTATTCACTTAGGATCAACATTTCAGCCAGCGATTCAATCACCAAAACTCAAATTCACAATAGACACAATCGTAAGGAACCCTAAAAGATCAAGCAAAGGTTCAGAATCAAAGACTCTCTAAGAATTTTGCATGAACATGTTAAGGACTAATTAACATGAAAGATTTGACTCAAATCAAATAATAGGCTAAAAGAATTTCATACACTCATGAACAAATGATTTGAGTTTTGTCTTGTTATTATTTGAGGCTGAAACCTAAATCATAAAATTCTTACAAAAATATTAAAGTAGAAGAAAACCACAAAAATCTAGTGCGACTTGTTCACCTTTTGTAGTTTTGTCATATAAGTCATGTCTAGTCATGAAACTTGTGTGATTTTTAGTATTTTTTCATTTTATCCAAATCACTTGTTTCTTTTCGTATAAATTTTTTCCAAATGTCTAGAAAAGTCAGTAAAAGTTTCAGCTCAAAATTCGAAGTAACCAATTCTCAGTAATTTTTACGAGTTTGTATGTCCAACCTGCCAGCACCAGCGATTTGTTTTTAAAGCATGGTATATTGATTTCCTCGGGCTTACTTTCAACCTTCCTATGTATGTTGAACACACTAAGATTGTTTACCAATGTTTTAGGAGTTCAATATTCACTTAGGATCAACATTTCAGCCTGCAATTCAATCACCAAAACTCAAATTCACAATAGACACAATCATAAGGAACCCTAAAAGTTCATCCAAAGGTTCACAATCGAAGACTCTAAGAATTTTGCATGAACATGTTAAGGACTAATTAACATGAAAGATTTGACTCAAATAAAATAATAGGCTAAAAGAATTTAATACACTCATGAACAAATGATTTGAGTTTTGTCTTGTTATTTTTTGCGGCTAAAACCTAAATTATAAAATTCTTACAAAATGTTAAAGTAGAAGAAAACCTCAAAAATCTAGTGCGACTTGTTCACCTATTGCAGTTTTGTGATAGAAGTCATGTCTAGTCATGAAACTTGTGTGATTTTTAGTATATTTAATTTAATCCAAAACACTTGTTTCTTTTTGTATAAATTTTTTCCAAATGTCTAGAAAATTCAGTAAAAATGTCAGCTCCAAATTCGAAGTAACCAATTCTTAGTAAATTTTACGAGTTTGTATGTCCAACCTGCCAGCACCAGCGATTTGTTTTTTAAAGCATGGTATATTGATTGCCTCAGGCTTACTTTCAACCTTCCTATGTATGTTGAGCTCACTAGGATTGTTTACCACAGTTTTAGGTGTTCAATATTCACATAGGATCAACATTTCAGCCAGCAATTCAATCACCAAAACTCAAATTCACAATAGACACAATCATAAGGAAACCTAAAAGTTCAAGCAAAGTTTCACAATGAAAGACTCTCTAAGAATTTTACATGAATATGTTAAGGACTAATTAACATGAAATTTTTGATTAAAATCAAATAATAGGCTAAAAGAATTTCATACAGTCATGAACAAATAATTTGAGTTTTGTCCTTTTTTTTTTTTTTGCATCTAAAACCTCAATCATAAAATTATTACAAAAATATTAAAGTAGAAGAAAACCTCAAAAATCTAGAGTGTCTTGTTCACCTATTGTAGTTTTGTCATAGAAATCATGTCTAGTCATGAAAATTATGAGATTTTTATTATTTTTTTATTTTATCCAAATCACTTGTTTCTTTTTGTATAAATTTTTTCAAGATGTCCAGAAAATTCAGTAAAAACTTCAGCTCAAAATTCGAACTAACCAATTCTCAGTAATTATTACAAGTTTGTATGTCCAAGCTGCCAGCACCAGCGATTGTTTTTTTTTAAGCATGGTATATTGATTGCCTTGGGCTTACTTTCAACCTTCCTATGTATGTTGAACTCACTAGGATTGATTACCACAGTTTTACGAGTTCAATATTCACTTAGGGTCAACATTTCAGCCAGCAATTCAATCACCAAAACTCAAATTCACAATAGACACAATCATAAGGAAACCTAAAAGTTCAAGCAAAAGTTCACAATCAAAGACTCTCTAAGAATTTTGCATGAACATGTTAAGGACTAATTAACATGATAGATTTGACTCAAATCAAATAATAGGGTAAAAGAATTTCATACACTCATGAAAAAATGATTTGAGTTTTGTCTTGTTATTTTTTGCAGCTGAAACCTAAATCATAAAATTCTTACAAAAATATTAAAGAAGAAGAAAACCTCAAAAATCTAGAGCGACTTGTTCACCTATTGTAGTTTTGTCAAAGAAGTCATATCTAGTCATGAAACTTGTGTGCTTTTTAGTATTTTTTTTCATTTTATCCAAATCACTTGTTTCTCTTTGTATAAATTTTTTCCAGATGTCTAGAAAATTCAGTAAAAATTTCAGCTCAAAATTTGAAGTAACCAATTCACAGTAATTTTTACAAGTTTTTATGTCCAAGCTGCCAGCACCAGCGATTTTTTTTTCCTGCATGGTATATTGATTGCCTCGGGCTTACTTTCACCCTTCCTATGTATGTTGAACTTACTAGGATAGTTTACCACAGTTTTAGGAGTTCAATATTCACTTAGGATCAACATTTCACCGAACAATTCAATCACCAAAACTCAAATTCACAATAGACACAATCATAAGGAAACCTAAAAGTTCAAGCAAAGGTTCACAATAAATACTCACTTTGAATTTTGCATGAACATGTTAAGGACTAATTAACATGAAATATTTGACTAAAATCAAATAATAGGCTAAAAGAATTTCATACACTCATGAAAAAATGATTTGAGTTTTGTCTTGTTATTTGGTACGGCTGAAACCTAAATCATAAAATTCTTATAAAAATATTAAAGTAGAAGAAAACCTCAAAAATCTAGAGCGACTTGTTCACCTATTGTAGTTTTGTCATAGAAGTCATGTCTAGTCATGAAACTTGTGTGATTTTTTATATTTTTAATTTTATCCAAATCACTTGTTTCTTTTTGTATAATTTTTTTCCAGATGTATAGAAAATTCAGTAAAAATTTCAACTCCAAATTCGAAGTAACCAATTCTCAGTAATTTTTACGAGTTTGTATGTCCAACCTGCTAGCACCAGCGATTTGTTTTTTAAAGCATGGTATATTGATTGCCTCGGGCTTACTTTCAACCTTCCGATGTATGTTGAACTTACTAGGATTGTTTACCACAGTTTTAGGAGTTCAATATTCACATAGGATCAACATTTCACCTAGCAATTCAGTCACCAAAACTCAAATTCACATTAGCCACAATCATAAGGAAACCTAAAAGTTCAAGCAAAGGTTCAGAATCAAAGACTCTCTAAGAATTTTGCATGAACATGTTAAGGACTAATTAACATGAAAGATTTGACTCAAATCAAATAATAGGGTAAAATAATTTCATACACTCATGAAAAAATGATTTGAGTTTTGTCTTGTTATTTTTTGCAGCTGAAACCTAAATCATAAAATTCTTACAAAAATATTAAAGAAGAAGAAAACCTCAAAAATCTAGAGCGACTTGTTCACCTACTGTAGTTTTGTCATAGAAGTCATATCTAGTCATGAAACTTGTGTGATTTTTAGTATTTTTTTTATTTTATCCAAATCACTTGTTTCTGTTTGTATAAATGTTTTCCAGATGTCTAGAAAATTCAGTAAAAATTTCAGCTCAAAATTTGAAGTAACCAATTCACAGTAATTTTTTAAGTTTTTATGTCCAAGCTGCCAGCACCAGCGATTTGTTTTTTTTCTGCATGGTATATTGATTGCCTCGGGATTACTTTCACCCTTCCTATGTTTGTTGAACTTACTAGGATAGTTTACCACAGCTTTAGGAGTTCAATATTCACTTAGGATCAACATTTCACCCAGCAATTCAATCACCATAACACAAATTCACAATAGACACAATCATAAGGTAACCTAAAAGTTCAAGCAAAGGTTCACATTAAAGACTCACTTTGAATTTTGCATGAACATGTTAAGGACTAATTAACATGAAATATTTGACTCAAATCAAATAATAGGCTAAAAGAATTTCATACACTCATGAAAAAATGATTTGAGTTTTGTCTTGTTATTTGGTGCGGCTGAAACCTAAATCATAAAATTCTTATAAAAATATTAAAGTAGAAGAAAACCTCAAAAATCTAGAGCGACTTGTCACCTATTGTAGCTTTGTCATAGAAGTCATGTCTAGTCATGAAAGTTGTGTGATTTTTAGTATTTTTTCATTTTCTCCAAATCACTTGTTTCTTTTTGTATAAATTTTTTCCAGATGTCTAGAAAATTCAGTAAAAACATCAGCTCCAAATTCGAAGTAACCAATTCTCAGTAATTTTTACAAGTTTGTATGCCCAAGCTGCCAACACCAGCGATTGTTTTTTTTAAGCATGGTATATTGATTGCCTTGGGCTTACTTTCAACCTTCCTATGTATGTTGAACTCACTAGGATTGTTTACCACAATTTTAGGAGTTCAATATTCACATAAGATCAACATTTCACCCACCAATTCAATCACCAAAACTCAAATTCACAATAGACACAATCATAAGGAAACCTAAAAGTTCAAGCAAAGGTTCACAATCAAAGACTCTCTTAGAATTTTGCATGAACATGTTAAGGACAAATTAACATGAAAGATTTGACTCAAATCAAATAATAGGCTAAAAGAATTTCATACAGTCATGAACAAATGATTTGAGTTTTGTCTTGTTATTTTTTGCGGCTGAAACCTAAATTCGAAAACTCTTACAAAAATATTAAAGTAGAAGAAAACCTCAAAAATCTAGAGCGACTTGTTCACCTATTGCAGTTTTGTCATAGAAATCATGTCTAGTCATGAAACTTGTGTTATTTTTAGTATTTTTTCATTTTATCCAAATCACTTGTTTCTTTGTGTATAAATGTTTTCCAGATGTCTAGAAAATTCAGTAAAAATTTCAGCTCAAAATTCGAAGTAACCAATTCTCAGTAATTTTTACGAGTTTGTATGTCCAACCTGCCAGCACCAGTGATTTGTTTTTAAAAGCATGGTATATTGATTGCCTTCGGCTTACTTTTAACCTTCCTATGAATGTTGAACTCACTAGGATTGTCTACCACAGTTTTAGGAGTTCAATATTCACTTAGGATCAACATTTCAGCCAGCGATTCAATCACGAAAACTCAAATTCACAATAGACACAATCATAAGGAAACCTAAAAGTTCAAGCAAAGGTTCACAATCAAAGACTCTCTAAGGATTTTGCATGAACATGTTAAGGACTAATTAACATGAAAGATTTGACTCAAATCAAATAATTGGCTAAAATAATTTCATACACTCAGGAACAAATGATTTGAGTTTTGTCTTGTTATTATTTGTGGCTGAAACCTAAATCATAAAATTCTTACAAAAATATTAAAGTAGAAGAAAACCTCAAAAATCTAGAGCGACTTGTTCACCTATTGCAGTTTTGTTATAGAAATCATGTCTAGTCATGAAACTTGTGTAATTTTAAGTATTTTTAATTTTATCCAAATCACTTGTTTCTTTTCGTATAAATTTTTTCCAAATGTCTAGAAAATTCAGTAAAAATTTCAGCTCAAAATTCGAAGTAACCAATTCTCAGTAATTTTTACGAGTTTGTATGTCCAACCTGCTAGCACCAGTGATTTGTTTTTAAAAGCATGGTATATTGATTGCCTTCGGCTTACTTTTAACCTTCCTATGTATGCTGAAGTCACTAGGATTGTTTACCACAGTTTTAGGAGTTCAATATTCACTTAGGATCAACATTTCAGCCAGCAATTCAATCACCAAAACTCAAATTCACAATAGACACAATCATAAGGAAACCTAAAAGTTCAAGAAAAGGTTCACAATCAAAGACTCTCTAAGAATTTTGCATGAACATGTTAAGGACTAATTAACATGAAAGATTTGACTCAAATCAAATAATTGGCTAAAAGAATTTCATACACTCAGGAACAAATGATTTGAGTTTTGTCTTGTTATTTTTTGCGGCTGAAACCTAAATCATAAAATTCTTACAAAAATATTAAAGTAGAACAAAACGTCAAATTAATTTATCCAAACGTCAATTCTCAGTAATTTTTACAAGCTTGTATGTCCAAGCTGCCAGCACCAGTTCAAATTTGCATGAAAATGCATTGACAAACCACATGTTCATAATATACTTGCAGTAACAGTAACGATTGGGGGGGGGGGTTGTTTGTTTTGTGATTAAAGAGCAGAACAAGTAAACTGGAATACGAAACTAATAATATTAAAAACGGGTTGTTTCCTCTGATTCAGAAGCCATTCTCTTATCCTGGGTTATGGAGAATTCGTCCCTAACAGTCAACCACTTAATCCAACCCTATTTCAATTTACTAAGCGAAAATCAACTTAGGGTTTTCAATACGTGATTAGGCACCACATACACCAGTTAGCCCTTCGTCCATTAAGCATGAACGCAAGTGAGGCTCAGAGGCAATTAATCGAACACGAAGCGTGCACTGATTAATATTCACGAATTTGGGATACTGGTGAAGGGAGAATGCCAGGAAACCACATTACAAGCGAAACCTCAAAGAGAGTTGGGCTTCGCCCTCAAAAGTAAACAACACCAGAAAATCTAGCCTTCCATGGATTCAAACAGAAAACGCAATTGAAACATGAAGCAGAAACGCAAATGAACGGAAACGTAAATGAACAGAAACGTAAACGAACAGAAATGTAAAATGGAACAGAAACGTAAATGAGAGTAGAAGAAGAAGCAAGAACGAAATTGTAATTAGAAGCAGAAAACGTAAAATTGCATTACGAACTCAGAAGCATCAAAACAGAAAAACGAAAACCCTAAAACAAAGCTCTAAATAATGAATAACATAACAGAATAGAATGCCTTGCACGAATCCCAAGGTAGCTATGTAAAAAGAGTCACTCAAAGTCACTGGGCCCTATTACAATACTCTGGCCCAAAACGAAATAAACACTGAACAACATAAAATAAAATTGCGAAATTTCCTAATTAGATATTAACTAAGGTAAGCGCTGCTTTATTTGCCCTCTTCAAGTCCACAACTAAATTCCGGATTAAGCCCAATGTTTCATTAATTCCTGAAATTAGATTAAAAACATCAAATTAGCTAAATGAGCCCAAATAATAAAACTGCCTAATTAATTGACAATTAAGACCAATCAATAATTAAAATGGTGCAAAAAGGGTTTAGAAAATAGAAGAAAATGATGGCACATCAAAACCCCCATACTTAGCCTTTTGCACTCCTGGGCAAAATGAAACAAAGAACAAAATCCAAGGATATCAAAGAGAGACAAACAAACACATTCATATATTTCTCAATGAACATCAAGGAATGAAAGGAATGGGTAACATCTAACATAAGGAAATCCAAAAAGTCAAGACATTCATGAAAATCATCCAAGCAACCCAATCATGGCAAAATAGTTAATCAGCTCAAGAATGAAAAGTGATAAAGCCTCACAAGATATACACTCTATCTCTCAAGTGTCTAGGCTACTATTTACCCTCAAAGCACCCATGAAAGCAAACACCACATAGACTTGGCAAGATTCTAAAATTGACAATCAACCCACAAACACAAGCACATGAGGATCAAAAGGTCTTTTAAGGTTGTAATGGGGCCAAGGACAAGGTATGGAGAAATATGGAATAAGTGGCTAAATCCCAAAGGAATAGAGGAGCAAAGGGGAATAAGTGCATATTAAGAAAAAAATAAGAAAATAAAAAGAATTAAAGATAAAAATTAAACATGAAGAGTAGAACCAAGAGTTTCATCATTCTTGTGCCATTTAAGATCTTATTCACTCAACTTTATTGCTTTTCTTTTTCTTTTTTCGAATATTTTTTTTTATTCTATAGCCTTTGAGAAACAACATTTCATTCAGCATGTCCAACATTTAACCAATATACAATGTACATCAAGTATGGCCCAAAATACATCATGAAGCATAGCCAACAAAACAAGTTGTCCAATGAAACAAAAACCCCCCACACTTATTCCCAAAACAATTCCAAAGCTCCAAAATTCCTTAAGGATATGGTGATATCATGGTTTTTCACTTAAGGCTTGTAGTGAGCTTCAAAACAAGGAAAGGGAAACAAGGCTCAAAAGGGCTATCAAAGGAATTAATTCAAGGTAAGTCCATTTGGCTAGAAGCTTATAAGAACAAAATTGCCTCAATCATTTCCAAATATGCATGTGAATTAGGACGCATCAACAAGAATCAAGCCAAGGCTATTGTGCAAGCAATCAATGGGGCAAAACACACCAAATGATTATGATGATGGATGGCTCAAATTCTCACAAAGGTAAACTCATCACTTTCAAATTGAGCTTTCAAAACTATCATGACATGTAGAGAAGAATCAAGGATTTCAAGTCACAAAATGTCAAGAACTTTTATTTTCAAAACAATTACCCATTTCTTGAACATATCCTATAATTCAAAGAAAAACATGCAAATTCGTACGTGCACACAAAATTGACCCAAAATATTAAACTGAAAATCCGACGAAACTAACAACATTAACAAATTAACACAACTAACAAATTAACAAAACCAACAAAACTAGCAAAACCAAAGAACACTCCCCCCCATACTTAAACAACACATTGTCCTCAATGTAGCACAATTAAAAGATTAAAAACAATTAAATCATCAAAGAGAATCGGACAAGTGTAATAGAAGCAAAGAAGGAGATAGGAAAAGAAAAACTCCCTAAGTCATGGTGGAGGAAGAGTAGGGTGGAGTAAGGAAGTCTCTTCCACCACTACGTCCACTAAAGAAGGGTTCGTGAGGAATGGCTTAAGTCGATGTCCGTTGACCTTGAAGCTCTTGTTTGTGGAGTCGCTTTTGATCTCAACTGTACCATAAGGAAAAACATTAGTAACAACAAAAGGACCAATCCACTTAGACCTCAACTTACCACTCATGAGTCCAAGCCTAGAATTATACAATAACACTTTTTGCCCAACCACGAAGTCTTTTTTAACTATCATACTATTATGGAACTTCTTGGTCTTTTCTTTGTAGAACTTGGCATTCTCGTAGGCTTCTAGGCGGATTTCATCTAACTCACTCAGTTGCAACTTCCTTTCCTCGCCAGCTTGATCCATAGAGAAGTTGCAAGTCTTCACTGCCCAGTATGCTTTGTGCTCAATTTCCACTGGAAGATGACATGCCTTTCCAAAGACAACCCGATAAGGAGACATTCCTATGGGTGCTTTGTAGGCAGTCCGATGTGCCCAGAGAGCATCATCAAGCCTGGTACTCCAATCTTTCCTGCTTGGCTGCACAATCTTCTCTAGAATTCTCTTGATTTCCCTGTTAGAAATTTCTGCCTGTCCATTAGTCTGGGGGTGGTATGGTGTGGATACCCTGTGTACCACCCCGTACTTTTTAAGCAGGGCATGCATTGTCCTGTTGCAAAAATGGGTTCCTTGATCACTAACAATTGCTTTAGGTACTCCAAACCTGAAAACAGATTAGACCTGACAAAGTCCGCGACAACTTTAACATCATTAGTTCTAGTGGGCTTGGCTTCCACCCATTTTGAAACATAGTCAACTGCAAGGAGAATGTAAACATAACCAAAAGAGACAGGAAAAGGACCCATGAAATCTATACCCCAGACATCAAACACCTCACAGAATAGCATAGGTTGCTGAGGCATTTGTTGTCGCCATGTAAGTGTATTTCCTGCTCTCTGACACTGCTCACAAGTGCTGCAGATCTTCCACGCATCTTTAAAGATGGTGGGCCAATAAAAACCACAATCAAGCACTTTGCGAGCTGTCCTTTGAACACCCAGATGACCTCCCGGTGCGGAAGAATGACAGAACTGCAGGACTGAGTCAGTCTCATGATCTGGAATGCACCGTCTAATGACCTGATCACTGCACAATTTCCACAAGTAGGGGTCATCCCAAATAAAATACTTAGCATCACTTTTAATTTTATCTTTTTGGGCCTTAGATGCTAAGGGAGGAAAAACAGAGGCAACTAAATAATTGACAATGTTAGCAAACCAGGGAGAAGAAAGAGAGTCAGAAATACTATACAATATATACAAATGATCATCCGGGAAATCATCCCGAATAGGTGAATCTGCATCAGAGACACGTTCGATCCGACTCAAATGATCAGCAACTAGATTTTGTGCTCCGCTCCTATCACGGATCTCCAAGTCAAACTCTTGGAGCCAGAGCATCCATTGGATCAACCTAGGCTTAGAATCAGCCTTCTTCAACAAGTACTTTAGAGCTGCATGGTCAGTATAAACAATAATGCGAGTACCAAGCAAATAAGATCGAAATTTTTCAAGAGCAAAAACTATGGCTAGAAGTTCTTTCTCAGTAGTAGTATAATTTGCTTGGGCAGCATCTAAAGTCCTAGAAGCATAATATATCACCCTGGGCAATTTATCAATTTTCTGAGCAAGGACAGCCCCCAATGCATAATTTGATGCATCACACATAAGCTCAAAAGGGGCTGTCCAATCGGGTGCCTGGATGATGGGGGTGGTAGTCAACGCTCTTTTGAGGCAATAAAAAGCCTCTTTGCATCTGTCATTAAAGTCAAACTCCACCTCCTTTTGCAACAAGTTGGACAGTGGAAGGGCTACTTTGCTAAAATCCCTTATAAAGCGCCTGTAGAATCCTGCATGACCAAGAAAAGATCGCACCTCTCACACACAAGAGGGGTAAGGCAATTGTGAAATAACAGAAATTTTTGCAGGATCTACTTCAATACCCTTATTGGAAATAATGTGGCCTAAAACTATACCTTGCTCAACCATAAAATGACATTTTTCAAAATTTAGAACAAGGTTAGTTTCAATGCATCTATTCAAAACTTTTTCCAAACTATTCAAACAACCATCAAAAGAGGATCCATATACAGTGAAATCATCCATAAACACCTCTATGCAATTTTCTAAAAAATCACTGAAAATACTAATCATGCACCGCTGGAAGGTACCAGGGGCATTGCACAGGCCGAAAGGCATCCTCCTATAAGCAAAAGTGCCAAAGGGGTAGGTGAATGTGGTCTTTTCCTGATCCTCAGGAGCAATAGTAATTTGCATATAACCAGAAAAACCATCAAGGAAACAGTAGTGGGATTTACCTGCCAGGCGTTCAAGGATCTGGTCAATGAATGGCAGGGGAAAATGGTCCTTTTTGGTAACCTGGTTCAGCCTCCTATAGTCAATGCAGACTCTCCAACTGTTCTGCACCCGAGTAGGAATCAGCTCCTCCTTCTCATTTCTGATCACTGTGAGGCCAGTCTTCTTCGGGACTACCTGGACGGGACTCACCCATTGGCTATCGGAGATAGGATAAATGATTCCAGCTTGCAAAAGCTTGGTTATCTCGTTCTTCACTACATCAAGAATCACCGGGTTGAGTCTTCTCTGTGGTTGTCTTACCGGTTTAGCTCCATCCTCTAAATTTATTTGATGCATACATGTGGATGGGCTAATACCAGGAATGTCCGCCAGGGTCCAGCCTATAGCCTTCTTATGCTTCTTGAGAACTGACAACAACTTCTCCTCTTGCTCATCAGCAAGGGAGGCAGATATAATCACTGGAAAACTCTTGCTATCATCCAAGTAAGCGTATTTTAAATTTGATGGCAGAGGCTTCAATTCTGGTGTGGTCGGCTGGACAGTGGTGGAAGGGGATGGTTTCTCAGCCTTTACCTCATAAAGAAAGTCAGAGGTATGTGTACTTCCTGAAACATGGTTAGTCCTATCTGACTCTATAAAATCAATCTCAAGAGGTAAAACACCACCACCAGGCATGCAATCAATATTACTCTCAGATTCACTCTCAGCATTAAATTCAGACATATGATCAAGTACAATTTCAGACTCAATGCATGAAGAGTGAGAGGCATGCAGATTAGAATAAAGATCAGTCATGTATTCATCAACAACATGGTCAATTATTTCAGCACGAAATACAGAAAGATCTTCAGATGGGTATTTCATAGCATCCAGAATATTAAAATGAACAGTTATATCACCAAACTCCATGGACAGTGTGCCTGCATAAACATCTATCTTAGTTCTAGCAGTTTTCATAAAGGGTCTGCCTAGAATGATGGGAACTGATCCTTGAGAAAATCCATCTTCCATATTCAAAATATAAAAATCAACAGGGAAAATCAGTTCACCAACTCTAACTAAGACATGTTCTATGAAACCAACAGGGTAGGCAACACTTCTATTAGCTAAATGAATTACCACATCAGTTGACTGCAAGGGGCCTAAAGATAGAGAATTAAAAATAGACAGAGGCATAACACTAACAGAAGCTCCTAAATCTAGCATGGCATTGTCAAACTTACTATTCCCTATGATACAAGGTATGCTGAATGTACCTGGATCTTTGCATTTTTCAGGAATTTGAGGAACAAATTTACCAATCAATGCGGAGACATTTCTGCCCATGTTAATCCGTTCACTTCCTTTAAGCTTCCGCTTATTAGTGCACAGCTCCTTCAAGAATTTGGCATATCTTGGAATTTGCTTTATTGCATCCAACAGAGGTATGTTTACCTCTACCTTTCTAAATGTTTCCAAGATCTCTTTCTCTGCCTCTTCCATTTTTTTGTTGGAAACTGCTCTTGGAGGGAATGGAAGAGGGGGAATGTGCTGCTTCTGCAAATCAGAATTACCTGTGGAAGAAGATTCACCTGCAAAGAAATTGTTAGGTAAATTTTTGTCATCACCTTTTTCTGGAATAGAGTGAAGTTTGGCAGGTTCATTTGCAGATGAGGAAGGTGCTACGGGTTGAGGTCCTTGACATTGCTTTCCCGACCTCAATGAAATGGCACTAACATTTTTGGGATTTTGGACAGCTTGAGAAGGCAGCTTGTCAGAATTCTGGGACTGTTGTTGATTCAATTGGGTAGCCAATTGTCCCATCTGATTGGTTAAGCTCTGAATGGAGGCTCTGGTCTCTTGCTGAAACTGCATGTTTTGCATAGTCATTTGCCTCACAAGTTCTTCGAGGGAAGGTTGTGGAGGGGCCTCAACTGTTGGTTGTTTCTGGGGTTGTTGCTGTTGTTGGATTGGTGGAGGAATGTATGGTCTGCTTGGGCCAACAACATTTTGGAAGGAAGGAGCAAGCTGCTGTTGTTGTTGCTGAGGGCTGGACCATCTGAGGTTACGGTGATTCCTCCATCCAGGGTTGTATCTGTTGCTGGAAAGGTCATAATTGCTCTGCTGTGGTTGATTTTGCTGCTGAGGTTGAGGAGGTCTATTGTAAATATTTGCAGCATAAGCTTCAGGCTACTCAATTGCTCCAGGTTGCTGCATGGAAGGGCAAAGGTCTGTATGGTGGTCAGCAGAGGAGCACAAACCACAAACCCTTGCGACAGGTACAGATTTCTGATTCAAGGCCAGCTGGGTTACCAAGTTAACCAATGCATCCAGTTTGCCTTCAAGCTTCTTAGTTTCAGATGATGCAGATGGGTTTGTAGCTACCTCATGCACTCCTCTAATGACTATGGCATCATTTCTGGTGCTAAACTGCTGGGAGTTGGAGGCCATCTTCTCAATTAAATTTCTGGCTTCAGCAGGAGTCATGTCTCCAAGGGCTCCACCACTGGCAGCATCTATCATACTTCTCTCCATATTACTGAGTCCTTCATAAAAATATTGGAGAAGAAGCTGTTATGAAATCTGATGGTGGGGGCAACTGGCACATAGTTTCTTAAATCTCTCCCAGTACTCATACAGGCTCTCTCCACTGAGTTGTCTAATACCTGAGATATCCTTCCTGATGGTTGTGGTCCTGGAAGCAGGGAAAAATTTCTCTAAGAATACTCTCTTAAGGTCATCCCAGCTCGTGATGGACCTTGGAGCAAGGTAATACAGCCAGTCCTTTGCCACTCCCTCTAATGAATGAGGAAAAGCCTTCAGAAATATGTGATCCTCTTGGACATCTGGGGGTTTCATGGTGGAGCAGACAATGTGAAATTCTTTCAAATGTTTGTGGCGGGTCTTCACCTGCAAGGCCATGAAACTTTGGAAGCAAATGAATTAGTCCAGTTTTAAGAACATATGGGACATCCTCATCAGGGTATTGGATGCACAAGCTTTCGTAGGTGAAATCAGGTGCAGCCATTTCCCTTAGAGTCCTCTCACGAGGTGGAGGTTGTGCCATGTTCCTTCCCTTTGATCACTAAACATGCTTTAGGTACTCCAAACCTGAAAACAGATTAGACCTGACAAAGTCCGCGACAACTTTAACATCATTAGTTCTAGTGGGCTTGGCTTCCACCCATTTTGAAACATAGTCAACTGCAAGGAGAATGTAAACATAACCAAAAGAGACAGGAAAAGGACCCATGAAATCTATACCCCAGACATCAAACACCTCACAGAATAGCATAGGTTGCTGAGGCATTTGTTGTCGCCATGTAAGTGTATTTCCTGCTCTCTGACACTGCTCCACAAGTGCTGCAGATCTTCCACGCATCTTTAAAGATGGTGGGCCAATAAAAACCACAATCAAGCACTTTGCGAGCTGTCCTTTTAACACCCAGATGACCTCCCGGTGCGGAAGAATGACAGAACTGCAGGACTGAGTCAGTCTCATGATCTGGAATGCACCCTCTAATGACCTGATCACTGCACAATTTCCACAAGTAGGGGTCATCCCAAATAAAATACTTAGCATCACTTTTAATTTTATCTTTTTGGCCTTAGATGCTAAGGGAGGAAAAACAGAGGCAACTAAATAATTGACAAGTTTAGCAAACCAGGGAGAAGAAAGAGAGTCAGAAATACTATACAATATATACAAATGATCATCCGGGAAATCATCCCGAAATAGGTGAATCTGCATCAGAGACACGTTCGATCCGACTCAAATGATCAGCAACTAGATTTTGTGCTCCGCTCCTATCACGGATCTCCAAGTCAAACTCTTGGAGCCAGAGCATCCATTGGATCAACCTAGGCTTAGAATCAGCCTTCTTCAACAAGTACTTTAGAGCTGCATGGTCAGTATAAACAATAATGCGAGTACCAAGCAAATAAGATCGAAATTTTTCAAGGAGCAAAAACTATGGCTAGAAGTTCTTTCTCAGTAGTAGTATAATTTGCTTGGGCAGCATCTAAAGTCCTAGAAGCATAATATATCACCCTGGGCAATTTATCAATTTTCTGAGCAAGGACAGCCCCAATGCATAATTTGATGCATCACACATAAGCTCAAAAGGGGCTGTCCAATCGGGTGCCTGGATGATGGGGTGGTAGTCAACGCTCTTTTGAGGCAATAAAAAGCCTCTTTGCATCTGTCATTAAAGTCAAACTCACCTCCTTTTGCAACAAGTTGGACAGTGAAGGGCTACTTTGCTAAAAATCCCTTATAAAGCGCCTGTAGAATCCTGCATGACCAAGAAAAGATCGCACCTCTCACACACAAGAGGGGTAAGGCAATTGTGAAATAACAGAAATTTTTTGCAGGATCTACTTCAATACCCTTATTGGAAAATAATGTGGCCTAAAACTATACCTTGCTCAACCATAAAATGACATTTTTTCAAATTTAGAACAAGTTAGTTTCAATGCATCTATTTCAAAACTTTTTCCAAACTATTCAAAACACCATCAAAGAGGATCCATATACAGTGAAATCATCCATAAAACACCTCTATGCAATTTTCTAAAAATCACTAAAATACTAATCATGCACCGCTGGAAGGTACCAGGGGCATTGCACAGGCCGAAAGGCATCCTCCTATAAGCAAAAGTGCCAAAGGGGTAGGTGAATGTGGTCTTTTCCTGATCCTCAGGAGCAATAGTAATTTGCATATAACCAGAAAAACCATCAAGGAAACAGTAGTGGGATTTACCTGCCAGGCGTTCAAGGATCTGGTCAATGAATGGCAGGGGAAAATGGTCCTTTTTTGGTAACCTGGTTCAGCCTCCTATAGTCAATGCAGACTCTCCAACTGTTCTGCACACCGAGTAGGAATCAGCTCCTCCTTTCATTTCTGATCACTGTGAGGCCAGTCTTCTTCGGGACTACCTGGACGGGACTCACACCATTGCTATCGGAGATAGGATAAATGATTCCAGCTTGCAAAAGCTTGGTTATCTCGTTCTTCACTACATCAAGAATCACCGGGTTGAGTCTTCTCTGTGGTTGTCTTACCGTTTAGCTCCATCCTCTAAATTATTTGATGCATACATGTGGATGGGCTAATACCAGGAATGTCCGCCCAGGGTCCAGCCTATAGCCTTCTTATGCTTCTTGAGAACTGACAACAACTTCTCCTCTTGCTCATCAGCAAGGGAGGCAGATATAATCACTGGAAAACTCTTGCTATCATCCAAGTAAGCGTATTTTAAATTTGATGGCAGAGGCTTCAATTCTGGTGTGGTCGGCTGGACAGTGGTGGAAGGGGATCGCCCAAAACGAAATAAACACTGAACAACATAAAATAAAATTGCGAAATTTCCTAATTAGATATTAATAAGGTAAGCGCTGCTTTATTTGCCCTCTTCAAGTCCACAACTAAATTCCGGATTAAGCCCAATGTTTCATTAATTCCTGAAATTAGATTAAAACATCAAATTAGCTAAATGAGCCCAAATAATAAAACTGCCTAATTAATTGACAATTAAGACCAATCAATAATTAAAATGGTGCAAAAAGGGTTTAGAAAATAGAAGAAAATGATGGCACATCAAAACCCCCATACTTAGCCTTTTGCACTCCTGGGCAAAATGAAACAAAGAACAAATCCAAGGATATCAAAGAGAGACAAACAAACACATTCATATATTTCTCAATGAACATCAAGGAATGAAAGGAATGGGTAACATCTAACATAAGGAAATCCAAAAAGTCAAGACATTCATGAAAATCATCCAAGCAACCCAATCATGGCAAAATAGTTAATCAGCTCAAGAATGAAAAGTGATAAAGCCTCACAAGATATACACTCTATCTCTCAAGTGTCTAGGCTACTATTTACCCTCAAAGCACCCATGAAAGCAAACACCACATAGACTTGGCAAGATTCTAAAATTGACAATCAACCCACAAACACAAGCACATGAGGATCAAAAGGTCTTTTAAGGTTGTAATGGGGCCAAGGACAAGGTATGGAGAAATATGGAATAAGTGGCTAAATCCCAAAGGAATAGAGGAGCAAAGGGGAATAAGTGCATATTAAGAAAAAATAAGAAAATAAAAAGAATTAAAGATAAAAATTAAACATGAAGAGTAGAACCAAGAGTTTCATCATTCTTGTGCCATTTAAGATCTTATTCACTCAACTTTATTGCTTTTCTTTTTCTTTTTTCGAATATTTTTTTTTTATTCTATAGCCTTTGAGAAACAACATTTCATTCAGCATGTCCAACATTTAACCAATATACAATGTACATCAAGTATGGCCCAAAATACATCATGAAGCATAGCCAACAAAACAAGTTGTCCAATGAAACAAAAACCCCCCACACTTATTCCAAAACAATTCCAAAGCTCCAAAATTCCTTAAGGATATGGTGATATCATGGTTTTTCACTTAAGGCTTGTAGTGAGCTTCAAAACAAGGAAAGGGAAACAAGGCTCAAAAGGGCTATCAAAGGAATTAATTCAAGGTAAGTCCATTTGGCTAGAAGCTTATAAGAACAAAATTGCCTCAATCATTTCCAAATATGCATGTGAATTAGGACGCATCAACAAGAATCAAGCCAAGGCTATTGTGCAAGCAATCAATGGGGCAAAACACACCAAATGATTATGATGATGGATGGCTCAAATTCTCACAAAGGTAAACTCATCACTTTCAAATTGAGCTTTCAAAACTATCATGACATGTAGAGAAGAATCAAGGATTTCAAGTCACAAAATGTCAAGAACTTTTATTTTCAAAACAATTACCCATTTCTTGAACATATCCTATAATTCAAAGAAAAACATGCAAATTCGTACGTGCACACAAAATTGACCCAAAATATTAAACTGAAAATCCGACGAAACTAACAACATTAACAAATTAACACAACTAACAAATTAACAAAACCAACAAAACTAGCAAAACCAAAGAACACTCCCCCCCATACTTAAACAACACATTGTCCTCAATGTAGCACAATTAAAAGATTAAAAACAATTAAATCATCAAAGAGAATCGGACAAGTGTAATAGAAGCAAAGAAGGAGATAGGAAAAGAAAAACTCCCTAAGTCATGGTGGAGGAAGAGTAGGGTGGAGTAAGGAAGTCTCTTCCACCACTACGTCCACTAAAGAAGGGTTCGTGAGGAATGGCTTAAGTCGATGTCCGTTGACCTTGAAGCTCTTGTTTGTGGAGTCGCTTTTGATCTCAACTGTACCATAAGGAAAAACATTAGTAACAACAAAAGGACCAATCCACTTAGACCTCAACTTACCACTCATGAGTCCAAGCCTAGAATTATACAATAACACTTTTTGCCCAACCACGAAGTCTTTTTTAACTATCATACTATTATGGAACTTCTTGGTCTTTTCTTTGTAGAACTTGGCATTCTCGTAGGCTTCTAGGCGGATTTCATCTAACTCACTCAGTTGCAACTTCCTTTCCTCGCCAGCTTGATCCATAGAGAAGTTGCAAGTCTTCACTGCCCAGTATGCTTTGTGCTCAATTTCCACTGGAAGATGACATGCCTTTCCAAAGACAACCCGATAAGGAGACATTCCTATGGGTGCTTTGTAGGCAGTCCGATGTGCCCAGAGAGCATCATCAAGCCTGGTACTCCAATCTTTCCTGCTTGGCTGCACAATCTTCTCTAGAATTCTCTTGATTTCCCTGTTAGAAATTTCTGCCTGTCCATTAGTCTGGGGGTGGTATGGTGTGGATACCCTGTGTACCACCCCGTACTTTTTAAGCAGGGCATGCATTGTCCTGTTGCAAAAATGGGTTCCTTGATCACTAACAATTGCTTTAGGTACTCCAAACCTGAAAACAGATTAGACCTGACAAAGTCCGCGACAACTTTAACATCATTAGTTCTAGTGGGCTTGGCTTCCACCCATTTTGAAACATAGTCAACTGCAAGGAGAATGTAAACATAACCAAAAGAGACAGGAAAAGGACCCATGAAATCTATACCCCAGACATCAAACACCTCACAGAATAGCATAGGTTGCTGAGGCATTTGTTGTCGCCATGTAAGTGTATTTCCTGCTCTCTGACACTGCTCACAAGTGCTGCAGATCTTCCACGCATCTTTAAAGATGGTGGGCCAATAAAAACCACAATCAAGCACTTTGCGAGCTGTCCTTTGAACACCCAGATGACCTCCCGGTGCGGAAGAATGACAGAACTGCAGGACTGAGTCAGTCTCATGATCTGGAATGCACCGTCTAATGACCTGATCACTGCACAATTTCCACAAGTAGGGGTCATCCCAAATAAAATACTTAGCATCACTTTTAATTTTATCTTTTTGGGCCTTAGATGCTAAGGGAGGAAAAACAGAGGCAACTAAATAATTGACAATGTTAGCAAACCAGGGAGAAGAAAGAGAGTCAGAAATACTATACAATATATACAAATGATCATCCGGGAAATCATCCCGAATAGGTGAATCTGCATCAGAGACACGTTCGATCCGACTCAAATGATCAGCAACTAGATTTTGTGCTCCGCTCCTATCACGGATCTCCAAGTCAAACTCTTGGAGCCAGAGCATCCATTGGATCAACCTAGGCTTAGAATCAGCCTTCTTCAACAAGTACTTTAGAGCTGCATGGTCAGTATAAACAATAATGCGAGTACCAAGCAAATAAGATCGAAATTTTTCAAGAGCAAAAACTATGGCTAGAAGTTCTTTCTCAGTAGTAGTATAATTTGCTTGGGCAGCATCTAAAGTCCTAGAAGCATAATATATCACCCTGGGCAATTTATCAATTTTCTGAGCAAGGACAGCCCCCAATGCATAATTTGATGCATCACACATAAGCTCAAAAGGGGCTGTCCAATCGGGTGCCTGGATGATGGGGGTGGTAGTCAACGCTCTTTTGAGGCAATAAAAAGCCTCTTTGCATCTGTCATTAAAGTCAAACTCCACCTCCTTTTGCAACAAGTTGGACAGTGGAAGGGCTACTTTGCTAAAATCCCTTATAAAGCGCCTGTAGAATCCTGCATGACCAAGAAAAGATCGCACCTCTCACACACAAGAGGGGTAAGGCAATTGTGAAATAACAGAAATTTTTGCAGGATCTACTTCAATACCCTTATTGGAAATAATGTGGCCTAAAACTATACCTTGCTCAACCATAAAATGACATTTTTCAAAATTTAGAACAAGGTTAGTTTCAATGCATCTATTCAAAACTTTTTCCAAACTATTCAAACAACCATCAAAAGAGGATCCATATACAGTGAAATCATCCATAAACACCTCTATGCAATTTTCTAAAAAATCACTGAAAATACTAATCATGCACCGCTGGAAGGTACCAGGGGCATTGCACAGGCCGAAAGGCATCCTCCTATAAGCAAAAGTGCCAAAGGGGTAGGTGAATGTGGTCTTTTCCTGATCCTCAGGAGCAATAGTAATTTGCATATAACCAGAAAAACCATCAAGGAAACAGTAGTGGGATTTACCTGCCAGGCGTTCAAGGATCTGGTCAATGAATGGCAGGGGAAAATGGTCCTTTTTGGTAACCTGGTTCAGCCTCCTATAGTCAATGCAGACTCTCCAACTGTTCTGCACCCGAGTAGGAATCAGCTCCTCCTTCTCATTTCTGATCACTGTGAGGCCAGTCTTCTTCGGGACTACCTGGACGGGACTCACCCATTGGCTATCGGAGATAGGATAAATGATTCCAGCTTGCAAAAGCTTGGTTATCTCGTTCTTCACTACATCAAGAATCACCGGGTTGAGTCTTCTCTGTGGTTGTCTTACCGGTTTAGCTCCATCCTCTAAATTTATTTGATGCATACATGTGGATGGGCTAATACCAGGAATGTCCGCCAGGGTCCAGCCTATAGCCTTCTTATGCTTCTTGAGAACTGACAACAACTTCTCCTCTTGCTCATCAGCAAGGGAGGCAGATATAATCACTGGAAAACTCTTGCTATCATCCAAGTAAGCGTATTTTAAATTTGATGGCAGAGGCTTCAATTCTGGTGTGGTCGGCTGGACAGTGGTGGAAGGGGATGGTTTCTCAGCCTTTACCTCATAAAGAAAGTCAGAGGTATGTGTACTTCCTGAAACATGGTTAGTCCTATCTGACTCTATAAAATCAATCTCAAGAGGTAAAACACCACCACCAGGCATGCAATCAATATTACTCTCAGATTCACTCTCAGCATTAAATTCAGACATATGATCAAGTACAATTTCAGACTCAATGCATGAAGAGTGAGAGGCATGCAGATTAGAATAAAGATCAGTCATGTATTCATCAACAACATGGTCAATTATTTCAGCACGAAATACAGAAAGATCTTCAGATGGGTATTTCATAGCATCCAGAATATTAAAATGAACAGTTATATCACCAAACTCCATGGACAGTGTGCCTGCATAAACATCTATCTTAGTTCTAGCAGTTTTCATAAAGGGTCTGCCTAGAATGATGGGAACTGATCCTTGAGAAAATCCATCTTCCATATTCAAAATATAAAAATCAACAGGGAAAATCAGTTCACCAACTCTAACTAAGACATGTTCTATGAAACCAACAGGGTAGGCAACACTTCTATTAGCTAAATGAATTACCACATCAGTTGACTGCAAGGGGCCTAAAGATAGAGAATTAAAAATAGACAGAGGCATAACACTAACAGAAGCTCCTAAATCTAGCATGGCATTGTCAAACTTACTATTCCCTATGATACAAGGTATGCTGAATGTACCTGGATCTTTGCATTTTTCAGGAATTTGAGGAACAAATTTACCAATCAATGCGGAGACATTTCTGCCCATGTTAATCCGTTCACTTCCTTTAAGCTTCCGCTTATTAGTGCACAGCTCCTTCAAGAATTTGGCATATCTTGGAATTTGCTTTATTGCATCCAACAGAGGTATGTTTACCTCTACCTTTCTAAATGTTTCCAAGATCTCTTTCTCTGCCTCTTCCATTTTTTTGTTGGAAACTGCTCTTGGAGGGAATGGAAGAGGGGGAATGTGCTGCTTCTGCAAATCAGAATTACCTGTGGAAGAAGATTCACCTGCAAAGAAATTGTTAGGTAAATTTTTGTCATCACCTTTTTCTGGAATAGAGTGAAGTTTGGCAGGTTCATTTGCAGATGAGGAAGGTGCTACGGGTTGAGGTCCTTGACATTGCTTTCCCGACCTCAATGAAATGGCACTAACATTTTTGGGATTTTGGACAGCTTGAGAAGGCAGCTTGTCAGAATTCTGGGACTGTTGTTGATTCAATTGGGTAGCCAATTGTCCCATCTGATTGGTTAAGCTCTGAATGGAGGCTCTGGTCTCTTGCTGAAACTGCATGTTTTGCATAGTCATTTGCCTCACAAGTTCTTCGAGGGAAGGTTGTGGAGGGGCCTCAACTGTTGGTTGTTTCTGGGGTTGTTGCTGTTGTTGGATTGGTGGAGGAATGTATGGTCTGCTTGGGCCAACAACATTTTGGAAGGAAGGAGCAAGCTGCTGTTGTTGTTGCTGAGGGCTGGACCATCTGAGGTTACGGTGATTCCTCCATCCAGGGTTGTATCTGTTGCTGGAAAGGTCATAATTGCTCTGCTGTGGTTGATTTTGCTGCTGAGGTTGAGGAGGTCTATTGTAAATATTTGCAGCATAAGCTTCAGGCTACTCAATTGCTCCAGGTTGCTGCATGGAAGGGCAAAGGTCTGTATGGTGGTCAGCAGAGGAGCACAAACCACAAACCCTTGCGACAGGTACAGATTTCTGATTCAAGGCCAGCTGGGTTACCAAGTTAACCAATGCATCCAGTTTGCCTTCAAGCTTCTTAGTTTCAGATGATGCAGATGGGTTTGTAGCTACCTCATGCACTCCTCTAATGACTATGGCATCATTTCTGGTGCTAAACTGCTGGGAGTTGGAGGCCATCTTCTCAATTAAATTTCTGGCTTCAGCAGGAGTCATGTCTCCAAGGGCTCCACCACTGGCAGCATCTATCATACTTCTCTCCATATTACTGAGTCCTTCATAAAAATATTGGAGAAGAAGCTGTTATGAAATCTGATGGTGGGGGCAACTGGCACATAGTTTCTTAAATCTCTCCCAGTACTCATACAGGCTCTCTCCACTGAGTTGTCTAATACCTGAGATATCCTTCCTGATGGTTGTGGTCCTGGAAGCAGGGAAAAATTTCTCTAAGAATACTCTCTTAAGGTCATCCCAGCTCGTGATGGACCTTGGAGCAAGGTAATACAGCCAGTCCTTTGCCACTCCCTCTAATGAATGAGGAAAAGCCTTCAGAAATATGTGATCCTCTTGGACATCTGGGGGTTTCATGGTGGAGCAGACAATGTGAAATTCTTTCAAATGTTTGTGCGGGTCTTCACCTGCAAGGCCATGAAACTTTGGAAGCAAATGAATTAGTCCAGTTTTAAGAACATATGGGACATCCTCATCAGGGTATTGGATGCACAAGCTTTCGTAGGTGAAATCAGGTGCAGCCATTTCCCTTAGAGTCCTCTCACGAGGTGGAGGTTGTGCCATGTTCTCAGAATGTGCAAAATCAGAATGCTCAGAATCAGAATGCTCAAAATTATAATGCTCAAGATCAGGATGTTCAAAATCACCAATAACAGAATGCACAGATTCACCAGTTATGGAATGCTCAGAATGATCAAAAGGTATAAAATGATGCCTAACTAATCTATGAAATGTGCCGTTTGAAGTTTTGACAAACACAAAATTTGCTAGTTTTTTGGAACTTTCAAATCTGACCAAACTAAAGGCTCTAGCTATTTTTCTCACAAAATATGGATTAAAAGAAGTTACCACAAAAAATTTCAGCCAAAAATAACAACCCTAGCTACTAAAACAAAAAATCTCAAATAATTTAGCATGGGTGGTCGCTAAAATCCGTCTCTAATTGATTTCTACTACTACTCTGTTTTTGCCGCAAGCACAATCTTCACAGCAAAACACCCAAGACTGAAACAGGGGAAACGCTTAATGGAAAAACTGAAACAGAACACACATTAAACAAAATACCAGGACACTAAACAACACTAACACACATACTAACACAGAACTAACAATTAAACATAAAACACGAAAGGATTAAACACACAACACTAGCTAGCTATTATGAACCTTTGGACACTGCTCCCCGGCAACGGCGCCAAATTTGATCGAGGCCGTACCCGAATCAAATTTGCATGAAAATGCAGTAACTAGGAAGTGATCCTAGGTCGTTTCCCAACGAGCAGTGACAAACCAAATGTTCATAATATACTTGCAGTAACAGTAACGATTGGGGAGGGTTTGTTTGTTTTGTGATTAAAGAGCAGAACAAGTAAACTGGAATACGAAACTACTAATATTAAAAACGGGTTGTTTCCTCTGATTCAGAAGCCATTCTCTTATCCTGGGTTATGGAGAATTCGTCCCTAACAGTCAACCACTTAATCCAACCCTACTTCAATTTACTAAGCGAAAATCAACTTAGGGTTTTCAATACGTGATTAGGCACCACATACACCAGTTAGCCCTTCGTCCATTAAGCATGAACGCAAGTGAGGCTCAGAGGCAATTAATCGAACACGAAGCGTGCACTGATTAATATTCACGAATTTGGGATACTGGTGAAGGGAGAATGCCAGGAAACCACATTACAAGCGAAACCTCAAAGAGAGTTGGGCTTCGCCCTCAAAAGGAAACAACACCAGAAAATCTAGCCTTCCATGGATTCAAACAGAAAACGCAATTGAAACATGAAGCAGAAACGTAAATGAACGGAAACGTAAATGAACAGAAACGTAAACGAACAGAAATGTAAAATGGAACAGAAACGTAAATGAGAGTAGAAGAAGAAGCAAGAACGAAATTGTAATTAGAAGCAGAAAACGTAAAATTGCATTACGAACTCAAAAGCATCAAAACAGAAAAACGAAAACCCTAAAACAAAGCTCTGAATAATGAATAACATAACAGAATATAATGCCTTGCAAGAATCCCAAGGCAGCTATTTAAAAAGAGTCACTCAAAGTCACTAGGCCCTATTACAATACTCTGGCCCAAAACGAAATAAACACTGAACAACATAAAATAAAATTGCGAAATTTCCTAATTAGATATTAACTAAGGTAAGCGCTGCTTTATTTGCCCTCTTCAAGTCCACAACTAAAATCCGGATTAAGCCCAATGTTTCATTAATTCCTGAAAATAGATTAAAAACATAAATTAGCTAAATGAGCCCAAATAATAAAACTGCCTAATTAATTGACAATTAAGACCAATCAATAATTAAAATGGTGCAAAAAGGGTTTAGAAAATAGAAGAAAATGATGGCACATCACTAATTAACATGAAATTTTTGACTCAAATCAAATAATAGGCTAAAAGAATTTCATACACTCATGAGCAAATAATTTGAGTTTTGTCTTGTTATTTTTTGCGGCTGAAACCAAAATCATAAAATTATTACAAAAAAATTAAAGTAGAAGAAAACCTCCAAAATCTAGAGTGACTTGTTCACCTATTGTAGTTTTGTCATAGAAGTCATGTCTAGTCATGAAACTTGTGAGATTTTTAGTATTTTTTCATTTTATCCAAATCACTTGTTTCTTTTTGTATAAATTTTTTCCAGATGTCTTAAAAATTCAGTAAAAACTTCAGCTCAAAATTCGAAGTAACCAATTCTCAGTAATTTTTACAAGTTTGTATGTCCAAGCTGCCAGCACCAGCCATTAATTTTTTTAAGCATGGTATATTGATTGCCTTGGGCTTACTTTCAACCTTCCGATGTATGTTGAACTCACTAGGATTGTTTACCACAATTTTAGGAGTTCAATATTCACTTAGGATCAACATTTCAGCCAGCAATTCAATCACCAAAACTCAAATTCACAATAGACACAATCATAAGGAAACCTAAAAGTTCAAGCAAAGGTTCACAATCAAAGACTCTCTAAGAATTTTGCATGAACATGTTAAGGACTAATTAACATGAAAGATTTGACTCAAATCAAATAATAGGCTAAAAGAATTTCATACAGTCATGAACAAATGATTTGAGTTTTGTCTTGTTATTTTTTGCGGCTGAAACCTAGATCATAAAACTCTTACAAAAATATTAAAGTAGAAGAAAACCTCAAAAATCTAGAGTGAATTGTTCACCTATTGTAGCTTTGTCATAGAAGTCATTACTAGTCATGAAACATGTGTGATTTTTAGTATTTTTTCATTTTATCCAAATCACTTGTTTCTTTTTGTATAAATTTTTTCCAGATGTCTAGAAAATTCAGTTAAAACTTCAGCTCCAAATACGAAGTAACCAATTCTCAGTAATTTTTACAAGTTTGTATGTCCAAGCTGCCAGCACCAACGATTTTTTTTTAAGCATGGTATATTGAATACCTCGGGCTTATATTCAACCTTCCTATGTATGTTGAACTCACTAGGATTGTTTACCACAGTTTTAGGTGTTCAATATTCACTTAGGATCAACAATTCAGCCAGAAATTCATTCACCAAAACTCAAAATCACAATAGACACAATCATAAGGAAACCTAAAAGTTCAAACAAAGGTTCAAAATCAAAGACTCTCTAAGAATTTTGCATCAACATGTTAAGGACTAATTAACATGAAAGATTTGACTCAAATCAAATAATAGGCTAAAAGAATTTCATACACTCATGAACAAATGATTTGAGTTTTCTCATGTTTTTTTTTTTGCGCATGAAACCTAAATCATAAAATTCTTACAAAAATATTAAAGTAGAAGAAAACCTCAAAAATCTAGAGCGACTTGTTCACCTATTTTAGTTTTGTCATAGAAGTCATGTCTAGTCATGAAACTTGTGTGATTTTTAGAATTTTTTCATTTTATCCAAATCATTTGTTTCTTTCTGTATAAATTTTTTCCAGATGACTAGAAAATTCAGTAAGTATTTCAGCTCAAAATTCGAAGTAACCAATTCTCAGTAATTTTTACAAGTTTGTATGTCCAAGATGCCAACACCAGCGATTTTGTATTTTTTTATGCATGGTATATTGATTGCGTCGGGCTTACTTTCAACCTTCCTATGTATGTTGAACTCACTAGGATTGTTTACCACAGTTTTAGGAGTTCAATATTCACTTAGGATCAACTTTTCCGCCAGCAATTCAATCACCAAAACTCAAATTCATAATAGACAAAATCATAAAGAAACCTAAAAGTTCATGCAAAGGTTCACAATCAAAGACTCTCTAAGAATTTTGCATGAACATGTTAAGGACTAATTAACATGAAAGATTTGACTCAAATCAAATAATAGGCTAAAAGAATTTCATACACTCATGAACAACTGATTTGAGTTTTGTGTTGTTATTTTTTATGGCAGAAACTTAAATCATAAAATTCTTACAAAAATATTAAAGTAGAAGAAAACCTCAAAAATCTAGAGCAACTTGTTCACCTATTGTTATTTTGTCATAGAAGTCATATCTAGTCAAGAAACTTGTGTGATTTTTAGTATTTTTTCATTTTATCCAAATCACTTGTTTCTTTTTGTATAAATTTTTTCCAGATGTCTAGAAATTTCAGCAAATATTTCAGCCCAAAATTCGAAGTAACCAATTCTCAGTAATTTTTACAAGTTTGTATGTCCAAGCTGGCAACACCAGCGATTTTTTATTTTTTATCCATGGTATATTGATTGCCTTGGGCTTGCTTTCAACCTTCCTATGTATGTTGAACTCACTAAGATTGTTTACCATAGTTTTAGGAGTTCAGTATTCACTTAGGATGAACATTTCAGCCAGCAATTCATTCACCAAAACTCAAATTCATAATATACACAATCATAAGGAAACCTAAAAGGTCATGCAAAGGTTCACAATCAAAGACTCTCTAAGAATTTTGCATGATCATGTTAAGGACTAATTAACTTAAAAGATTTGACTCAAATCAAATAATAGGCTAAAAGAATTTCATACACTCATTAACAAATGATTTCAGTTTTGTCTTGTTATTTTTTGCGCATGAAACCTGAATCATAAAATTCTTACAAAAATATTAAAGTAGAAGAAAACCTCAAAATCCTAGAGCGACTTATTCACCTATTGTAGTTTTGTCATAGAAGTCATGTCTAGTCAAGAAACTTGTGTGATTTTTAGTATTTTTTTCATTTTATCCAAATCACTTGTTTCTTTTTGTATAAATTATTTCCAGATGTCTATAAAATTCAGTAAATATTTCAGCTCAAAATACGAAGTAACCAATTCTCAGTAAATTTTACAAGTTTGTATGTCCAAGCTGCCATCACCAGCGATTTTTTTTAAGCATGGTATATTGAATACCTCGGGCTTACTTTCAACCTTCCTAAGTATGCTGAACTCACTAGGATTGTTTACAACAGTTTTAGGTGTTCAATATTCACTTAGGATCAACAATTCAGCCAGAAATTTATTCACCAAAACTCAAAATCACAATAGACACAATCATAAGGAAACCTAAAAGTTCAAACAAAGGTTCAAAATCAAAGACTCTCTAAGAATTTTGCATCAACATGTTAAGGACTAATTAACATGAAAGATTTGACTCAAATCAAATAATAGGCTAAAAGAATTTCATACACTCATGAACAAATGATTTGAGTTTTCTCATGTTTTTTTTTGCGCATGAAACCTAAATCATAAAATTCTTACAAAAATATTAAAGTAGAAGAAAACCTCAAAAATCCAGAGCGACTTTTTCACCTATTGTAGTTTTGTCATAGAAGTCATGTCTAGTCATGAAACTTGTGTGATTTTTAGTATTTTTTCATTTTATCCAAATCACTTGTTTCTTTTTGTATAAATTTTTTCCAGATGACTAGAAAATTCAGTAAGTATTTCAGCTCAAAATTCGAAGTAACCAATTCTTAGTAATTTTTACAAGTTTGTATGTCTAAGCTGCCAACACCAGCGACTTTGTATTTTTTTATGCATGGTATATTGATTGCGTCCGGATTACTTTCAACCTTCCTATGTATGTTGAACTCACTAGCATTGTTTACCACAATTTTAGGAGTTCAATATTCACTTAGGATCAACTTTTCCGCCAGCAATTCAATCACCAAAACTCAAATTCATAATAGACAAAATCATAAAGAAACCTAAAAGTTCATGCAAAGGTTCACAATCAAAGACTCTCTAAGAATTTTGCATCAACATGTTAAGGACTAATTAACATGAAAGATTTGACTCAAATCAAATAATAGGCTAAAAGAATTTCATACACTCATGAACAAATGATTTGAGTTTTCTCATGTTTTTTTTTGCGCATGAAACCTAAATCATAAAATTCTTACAAAAATATTAAAGTAGAAGAAAACCTCAAAAATCTAGAGCGACTTTTTCACCTATTGTAGTTTTGTCATAGAAGTCATGTCTAGTCATGAAACTTGTGTGATTTTTAGTATTTTTTCATTTTATCCAAATCACTTGTTTCTTTTTGTATAAATTTTTTGCAGATGTCTAGAAAATTCAGTAAAAACTTCAGCTCAAAATTCGAAGTAGCCAATTCTCAGTAATTTTTACAAGTTTTTATGTCCAAGCTGGCAGCACCAGCGATTTTTTTTTAAGCATGGTATATTGATTGCCTTGGGCTTACTTTCAACCTTCCTATGTATGTTGAACTCACTAGGATTGTTTACCACAATTTTAGGAGTTCAATATTCACTTAGGATCAACATTTCAGGCAGCAATTCAATCACCAAAACTCAAATTCACAATAGACACAATCATAAGGAAACCTAAAAGTTCAAGCAAAGGTTCACAATCAAAGACTCTCTAAGAATTTTGCATCAACATGTTAAGGACTAATTAACATGAAAGATTTGACTCAAATCAAATAAAAGGTTAAAATAATTTCATACACTCATGAACAAATGATTTGAGTTTTGTCTTGTTATTTTTTGCAGATGAAACCTAAATCATAAAATTCTTACAAAAATATTAAAGTAGAAGAAAACCTCAAAAATCTAGAGCGACTTGTTCACCTATTGTAGTTTTGTCATAAAAGTCATGTCTAGTCATGAAACTTGTGTGATTTTTAGTATTTTTTCATTTTATCCAAATCACTTTTTTCTTTTTGTATGATTTTTTTCCAGATGTCTAGAAAATTCAGTAAAAATTTAAGCTCAAAATCCGAAGTAACCAATTCTCAGTAATTTTTACAAGTTTGTATGTACAAGCTGCCAACTCCAGCGATTTTTTATTTTTTATGCATGGTATATTGATTGCCTCGTGCTTACTTTCAACCTTCCTATGTATGTTGAACTCACTAGGATTGTTTACCACAGTTTTAGGAGTTCAATATTCACTTAGGATCAACATTTCAGCCAGCAATTCAATCACCAAAACTCAAATTCACAATAGACACAATCATAAGGAAACCTAAAAGTTCTAGCAAAGGTTCACAATCAAAGACTTTCTAAGAATTTTGCATGAACATGTTAAGGACTAATTAACATGAAAGATTTGACTCAAATAAAATAATAGGCTAAAAGATTTTCATACACTCATGAACAAATGATTTGAGTTCTGTCTTGTTATTTTTTGTCGCTGAAACCTAAATCATAAAATTCTTACAAAAATATTAAAGTAGAAGAAAACCTCAAAAATCAAGAGTGACTTGTTCACCTATTGTAGTTTTGTCATAGAAGTCATGTCTAGTCATGAAAATTTTGTGATTTTTAGTATTTTTCCATTTTATCCAATTCACTTGTTTATTCTGTATAAATATTTTCCATATGTCCAGAAAATTCAGTAAAAATTTCAGCCCAAAATTCGAAGTAACCAATTCTACGTAATTTTTACAAGTTTGTATGTCCAAGCTGCCAGCACCAGCGATTTTTTTTAGGCATGGTATATTGATTTCCTCGGGCTTACTTTCAACCTTCCTATGTATGTTGAACTCACTAGGATTGTTTACCACAGTTTTAGGAGTTCAATATTCACTTAGGATCAACATTTCAGCCAACAATTCGATCACCAAAACTCAAATTCACAATAGACACAATCATAAGGAAACCTAAAAGTTCTAGCAAAGGTTCACAATCAAAGACTTTCTAAGAATTTTGCATGAACATGTTATGGACTAATTAACATGAAAGATTTGACTCAAATCAAATAATAGGCTAAACGAATTTCATACACTCATGAACAAATGATTTGAGTTTTGTCTTGTTGTTTTTTGTGGCTGAAACCTAAATCATAAAATTCTTACAAAAATATTAAAGTAGAAGAAAACCTCAAACATCTAGCGTGACTTGTTGACCTATTGTAGTTTTGTCATAGAAGTCATGTCTAGTCATGAAATTTGTGTGATTTTTAGTATTTTTTCATTTTATCCAAATCACTTGTTTCTTTATGTATAAATGTTTTCCAGATGTCTAGAAAATTTAGTAAAAATGTCAGCTCAAAATTTGAAGTAACCAATTCTCAGTAATTTTTACAATTTTGTCTGTCCATGCTGCCAGCACCAGCGATTTTTTTTTAAGCATGGTATATTGATTGTCTTGGGCTTACTTTCAACCTTCCTACGTATGTTGAACTCACTAGGATTGTTTACCACAGTTTTAGGAGTTCAATATTCACTTAGGATCAATATTTCAGCCAGCAATTCAATCACCAAAACTCAAATTCCCAATAGACACAATCATAAGGAAACGTAAAAGTTCAAGCAAAGGTTCACAAGAAAATAAAATTCAGCACAACATAAGAAATCTTATGTCACAAGTTTCATGACTAGACATGACTTCTATGAGAAAACTACAATAGGTGAATAAGTCACTCTAGATTTTTGAGTTTTTCTTCTACCATAATATTTTTGTAAGAATTTTATGATTTAGGTTTCAGCCACAAAAAATAACAAGACAAAACTCAAAGGAACCTAAACTCAACCAAATTCATGGTTCAAGAACATGAACAAGAAATTTGAACCATAGAAAATCAAATCTAGCTTCTATAGCAAGTTTAATCAGTGGAAACTCTAAAGAATCATGTTAAAAACATTTAGCACAAGACATGTGAGGAGATTCATGGAGAAAAATGATGAAACAACAATAGAAGAGAAGGTAAAGCAAAAAATACATGGAGGTTTAAGGAGCACCTACTTGAAGCTCTTGAAGCTCTCATCCATTAAGGAATAAGCCATGGAAGAAGGAGCTTCACCACCAAGATGAGCCTTGGATAAGAAGCTTGGAGATGATGCTTAAATGGAGGAAAAGAAAGAGAGCAAGGGGGAGCACGAAATTGAAGGAATAAAAGAGGGAGAGAAGTGGAACTTTGAAGTGTGTCTCATAAGACTTTCATTCATCAAAGTAACAACAAGTGTTACACATGCTTCTATTTATAGACTAGGTAGCTTCCTTGAGAAGCTTTCTTGAGAAAACTTCCTTGAGAAGCTTCTTTGAGAAAACTTCCTTGGGAAGCTAGAGCTTAGCTACACACACCCCTCTCATAACTAAGCTCACCTCCTTGAGAAAATTCCTTGAGAAGATTCCTAAAGAAGCTACAACTTTGCTACACACACCGTTCTAATAGCTATGCTCACCTCCTTGAGATGAGAAGCTAGAGCTTAGCTACACACCCCCTATAATAGCTAAGCTCACCCCTATGCCAAAAATCATGAAAAAACAAAAAAAAAAGTCGTTGCTACAAAGACTACTTAAAATGCCCCGAAATACAAGGCTAAAACCCTATATTACTAGAATGGCCAAAATACAAGGCCCAAATGAAGGAAAAACCTACTCTAATATTTACAAAGATAAGCGGGCTCATACTTAGTCCATGGGCTCGAAATCTACCCTAAGGCTCATGAGAACCCTAGGGCCTTCCCTTGGATCTTTGGCCCAATCTACTTGGAGTCTTCTATCCAATGCCCTTGCGGGGTAGGATTGCATCAGATTCACCTAGTTTAATTTTCTTGCTAACTTTCATAGCTTATTTCTTTTACCTTCCATTGTCAAACCGCCTAGATAGCTTGCATTTTACCAATTAGTTTTTTACCTTATCTTTCACACCTCTTTTAGTGTTTATTTTGGCTAGTTTCAACCATAGTTTCTTTTACCTTTTTTATTCAAACCTCCAACAAGAAAGAACCACAACTTAGGAACCAACATGAGTCATCCTTCATCTAGTGTTAATGGCGAGGGTACTAGTCATAAAGACCCTTTATCTAGAATCTTAGATGAGTTGAGTTCCCTCAAGTTATGGAAAGAAAAACAAGAGAGAAAAGAAAAAGGAAAAAAAGAGTGAAAGAAATAAGTCAAGTTGAAAGAAAGAAAATAAGAGAGGAAGAAAGAAGAAAAATAATGAAAGAAATGAAAAGAGAAAAACATGCCTCCTATAGTAGTCATAACTCTTGCAAGAGCCTAAGTGAAGAACTTCATGACTATTACGAAGGAAGGCATAGGTCACATCTTAGACCTCACTCCCATAGAAGAGAAAAGGAAAGAAAGCCTCAAGAGGCTAACATTAACCTCTCATACTTCCATGGGAAGGACAATGTAGAGGCTAACTTAGATTGGGAAATAAGGGTAGAGCAACAACTTAAAAAGAAGTCTACTTCAAAATCTTATGGCTCTCACTCTTATCCAAAGAAAGACCAAGTTCAAGGCATCTTAGGCGTTACACCTTCTAAGCCCAAAGATGATAAGAGGGAGACAATAGAAAAGCACGCCCTTAAGGCTAGTATGCATGAGAAAACTAGCTCTATAAAGTGCTTTAAATGTCTTGGAAGAGGACACATTACTTCTGAATGCCCCACCAAACAAAACCATGATTATGAGGGGCCAAGACATTTATAGTAGCCAAGATAAGGCTACTACTTCACCTTCCTCTAGTGAAAGTGAAGAAGCAAAAGGGGAAGAATCTAGTGAAGAAATCTACCCCCAAGAAGAAGGACAACCATTAGTGGTTAAAGAGAAGTGTAAGGAGGTAAGTGTTTCCTCCAAGAGGTTAGCTAAGAAGGAAACTCATTTTACAATAAAGACAAACATTAAAGAAACTTTCCCTCTTAGACAACCTCCACATTTTCTCTTTTGTAAAAAGACACTTGTTGGCATTGCCACACCTCTTGGGCTTGAGTTTATTCCTCGAGTAAAGAAGTTGTTGGATGAGGGTTTGGATCGCAAGAGCTTAAATCCTTGTGCTTTGTTGGTGCTCAAAATAGGTATTATTAGGCACCAAGTTCCTAAAATAGGTGGTATGATGAATGTTTTGAGTGGTGCAACCCTCTTTTGTAAAATCACTCGTGCACCTAACATCTTCATGGTGTGTGTACATAGGGACCCATTAGGTAGGTTTGTTCTTATTTTTGGTTTTAATACAAACTTAGGTGCTCATATGGGACACCTTAGGTTTGTCGTAATTTTTTTGTAGGAATAATCAACATAAAAATACAGAAAAAGGTACGCTTTATTGCATTACTTTCCTTAATTTTTTAAATAGTGATCAAGGGGTTCCCATGGACCCTAAGAGAATAAAGGTCATTCCTGATTGGCCCACTCCACCAAGTATAAGGGAAATCTGGGGCTACCATGACTTAACAAACTTTTACAAAAGGTTTGTCCCATATTTTTCTATACTTGTAGCACCACTCATTGAGTTGGTGAGGAACCATGTTCCCTCATGGGAAAATATCCATGAAAGGGGTTTTCAGACCTTACCTTACTCTAACATACCTAACACCACTAATACATATGTTTTTATTCTTTTTACAGGTGTCGAGGGAAGGAGCCCAGAGTATGAAGAACATCAGGATTTAAGGTCAAATCCTTTCCAAGGTGGAGGGGATGAAGCAATCCTACCCCCCAAGGGTATTGGATAGAAGACTCCAAAAGGCTTGGGCTAGAGCTACTAAAGAAGGCCCTAGGGTTCTCATGAACCTTAGGGTAGATTTTTGAGCCCATGGGTCAAGGTTGGATCCACTCTTCTTTTTAAATATTAGAATAGGTTTTTCCTTCTTTTGGAACTTGTATTTTGGCCATTCTAGTAGTATAGGGTTTTAGCCTTGTATTTCAGGGCATTTTGAGTAGTCTTTGTAGTAGGGACTTTTTTTATTGTATTTTCATGTATTTTTGGAATAGGGGTGAGCTTAGCTATTATAGGGGGTGTGTAGCTAAGCTCTAGCTTCTCATCTTAAGGAGGTGAGCTTAGCTATTAGGGAGGTGTGTGTAGCTAAGCTCTAGCTTCTTTAGGAATCTTTTCAAGGAAGCTTCTCAAGGAGGTGAGCTTAGTTATTTAGAGGGGTGTGTGTAGCTAAGCTCTAGCTTCTCAAGGAAGTTTTCTCAAAGAAGCTTCTCAAGGAAGTTTTCTCAAGAAAGCTTCTCAAGGAAGCTACCTAGCCTATAAATAGAATCATGTGTAACACTTGTTGTAACTTTGATGAATGACAGTCTTGTGAGACACAACTCAAAGTTCAACTTCTCTCCCTTTTTCTTCCTTCAATTTCGTGCTCCCCCTCTTTCTTTCTCTCCCTCTTACTTTTCCTCCATTGAAGCATCCTCTCCAAGCTTCTTATCCAAGGCTCATCTTGGTGGTGAAGCTCCTTTTTCCATGGCTTATTCCCTAGTGGATGGCGCCTCCTCTCACCTCTTCTCCTTTGTCTTCCACTGCATCTCCATGGTGGAAAATCACCATTAAAGGACCTCATTGAAGCTCAAAGATCCATCCTCCATAGAAGCCCCACATGTAAGCTTCCATCACTCCACCTACATTATGGAGCCCTAAATACAAGGCTCTAAAATAATGAAACCTTAATCTAATATGTACAAAGATAAGTGAGCTCATACTTAGCCCATGGGTCCAAAATCTACCCTAAGGCTCATGAGAACCCTAGGGCCTTCTCTTGCATCTCTGGTCCAATCTTCTTGGAGTCTTCTATTCAATGCCCTTGGGGAGTAGGATTGCATCAAATACTTCAACAACCTATCATAGAGATGAATGATTAGGGAATACTTATGCTATGCATGACAAATGTAATTATGATATCGACTTGAGACGCCCGAAGAACCACCCTTTCCTAGATAACAATGCATTAGGTACCGTGTTCACGTGATTTTCAATCATTTTTCAAGAGAAATGAGTGTATAATCCCAACATGGTATATTTATAGCTATCATCATGGTACCCAACACATGTAACTAAAAATGTGGTGTAAACTTTCATGCTTCATTGTGACTTTCTTTATGTTTTTTTTTTGTTTTTCTTTTCTGGAAAATGAAAGGCATGAGCAACTATATGTCAGGATCATGAATGAGTGAACATAACAAGTGGACGATGAAAATAGAATGTATGCAATTGGCAGAACAAAAGCATGCTAAATGAAAATGTATGATAATGCAATGACTTATGCAAATGCAATGCATGAATATGATAAATTATAAATGCTGGAATGATATGTGCATTATAATGCCATGAAGAGATGCATGATGAGATCAAGGAACGAGCTAGAGTGAGTTTACTCTGTGCCCCTAATTCAGGAACCTAATGGAAAGGATCCAAAAGTCCACTTTTAGTGACAACTCCCAAGGGTGGTTACAGGTAACTTTACTGGCTTCTAGAGATATCATCCTCTTAGGTAACAATATTATGGCGGTAGGGACTACCAGCGACAATGCCTCACCAAAAAAGGAAAACTCTAGATAAGGCTTTCACAATTATCAAGCGAGTTGGAGATCCAGTATGACCACAAATCGACCTCCACTCCCTATGGCTCACACAGACCCAGGTATAGGGCCTAATATCTCAATGTGTGATGTAAGCTCCATTGGAGCTTGTAGGCCTAGGATCTTCTTCATCAATAGATTCCTTTGCTTATTGGAAGATGAATGGCAGCGGAATGGAGAAGGAAGAGAGAGAAGAGACGCCACTTCAAGGAGAAGATGAGTCAAGAAGAAGCTCACCACCATAGGAGGCCATGGATAAGAGCTTGAAGGTAGGAGAAGATGAATGAAGGAAGAGGAAGAGAAGAGCACGAAATTTTGTGCTCTAAAAGAGCTCTGAAGTCTGAAGTTTAATTCTCAAATGTTCAAAGTTGAAAAAATGCACACACATGGCCTCTATTTATAGCCTAAGTGTCACACAAAATTGGAGGGAAATTTGAATTTCTATTCAAATTTCACTTGAATTTGTGGAGCCAAATTTTGGAGCCAAAATTTCACTAATTATGATTAGTGAATTTTAGCTATGGTTTAGCCCACTAATCCAAGATCAAGTCCAAGATTCTCCACTAAGTGTGCTTAGGTGTCATGAGCCATGTAAAGCATGAAGGACATGCACAAAGTGTGACTATATGATGTGGCAATGGGGTGTAGCAAGCAAATACTCACCTCCCCCTCTAAAGTTTAATTGGATTGGGCTTCTTCCAATTCAATTAAATTTATTTCCAACCACAAACATAAAATATTCACTTAATGCATGTGAAATTACGAAACTACCCCTAATACAAAAACTAGTCTAGGTGCCCTAAAACTAGGGTTGAAAAATCCTACATTTCTAGGGTACCTTACCTATATTATGGAGCCCTAAATACAAGGCCAAAAAATAATGAAACCTTAATCGAATATGCTCAAAGATAACCAGGCTCATACTTAGCCTAGGGCCTTCTCTTGCATCTCTGGCCCAATCTACTTGGAATCTTCTATCCATTGCCCTTGCGGGGTAGGATTGCATCATCAGGTCCTTGATGTCTCAAACTTCTAAGAATGAAAATGAAATTTTTAAACCATTAATAAGAGCTTTGCACCCAAATGATGGAGAAATAAGAAGAAAAGAGAGGTTTAAGAACTTCTTACCTTTGAGAGAAGAAGTCTCAAGAACACTAATATTTAGCTTGGAAGAAGAAGAAAATGGTGGCCTCTCCTCCCTTGAATGTCTCGTACAAGAGGAAGAAGAATAAGACTCCAAGTTTTTAATTTGTGAGAGAAATGATGAGTTAATTGATAACGACTGTCGAATCGATTAAAAGAAATAAAACTAGGAAATTATGCAGTATAGGATTAACCTAGGTCGACTTAGAGATACAATTCAATTTGGTTCCAACTTTAATTCACTTGTATATAGCAAGGAAAATTTCAATGAATAGTTGGTAGGCACTGAAAAGAAATGCGACAACATAGAACAAAAATGTGAAATCTAAACTAAAAAAAAGTTCAGTTGCAGAACACAAACAAAATTGCACAAAAGGTTGTAAAATAGATTCGAAATCATCAATCCAATTCACCAAACCAATACAAACAAATTATCATAGTTTTGCAAAGAATGATCATGTTGTGAGCGTTCAATCAATGTCATTAGAGTTGTTTCAGTCGAATTAATCCCTAAATTCATTGAGATAAAAAATTAGGTTGGAATATCATCCAAAAAATTTGTGATTAAATTTGAAATTGGGAAAGAAATCCCTAGACTAATTCGTTTTCAATCCTAAGCATATTCATAATCATGAAAATCAAAAATAGGATTGAAGAAAAAGATGACCATTCACATAGATTAGAAATACTAAACCAGAACTCAAACTCAGTCTTGCTTGGAGTGGATCCTTGGATTGATTGTGTATTTATCCTTCCATGATCAACATCAATGGAAGATACGTGAAATTTGTGCAAGAAAAAGGAAGAACAGAAGTGGAAAGAGGAAGAAGAATGAAGAACAGTTGAGAGAAAAATAGAGAAAAGAGTTTGATCATAAAGCTTGCACAACAAGTAACTAAATATGTTTTTGGTACAAAATGAAGTAATTAACTAACTTCCACTAATATATACAATTACTACACAGAAGTAAGGGATGGGCCTTGATTAGGCCCATCTAATCTACCTAATTAAACTAATTACACAAAGCAAAGCCCAAATTTGTAGCCTAATTATTCAAGTGTAGAGGTTCTAACTTCCTAGCTCAATTTGACCCTCAAAATGGTAGAATTGGCCAAATTTTATTTCTCATAAATTAAAGATATTTTTCTTAGCTTTTCAGGGACTATCACAGGCTCCATTTAGAGTTTTGTAGTGTCCTATAGGCTCTACACAAGGAAGATAGGTCAAGTAACCACAAAAATCCAAAAATAAGCTACAATTATCAATTAAGCTCAATCATTTGCCTAAGATCAAAACTAAGTTAAAGTGAGAAAATAAGGGTCAAAGAGGTGTCAATTGAGCTAAGAATAATATAAAAATACTAAAGTACAAATGTTCAATCAAATTTCCCACACTTTATCTTTTGCACTCCTGGGGAAAACTAAAGAAAGACTAAGAAAAAGAAATCAAACAAAAAAAAAACCACAACTAAAAGAAGGTATGAACAAGACACACATATTTTTCAATGGATCCTAAAAATGCACAAAACTGAGAGAGATGGAAAATGGAAGAATGATCTCAAAGTAACAAGCAATTCATGAACACATGATCACAAAATGCAAAGTGGACAAGTAGTCAAGTCAAAATTAAGAATGACGATGGTGATAGAAATCTCTCAAAGAACAACACTCAACCTTACCAAATATGTATGAGATTTTGTTTACACTCAAGCACCACATGTAACTAACACATCCTAATTTGGACCAGACTCTAATCCATTCAACTTGATATACGCATGCATCAAAAGAACTTTGTTGGTTTGTAATGTATGGCTTAGGTAAGGTGGATATGAGAAGAATATTTTAGGCTAAAACTAAGGGAAAAGAGGGGCAATGGGGAGTAAGTCAACAAGTAAAAAGAGGGTTAGAAATAAAAAAACAAAGTGAAGAACAAACAAATTAAAATAACAAGAACTTACAAGAATGAAAATGAACGATGACACATTTTTTTCCATTTTTTTTCTTCTTCTTTTCTTTGTACAATTTTTTTCTTTTTGAACTTTTTGCTTTTTACACTCCCATTTTTTTCTCTTTTCTTTTATTTTTATTTTCCTTTTGTATTCTTCTTTTTTTCTTTTTCAACAAGTCACAAGAAAATAAAACAATGAAAACAAAGGAACTTTCATAAAACAAAGTGCAAATCCCCCCCCCCCCCCCCACTTCTTAGAAACCCACTCCCAAAACAATTCTTCTTTTTTTCTTTTTCAACAAGTCACAAGAAAATAAAACAATGAAAACAAAGGAACTTTCATAAAACAAAGTGCAAATCCCCCCCACTTGTTAGAAACCCACTCCCAAAACAATTCTTCTTTTTTTCTTTTTCAACAAGTCACAAGAAAATAAAACAATGAAAACAAAGGAACTTTCATAAAACAAAGTGCAAATCCCCCCCACTTGTTAGAAACCCACTCCCAAAACAATTCTAAGGCCCCTTTTCTCTCTAAAGTTTAGGACAACATGGTTTTCTAGTTTTTGAATGAAAGGAGGAGTTAAAGGCTCAAGGAGGGTGACAATGGATATCAATGCAAGGTAGGCTAATTTGGCTAGTGGCTAAAAGAAAAAAGGCCTAAATTATCTCCATCAATACATGTGCAACAAGGAATGACTAAAGAGGCAAGGCAAAACCTAGAATAATCTAGCACAAGGGTGAAATCTCACATGAAAGCGCATGAATGGAATAATGCAATCGATCCACAAAATCCCAAAACTCACAAGGCATCATTCTATCACACATGATCCACCTCAAATTTTTTGAAGCCTACTTATCACTTTCACAATTGCAACAATAGTTCATGTCAAGCATTGAACCTCTCAACTAAAAATTGTACATCTCTTGTAATGTATACAAGTTAGAAATCCCATGAAAAACATGAGAAAGTGCCTAAATTCGACAAAAACATTAGCAAATAGCAACTACAAAATCTTTATATTTTTTTCTGTATGTAAAAACAGTAAAACAACAAAACAAAACAAATACAACAAAACATAAAACCTGAAACAAAAAACAACAACAAAAAATAGAACAACATATAGATACAGAAAAATAGACAAAATAGAATATAGCTAAATAGAAACAGAAAATAGATACAAACACAAAAACTGAAATAGAATACAAAAATAGAAATAACAATAGAAGCAGTAAAAAAAGAAAACAAAAAATAGAAAAAAGACAGCTTTTTTCTAAACCCTACCCTACACTTGAAATGCCCATTACCCTCAATGTGAGCATGTAATGAAATGCAAACAAAGAGACAGAAAAGGGAAGAAAAATCCTCAAGTGTGATTCAAGACACATGATCGCATAAATTTGACAACACCAAAGAGAGGTCCGCCATAAATTCCTCCTCCACTTGGGGGCTCCCATAAAAAAGCTTGAGTTGGTGACCGTTTACTTTGAAAACTTTGTCGGTAACTTCATGTTTAATCTCAATTGCACCATGGGGAAATCATTAGTAATAACAAAAGGACTACCCCATCTAGATCAAAGTTCACTTTCTCCTTGTAGATCTTGAAGTTCTAATAGGCTTATAAGCAGATTTCCTCAAGTTCTTGCAATTGAAGCTTCCTTTCCATACCCGCTTCATCAAATGCCATGTTACACCCCTTCACCTCCCAATAAGCACGGTGCTCAGTCTCCACTAGAAGGTGGCATGCCTTAGCAAAAACCACCCTAACAAGAGATATCCCTAAAGGTGTTTGGTAAGCGGTCCTGTGGGCCCATAGAACATCCTCAAGTAGCTTGCTTCAATCCTTCTCGTTGGGCTGGACTACCTTCTGCAACACTTGCTTGATCTTTTTATTAAAATTAAATTCCATGTTACACCCCTTCACCTCCCAATAAGCACGATGCTCAGTCTCCACCAGAAGGTGGCATGCCTTAGAAAAAACCACCCTAACAAGAGATATCCCCAAAGGTGTTTGGTAAGCGGTCCTATGGGCCCATAGAGCATCCTCAAGTAGCTTGCTTCAATCCTTCCTGTTGGGCTGGACTACCTTCTGCAACACTTGCTTGATCTTTCTATTAAAAACCTTTGCTTGCCTATTAGTTTAGGGATGATAAGTTGTAGCAACTCTATGCATAACCCCATACTTCTTGATGGAATCTTGCTTGAGAAGCTTCTATGGAGGTTGGATATTTGAGCTTCAATAAGGTCCTTCAATGGTGATTTTCAGCCATGGAGTTGCAGCGGAAGATAAAGGAGAAGAGGTGAGAGAAGGCACTATCCACTAGAGAATAAGCCATGGAAGAAGAAGCTTCACCACCAAGAGAGTGTCTTGGATAAGAAGCTTAGAGAGGAAGCTTCAATGGAGGAAGAGATTGAGAGAGAGGGGGGCATTGGAATTGAAGGAGATTAGGGAGAGAAGTTGACCTTTGAAGTGTGTCTCACAAGTTTCTCATTCGTCAAAGTTATGATAAGTGTTACACATGTTTCTATTTGTTGCCTAGCACATGGGAAGCGTCCTTGAGAAGCAAGATAGCTTCTAGAGGGGGGCTACTCACACCCCTCCAATAGCTAAGCTCACCCCATGCCAAAATACATAAAAATACAAAAAGTCCCAACTATAAAGCTAAAACCCTATACTACTAGGGTACCCTTTACTTGTAGGGTAAGGTGCCCTTAATTTGTAGGGTACCATACAAACCTAAAATGGACAATACAAGGCTCAAAAAAAGGAAAATCTATTCCAATATTAACAAAGAAAAGTGGACCCAACCTTGGCCCATGGGCTCATAAATCTATCTCGAGGTTCATGAGAACCCTAGGGCCTTTTTCAGTAGCTCTAGTCCAATCCTCTTAAAGTCTCTTGCTCATGGCTCTGGTGATTGGTCCCTTCCTAGGGAGGATTGCATCATCCCCTTCCCCTTAAAGAGGATTTGACCTCAAAATTCCTTATTGAATATGCAAGTGGTTGACCAAGGAATCTTTTGAGAGGATAAGACAGTTCAGTTCAGAAAAACTCTTAATCTTTTGAGAGGATAAAACTTTTTGGGCAATGAAAACTCTCTTTAAATTCGTGTTTCCAAGTCACCTTTGATGGCCATTCATAAACCATTTGAATAGATGTGACTCTTGGAAATTATTTTCTGAAAATCTCCTCTGGTAATCGATTACAAGATTTGTGAAATCGATTACAGGCTTTAAAATTTGAATAAACTGCTGGTAATCAATTACCATCCATGTGTAATCGATTACACATTATAAATTTTGAATTCAAATTTCTAGTGACTATTATAAACATTTTCAACTGCTGGTAATTGATTACCAGAGAGTAAATCTCAATTTAAAATGATTTAGATAGAATTCTTTGGCCAAACCTTTTGCTTTTTCAATTTGGAAACTTCTTCCTAAGATTCTAGAGATCAACTTGATCATATATCTTGATTTTCTTGGATTCTTGGATTCTTGTCTTGAATAAAACTTGGAAGCACTTGATCCTTTGGCATCATCAAAACATCAAAACATCTTGCTTCTACATAGGAGTCATTTGACTTAATCCATCAAAAAATCCTTAAACTATTTCTCGTCCTTGGAAAAATTCTTTTTGCAAGAATCAACTGCTTTTTTCATTCTTCCTCACTACGAGGCTATGAAAACAAGACAATGATGGTTACCTCATAGCCCTACACTGGGGCAATGAAAGGCACCATGCATAAACCTCAAGCGAACCTAAGGGCAGATTAGAAGTTCTCACGCAATAGGTTCCCTCCTACAAGGTCATGACGAAAGACAACGATTGGTACCTCAAAGCCTTACACTGGGGCAATGAGGGGCATCGTGCATGAGCCTCAAGTGAACCTAGGGGCAGATTAGAAGTTCTCACCCAATAGGTTCCCTCTTACAAGGTCATGAAGAAAGACAACGATTGGTACCTCAAAGCCTTACACTGGGGCAATGAGGGGCATCGTGCATGAGCCTCAAGTGAACCTAGGGGCAGATTAGAAGTTCTCACCCAATAGGTTCCCTCCTACAAGGTCATGACAAAAGACAACGATTGGTACCTCAAAGCCTTACACTGGGGCAATGAGGGGCACCGTGCATGAGCCTCAAGTGAACATAGCGGCCGATCAAAAGTTCTCACCCATCGATGTTTTTAACAAAAAAAAGGGGGACAAATCCTAGGATTTCAATGGATTGATTAAACATCAAACGACTCCATTGCCATCACTCCAAAATGGTCAAATGACTAAATCAAACAGAACAACACTCAGAGGGAGTTCTCGGAGAGATTTGCAAAAGATAGGATAAGGTTGCATGGAGTATCACCTCTTTCAAAAGGACAGTCAATTTGTGTTTTCCAAAAAAAATCAAATCAAAATCAAAATCACAAAAATAGGGAAAGAATGTCATGAACATTGCACAACTTTCCATTACATTGCATTGTTTCATATGAAGTCCGCATTTACAAAATTTCACGACAAAGGTTGCATGCATCTGCATCCCTAAAAATCATGTTAACTGCATAGATTTCCTACATCTAATGTCCAAATCTTGTGGATTTGGGATGACCGGCCCTCTCGATGAGTCGATCTCTTGCTTTCTCATAAGGGTGGACCCTTGGGTACTAGTTACCCTCACCTTCAGAGGACTACACGTCCTCACCTTCAGAGGGCTACACGCCCTCGCCATCAGAGGACTGCATGTCCTCACCTTCGTAGGGCTAGTTACCCTCACCTTTAGAGGACTACACGTCCTCGCCAACAGAGGGCTGCACGCCCTCACCTTGAGAGGACTACACGTCCTCGCCTTGAGAGGACTACACGTCCTCGCCTTGAGAGGGCTACCCGCCCTCGCCTTGGGTACTAGTTACCCTCACCTTCAGAGGACTACATGTCCTCACCTTCGTAGGGCTACACGCCCTCACCTTTAGAGGACTACACATCCTTGCCTTCAGAGGACTGCACGTCCTCACCTTGAGAGGAGTACACGTCCTCGCCTTGAGAGGACTACATGTCCTCACCATCAGAGGGCTGCACGCCCTCACCTCCAGAGGACTACACGTCCTCGCCTTGAGAGGGCTACACGCCCTCGCCATCAGAGGACTGCATGTCCTCACCTTCAGAGGGCTACACGCCCTCGCCATCAGAGGACTGCATGTCCTCACCTTCGTAGGGCTACACGCCCTCACCTTTAGAGGACCACACGTCCTCACCTTCAGAGGGCTACACGCCCTCGCCATCAGAGGACCACACGTCCTCACCTTCGTAGGGCTACACGCCCTCACCTTTAGAGGACCACACATCCTCACCTTCAGAGGGCTACACGCCCTCGCCATCAGAGGACCACACGTCCTCACCTTCAGAGGGCTACACGCCCTCGCCATCAGAAGACTGCATGTCCTTACCTTCAGAGGGCTACACGCCCTCACCTTTAGAGGACTGCATGTCCTCGCCAACAGAGGGCTGCACGCCCTTACCTTTATAGGACTACACGTCCTCGCCAACAGAGGGCTGCACGCCCTCACCTTTAGAGGACTACACGTCCTCGCCAACAGAGGGCTGCACGCCCTCACCTTGAGAGGACTACACGTCCTCGCCAATAGAGGGCTGCACGCCCTCACCTTGAGAGGACTACATGTCCTCGCCAACAGAGGGCTGCACACCCTCACCTCCAGAGGACTACACATCCTCGCCTTGAGAGGGCTGCACGCCCTCACCTTTAGAGGGCTACGTGTCCTCATTTTCAGTGTGCTCCACATCTGCACCTTAAGAGAATTTAAGGTCCTCTGTCCTTAAATGCTTAACCGAGACTTGCACTCCCAGTTAAGGGACTAGTAGTTTCCTTTTAACGGTTCCTGGGCCACCCCCTGATATTGGAGGAGGGCCAACTGTGCGAGCACAACCAGAGAGGGAGGCTATCACACAACTACTATGCATACCGGGGCAAGATTTCACCCGTGCCGCTGCAAAGAGACGAGTGCGGATCATGCGCACCAACATGACCACTCTTACACAGATATAGATGACATTGCTACTTAGCAACATTCTGCCCAGCGACCGCAATGCCAATCTCCCCCTGCAAAAGTATCAGTTGGTCTGTCTCGTCCCGACATGGGTAAGTATGCATATAGTTCAACTGATTTCTGATACCATCTATTGTTTGCAGGGATCGCACCCACAAAGACACCCAGTGGACCTGAAGAAGTCCAATAGGGCCCTGGGGTTTCCAGCTCTGGTTACGGGCCTCTGTCGGCTCTACAGGGCGCCCGTTCCCCCCAGCAAGTTCATGTCGTCGTGGCATAGGTAAGTATGCACCTCCCCCAACTGATTTCTGATGTCATCTATTGTTTGCAGGGATTGTGCCCGCAAGACACCTAGTGGACCCGAAGAAGGCCAACAGGGTCTTGGAGTTGCCAGCTCTAAATACGGGTCTCTGTCAGTTCTAGGGAGTGTCTGTCACCCCCAGCAAAGTCATCAGACCCCCCTACCAATCGAGCTTTCATCAATATGTTTAGGTAGTGAAAATACCTTAGATATGCATGTATGTAAACAAAAAAACACTTCACAAAATATATATATGTATGTTTAGGTAGAAATATACCTTAGATATGCATGTATGTAAACAAAAAATACTTCACAAAATATATATATATGTATGTTTAGGTAGAAAGATACCTTGGATATGCATGTATATAGCAAAAATACCTTACAAAACATACATATATATGTTTAGGTAGCAAGATACCTTGGATATGCATGTATGTAGCAAAAAGATACCTCACAAAATATATATATGTATGTTTAGGTAGCAAGATACCTTGGATATGCTTGTATATAGCAAAAATACCTCAAAAAAATATACACATGTTTAGGTAGCAAAATACCTCATGAAAAAAAAGGAAAAAAAAACAAAACAAAAACAAACAAGAAAAAGAAATAAAAAAATGATAATGATAAAAAAAAAGGAAGAAAAAAAAGAAAAATAAGTTGTCTAGCTGAAAAACCAACATGCTTGTGAAAAGAGATGACTTCCAACTTTTCTTTAAAGAAAAATTCGCTGATCATAGCTAGTTTTTGGAAAAAAAATGTGTGTACACCTGAAGGGTGAATGCTGTGAAATTTTCCCGAGTACCCAAAATGGACTAGGATGAATGCACAAATTGGTAAAAGAACATATTTTGGAAACATTGGGTTGATTTAAAATAGAGGAAATGAATCCTGAGCCCTAGCATCACATGACCATAAAAATTTGACACTTGAGTTTCCGCATAGGTGCATGCATGACCAGTTTTGCATAAAATTTCCAAATCATCATCTTTGCATTTGTGTCATGGAAATAATGTGGGGCATCCCTTTTATCCTTGAGCCAAACCAAACCCCGACATGTATCATGTCTAGCCATTCTACAAGCCTTGAGCCAAAATCCTGACTCACCATAAACCTTGACCCAGGGTGAGAATGTCAATCCTTACCCTCGGAAGCAAAAAAAGAAAAGAAGGAAAATTTCAAATCAAAGAGAAAGCAAAAAGAAAAGAAGGAAAATTTCCAATCAAAGAGAAAGCAAAAAGAAAAGAAAGAATATTCCCAATCAAAGAATGGGAGAAAGTAAAAAAGGAAGAAGAAGAAGGAAACAAAGCTCCTGATCAAGGATCGAAAGAAAACAGAAGAAATGTGTAGAAAGGTCTTTGGACCGGACAATATCCGAACAATACAGAATTGTCACCAAATGAACAAAAAGAAGGAAAGGGAACCATGACCTAAAGTGGTCTTCTCCCTTTGATTACCAACCAAAATCCTGTGTGCTAGCGACTTTTTCGCCCCGCACTAAACCAAAACAGAAAAGGAAAAAAGCCAGAAAAAGGGCCAAAAAAAAAAGAAGAGGTCAAAAGCCGAAAAACCCACCAAAAAAACCCGTTTCCAAGGGAAGTCCTATTGATCCATGATCACGCATGTAATCTTTGATTTGATAGGAAGTGATTTGTAAAATCAAGTCATGACATATCTATGGTTCGGAATTAGGATAAAACACTTACCTGTGCGAGATTGATACACTTTGAGTGGATTTCTTCTATTTTTGTCGAACCCAGTGTTTCCTCTAAATGGTCATTTAGAAACGAAATGCTAAACATCCAAAATCTCATTTGTGGTTATGAGAAAATTTCATCAGCATACTCTCCTTCCCCGGTAGACACATTGTTTTTGGTCCGAAAAGCATATGTTTATCTGATTAGTTGGAAGTTTTGTCTCTTTACTAAAGCATGTTCGCATTTTAGCGAAGAAAACACCGAGACTATTTCTAGTCTCACAAGTTATCCAGAACTACGTAGGTCTGAGTTCCTCATTTGAGGATACGTAGGAGCAAAAGCCTTGCTTTTGTCGACCACACCGCTTTTTGTTACCATGACCCAAGAGCTGGTAGCCCGCGGAGACCCCTTACGGTTATCCGCACCTCGTCATCCAGTGACCCCAAGTGTGATTGATGAGCGGAGGCCAATGTTGTCATCTGCGCCCTTTCCGGAGATGTCAGCATCTTCCGGTGGAGACTTTTTCAAGTCTCACAAGTTATCTAGAACTACGTAGGTCTGAGTTCCTCATTGAGGATACGTAGGAGCAAGAGCCTTGCTTTTGTCGGCCGCCCCACAATCTCTATCACACTGACCCTGAGGTCATATGACATGCGGAGACAAATTATGGTCATTTCGCACACCTTTTTGCCATTCAGACACAGTTGTGTCTGATGGCACGCAGAGACAAACTATGGTCATTCTGCGCCCTTTTGTTATCCAGAGGCGGCGGGCCCGATGACATGCGGAGATAAATTATGGTCATTCCGCACACCTTTTTGCCATTCAGACACAGTTGTGTCCGATGGCACGCAGAGACAAATTATGGTCATTCTGCATCCTTTTGTCATCCAGAGGCGGCGGGCCCGATGACATGCAGAGACAAATTATGGTCATTCCGCACACCTTTTTGCCATTCAGACACAATTGTGTCCGATGGCACGCAAAGACAAATTATGGTCATTCTGCGCCCTTTTGTCATCCAGAGGCGGCGGGCCCGATGACATGCAGAGACAAATTATGGTCATTCCGCACACCCTTTTGCCATTCAGACACAGTTGTGTCCGATGGCACGCAGAGACAAATTATGGTCATTCTGCGCCCTTTTGTCATCTAGAGGCGGCGGGCCCGATGACATGCGGAGACAAATTATGGTCATTCCGCACACCTTATTGCCATTCAGACACAGTTGTGTCCGATGGCACGCGGAGACAAATTATGGTCATTCTGCGCCCTTCGTCAATCGCGGCCGACAAGGCCGTTGACACGCGGAGATTTACATCATCTTCCGCGCTCACAAGATCTGTCATACTGACTTTTGAGTCACGCTGACGGGCGGAAATACCCGAGTGGTTATCCGTATAAACATTCTTTTGCTATCTGTAAGACAGAACGCTTGATAGCATGCAGAGACTGACATCGTCTTCTGCACCTTTTGTTCCCCCGGGAACAACCAGTCATTTGCATGCGGAGATTTTATGGTCACCCGCGACTCTCGTCAACCGAGAGGAACGAAATTAGTGTCTTATCTTTACTTTCCTTTTATCTCCAATAAAAGACAAGTAAAGAGGGACAACTGTCATACCCTAATTTCGTCCGGGGACCTTTGCTTGATGACATGCAACTTTTGTTTGGTCCTTGTGAGGTGCTTGGCACCCATCATTAGGCAATTTGTGAAATTCCGGGACATGCCGGAAAACAAAAGAAAATATTGATGCACAATCCGTAAGGTTCCGTGACACACCGGAAATCAAATGGAAGCATCGTTGCACAATTAGTGAGGTTCCGTAACATTCCGTAAGTCAAAAAGGGGATGATTATGTAATCCGCAAGGTTCCGTAACATTACGGAAAGAAAACAAGTATCGTTACGAAATTCGTAAGTTTCCGTAACTTTACGAAAAAGAATCACCAAAAAAAAGGCAGGGGGTGTACTTTGTAAAAATGGGGGTGCAAATAGCAACCAGGCCCACTTGGGCCATCCAGAAGATTCCTCCAGAAGGCTGTTGCTTCTGGAGGAAGCAACCCTGCTCGCCTGGGCGAGCTGGGTGGCAAGCTTCTCCCCCAATTTTCTATAAATAGGGGGAGAAGTGAAGTGAAAAAGGGTTCAGCCCCTTAGGCACTTCTCTCTCTTTCGAATTTGCTTAGAAAAATTGTTTCCGTGAAGAAAATCTAAGCCGAGGCGCTTCCGTAACGTTTCCGTAACATTTCCGTGAGTGATTTCGCGAAGGTTTTCGACCGTTCTTCGACGCTCTTCATTCGTTCTTCATCGTGCTTCGGTCTTCAACGGGTAAGTACCTCGAACCAAGCTTTTCAATTCATTCTATGTACCCGTGGTGGTCCACATTGTGTTTCGTGTATTTTCCTTCTCGTTTTCATTTACTTTTTATACCCCCTGTTGACGTGCTTAAGCCATTTTATTTAAGTCATTTCTCGCTTAACCTAAAAATAAAATAAGTTTCCACCGATCGTTTGAATTGTATTATCCGTTAACTTTGGTTGAAATGAATTCCGACCGATCGGTCGTGCCGTAACCACGTTGGAAAAAAAAAAAGAGGTAAATAATAATATAATAATAAAAAAATACCTTTTAGTAAAATAAAACGAAAAATCAATTGGACGTTTTCTCTTTGGGATTTCTCATTCTTAATCGAATTGACTAATAACTAAAGTGAAACTAAAGCTAAGATCAACTCGCCTAGTCAAGCTCGTCCACAAAAATAGGTTTTTGAAGTTTATCATTTCAATTTCTTACTAAGTAAAATGGATCATTTTCAAGGTCCAACGTCTTAAAATGATCACCTTTTAAGTAAAAAAAAGGGGAATCACTTGATAAGAAAGAACTACGTAGGTCTGATTTCCTCATCACAATTGAGGAATACGTAGGAGCAAAGGGAAACACCCTTGTCGACCACAAAAAGAGAAAAAATATTTAAAGGGTATAAAGGATATAAAGACATAAAAAGGGAACGTAAAAATCAAAGTCATGTTTGCACATTCGATTAAAGGCTGCCGTCCCTTGGGACGGACGTGTGGGGTGCTAATACCTTCCCCGTGCGTAAATACAACTCCCGAACCTTTCACTTTAAAGTTCGTAGATCGCGTCTTTTCCAGTTTTTCCGACGTTTTCCTCAAATAAACGTTGGTGGCGACTCCGCGCGTATTCCTTTCGTGGAACACGCATCCCGCGAGTCACGCGTCGCCCTCCCGCCGAAGGGTAGGTTGCGACACTTCTTGGTTCACATGCATGTTGGGAGATGATTTAGGCATTTTATTCTTATAAGCCTCTAGCCAAATGAGCCTACCTTGAATTAAGTCCTTTGATAGCCCTTTTGAGCCTTGTTTCCCTTTCCTTGTTTTGAAGCTCACTACAAGCCTTAAGTGAAAAACAATGATATCACCTCACCCTTAAGGAATTTTGGAGCTTTGGAATTATTTTGGGAATAAGTGTGGGGGGGGGGGGGGGGTATGTTTCATTGGAAGATATGATTTTTGGCCATGCTTAATGTTTTATTTTGGCCATGCTTGATGTATATATATTTTTCCTAGTTCTTGCTTTAATCTTCAAAAATTCAAAATACTTTCAAATGCTGCACATTCGTACTGTTCTAAAAAAATATAAGAAGTGAAGTTAAAATAAATGACGTAGCTCCATATGCAGCTTGTAGGCCTTGGATCTTCTTCATCATTGGAGTCCTTTGCTTCTTGAAGATCAATGGCAGCGGAATGGAGATGGAAGAAACATGATTGGCGTTGCCACCTCAAGGAGAAGATGAGTCAAGAAAAAGCTCACCACCATAGGAACCATGGATAAGAGCTTGAAGGTAGGAGAAGATGAGTGGAGGGAGAGGGAGAGAAGGAGCACGAAATTTTGTGCCTCAAATGAGGTCTGAACTTTGAAGTGTAATTCTCAAATGATCAATGTTTAAAAAATGCACACACATGACCTCTATTTATAAACCTAAGTGTAACACAAAATTGGAAGGAAATTTAAATTTCTATTTAAATTTCACTCGAATTTGAAATTGAATTTGTGGAGCCAAATTTTGGAGCCGAAATTTCACTAATTATGATTAGTAAATTTTAGCTATGGTTCAAACCACTAATCCAAGATCAAGCCTAAGATTCTCCACTAAGTGTGCTTAGGTGTCATGAGACATGTAAAGCGTGAAGGACATGCACAAAGTGTGACTATATGATGTGACAATGGGGTGTAGCAAGCAAATGGTCACCTCCCCCTCTAAAATTTAATTGGATTAGGCTTCTCCCAATCAATTAAATTTATTTCCAAACACACACATCAAATATTCACTTAATGCACTTGAAATTACAAAACTACCCCTAATACAAAAAGTAGTCTAGGTGCCCTAAAATACAAGGGCTAAAAAATCCTACATTTGTAGGGTACCCTACCTACATTATGGAGCCCTAAATGCAAAGCCAAAAAATAATGAAACTTTAATATAATATGTACAATGATAAGTGGCTCATACTTAGCCCATGGGCCCGAAATCTACTCTAAGGCTCATGAGAACCCTAGGGTCTTCTCTTGCATCTCTAGCCCAATCTTCTTAGAGTCTTCTATCCAATGCGCTTGGGGGGTAGTATTGCATCATTCCCTCCTCCTTGAAAAGGATTTGACCTGAAATCTAGAGGTTCTTGAAACTTTGGGCTTCCTCCCTCAACACCTGTAAAAAAAATAAAAACATATATAATAGTGGTGTTTGGTATGTTGGAGTAAGGTAAGGTCTGAAAACCCATTTCCTGGGCATCTTCCCATGAGGGAACATGGTTCCTCACCAAGTCAATGCATGGTGCTAAAGGTATAGAAAAATATGGGACAAACCTTTTGTAAAAGTTTGTTAAGTCATGGAAGCCCCAAATTTTTCTTATACTTGGTGGAATGGGCCACTCAAGAATGACCTTTATTCTCTTAGGATTCGTGGGAACCCCTTGATCACCATTTAAAAAAATTAAGGAAAATAATGCAATAAAACATACCTTTTTTATATTTTCATGTTGATTACTCCTACGAAAAAGTATGACAAACCTAAGATGTCCCATATGAGCACCTTTGTTTGTATTGAAACAAAAAATAAGAACAAACCTACCTAATGAGTCCCTATGTATGTGAATCATGCAGATGTTGGATGCATTGGTGATTTTACAAAAGAGAGTTGCACCACTCAACACATTCATCATACCACCTATCATAGGGATTTGGTGCCTCATAATACCTATTTTGGGCACTAACAAAGCACAAGGAATTGATTTGGTTGTTGTTCTCTCTTTTGTGACTCACTCAATTTGGAGTGCTTCTTAGTCCAATAGCTCTTAAGGTGGTTAGTCCCTTGCTTCTTGACTCAAATTCCTCAAGGGATGGCACAAATCTTCCATTCCAATTTCCTATATGGCAACTGACAAACAAGTAAACAAAGAGACAAGAAATAACCAAAGACCAAAAAATGAAATGAAAGCTAAACCAATAGAGTTTTAACAAGACAAATTTCCAAGGATTATTCAACAATTAAAGCAATGAAAAGCACATAAAAGTAAGCTAGGACTCAAAGAGAAATGTAGAATGACTCTAGAGTGGAGTAAAAAAACTAAAAAAAAAGACTTGAGAAACCTCTAGTTTTGGCATTTGTTTTCAAATTAAATTTCAATTGAAATTTTAGAACTAAGATTGGTATAAAATAGGCACCAATTATAGAACAAATTTCAAGCCAAAACAACAAGCACACTTCCCTTTCACTTTTTTTCCTGGACACTGATTTTCCTGCCAACATGTGTGATTTTTCGTATTTTTTCCTTTTATCCAAATCACTTAGTTCTTTTTTTCAAATTTTGGTGTAGATGTCTAGAAACTTCAAAACAAATTTCAGCTCAAAATTATTAGTGACCAATTCCCAGTAATTTTTACAAGTTTGTATGTTCAAGTTGCCAGCACCAGCGATTTCAACCTAAAAATGAAGAGTAGTGTTTATATTGCTTAAGCCTGGATAGTTATAATTTGTGTTTGCTTATGCTCAATTGTCTTCAATAACACAATTCAAGAGAGCTTAAGACTTATTTTGATTCACAAATCCAGCCACAACTCAATTTCTTCATAGGCATCATATAGGAAACTTAGAAAACAAAACAAAGTTCAACAACAAGACTAATTCTAGGAATTGATTTAGAACATGTTTTGAACTAAATAACATGCATGAATTAGACTCAAAATTCAAATGATAGGCTATGAATTGCAAGAATACATGAACAAATGTATCTAGAATTCAATCAACATAATCAAAATTGAACACAAACTTAGAACATAATGTGACAATTATTACGACTAAACATGACTCTAAGACAAAATGAACAAAATGATTTACACTTACATTTTTGTGTTTTTTTTTTCTAATCAATATTCTGGAACAAAATTTAGATCTAAAGGTTCAGCGCAAGAAGATTATGACTGAAAAATGATAGAACCTAAAATCAACACAAAAACATGATATAAGAGTATATCTATAAAATTTGAACCATAGAAATGCAAGAACAAGTGTAGATCTAAGATTTAATCGGTTTATTTTTTTGAATCTACTCTAAAAAGCACCAAACCACAAGAAAATGGAGGATATACATGGAGAATAAGATGAAGAACAAGGAATTAAAGTGAATTGACGCAACAAAAGGATAGAGGAAGCAAAAGAACATCACCTAGACAAAGATGCTCTGATACCACATGAATTGGCATCAAGAAATTTAATTAAATTGGGAGAATCCCAACCAATTAAATTTTGGACCAGCCTAAGGGGGAGGTAAGCATTTGCTTGCTACACCCCATTGCCACATCATATAGTCACACTTTGTTCATGTCCTTCATGCTTTACATTCTTCATGACACCTAAGCACACTTTGTGGAGAATCTTGGAATAGTGGGCTGAACCATAGCTGAAATTCACTAATCATAATTAGTGAAATTTTGGCTGCAAATTTGGCTCCACAAATTAAAATGCAAATTCAAGTGAAATTTGAATAGAAATTCAAATTTCCCTCCAATTTTGTGTGACACTTAGGCTATAAATAGAGGTCATGTGTGTGCATTTTTTGGAACTTTGATCATTTCAGAAATTAGACTTCAAAGTTCAGACCTCATTTGAGGCATAAATTTCATGCCCCCCTCTCTCCCTCTCCTTCCACTCATCTTCACCTACCTTTAAGCTCTTTTCCATGGCTACCTATGGTGGTGAGCTTGTTATTGACTTATTTTCTCCTTGATGTCGTGTCTCCAATCACCTTTCCTACTTCTCCATTCCGCTGCCATTGATCTTCAAGAAGCAAAGGACTCCATTGATGAAGAAGATCCAAGGCCTACAAGATCTACATGGAGCTACATCACTAAGGTTACTGTCTCTTTATCCCCAATACAACTATATTCCCACTTCCATTATTGAAGTAGATAAACACCTAAATCTTGATTATATTCCCTTACTAACCAGTCTCCATATAAAGCATAAATGATGTTATAAATTCCCAATCACAATCATAATAATTCAAAAACAATAAAACATCAATACGAATGCAACATATTATTTAAATATAATAGCTACATGATTTAAGGAATCTATAGTTGGGGAAAATCACATTCCCCTCACTTACAGGTGCAAAGGCAAACTAGAAAGGCATGCGCTGAAACATCCTATACTTACACATGCAAGCATCCAAACAAAAACCAAGATATTAAAACAACTACACATATTTACACATGAGAAAATAAAATTAGTTCTCCAAAGACATGCATATAACCAAACGGAGATCAAGGACAACTACTCTTGACTTGGTTTTCACTTGCCATAATGTCCCACTTGAATCGTACAAATTATTGAGATGGTCAGTCTCAATATCTCGTGATCATGCAACAAGAATTTATGGTATAGTGAATGACCAAACATTAAACACACTTCAAATGATGTCAAACAATTTCGTAAAGCACACATAGGAAAACATGGAAGACACATAACTCACAAGTCATAAGGTCCGACCTCCGACCTACTCTGATACCACTAAATGTAACACCCTAAAGGTATTATCATAATTATGCTTATTATTCTGGAATATTAAAATTAAAAACATTTATACAACAATCTCATGTCGAAGCTAACATATATACATTACAACTTGATTCAATATATAATATATATACCACTTATTACTCTTAACACTTTGATCATAGATAGAAATATAAAATAACTAAGCTACATATTCCATGACAAAGCTCCAAGCTCCAACACATTTGTTACAAATAAGCTTTGGCCAATTCTGCCATCTCGAGGGTCAAATTAAGTTCGGAAGTCAAAACCTCTGCACTTGAAGAATTGGGTTGCGAGTTAGGGCTTTTGTTTTGTGTAATTAGTTTAGTTAGTTAGTTAGGTAGTTAGTTAGTTTTAGATAGTTATTTAAGAATTGAACTTCATTTTGGTGAAAGAACTTCACTACTCTTCATTTTGTACAAAACTTGTTGGCCAAGCTTTCTCTTTTCTTTCCTCTTTTCTCTTCTTCTCTCAATTGTTCTTCATTCTTCTTCATCTTTTTACTTCTGTTCCACCATTTCCTTCCACAAATTTCGTGGTTTCTCCATTGGTGATGATCATGGAGGGTAAAAAATTAATCAATTGAAGGATTCACTCCAAGCAAAGCTGAATTTGAGTCCTGGTTTGGTTTTTTTTCTCTTTGTGAATGTTCTTCTTCTCTTTGTGAATGTTCTTCTTTCTCTTTAATCCTATTTAATTTTTCATGATTGTTATTATGTTTAGGATTGAAAATGAATTAGGTTATGGATCCATTTCCTATTTTCGAAATTTAATCAGAGATTTTTTGGATGATTGTCCCCTCTAATTTGCAATTTCAAACAATATAGAGATTTGATTCGATTGAACTCTCTCTAATGCATTTGAGTGAACTTTCACATTGAACGTCATTCATAGTAACTGTGATAATTCTATTTGTATCGGTTTGGTGAATTGGATTGATGCTTTTCATCTTGAATTCTATTATGTTCTTGTTTGGTTTTGTTCTTTATTCAATTCTATTTTGTGTGTTTTCACATTCTTTTAGAGTTGCTTACACACTGTTAGACAAAAATCCCCCTTTATGTTTAAGTGAATGAATGTAGGAACCATATTGAATCATATTTCTAAGTTTGACCTAGGTTAATCTTGTGCTACAAAATTCCCTAGTAAATTTGTTTTTTGAACGATTCAACATTCGTTGTCAAAATCCTATCATTTCTAAGGTGGGGTCTAAATCCATCAACCATGAACATTTTCCTCTATCTCATCCCTTGTAAACAATTACTACACTAGTCCATCCTCACTAATATCTTGAGATTCATTCTCTAAACCATAAGTTACTTAATTTTACAACTATATCTTTCTCTATCTCTCTCCCTCTTGCAGTAACTCTCGATTCCTTACTCAACATTAACTCCCACACACTCACCTTACATCAATCTGTGCTCAAAGACAATATTCGGTCTAGCCTATACTCACATAGTGCCATTCTAGATATACCTCTCATCATCTCATCCCATTAGAAGTCACCACAATAGTTTAACATATAGATACATATACATTGTTTAAACTATGGATAGAATCATTCACACATAACATAAGTACAACATAAACCACACATGACATCCATTTCATAAACCACAAGAGTTAGACAATTCACAAAAAAATGCAAATAAGCAATCTGATGTTGATTTCTTTTTTCTCATATGCAAGTGGTACCAAAAAAACATTTGCAAAAGAAGCTCGGAAGGACAAGTAGTAATAAACCAACATGATTCCATTAGTACACTCTCACCAAGAAAGGGTTATCGGTGACGCGTCAGGGTTACCTAGTCTTGCAAGGATACTTCAACCCATTGGATCAACATGAGCACAACAGAGATTCCAAACTAGATACCCGCAAGGAAAAAGACGTACTTCAACTCATTTATCCCCTCCCAGGTTAAGCTCAACCACATCTCCCATCTTAAAAACATATGCACATTTATGATGCATGATCATATCGAATGCATATGGTTTCACTTATCATATCACATGGAGAAGCCTATCCCACATAGACTAGGTTCTCTAAACATTTCAAATCTTACTCATGTACCATGTGCGAATGTATATATACATGATTTAGATGATGCAAAGAAGAATCAAACAAGGATGCTTCAAAGGATAAGCATTGCGCCAAGATTAATACAAGATTGCTTCAACAAACAAAGCCTTACTTCAAGATTTCTTTAAGATCAAGCCTTGCCTCAAAACAAAGTGTTTCTAAGACATGCAAGGCTCTGGTAATCGATTACCAAGTAGTATAATCGATTACCAGAAGACAAGTTTGAAAAATAGCTGTTAAAAAAGGTTTTGAATTTGATTTTTTAAACCTGTAATTGATTACCAGATGTTTGTAATCGATTACCAGCAATAGAACTCTTGAAATTCAAGTTCAAAAGTCATGACCCTTCAAAATATAATTGTGTAATCGATTACCAAAAACCTGTAATCAATTACCAGTGAAAAAAATTCAAAAAAAGCTTTTTAAAAAGACACATCTCTTCAAACCATTTTGAAAAGGCACGAAGGGCCTATATATATGTGCGTGTCTGACTTTAAAAAGCATGACAGAGATATTCCAAGAGAACTTCATTGCCAAATGCTCTCTCAACAACTCTTGGGCAAATAGTTGCAAATCTATTAAGAGTTCATGGAACTTCAATTGTAATATTCTTCTCTTAAAGAGAGAATTCTTCTTCTTCTTCTTCTTATTCAAAGAGATTGATTAAGGGACCGAGGGTCTCTTAAGTTGTAAGGATTCCTGAACACAAGGGATGGGTTGTCCCTGTGTGGTTTAGACTTTGTGAAAGTATTTTTACAAAGAGAGTGGAAAATCTCAAGTGGGTTGCTTGAGGACTGGACGTAGGCACGGGAAGTGGCCGAACCAATATAAATCGAGTTTGCATTTCTCTCTTCCCTTATCTCATTTATATTATTGCAATCAATTTTGCCTTGCTTTTTTAAAGAACATTATTAAATTAATTGCTGCTTCTACTTTTGCATTCTGAGCCTATCATTTAGAAGAGGGTTAAAAGTTTGTTAGTGGGAAATTAATTCACCCCTTTTTAAGATAACTGAGGCCTTTTGTCCAACAATTGGTGTCAGAGCAGGTTTCTTGTCTAAAGTTTAAAAACTTCAAGAATAGATATGGCCTCATCTAACTTTCCATTTCCTTAGGGAAATTCTATTAATAGGCCTCATCTAACTTATGTTCAATGGCGAGGGTTTTCACTATTGAAAAACCCGAATGCAGATCTTTATTGAAGCCATAGATTTAAAGATATGGGAAGCCATTGAATTTGATCCCTTTATTCCTACAATGGTAGAGAGAAAAGCAACTATAAAAAAAATCTAGAGAAGAAGAAGATGATGATTTCAGATTTTGTGAAGAGATTCAATAAGTTTCTAAGAAACAAAAGATCAAAGGAAATCAAATATCAATCCAAAGAAGAAAGAAGAAGATTCCTCCTTAGCCCCAAAATTCTATGAATGTGATCTACCCAGGCACATGAGATTCAATTGTCTTGTCTTTAAAAGAAGAGTGAAAAAATCCAACAAGAGGAATTTCAAAGAAAAGAAAACATACATCACTTGGGAAGATATTGACATAAATTCTTCAAGTGATTCAGAAAATAAAATCATAAATCTGGGTCTCATGTTGAAAGACTATGAAAGCGGAGAAGAGCAAAGTTGATACATTGATAGCAGTTGCTCCAAACACATGGCGAGAGATGTAATCGAGGTCGTACCCGAATCAAATAAACATTAAAAATGCAGTATCTAGGAAGTGATCCTAGGTCATCTCCCAGTGAGCAATGATCAACCAAACGTTCATAACATATAACAATAAAACAGTAACGAATTGGGGGGGGGGGGTTTTGTTTTAGCAAATTAAATAGCAAGAAAACTTGAATAAGAAAATAACAAAACAAAAACATGTTTCCCCTTGATTCAAAAGCAAGTCTCTTATCCTAGGTTACGAGAATTTATCCCTAATCAGTTCAACCACTTAATCCAACCCGAAATTAATTTACTAAGTGAAAATTAACATAAGGCTGTCATTATGGGATTAAGCAACACATACACCAATTAATCCCTCTCGCATGTCCATTAAGCATGAACAAAACTGATCTTAAGCATGACGTAAATTAAGCACAGAGACAATTAATCAAGCATTAAGCATGCATGGATTAATAGCAACAAATACAGAGCAATTGGTGAAGGGGAAAAATTGATCAGAATTCAATGGTAATAGCAAAACCTCAAAGAGAGATGTGCTTGATCCTCAAGAGAAAACAACATTGAAGACTCAGCCTTCCATTAATCAGCAGAAACGAAAACGAATTCAAAGGCAGAGGTAGAAAACAAAATGTAGTTTGAAGCAGAAAACGAAATATGATTGCTACGTGAACAGTGCGCGTGAGCAGTAACACGAGACCGAAAGTGCAAAACCCTAAAATTTTTCTCCTATGTCAACAGTTTGCCTTCTACTAAAACCCTGGTGCTGTTATATAGGTTCTCAGCCCCAAAGCTTACAAATATGTTTTAAGTCCAAGCCTAAAAATGAAATAAAATAAATCTGGACGAAATAAAATAAAATTGTCTGCTCTCTTCAAGTCCAAGTCGGTTCAGCCCAATTCCAGATCCAAGCCCAATTGCTTAAAATTCTCCTAAAATTAAATTAAAAACACAAAATTAGTCAAGTAGGCCCAAATGATAAAACTGCATAATTAATTTGACAATTAAGGCTAATCAGTAATTAAAATGGTGACAAAAAGGGTAAAGAAATAGGAGAAAATAATGACACATCAAGATGCATCAAAGTTTATTCATATTTCTCCCAAAGATAGTGAATATGTGATCTGTGGTGACAACAAACAAAGGCCACTTAATCAATAAGCCCAACAAGTGATATCAAATGATACCAACAGGTCACTTGTCTTTGATTGATTGCTTTTGATTATTTTTGCCTATGATTGTTAACTTTTGATTGAGTTTTTGATGATTGTTTTTTATGATTATTTTTGCTTGAGTTTTTTATTATTGTCTTTGAAGAAGTAATGTCTTCTAACTATGAGATGACTTATCTATTTCTTTTGATGAACTTCAAGATGCATTCAATGAATTGCATAAAGAATCTATTAAACTTTTCAAATTAGTTTCGTATTTTAAGAAAACTATTTCAAATTTAGAAAAGGAAATTATGAAATTGAAATTTGAAATTTGAAATTTGAAATTTGAAATTATAATTTGGAAATTGGAAGTGGAAGTTGGAAGTTGGAAGTGGAAGTTATTGGAAGTTGAAAGTTGAAAATGGAAGTTGGAAGTGGAAGTTACTGGAAGTTGAAGTTGGAAGTTGGAAGATGGAATTTGAAATTTGAAAATTGAAATTTGAATAAGTTTTTTTTGGAATAGAAATTATTGTGCATAGTTAGTTGATTGTTAATTTAATTAATTTGATTTGAAATGTCTGATGATTGATTGTATTTGATTGTGTTTGATTGGTGTGTTATTATGATTGACTTTACTTGATTGATATTCAATGTTTGTTAGTATGATTGATTGATAGAATTAGATGATGTTTATAGGAATAGAAATAGGTCATTTTTAGGAGAAAATGCTATTTTAGTGTTCTGGTAATCGATTACCCACACATGTAATCGATTACACTAGAAGAGGTGGCCTGTAATTGATTACAGTAGCCCTGTAATTGATTACCAGTAGGCTGACTCATCCTGTAATCGATTACCAATCCTTGTAATCGATTACAAGGTATCCTAGACTATAAAAATCGCGTTTTCTGGGCTCTTGTGCAGACTCTATCTTCTCCTCTTCATAGTGATAATGCACCACCGTTCCCAAACCTTCATATCTCCTTTGTTTCTTCACCAAATCACGTCCCACAAAGCCCAAACTTCATCTTTTTCATTCCTCTTTTGATTCCACTGATTGAAATCTACAAAAACTTCATCAAATGGCTGAATCAATGAAAAAGAGAAAGGGCTCTTCCTCCACCTCCACCGCTGCTAGCCATCACCGCCACGAACCATTTGAAGCACCCACAGCACCAGTTCCTCCTTCCTTGTCATCCCCATGATCATCTACTTTATTTTCTTCAAATGATCAACATCAAAGGTACTCTTCCCAATTTTCTTCTAGGATCATTCTAGACCCTAAGTACCTTGATCATGAATTCTTGGATGGAGAAACATTTGATTGTTATCAAGTGCTTCAAAATTCTGGTTTGATTGATTTTATGTCTCTGAAACTGCGTTACTTTCCTGAACTAGTTTTTCTATTCTAATTTGAAAATTCAAGATGGTATTCTTTACTCTGAGGTGCAAAATATACCCATTGTTATTAATCAATATTTATTCTTCTTATTGACTAAATTACCCAGTCAAGGTGTTCCTTTTGAGGGCACTATTATTGATGACTGGAAGTTTGATTATTCTAGTCATGATGCTCGCCGTATGGTCTGTAATGACCAGGCTGATATGACCGACAGATTGCTTGCTGGGTCATTAACCTTTGATTGTCGCATCATGCACTACATCATTGTTCGCATTTTGTTACCCCATTTGTCTAATCTTGCTCAAGCCTCTGAGGAGGACTTGATTCTCATGTGGGCTTTTCTTACCGATCGTCAGATCGATTGGGCCCACTTGGTTAGGTATTGTATGCATAAGGCATTACAGACTAATGCACCTCTTTCATATTCTCATCTTGTCACCCTTTTTTTTTTCATTTCCAAATTCCTTTGGATGATGAATCCTTTGGATGATGAACCCTTTGTTCAAGTAAAGCAATCTATTTCTATTGGTGCTGGTATGGTTACCTCCTTTGGTTACCGAAAGGATGTTGATGGTCAGTGGATTCATAAATAAGACTTGCCTCCACCTATTCCTGATGAACGTGCCCCATCTCCTCCACCACCAAGGGTTGATTCCTCTTCTCTTTTGACCAAAGTCCTCATAGAACTTTGTGCTCTTCGAGCTTTTGTAGGTGAACGATTTGATGCGATGGATACTTGCCTTGATGCAATGGATGCACGCTTTGATGGGATGGTTACACGAGGATCACTAGTCTCAAAGATGATATGAGCTTCATTAGGCGTTGCTTCGATCCCTCGACTAACTCTTATCTTGATTATGCTTTATTTCCTTAGTTTTATGGTTATTTCTTAGCCTTGTATTTTGGCTTTTAATCCTTAGTACTTTGGTTACTTTTTATTGTGTTCTTGCTTGTCTTGGATATGGTTGCTTTGTGTTTGGATCTTTTAGCCTTTGTTTTTCTTTTGTCTTGGTTTGATTAGACTTGCTTGAATTATGTTATGGATTAAATCAGTTGGATTATGCTATGGTTATCTTTGTCTAGATGTGTTAAGCTCCTAATTTAGTTCTTTTCTCCAACCGTTTTAGGCTTTTTGATGTTGCCAAAGGGGGAGAGAACTTAAGGGTAGGGTTTATCATGAACTTAGGCATAAATTTAAAGGGAGTAAACTATATACAAATAGATGTTTTTGTTGCTCCTAACCTATAGGTGGTTGTCATCATCAAAAAGGGGGAGAATGTAAATCATGCAGGTTTTGATGATGTCAAAAAGAATTTTCTTGATATCATCAAAAAGGGGGAGAATGTGAATGTATGTATACATGATTTTGATGATGCCAAAGAAGAATCAAACAAGGCTGCTTCAAAGGATAAGAATTGCTTCAAGATTAATATAAGATTGCTTCAACAAACAAAGTTCTATGAGGACTTTGGTCTTGTGATTTTATGTTGTTCCTTTTGACTATGAACATGATTTTGATGATGCCAAAGAAAAATCAAACAAGGCTGCTTCAAAGGATAAGAATTGCTTCAAGATTAATGTCCCTGTATGGTTTAGACTTTGTGAAAGTATTTTTACAAAGAGAGTGGAAAATCTCAAGTGGTTTGCTTGAGGACTGGACGTAGGCACGGGAAGTGGCCGAACCAGTATAAATCAAGTTTGCATTTGTCTCTTCCCTTATCTTATTTATATTATTGGCAATCAATTTTGTATTGCATATTTAAAGAACATTATTAAATTGATTGTTGCTTCTACTTCTGCATTCCGAGCCTATCATTTAGAAGGGGGTTAAAAATTTGATAGTGGGAAATTGATTCACCCCTTCTTAAGATAATTGAGGCCATTTGTCCAACACCATGGCATCCACATCTCATACACATAAGAATTGCAAGTTACACGTCACACTCATTGCAATATACATAAAATCATGTTCATAGTCAAAAGGAACAACATTCCCAAACATAATTCAATCACAATCATCCTTAAGCACACTTGACTAAGTAGTACACTATTTAATCCATCCATGCTCTATATCTTTTTCCTATTATAGCAATTATTTATTAACATGTATAGTTTGTATATCATTTCTTAAGTTCTTGGGGTATTACCTCCTTTATTTACTTTTACGCTCATATGACCTCTATATGGTGTACATGATATATGTGGAGTTATACTAACTCAATAAAGTTTATTCCTATCTTGTTTGAAAGATAAGAAAATTATATACAACTTCTATGTTTACCTAGAAATCTATTTCAATAGTTTACTATGCCTAAAATTAGGAAGAACACAAACTGATTGCATAATCCTGACAGCTTGATCTTTGCTCACTAATTATTCTATATATAGATTTCCAAAATTCCAAATTACATGAAACCAATGTCATTTATTAGCTAACATATAGGTCTATATTTCTTATGAAGATACCTAAGTCTATTTTGGTTATCTTTATAACTCGTTTTTCAAATTAATATCATGTTTCTGTTTATTCTCTTCACATCTCTTGTTTTCCTTATCATTCTCCTTAACTAAGATAAGATATCTTGTTCCTAAGTTAAGATAAAGTACTTACACCAACAACTAAAGAAGAAAATAACTTAAGAAGGATAAGGGAAAACAATCACATGAAAAGCATAGAGACAAACTCTGACTTACCTGCACGAACTTGAGGAACACTGCAGTCCTAGTAACAAACATTTTGATCTCAGAGGTGTTATGGAAATAGTATCCCTTAGTTTCCATAAGGCATCACACAAAGACACATTTTTTTGATTTGGGTTAAGGTTTATTTGAAATCATACGTTTAACATAAACATGCTAACCCCATATCCATAGAAAAGATATGCTTGGCTTTTGCCCTACGATATCTCATATGGAGTTTTTTCAATTGCTTTTGATGGAACACAGTTAAGTGTGAAAGCAACAGTAAGTAATGCATATCCCCTAAAAGAGTCATGGAGTTTTCACTGATTCATCATGGATCATACCATGTCTAATATGGGCCTTGATAAACATCAAATTTACTGTATTTTCATATGCAATTTGAGATATTTATTCGATACTTTAGTATACTTTAGGCCTTGTTTTGAATCCAATTAATCATTTTTTCAGTTTTTAATATATTTTAGATAGGAATTATGATTTTATAAGTTTTTAATATGATTTTGTGAGTTCTTACATAGAAATAGGGAAATTATAGAAGATAGCCTTGCTCAAGCGAGGTATAGGCCACTCAAGCAAGCTCAAACAGAGGAGGGGATGAAATTTTATAGAAGATATCTCGCTTAAGCGAGAAGCACGCTAGACAGTGTATCCAAAAACTAAATTAATTCAAAACAAATATAATTGTGAACATACAGCTCAAAGATAAATGAAGAAAAAAACTTGGAAGATAATTGCAACAATTAAAACAAATTATATCAGTTGAAGAAATAATTTCTTGTATAGATTACATTATTTTGTAAATTAAGGAGATTATTTGCCTCTATTAAAAACATCTATGATTCTATAAATAGAGAGGCATAGGCAATAGCAAAAAAGACACCTCCACACACCACCCTTCATGATGCAATCCTCCCTAGGAAGGGACCAGTCACTAGAGCCATGAGCAAGAGGCTCCAAGAGGATTGGGCTAGAGCTGCTGAAGAAGGCCCTAGGGTTCTCATGAACCTTAGGGTAGATTTTGTGCTCTTCTCTCCCTCTCCCTTCATTCATCTCCTTCTTCCTCCAAGCTCTTATCCATGGCCTCCTATGGTGGTGAGCTTCTTCTAGACTCATCTTCTCCTTGAAGTGGTGTCTCCTCTCTCTCTTCCTTCTCCATTCCGCTGCCATTCATCTTCCAAGAAGCAAAGGAATCTATTGATGAAGAAGATCCTAGGCCTACAAGCTCCAATGGAGCTTACATCACTTCACTAAAAAAACCTGTGGAAGCAAAGCTTCATGATGAATCAACAATGATTCAAAGATGTTTTGATGATAACAATGATGACAACAAAAGATGATGAACAAAAAGCTCAAGAGAATCAAGAACAAGTTAAGAGTTCAAGAATCAAGAAGAATTCAAGATTCAAGAAGAAAGCCTACAAACAAGAATCAAGATTCAAGATTCAAGATCTCAAGAATCAAGATCAAGATTCAAGACTCAAGATTCATGAATGAAGAAAAGACTCAATCAAGATAAGTATTAAAAAGTTTTTCAAAACTTTGAATAGCACATGAGTTTTTGACAAAACCTTTACCAAAGAGTTTTTACTCTCTGGTAATCGATTACCATATTGTTGTAATCGATTACCAGTAGCAAAATGAGTTTGAAAATGTTTTCAAACTGAATTTACAACGTTCCAAATATTTTCAAAAGGCTGTAATTGATTACAATGTTTTGGTAATCGATTACCAGTGCCCTTGAACGTTGAAATTCAAATTTAAATGTGAAGAGTCACATCCTTTCACTCAAAAGCTTTGTGTAATCGATTACACTTATTTGGTAATCGATTACCAGTGTTTGTTTCTGAAAAATCAAAAGATGTAACTCTTCAAAAAGGTTTTGACTCTTTCAAATGGTTTTTAAGTTTTTCTAAAAGTTATAACTCTTCTGACTGGCCTTCTTGAACAGACATGAAGAGTCTATAAAAGCAAGGCTTTGTTTTGCATTTTCTAACAAGTCTTTCTAAACAATCTTATATAATCCTTTACAAGCCTTGAATCTCTTTGAACTTCTTCTTCTTTGTACCATATGCTTTATGAAGTTTTCTGGTTTTCTAAACCTTGAAAACTTGTGCTATTCATACTTTTCATTCTCTTCTCCCTTTACAAAAAAGAATTCGCCAAGGACTAATCGCCTGAATTCTTTTTGTGTCTCTCTTCTCTCTTTTCCAAAAGAAGGAAGGACTAACCGCCTGAATTCTTTTGTGTCTCCCTTCTCCCTTGTCAAAGAATTCAAAGCGACACATCGCCTGAGAATTCTTTTGTGTCCCCATTCATAAAGTATCAAAGGTGTAACAGCCTGAGATCTTTGTCTTAACACATTGGAGGGTACATCCTTTGTGGCACAAGTAGAGGGTACATCTACTTGGGTTTGACTAAGAACAAGAGAGGGCACATCTCTTGTGGATCAGTTCTAGTGGAGGGTACATCCACTAGGTTCAAAGAGAATAAGGGAGGGTACATCCCTTGTGGATCTTTGCTTGTAAAAGGTTTTTTACAAGGTTGAAAGAAATCCCAAGGACCGCAGGTTGCTTGGGGACTGGAGGTAGGCACGGGTTTGTGCTGAACCAGTATAAAAATCCTTGTGTGTTTGTTTCCTTCTTCCCTACTCTTTTACTTTCCGCTGTGCATTTAATTTCCGCTTTTACTTTCTGTTAAGTTTCTCTTCTACTCCATATTTTCTTAACAACATAAGTAAAAGCCTTAAAAGAGTAATTTTTTAATTGGTAAAGTTTTAGGAATAATTAATTCAACCCCCCCCCCTTCTTAATTATTTTGAGGCCACTCGATCCAACAAAACCTTATTCTCTTTTCTCTTGTATTTCATGAGTGGCTAGTTTCTTTCTTAGCTAGGAGAGGAAAGGATTAAACCCTATTTGATGTTATTTTCTCTCATTAATATATTGTTTGAGTTCATTATTCGCCTTCTACACTTAATGCTTTGTGAGCCTACACACCCCATAGATGATTCCATGAATTGACATGCACTTTGGTGAGTCTCGTTGAAATCCAAACTGAATTGAATACTTAATTGGGGTTATCTCTAGGCATAAAATAATCTTGGTTAAGCCTCAATAATTCCCAAATGATAATGCTGACTACCTGTGTTGGTTTTCCAAGGGATTGAGAATCAAGGCAAGTGATTTAGGGTCTATCACTTAAGGGATTAGGGATAGAATACATTAGTGAATTAGAGATGAACAATATAACGACATAGAAGTGTGAGGAATTATAGAAAATAGGGGGATTCTAGGTATAATATTATCATCTCAACGTTATTATTTATGTCTACTATTATTATCATGTCAACAAGTAACTTTTTACCTTTTCTTTTAATTTTTGTTATTAAATTGTCAACACATTAATCTCTCTAGAAAAATATATGTCCCGCTTTGATTAGTTTTAGTTTTAGGTAGTTGAAAATATAAAAATACAAAAATATATGTTGAACAAGTGACCTCAATAACTTAAGAGGAAGGTGAATTAAGTCTTAGAATTTTTTTGACCGACAAGTTTTAATCCCTTTTTAAATGACATATGATAGATTTAGAATGTGGAAGAAGAAGCATCAATCAATTTAACAACATTCTTTAAACGTGCAAGACAAAACAAGTTGCAATAAAATAAACAAGATAAGGGAAGAGAGAATTGCAAACTCAATTTATATTGGTCTGGCCATTCTCGTGCCTACATCCAGTCCTCAAGTAACCCACTTGAGATTTTTCACTATCCCTATAAATCCTTTATAATCTTTGAACACACCTTGGGATGCCTCACCCTTGTGTTCAAGTTTCTCACATGCCAAGAGACAAACAATCTCTTGATTACACCTGAGCTTTCAAAAGATAAACAGATTGATTTCTCTCTTTTAGAGTAGATTATACAATTTAAAGTTCTTAGAAGAATTCTCAATAATTTTGCAAGAGTTTTGCCAAAGTTATTTAGAGAGATTTTGCCAATTAAGTTGTCTAAAAAATTCTCTCTCTCTCTCTTTCAAGTTATGACACACACATATATAGGCTCATTGTGCCTGTTCAAAACCAGCTAGAAGATATGTGTCTTTTCAAAAAGTTTTTCTGAAACTTTTTCATTGGTAATCGATTACATCATTCTGGTAATTGATTACACAGTTATATTTTGAAGAGTTGTGACTTTTCAATAATTTTTCTGAAATCTCTTCGTTGGTAATTGATTACATGGCTGTTGTAATCAATTACACATATCAAAATTCAAATAAATTTGTGTCATTAGTTCATTAGTTCAAAATTTCAAAATTTCAAAAAGAATTTTTCTGAACTGCTTAATAAAAAGCATTTTGATAGTAAATATTTGAGGTCAAACTATAGCAATCAAATTGAGATTCTTTTAACAAATTTGCTAAGTTCTTATCTTAGATTTTCTTGATCTTATTCTTTGACTTGATTCAATCTATGCTTATCAAGTAAACTTTTGGCATCATTAAAACCTGCATGATATACATTCACAATATCTTTATCTAAAAACTTTTAATTTGAATATTCATCTTTGTGCTATTCCCTTAAGAGATGACCTAGGCTTTGGCTTAGTACTACAATTGGGATTTGATTAACCTTGGCTGACATATATTCTAACATAATTAAAACGTTAACAGCCCTATAAAGGCAAATAACACAAGAAGAGGGGTTGAATTGTGATTTAAGAAATTTAAACTTTTCTTTTCCAACAAAAACACTAGTTATCATCTGATACTAGTTTTATTAAGACAAACAAGAGATATTAGTGAAAAGCTTGATCAGATAGATTGTTTTAGATGTATGTATCGTTTGAAACATCAGACACATCTTTTATCGTTTGTATTTATTTGAATCTAATGAAAATAATTAGGAGTCTTGATTCATCTTTAAGACATAAATGTCTTTTGACTTAATAGTCTCCCCTTTTTTGATGATGTCAAACAAATACATATGTAAAAGTTGAAGACATATATATGATATATGATCTGACAATTTATGTGCAATGACAATTTTATAAAATGTAATATAAGACATAAGAGGCAGCATGCATCATAATACTTTAAGATAAAGTTCATTCAATAGAAAAAATCTCCTTTTATTCGTCAAAAACATATTACAAAAGGAATTATAGATGAATAACAGTTTTAGATTTAGAAAAATCTCTTCCTTAGATGATGCACTGCCCCTTAGCTTATGCATCTTCTGCTTCTTCTACTTCTTTTGCTTTTACTTCTTCTCCCCTTTTTGTTTGGCAACTTCTTCTTCTTTAATCTTACGAAAGAACTCATCTTTATAGTCGTCATCAGAGGAGATCAACTAGGGTTTTATTATACTTCTTAAAGAAGTAATCCCCATAGAGTTTCCAATTCCTGGCTTCTCTTTTAGCATAAGCTTTTTCATGAAGAGCATCAATAAGAGTCTCCTGAGTCTTGAGTGAAGCTTCTTCAAGTAGGCACACATACTCTCAAGATGGAGGAGGGCCATCATAGACTTCTATGGTAATATCTTCAACAACAACATGGATTTCATCATCAGAATTCACCTTTTCAATGATAGGTTTGACATGATGAGTGAAGGTGAATATGAAGTTGGGAAGATCAACAAAGAATGAGAAGTTGTGCTCAAACACAACGACAAAATCTTTCTTCCATACATAGACTTGGTTGAAGGGTCCATCAACCACAAAGGGATTGTGATTGATAGTTTGATAGTAGTGTCTAATCTTGTGATGAAATCCATTAGATGGTAGCTTCTTTCTGATTCCAGACCAGAGTAGTGAGTTCCCAATCTTTAATAACGTTTTAGAGCTAGCTAATCCCTACCTGTAAGTTTCCTTTTTTGTTGTAGAGTAGCCACTTCATGCTTGAAGAGTCTGTCAGGCCTTGCCTTTACCTAGCATGTAAGGAGTTGTTAGGGTTTTATTTCACATTAGATTCAACTTATAGGCCATATGTAACCCAATCATGATGTAGTAACTGAACTATCGTCCAGGTCGTCTCCCAAAGGAACAAAGGAGGGATTTCATATAATTATTTAACTAAGAACTAGGTTTTTGTATTTTTGTTTGGTGATTGTCGTGAAATAAATAACATAAAATAAATTGCAATAAAAATTAAATTACAATAAAATAATTAATTAAAGATAGAAATACTAGAATTGGATGATGACATCAATCTTGATGAATGAATGTCTAGGTTTGGAATTGGGATTCGCTCAATCCACCATAACTTCACAATTATCTACTCATCTCTCTTGCTCATCCCTAATTCACTTATGTATTCTACCTTAGTTCCCGCATGATCGCAGATTCTAAATTACTTGCTCAATACCCAATCCTTTTGACGTATCAACACAAGCAGTCAACACTAATGGTTGAGAATTAGCAAGGCTTAACCAAGATTATTCAATCCCTAGAGATAATCCTAATTAAGTACTTGATTCATGTTCAGGTTTCAACAAGGCTCACCAAAGCGCAAGTCAATTCCTCAATTCATCTATAAGATGCCCAATCAAAGCATTAAGTATGGAAATAAATAAAGAACTCAAGATGAAGTGTTGAATTGATACAATTAAAGTGAAACAAGGTTCATCTTTTTCCTCTCCAAGGTGGAGGGAATTGCACTCATAAAAACAATACAATGAAACCTAGAGTGTCTAATGGAATAATGGAAGCATCTAGTAGGTGGAATTCTAAAATATAATTCTCAAAACTGCTTGAGACTTCTACACCATTACAATGAATGCCTAGCCTCCTATTTATAGATTTGTAGGTAGGTTTAGTTAAGGATATAATCACAAGAATTTACAAACAAATAAATTCTCTAATTAATTCAAGTAATTATCTTCTTTTTCAGTTGATTTATCCTTGGAAAATATTATGTTCTTGGTTTTCCTAGCTTTTATCTTCAATTTTTGCAATTTCTCCTTCTAGAACTTTCTGCTGATTTTGGGCCTCTAGAGCTTTGGCACTTAAGCCGGAGATTGCTCGCTTAAGTGGGCCAATTCTAATTTTGAGTTTTGCCCTCTATTTGCTGGCGCTTGAGCGAGCTTTAACAGAATGACTTGTTTTTGCTGAAAAACTATCAAAACTTCATTAAAAACAAAAAAAAACATAAAATTCTACCTAAGACAAAGTTAAAAATGAATAAAAAGCTAATTTGATTCAAAAAAAGGCCTAAATTTAACTAAAATGTGAAATAAAGATCACAAAATGTATATGAAAATATAGTAAATTTGACGTTTATTAACACTCCAAACTTAGAACATTGTTTGTCCTCAAGCAAGACTAACTAAAACTACTAAAATAGTGAAAACTACATAAAAAATAAGGACTCAAAAACAATTTAAACTAAGACTCAAAAACAAAAGACATTAAAACTAATGACTAAAGATACACAATGACAAGTTAGATACACATTTTTCTTGCATTCCCCTTTATACAACAATTTTTTTATTCATGTGCTTCAATCAACTAAGACTCAAAAACAAAAGACATTAAAACTAATGACTAAAGATACACAATGACAAGTTACATACACTTTTTTCTTGCATTCCCCTTTATACAACAATTTTTTTATTCATGTGCTTCAATCAACTAAGTATGGTGCCCACATTGAATTTTTTAGCTCAACCAAATCAAATGCAAGGTTAGAAATATGCAACAAGAATGACAATCAATTTTAATGGCATAGCAACTAGTCCTCAAAATAAGTGTTTCACTCTTAAGCTTTTGACTTAGCTTTGGGTAAGTGTTTCACTCAATTAACAATTTAAGACACCACAATTCAACTTTGACTTTCATCTCAAGTTAATCAACACATCAAATGCATGCAAAGATCACTAAGGACTTTCTTGGCTTGTAATGGGGCTTGGCTAACAAGTAAAATTGGTTTTTCTAGATATTCAAAAGTAACTCAAAGCAAGGAAAGCATTTGGTCTATTCATTGGATTTCATTCACTTCCTACCAATCCTATGCACCCTTAATTTTTCAATTAGATTCATACTTTACTTGTCCTCAACTTTTGATCTATTTTTCTTTACTTTGCTTCTCTCTTTATTTTTCATTTTTTCACCTTTTTCTTTTTCAACTTTCCAAGAGAGAATGAGGACTTTTCTTTGTTCACATGATAGCTTATATGTGCCCTTATTTTGAGCCCTTGAGTAGTAATTTTTGCGACTCCAAACTTAAGGACTTTCCTAATTCCTGGACCTTTTCTCTCCTACCTCTAACTTAAGGGTAATTGTAGATATAACATGTATTTTCAAGGTTAACAGATTAGAAAAAAAAAATCAATATAGGCTCAATGTATGGTGCAAGGGATTAACAATATAGGGTTGGCTTTTTGGCTATAGGCTAAACATGCAAACATGGCCTTGATCACTTCAATGCATACAATTCCAGTCAATATACAAGAGATTTAGTCAAAGTTTATTGTGAGTGAAATAAGAGTGCTCTCAATATGTGTATCAATATAAGGTTCACTCACTCACCGGGCTAGGTCTACAAGTTACATCTTTGGCTTTCATTTCTTCATGCCAAACTCATTACACTTTTCATTCAAGCAATTCAATGGTTTTCACAATTAGCATATGAGTTCATCCACCTTACTGGCCAGCATTGGCATTGTCCCCAAGCCAGTTGGCCATACCACATAGGCTACATGCTCCTCTTGGGATGGGCAATGATAGGGTTTGACAGCTCCAATGGTGACATGTAGGGAGAAGCCACAGAGAGAATCCATCACCATGTTAATGGTGCGGTTGTTGGCAGTTATGGTCGCCCTCATGTTGTGCGTCTCTGCTTCATAGCCCATTGGGGCTTGTTGTTTTCAAAGACAAATTTTTATTTTATTTTTTTTACTCCAAACTTAATTAAAACCTATACTAAGAATTAAAATGCATTAAATTTAAATTTAAACTATCGTAATAATTTCAAATGAAAAAAGAAAAAGTTAAAGTTAGAATGCTAGGTTGCCTCCTAGTAAGCACTTCTTTAAAGTCAATTGCTTGACGTATGGCATGTGGATTGTCAAGGTGTTATATGGTGGTGTTGTTGGTGAGCTAATTCATTGGGAATATCTTCAATGCCTTGAATGTAATAGAACATTTCTTTCTTTTCCCAATCTAAGTGTGTAGACTCCTTTACGAACATCGATGGTTATGTGAGTGGTTCTCATGAAGGATTTTCCTAGAATGATTGGAACTTGCTGGTCCTCCTCTATATCCATGACAAAAAAATCAGTTATAAATGTTAAATGATTTGCTTTTATTGTCACGTTCACCACTTTCCATAGTGCTTTCTTTTTAAAACCATTAGCAAATTGTAGAGTCTTGTTGGTAGCCTTTAGGTTAAGGCGACCAAATCTTCTCTAAGAAAGAATGAGGCATGAGCTTGCAACTCGCGCCTAAGTCAAGTAGTGCATCATCAATGGAGAGATTTTCCAATGTGATGGGGATGGTAAAACATCCCTTGTCCTCCAAATGTCATGCGGATCTTACTTGATGTAGCACGTCCCATGTGAGTTTTTCAGTAGGTGGTTCCTCCTTCTTCCCTTGTAGCATCTCCATGTATTTCTTGAATTTGGCCATCCTCTCATCGCCTCCTTGCTTATGGATATTTAGTGTTAGTCATCTTATACAACTAACTTTTGTATAGAAAACATTTTCCAAAACTTGTATAGTTTCCCCAATTTATAGTAATTTTGTAGGGATTTGTAAATAAATCTTGTTTTATGGTTATAACTGTCTCTAGAGTATCTCCCATGTGATTTAATGACAAAATTTTCACAATTTCATGTCAAAAGAGACTAAAAGCTTGAGGTGCTAATGGGAGAGCATAAATATCAAAGCTGCTCAGCTCACCATTTGGGCTCAGCACGCATTCGTCGCTATGCGCAGCTTTAGCACACTTAGCACGACAGAAGAATCTGGAAGAGTATAAATATAAAGGTCGCGCGCTAAGCCCGAGATCCGCTCGCTAAGCGCAATGGTTGTCATTAGCCAGGCTCAGCACATGACTGGCGCTAAGCTCAAATCCACCAACTCGTGCTAAGTGCGAGGGTGGCGCTAAGCGCCATGTTGCGGATTCAGAGCCTATTTAAAGACTATCTTGTGCAGAATTAGGACACAATTTTGAGAATTCTAGAGCAAGGACACCATAGTGCTAATTTCGAGATAGAGGCTCTAGAGGCAGCAAGAGGAGCAGCTTTGCAGAGAAGCCTAGGGTCCTTCAACTAGAGAGAGATTAGTAAGTTGTAGAGTGATTGTGAGATGTTGAGAAGAGGAGGAGGAGGGATCCCCCTTCTTGTGTAAGGAACAATTATTCTGTACTCTCAATCTCATTTGCGTTAGGGTTTTTTTGTAATGGCTGGCTAAACACCCTTGTTGGGGATTTCTAAGGAACAATTGATGTAATTACTTTAATATCTAATTAATCGTGTTTTATGTGTTCAATGCTTCTTTCCATGCTTAATTTTTGCATGCTCTTGGTTTGATCACCCATTTGTGTGTACAGTTAGGTGACTTTAGAATTGGGAAATGTATTGTTGCCTTAGAACTTGATAGAAGCAGGGCTGAATAACCACATTACCAGGGATGGATTATGGGGTTTTGATTTTCTGAATATGCTGTTATGATGAAGCTGTTTGAGTTAAGCCTAGTCTTACAAGAGGGATCTGCGAACGAAGCTTAGGTTAAATTAGTCTAAACTTATGAGGGATCGAGGTTTAGTACATTAGGCTACAACATAGAACACAAGAACATGATTAATTAGAGAAATATCCTCATATACATCAGTTTGCTTGTTAGGAAGACCCAACATTTTTTTTACCTATTGCTGTCAACTTTTACTTACTTTCATTTACTATTTTTACCATAGAAGTAGTTTATTTATGTTTTTAACCATCGTTTATCAATGTTGTTCCAACAATGCCTTATTTCTGAATAAAACTCTGTTTAATAAGCAAGTTCCCTGAGTTCGATACTCAGATCACTCCATTTTAATTTTAAATACTCGACGACCCGGTGCGCTTTCTGGCGAATCGAATTTCCCTTGAACATATTTGTATAAAGGAAAATTGGACCAAAAAGTAACTGCAAGGGAAATCCAACATTTAACTTTCTAAAATCAAACAATGAAGGATTAAGAGAGGATTGCATACCTTGGGTTGAAGGGTTGAGTTGTGCTTTCATCTCTTCCTCTAGCATTGTGCTTTCTTGTACCTGTTTTTCTTCTTCATCTTCCACATCACACTCTATGGTGGAGATAATAGCCTTGCAATGGCACTTTGGGTTCCCCTCGGTGGTTGCAGAAAAGCAAATTGAAAAGGTTTGCAATTGTTTGGACAATTTCCCTATGTGATTTTACATGCTTTTGATCGTGGCTTTGGTGTTTTTGTGGTTGGCGATGACCACTTCGGTGAATTTGGTCAAGGCTTCTACCAACTTTGCGGTGTGGTCCCACAAATTTTCTCTTTGTTGTAGTTTGTTGTCTCCTGCTCGGTTGTAGTATCCATGTATGTTTTGGAAACCTCTTTGTTTGAAGTTATTATACGATCGTTGTTGTCCTCCCATGTAGTTAACCTCCTCGGTTGGTACCTTGGTGCATTTTGATGTTTGATGGGGATGGAAGCTTGCTTGTGAAGCTTCTATGGAGGCTGGATATTTGAGCTTCAACGAGGTCCTTCAATGGTGATTTTCCACCATGGAGGTGCAGCGAAAGACAAAGGAGAAGAGGTGAGAGGAGGCGCCAACCACTAAGGAATAAGCCTTGGAAGAAGGAGCTTCACCACCAAGAATGTTCCTTGGATAAGAAGCTTTGAGAGGATGCTTCAATGGAGGAAAAGAAAGAGAGAGAGAAAGAGAGAGGGGGGAGCACGAAATTGAAGGAGTAAAAGAGGGAGAGAAGTTGAACTTTGAGTTATGTCTCACAAGACTTTCATTCATCAAAGTTACAACAAGTGTTACGCATGCTTCTATTTATAGCCTAGGTAGCTTCCTTAAGAAACTTCCTTGAGAAGCTTCCTTGAGAGACTTCCATGAGAAGCTTCTTTGAGAAGCTTCCTTGAGAAGCTAGAGCTTAGCTACACACACCCCTCCAAGAACTAAGCTCACCTTCTTGAGAAGCTAGAGCTTAGCTACAGACCCCTCTAATAGCTAAGCTCACCTCCTTGAGATGAGAAACTAGAACTCAGCTACATACACCCCCTACAATAGCTAAGCTCACCCTTATGCCAAAAATACATGAAAATACAAAAAAGTTCCAACTACAAAGACTACTCAAAATGCCCTAAAATACAAGACTAAAACCCTATACTACTAGAATGGCTAAAGTACAAGGCCCAAAATAAATAAAAAAACCTATTCTAATATTTACAAAGAAGAGTGGATCCAACCTTGGCCCATGGGCTCAGAAATCTACCCTTAGGTGCATGAGATCCCCAGGGCCTTCTTTAGCAGCTCTAGCCCAATCCTGTTGTACTCTTCTATCCAATACCCCTCGAGGGTAGACTTGCATCATCCCCTCCACCTTGGAAAGGATTTGACCTCAAATCCCTAGTGATGGAAGCTTGCTTGTGAAGCTTCTATGGAGACTAGATCTTTGAGCTTCAATGAGGTCCTTCAATGGTGATTTTCTAGCATGGATCTCCAGCGGAAGACAAAGGAGAAGAGGTGAGAGGAGGCACCAACCACTAGGGAATATGCCTTGGAAGAAGGAGTTTCACCACCAAAAATGTTCCTTGGATAAGAAGCTTGGAGAGGATGCTTCAATGGAGGAAAAGAAAGAGAAAGGGGGGAGCACAAAATTGAAGGAGTAAAAGAGGGAGAAAAGTTGAACTTTGAGTTGGGTCTCACAAGACTTTGATTCATCTAAGTTACAACAAGTGTTACAGATGCTTCTATTTATAGCCTAGGTAGCTTCCTTGAGAAACTTCCTTGAGAAGTTTTCTTGAGAAGCTTCCTTTAGAAGCTAGAGCTTAGCCACACAAACCCCTCTAATAACTAAGCTCACCTCCTTGAGAAGCTAGAGAAGCTAGAGCTTAGCTACACACACCTCTCTAATAGCTAAGCTCACCTCCTTGAGATGAGAAGCTAGAGGTTAGCTATACACACCCCCTATAATAGCTAAGCTCACCTTCATGCGAAAATACATGAAAATACAAAAATGCCCCTACTATAAAGACTACTCAAAATGCCCTGAAATACAAGGCTAAAACCATATACTAATAGAATGGCCAAAATACAAGGCTCAAAAGAAGGAAAAACCTATTCTAATATTTACAAAGAAAAGTGGACCCATCCTTGGCCCATGGGCTCAGAAATCTACCTTGAGGTTCATGAGAACCCTAAGACCTTCTTTAGTAGCTCTAGCCCAATCCTATTGGATTCTTCTATCCAATACCCTTGGGGGGGTAGGATTGCATCACCAAGGTTCTTCATACTCTGGGCTCCTTCCCTTGACACTTATAAAAAGAATAAAAACATATGTATTAGTGGTGTTGGGTATGTTAGAGTAGGGTAAGGTCTGAAAACCCCCTTAATGGACATCTTCATATAAGGGAACATGGTTCCTCATCAACTCAAAGATTGGTGCTACAAGTATAGAAAAATATGGGACAAACCTTTTGTAAAAGTTTGTTAAGTCATGGCAGCCCTAGATTTCCCTTATACATGGGCCAATCAGGAATGACCTTTATTCTCTTAGGGTTCGTGGGAACCCCTTGATCACTATTTAAAAAATTAAGGAAAGTAATGCAATAAAACGTACCATTTTCTGTATTTTCATGTTGATCATTCCTACAAAAAAAATACGACAAACCTAAGGTGCCCCATATGAGCACCTAGGTTTGTATTAAAACCAAAAATAAGAACAAACCTACCTAATGAGTCCCTATGTACATGAATCATGAAGATGTAGGGTGCATGACTGATTTTACAAAAGAGGGTTGCAACACTCAACACATTCATCATATCACTTATTTTAGGGATTCCGTGCCTAATAATACCTATTTTGGGCACCAACAAAGCATAAGGATTTAAGCTCTTACGAACCAAACCCTCATCCAACAAATTCTTTACTTGAGGAATAACCTCAAGCCCAAGAGGTATGGCAGTGCTAACATGTGTCTTTTTACAAAGGAGAAGATGTGGAGGTTGGCTAAGAGGGGAAGTTTCTTTAATATTTGTCTTTATTTCAAAATGACTTTCCTTCTTAGCTAACCTCTTAGAGGGACACTTACCTCCTTACACTCCTCCTTAACCATTAAATGTTGTCCTTCTTCTTGGGGGTAGATTTTTTCACTAGATTCTTCCCTTTTTGCTTCTTCACTTTCACTAGAGGAAGGTGAATTAGTAGGCTCATCTTGGCTACTATAAATGTCTTGGCCCCTCATAATCATGGTTTTCTTGGTGGGGCATTGAGAAGTAATGCGCCCTCTTCCAAGACATTTAAAGCACTTTATGGAGCTAGTCTTCTCTTGCATACTAGCCTTAAGGGGTTGATTTTCTATTGTATTCCCCTTATCATCTTTGGGCTTAGAAGGTGTCACCCCTAAGATGCCTTGACCTTGGTCTTTCTTTGGATAAGAGTGAGAGCCATAAGATTTTGAAGTAGACTTCCTTTTAAGTTGTTGCTCTACCCTTATTTCCCAATCTAAGTTAGCCTCTACATTGTCCTTCCCATGGAAGTATGGGAGGTTAATGTTAGCCTCTTGAGGCTTTCTTTCCTTTTCTCTCCAATGGGAGTGAGGTCTAAGATGTGCCCTATGCCTTCCTTCATAATAGTCACGAAGTTCTTCACCTAGGCTCTTGCAAGAGTTATGACTACTATAGGAGGCATGTTTTTCTTTTCTTAAGTCTTTTAGTATTTTCCTTCTTTCTTCTTCCCTTATTTTTTGTTTTTCATCTTGACTTATTTCTTCCACTTTTTTTTTCCTTTTTCTTTTCTCTCTTGTTTTTCTTTCCTCAACTTATGGGATCTCAACTCATCTAATATCTTATACAAGGGGTCCTTAGGAGTAGAACCTTCACCATTAACACTAGATGAAGAATGAAGACTCATGTTGGTTTCTAAGTTGTGGTTCTTTCTTGTTGGGGTTTGAAAACAAATGGTAAAAGAAAATATGGTTGAAACTAGCCAAAATATACACTATAAGAGGTGTGAAAGATAAGATAAAAACTAATTGGTAAAAGGCAAGCTATCTAGGCAGTTTGACAATGGATGGTAAAGGAAATAAGCTATGAAAGTAAGCAAGAAATGTAAACTTGGTGAATCCTAAGAGTGTTTGGATGAAGACATTTAAGGTTCCCAACAAAACACTCACAATCCTAAGGGAAAATTGCCTAAAATTATTACACACAAATGGAAGTAGGGTGACCTATTGGAGGCTCCCAACTTACTTCCAATGAAAGGCCTTTTTGTTACAAAATTTGAAAGCAATGAAAGTAAGTAAATTGTCAATTACAAAATTACAAAAAGGTCCTCAATTTTTGGTGGTTGTTCTCTCTTTAGTGATTAACTCATTTAGGAGTGCTTCTCAGTCCAATAGCTCTTTAGGTGGTTGGCCCCTTGCTTCTTGACTCAAATTCTTCAAGGGATGGCACCAATCCTCTTTTCCAATTCCCTATATGGCAACTCTCAAACAAGGAAACAAAGAGACAAGCAATAACAAAAGACCAAAAATAAAAAATGAAATGAAAGCTAAACCAATGGAGTTTTAACAAGACAATTTTCAAGGATTATTCAACAATTAAAACAATGAAAAGGGCATAGAAGCAAGCTAGGACTCAAAGAGAAACTTAGAATGGCTCTAGAGTTGAGTAAAAAAAACTAAAAAAAAAAAAGACTCAACAAACCTCTAGCTTTGGGACTTGTTTTCACACTAATTTTCAATTGAAATTTTGGAACTAAGATTGGTATAAAATAGGCATCAATTATAAAATTAATTTTGAGCCAAAACAACAAGCACACTTCCCTTTCACCTGTTTTTTCCTTTTTCTGGATACTGATTTTTCTGTCAACTTGTGTGATTGTTTGTATTTTTTCCTTTTATCCAAATAACTTGGTTGTTTTTTTCTAACTTTTTTCCAGATGTCGAGAAAATTCAGTAAAAACTTCAGCTCAAAATTCGCAGTGAACAGGTCTCAGTAATTTTTACAATTTCGTATGTCCAAGCTGCCAGCACCAATGATTTCAGAGTTTGAATTTTTTTTTAGCATGGAATATTGATTGCCTTGGGCTTACGTTCAACCTTGCTATGTATGTTGAACTCACTTGGCTTGTTTACCATAGTTTTAGGAGTTCAATATTCACTTAGGATCAAAATTTCAGTCAGCAATTCATTCAGCAAAACTCAAATTCACAATAAACACAATCATAAGGAAACCTAAAAGTTCAAGAAAAGGTTCACAATCAAAGACTCTTTAAGATTTTTGAATGAACATGTTAAGGACTAATTAACATGAAAGATTTGACTCAAATCAAATAATAGGCTAAAATAATTTCATACACTCATAAACAAATGAGTTAGACAAAGAAACAAGAAAAATAAAATTCAGCACAACATAAGAAATCTTATGTGACAAGTTTCTTGACTATACATGACTTCTATGACAAAACTACAATAGGTGAACAAATAACTCTAGATTTTTGAGGTTTTATTCTACTTTAATGTTTTTGTAATAATTTTATGGTTTAGGTTTAAGCCACAAAAAATAACAAGACAAAACTCAAAGGAACCTAAACTCAACACAATTCATGGTTCAAGAATAAGAACAAGAAATTTGAACCATAGAAAATCAAATCTAGCTTCTATGGCAAGTTTAATCGGTGGAAACTCTAATGAATCATGTTAACAACATTTAGAACAAGACATGTGACGAGATACTTGGAGAAAAATGAAGAAACAACAATGGAGGAGAAAGTAAAGCTGAAAATTAATGGAGGTTTAAGGAGCACCTACTTGAAGCTCTTGTGCTCTAATTACCACTTGAAGGAAGCTTGCTTGTGAAGCTTCTATTGAGGCTGGATCTTTGAGCTTCAATGAGGTCCTTCAATGGTGATTTTCCTCCATGGAGGTGCAGCGGAAGACGAAGGAAAAGAGGTGAGAGAAGGTGCCAACCACTAGGGAATAAGCCTTGGAAGAAGGAGCTTTACCACCAAGAATAGCTAAGCTCACCTCCTTGAGATGAGAAACTAGAACTCAGTTACACACACCCCCTATAATAGCTAAGCTCACTCCTATGCCAAAAATGCATGAAAATACAAAAAAGTCTCTACTACAAAGACTACTCAAAATGCCCTAAAATATAAGACTAAAACCCTATACTACTAGAATGGCCAAAATACAAGGCCCTAAAGAAAAAAAAACTATTATAATATTTACAAAGAAGAGTGGACCCGACCTTGGCCCATGGGCTCAGAAATCTACCCTTAGGTTCATGAGAACCCCAGGGCCTTCTTTAGAAGCTCTAGCCCAATCCTTTTAGAGTCTTCTATCCAATACCCTTGGGGGGTAGGATTGCATCAGATGGTCTCATCCACATTCTTCACACATGAATGCTTGTTGTGGTTTCTTTGAGATGACCCCTTGGAGTTGTTATGGGATTTATCAGATTACCTTAGTCATTGCTTCTATTTGCACTTACAAAAGATGTTGAAGAGCTAAAAGGTTATCACGAGCATTAAGTTCTTACATACCTTTTAGGGTATTTGACTGGTTTGTGTCTATTGTTCTGTCACTAGCCGCCAAATCTTCAATTATGGTCTTCACTTAGTGAATGATGTGGGTGCGAGTTGAGCCAATCGGATGCACTTCCCCTAAAAGAGAAGGGAAAGAGTAAGAGTTTAATATGTTCATCATTAATACCTGGCAGCCTTAGCGATACACATAATTATAGAAATCAAATGAGATAAGCATGGGGCTCCTTGATGTTTGCTACCATGAATTGGTTGTGTTTGAGGTTGTTGTGGACCCATGAAGGGAAATTGATTTAGTTGTCCCGAGTGTTTGGTGGTCTAATGGGTTGACTCACATCGGTTCCTTGACCAGTTGCTAATTCTACCATCATTTGCTCTACTTCCAATATTCCTTTGTTGTCTATTTCGGTTGATGAGCTTGAAGAAGTTTCTTCTTTGAACAGTTACTTCTTGGCATGTGAAGCTTCTCCCTTTAGCTTTTGAAAAGTGTTTTCAATTACGGAATCAAGAGTTAGAATGGTTGTTTTGCTTCTTGTACCTTGCATGTAAGCATAAAATAGAAATTTGGAATAGGTGTTAGTGGAGTGGTCAGTTCAATTAGTTTAAATACAAAATAAAAGATTATTTAAGGAATAGTTAGCATTTTAATTAAAGAAAAAGATAACAAAAATAAAAGAAATATTTATTTTTAGTTTTATTTTTGAATTTGATACACTAGAATAAAATCTAAAAATTAAAAACTAATTTTGTTATAATGAACAGAAAGATTAAGAAGATATATATATATATATATATATATATATATATATATATATATATGTTTATGATTTTTTGAAAAAATATTCTAAATAAAGCTGATGTAGCTCCAACTAGAGCTTATAGGCCTTAGATCTTCTTCATCAATGGATTCCTTTTCTTCTTGAAGATCAATGGCAGCGCAATGGAGAAGGAGGAAAGGTGATTGGAGATGTCACTTCAAGGAGAAGATGAGTCAACAACAAGCTCACCACCATAGGAGGCTATGGATAAGAGATTGAAAGTAGGAGAACATGAGTGGAGAGAGAGGGAGAGAGGGGGGCATGAATTGTATGCCTCAACTGAGGTATGAACTTTGAAGTCTAATTTCTCAAATGATCAAAGTTGAAAAAATGCACACACAAAATTTCACTAATTTTAATTTGTGAATTTTAGCTATGGTTTAGTCCACTAGTCCAAGATTAAGTCCAAGATTCTCCACTAAGTGTGCTTAGGTGTCATGAGACATGTAAAGCATGAAGGACATGCACAAAGTGTGACTATATGATGAGGCAATGGGGTGTAGCAAGCAAATCCTCACCTCCCCCTTAGGCTGGTCCAAAATTTAATTGGATTAGGCTTCTCCAAATTTAATTAAATTTTTCTCCCAACACACACATCAAATAGTGCACTTAATGCATTTGAAATTATAAAACTACCCCTAATACAAAAACTATCCTAGGTGCCCTAAAATATGTTAGTCGGTGAAAATGACTAACTTTTGTGTATAAATTGTATCAAACTCTCCCAATTTATGGTTATTTTGTAGTGTTATAAGTATTTTATGTTAAGTATAGGTAATAAATACTTAGTACTTCCATTTTGTGTGTTTAATAATCATTTTCTCTCAATTTCAGGTTAATTAGGCAAGCTTTGGAAAGTGTAGTTTTTCACCTTCTCGCTAAGCCAATATGCTGGCTTAGTGAGCGTCCGCTAAGCGCAACACTCATGGGCTAAGCGCGAGGAAGACTCTGGAAGAAGATGAGCTGTACAGGTTCGCTAAGTGCACCGCTTCATCTCACTAAGCGCACCGCTTCAGTTCATCTGCTAAGCGAGAAAGGCACGCGCTAAGCCAAAATTCACTAATGTGCGCTAAGCAGTCCATCAGTGCGCTAAGCACACGAGCACGAACAAGGCCACCTATTTAAGCCTGAAATCAAATTTTGTGAGAGGAGTTTGGACTGGGATTCAGAGCTTTGCATGTCTAGGGTTTCTAGAGAGAGAAAGGTCCAAGTTCCAGAGAGTTTTGAGAGATTTTATTGTGTGAAGATCTACAGAGACTAGAGCTTAAAGCAGGAGTCGGTTTGAAAGCTTGAGATGAGTTTGTGAGTGATTGTGTGATCCTAGAGGTGAAGGAGACATCCTCACCACTTTTATTTTTGCAATCTTTCATCTTGTTTGTCTCTTTATTGTAAAGAAGGCTTCCTGGTATAGAAAGCTAAATCCTCTGTTGGATCTTTCTTGTAGGTACCTGATGTAAATATATTTCTATCTATTTATTGATGTTTTGTGTGTTCTCTGTGCTATCTGCTTTTCATTCCAGTATGCCTTTACGTTGATCATGTAGATGCATGCTTTGTTAGGGTCATTCAACAGTGGAAACTGGTTTGAGTCTAAAGTCCTTGATAGTACAGGGCTAAGTTGTCATATTATCATGAGGAATCGGGGTGCGATAACTTAGTTATGTATGTGTGTGTCTCTTAATGCGGTCCTGGTTGAGTTTAGTCTTACAAGAGGAATCTACGGATGATGCTTGATCAGGATTAGGCTAAACTATCATGAAGAATCGAGGTTTAGTATCTCAGGAGACACCACAAGAACACATAAGCATTGTTAGATAGAGAATATCTTTTTAGCATCAGGCACCTATTAGGAAGGCCAATGTGTTCTCTACTTGTTTTTACACATTATTTCTCTTGCGTGATTTTCTTTTTTTTTGCACAGATAGTTTATACATCTATTCATATTCACACTTACCTTTACACACCAGACACCTATTTGCTGAAATAGCTTACCAAATAACACAAGTTCCCCGAGTGTTCGATACTCGGTTCTTACCGTTTTATACTACTTGTGTGATCCGATGCACTTGCCGAAAGCCGAACAAAATACAAGAGCTAAAAACTGCTACATTACTAGGGTCCCCTGTCTAGACTATGGAGCCCTAAACACAAGACCCAAAAATAGTGAAACTCTAATCTAATATGTATAAAGCTAAGTGGGCTCATACTTAACCCATGGGCCCACAATCTACCCTAAGGCTCATGAGAACCCTAGGTCCTTCTCGTGCATCTTTGGCCCAATCTTCTTGGAGTCTTCTATCCAATGCCCTTGAGGGGTAGGATTGCATCATCCCCTCCCTTTGAAAAGGATTTGACCTCAAATCCAAAGGTTTTTGAAACTCTGGGCTTCATTCCTCAACACCTGTAAAAAGAATAAAAACATATATATTAGTGGTGTTGGGTATGTTAGAGTAGGATAAGGTCTGAAAACCCCTTTTGTATTAGGGGTAGTTTTGTAATTTCACATGCATTAAGTGAATATTTGATGTGTGTGTTGAGAAATAAATTTAATTGCATTGGGAGAAGCCTAATCCAATTAAATTTTAGAGGGGAAGGTGAGCATTTGCTTGCTTCACCCCATTGCCACATCATATAGTCACACATTGTGCATGTCCTTCATGCTTTAAATGCCTCATGACACCTAAGCACACTTAGTGGAAAATCTTGGACTTGATCTTGGATTAGTGGACTGAGCCATAGCTAAAATTCACAAGTCATAATTAGGGAAATTTTGGCTCCACAAATTCAATTTCAAATTCAAGTGAAATTTGAATTGAAATTCAAATTTCCCTCCAATTTTTTGTGACACTTAGGCTATAAATAGAGGCCATGTGTGTGCATTTTTTGAACTTTGATCATTTGAGAATTACACTTCAAAGTTTAGACCTCATTTGAGGCACAAAATTCCGTGCTCCTTCTCTCCTTCTCCTTCCCCTCATCTTCTCCTCCTTCAAGATCTTATCCATGGCTTCCTATGATCGTTTGCTTCTTCTTGACTCATCTTCTCCTTGAAGTGGCATCTCCAACCGTCTTCCTTCTCCATTCTGCTGCCATTCATCTTCAAGAAGCAAAGGACTTCATTGATGAAAAACATCCAAGGCCTACAAGCTCCACATGGAGCTACATCATGTGGTATACTCGGATGTCCGATTGTCTCCCATGATATATCGAGTTGCTCGAAACTAAAAACGGAAGATCCGAGCAAATTCAAATGGCAATAACTTTTACAAAGATTAATGTAAGCTCCATTAGAGCTTGTAGGCCTAGGATCTTCTTCATCAATGGATTCCTTTGCTGCTTGCAAGATGAATGGCAGCGGAATGGAGAAGGAAGAGAGAGAGGAGACGCCACTTCAAGGAGAAGATGAATCTAGAAGAAGCTCACCACCATAGGAGGCCATGGATAAGAGCTTGGAGGTAGAAGGAGATGAATGAAGGGAGAGGAAGAGAAGAGCATGAAATTTTGTGCTCTAAAAGAGCTCTGAAATCTTAAGTTTAATTTTCAAATAATCAAAGTTCAAAAAAAATGCACACACATGACCTGTATTTATATCCTAAGTGTCACGCAAAATTGGAGGGAAATTTGAATTTCTATTCAAATTTCACTTGAATTTGAAATTGAATTTGTGGAGCCAAATTTTGGAGCCAAAATTTCACTAATTATGATTAGTGAATTTTAGCTATGGTTCAGCCCACTAATCCAATATCAAGTCCAGGATTCTCCACTAAGTATGCTTAGGTGTCATGAGGCATGTAAAGCATGAAGGACATGCACAAAGTGTGACTATAGGATGTGGCAATGGGGTGTAGCAAGCAAATACTCACCTCCCCCTCTAAAATTTAATTGGATTGGGCTTCTCCCAATGCAATTAAATTTATTTCTCAACACACACACATCAAATATTCACTTAATGCATCTGAAATTAAAAAACTATCCCTAATACAAAAACTAGTCTAGGTGCCCTAAAATACAAGGGCTGAAAAATCCTACAATTCTAGGGTACCCTACCTACATTATGGAGCCCTAAATACAAGGCCCAAAAATAATGAAATCTTAATCTAATATATACAAAGATAAGTGGGCTCATACTTAGCCCATGGGCCCAAAATCTACCCTAAGGCTCATGAGAACCTTAGGGCCTTCTCTTGTATCTCTGGCCCAATCTTCTTAGAGTCTTCTATCTAATGCCCTTGGGGGGTAGGATTGCATCATTCCCTCCCCCTTGAAAAGGATTTTACCTCAAATCCATAGGTTCTTGAAACTCAGGGATTCTTTCCTCAACACCTGTAAAAAGAATAAAAACATATGTATTAGTGATGTTGGGTATGTTAGAGTGGGTAAGGACTGAAAACCCCTTTTCTGACCATCTTCCCATGAGGGAACATAGTTCCTCACCAACTCAATGAGTGGTGCTACAAGTATAGAAAAATATGAGACAAACCTTTTGTAAAAGTTTGTTACGTCATTGAAGCCCGAAATTTCCCTTATACATGGTGGAGTAGGCCACTCAGGAATGAGCTTTATTCTCTTAGGGTCCATGGGAAGCCCTTGATCACTATTTAAAAAGTTAAGGAAATTAATGGAATACAACATACCTTTTTCTTTATTTTCATGTTGATTATTCCTACAAAAAATTATGACAAACCCAAGGTGTCCCATATGAGCACCTAAGTTTGTATTGAAACAAAAAACAAACCTACCTAATGATTCCCTATGTACACAAATCATGAAGATGTTGGGTGCATGAGTGATTTTACAAAAGAGGGTTGCACCACTCAACACATTCATCATACCGCCTATCATAGGGATTTGGTGCCTCATAATACTTATTTTGGGCACCAACAAAGCACAAGGATTTAAGCTCTTACGAACCAAATCCTCATCCAACAACTCCTTCACTTTAGGAATAACCTCAAGCTCAAGAGGTATGGCGGTGCTAAGGGATTTTTCCTTTGATAGGAGAAGGTAGAAAGATTGTTTAAGCAGGAGTGCTCTTTTAATATCACCTTTTGTTGCAAAATGATTTTCCTTCTTAACAATCTTCTTGGAGGAATCCTTTTCCTTGTTTTCCTTCCCCTTGGCCTTTGAACACAAGGTCATACTATCCTTCTTTTTCTTTTGTGTTTCTAGTTTTTCTTCCTCATCCCTCTTATCCTTCATAGTTAGTTGGTCTTTGGCCACCTATGAAGGTGTTTAAGGATGCAACACAAATTTAGTGCCAAGATGGGTGAGGGTAATTTCATTAGTTAGGCCATTGAAAATGATCTTCCTATCAAATTTCCATGGCCTTCCTAAAAGAATATGTCCTGCCTCCATGGGAACTATATCACAATTAACTTCATCCTTATATGTCCCAATGGAGAAAGGCACCTTTACTTGTTAGTTAACTATCATTTCCCCTTGCTCATTGAGCCATTGAAGTTTATAAGGTTTTGGGTGGAGAATGATAGTGAGGTTCAACTTAGAAACTAATCTTGTGCTACAACAATTGCAACAAGATCCACTATCCACAATGAGAGAACAAGTTTTATCTAAAATTATGCATCTTGTATGAAAGATGTTCTCTCTTTGGGATTGAGATAGATCACAAGATTGACCTCCAAGGAGCCTTCTAACCATTAAGAGGTCACCTTCTTCATAGGGGTAGACTTCCTCACTAGACTCTTCACCCTTTACTTCATCTTCACTTCCACTAGAGGAAGGGGAAGAAGTAGTCTCCTCTTGATTACTATAAATGTCTTGACCCCTCATGATCATGGTTTTCTTTGTGGGGCATTGAGAGGCAATGTGACCTCTCCCAAGACATTTGAAGTATTTAATGTTGCTAGTTCTTTTTTGGGAACTACTCTTAGGGGTGGATTTCTCTATGGTCTTATCCTTATCTTCCTTAGGTTTTGAAGGTGCAACCCCCAAAATTCCTTGGGCTTGGTCCTTCCTTGGATAAGAGTGAAAGCCATAAGATTTTGAAGAAGGCTTTCTTTTAAGTTGTTGCTCCACTCTTATACAAAGTTGGACTAGCTCATCTAGGTCCCTATATGGAAGGAGTTCAACTTTATCCCTCACTTCCAAATTAAGCCCACTAAGAAACCTAGCTATGTTTGTTCTTTCCTCCTCCCTAAGTCCAGCTCTTAAAAGGAGTATTTCCATTTGTTGTCTATATTCTTCAACACTCATACTCCCTTGTCTAAGCCTTTGGAGCTTGTTCATAAGCTCTCTTTCATAGTAGGAAGGAATGTGCCTCTTCCTAAGGACACTCTTAAGATCATTCAAATACTCTAATGGAGGATCCCCATGAATCCTTCATTCCCTAACAAGGGAAGTCCACCAATAGAGAGCATACCCTTGAAAGCTAAGGGTAGCCAATGGAACTTTTCTCTCTTCGCTAATATGATGGCAAGCAAATTGTTGTTCAACCTTCATTTCCCAATCTAAGTAGGCCTCAACATTATCTTTTCCATGGAAATATGGGAGGCTAATGTTAACCTCTTGAGGCCTTCTATCCTTTTCTCTTCTTTGGGAGTAATGTTTAGTATGTGAACTATGGCACCCTCTATAATAGTCGCTAAGTTCTTCACTTAAATTCTTGCAAGAGTCATGACTACTATAGGAGGCATGTTTTTCTCTTTTCATTTCTTTCATTATTTTTCTTCTTTCTTCCTCTCTTATTTTCTCTCTTTCATCTTGACTTATTTCTTCAACTCTTTTTTTACCTTTTTATTTTCTCCCTTGTTTTTCTTTCCACAACTTAAGGGATCTAAACTCATCTAATATCTTATACTAGGGGTCCTTAGGAGTAGAACCCTCACCCTTAACACTAGATGAAGAATGAAGTCTCATGTTGGTTCCTAAGTTATGGTTCTTTCTTGTTGGAGGTTTGAAAACAAAAGGTAAAAGAAACTATGGTTGAAACTAGCCAAAATAAAAACTAAAAGAGGTTTGAAAGATAAGGTAAAAACTAATTGGTAAAAGGCAAGCTATCTAGGCGGTTTGACAATGAAGGGTAAAGGAAATAAGCTATGAAAGTAAGCAAGAAATTAAAGTGCAAGAAATGCAAACTAGGCGGATCCTAAGAGTGTTTGGATGACCTCATTTAAGGTTCCCAACAAAACACTCACTATCCTAAGGGAAAATTGCCTAAAATTATTACACACAAATGGAAGTAGGGTGACCTATTGGAGGCTCCCAACTTACTTCCAATGAAAGGCCTTTTTGTTACAAAATTTGAAAGCAATGAAAGTAAGTAAATTGTCAATTACAAAATTACAAAAAGGTCCTCAATTTTTGGTGGTTGTTCTCTCTTTAGTGATTAACTCATTTAGGAGTGCTTCTCAGTCCAATAGCTCTTTAGGTGGTTGGCCCCTTGCTTCTTGACTCAAATTCTTCAAGGGATGGCACCAATCCTCTTTTCCAATTCCCTATATGGCAACTCTCAAACAAGGAAACAAAGAGACAAGCAATAACAAAAGACCAAAAAAAAAAATGAAATGAAAGCTAAACCAATGGAGTTTTAACAAGACAATTTTCAAGGATTATTCAACAATTAAAACAATGAAAAGGGCATAGAAGCAAGCTAGGACTCAAAGAGAAACTTAGAATGGCTCTAGAGTTGAGTAAAAAAAACTAAAAAAAAAAAGACTCAAGAAACCTCTAGTTTTTGCACTTGTTTTCACACTAATTTTCAATTGAAATTTTGGAACTAAGATTGGTATAAAATAGGCACCAATTATAGAACAAATTTTGAGCCAAAACAACAAACACACTTCCCTTTCACTTTTTTTTTCCTAGACACTGATTTTTCTGCCAACTTGTGTGATTTTTCTTATTTTTTACTTTATTCCAAATCACTTGGTTATTCTTTTATAATTTTGGTCTAGATGTCTATAAAAGTCAGTAAAAATTTCAGCTCAAAAAACGCAGTGACCAATTCCCAGTAATTTATACAAGTTCGTATGTTCAAGCTGCCAGCACCAGCGATTTCACCCTAGAAATCAAGAGTAGTGTTTATGTTGCTTAAGGCTTGGTTAGTTACAATTTGTGTTTGCTTATGCTCAATTATCTTGAATAACACAATTCAAGAGAGCTTAAGACTTATTTGATTCGCAAATCCAGCCACAACTCAGTACCACAACTCAACTTATCATAGGCATCATGTAGGAAACTTAGAAAAAAAAAAAGAGTTCAACAACAAGACTACTTCTAGGAATTGATTTAGAACATGTTATGAACTAAATAACATGCATGAATTAGACTCAAAATTCAAAAGATAGGCTAAGAATGACAATAATACCTGAAAAAATGTATCTAGAATTCAATCAACAAAATATAAATTCAACACAAACTTAGAACATAATGTGACAATTACTATGACTAAACATGACTCTGAGACAACATGGATTAAGTGATTTACACTTAGATTTTTGTGTTTTTTTTTCTAATCAATATTTTGGAAGAAAATTTATATCTAAGGTTCAGCACAAGAATATTATGAATTAAAAATGATAGAACCTAAATTCAACACAAAAATATGATTCAAGAGTAGATCTACAAAATCTGAACCATAGAAATGTAAGAACAAGTGTAGTTCTAAGATTTAATCAGTTTATTTTTTTTTAATCTACTCTAAACAGCACCAAACCACAAGACAATGGAGGATATACATGGAGAATAAGATGAATAACAACGAATAAAAGAGAATTCACCGAACAAAAAGATAGAGGAAGCAAAAGAACATCACCAAGATAAAGATGCTCTTGATACCACATGATGTAAGCTCCATTGGAGCTTGTAGGCCTAGGATCTTCTTCATCAATGGATTCCTTTGCTTCTTGCAAGATGAATGGCAGTGGAATGGAGAAGGAAGAGAGAGACGAGATGCCACTTCAAGGAGAAGATGAGTCTAGAAGAAGCTCACCACCATAGGACGGCATGGATAAGAGCTTGGAGGAAGAAGGAGATGAATGAAGGGAGAGGAAGAGAAGAGCACAAAATTTTGTGCTCTAAAGGAGCTCTAAAATCTGAAGTTTAATTTTCAAATGATGAAAGTTCAAAAACAATGCACACACATTACCTGTATTTATAGCCTAAGTGTCACACAAAATTGGAGGGAAATTTGAATTTTATTCAAATTTCACTTGAATTTGAAATTGAATTTGTGGAGCCAAATTTTGGAGCCAAAATTTCACTAATTATGATTAGTGAATTTTAGCTATGGTTCAGATCACTAATCCAATATCAAGTCGAAAATTTGACACTAAGTGTGCTTAGGTGTCATGAAGCATGTAAAGCATGAAGGACATGCACAAAGTGTGTATATGATGTGGCAATGGGGTGTAGCAAGCAAATGCTCACCTCCCCCTCTAAAATTTAATTGGATTGGGCTTCTCCCAATTCAATTAAATTTATTTCTCAACACACACATCAAATATTCACTTAATGCATGTGAAATTACAAAATTAACCCTAATACAAAAACTTGTCTAGGTGCCCTAAAATACAAGGGCTGAAAAATCCTACATTTCTAGGGTACCCTACCTAAATTATGGAGCCCTAAATACAAGGCCCAAAAATAATGAAATCTTATTCTAATATGTACAAAGATTAGTGGGCTCATACTTAGCCCATGGGCCCAAAATCTACCCCAAGGCTCATGAGAACCTTAGGGTCTTCTCTTGCATCTCTGGCCTAATCTTCTTGGAGTCTTCTATCCAATGCCCTTGGGGGGTAGGATTGCATCAAAGATGTCTCATTGAGTCCTGTAATATAGCGATATGCTCGAAATTAAAAACGGAAGACCCAAGCAAATTCAATCGGCAACAACGTTTTACTCGGATGTCCGATTGAATCTCGTAATATATCGAGATGGTCAAAATTAAAAACAAAAGATCTAAGCAAATTCAAACAGCAATAACTTTTTACTCGAATATCTGATTGAGTCTCATAATATATCAACAGCCTCGAAATTAAAAATAGAAGCTCCGAAAAAATTCAAACGACAATAACTTTTTACTTGGATGTCTGATTGTGTCCCTTAATATATCAAGATGCTTGAAACTGAAAACAGAAGCTCCGAGCAAATTCAATGTTGGATCAAGTGGCTTCGGAATAATTAAGAGGGAGGGGGTTGAATTAATTATGAACGTGTCTTGACTAATTAAAAATCTATCCTTTTTAATGTTACTAGATTCTATTCGGCTTTTACTAATAAGTTAAGAAAGTAAAGAACAGAAATAGAATCTTAACCAAAAGTAAAAGTGACAACTAAAATTACACAGCGGAAATTAAAGAGTGTAGGGAAAAAGATGACAAACACAAGATTTATACTGGTTCGGCCACAAACCGTGCCTACATCCAGTCCCCAAGCAACCTGCGGTTCTTGAGATTTCTTTCAACCTTGTAAAATCCTTTACAAGCCAAAGATCCACAAGGGATGTACCCTACCTTGTTCTCTTTGAATAACCAAGTGGATGTACCCTCCACTTGAACTGATCCATAAGAGATGTACCCTCTCTTGTTCTCAGTATAACAATCCCCAAGTAGTTGTACCCCCTACTTGTACCAAAAAGGATGTACCCTCCAATGTGTTGGGACAAAAAATTCTCAGACTGTTGGTTCTTTGAATCTTTGTAAGGGGAAACAAAAGATATCTCAGACGGTTAGTCCTTTGAAATCTTTTGCTTAAGGGGAAGGGAAGAATCAAAAGAATTCTCAGGCGGTTAGTCCTTTGAATCTTTTGTAAGGGAGAAGAGAGACACAAAAGAATTCAGGCGGTTAGTCCTTCTATTCTTTTGGCAAAGGGAGAAGAGAATGAAAAAGATGAATAGCACAAGCTTTTGATCAAAGAACTTTTCTTGAAAGAGAAAGTATTTGAACAAAAACTTTTAGAAAGATGAAGAGAAATGAATCAGAAAATTCTGTAGAAAGAGTTGAAAGATATGTTTTTTAAATGGTTAAAAGATTGTTCTAAAATTCATGCCATGGTCACATATTTATAATCTCTTGATGACTCAAATTAAAGTTTGTGACTCTTGGCAATTTCTTTAAAACTATCCACCTTTTAACAATTGTGACTCTTTTGAAAATTAGTTACTTAAAAAGTTGTGACTTTTGAAAAAATCTTCAGAAACAAGTCACTTGAAGAATTGTGACTTTTGGAAATTTATTTTTCGAAATCAGTCACTGGTAATCAATTACCATTAAGGTGTAATCGATTACACATCAACAGATGTGACTCTTCATTTTAAATTTTGAAAATCAAAACGTTTAGAAGCTCTGGTAATCGATTACAAGTATTGTGTAATCTATTACACAAGTTTAAAAAGATTTGAAAATGTTTAAACACAAGTTGTGACTCTTGAAATTTGAAATCTAACGTTTTAAAACACTGGTAATCGATTACTACCTTCTGGTAATCGATTACCAGAGAGTAAAACTCTTTGGTAATGATTTTGTGACAACTTCTTGTGCTACTCAATATTTTGGAAAAAAAATTTAGTACTTATCTTGATTGAGTCTTCTCTTGATTCTTGAATCTTGATCTTGATTATTCTTGAATCTTGATTCTTGAAACTTGATTCTTGAATCTTGAATCTAGATTCTTGAATCTTTGGAATTTGCTTAACTCTTGATTCTTTGGCATCATCAAAATAACCATGGAAGGCATTGCTTCCACATTCAAATGGCAATAACTTTTTACTCGGATGTCCGATTGAGTCCCTTAATATATCGAGATGCTCGAAACTGAAAATGGAATCTCCAAACAAATTCAAACGACAATAACTTTTTACTTGGATGTCTGATTGACTCATATAATATATCAAAATGCTTGAAACTGAAAACGGAAGATCCAAGGAAATTCAAACGGCAATAACTTATTACAAGGATGCCTGATTGAGTCCCGTAATATATCCATACGCTCGAAATTAAAAAGGAAAGATCCAAGCAAATTCAATCGGCAATAACATTTTACTCAGATGTTCTATTGAGTCTCATAATATATCGAGACGCTCAAAATTAAAAACGGAAGATCCGAGCAAATTCAAACAGCAATAACTTTTTACTCGGATGTCCGATTGAGTCGCTTAATATATCGAGATGGTCGAAACTGAAAATGGAATCTTCGAACAATTTTAAACGGCAATAACTTTTTACTCAGATGTCCGATTTACTCATATAATATATCGAGATGCTTGAAACTTAAAACGGAAGATCCGAGCAATTTCAAATGGCAATAACTTTTTACAAGGATGTCCAATTGAGTCCTGTAATATATCGATACGCTCAAAATTGAAAACAGAAGATCCGAGCAAATTCAATTGGCAACCATGTTTTACTCGGATGTCCGATTGAGTCCTGTAATATATTGAGATCCTCAAAATAAAAAATGGAAGATCTGAGCAAATTCAAAGGGCAATAAATTTTTACTCGGATGTCCGATTGAGTCCCGTAATATATCGAGGAGAAGATGAGGGCAGTGAAAAGGAGAGAAAGAGCATGAAATTTTGTGCCTCAAATGAGGTCTGAACTTTGAAGCGTAATTTTCAAAAGATCAAAGTTCAAAAAATGCGCACACATGGCCTTTATTTTTAGCCTAAGTGTCACAAAAAATTGGAGGGAAATTTGAATTTCTATTCATATTTCACTTGAATTTGAAATTGAATTTGTGGAGCCAAAATTTCACTAATTGTGACTAGTGAATTTTACCTATGGTTCAGCCCACTAATCCAAGATCAAGTCCAAGATTCTCCACTAAGTGTGCTTAGGTGTCATGAGGCATGTAAAACATGAAGGACATGCACAAAGTGTGACTATATGATGTGGCAATGGGGTGTAGCAAGCAAATACTCACCTCCCCCTCTAAAATTTAACTGGATTGGGCTTCTCCCAATTCAATTAAATTTATTTCCCAACACACATATAAAATATTCACTTAATGCATGTGAAATTACAAAACTACCCTTAATACAAAAACTATACTCAAGGTGCCCTAAAATACAAGGGCTGAAAAATCCTACATTTCTGGGGTACCCTACCTACGTTATGGAGCCCTAAATACAAGCCCCAAAAATAATGAAACCTTAATCTAATATGTACAAAGATAAGTGGGCTCATACTTAGTCCATGGGCCCGTAATCTTCCCTAAGGCTCATGAGAACCCTAGGGCTTTCTCTTGCATATATGGTCCATAGTCATAGAATTTCCAATCTACGAAGTTTGGACTCTCCTCAGGATCTTCAAGGTAGATGTCTTCAGTATGAAAGGACTCCCTCGATTTAGAACGATCCTAGGGAAGTACCACGCTGACGATGGGCATTTGACCAAGGAGTTGTTGGAAGTCCAAAAGAGTTGAGAAAGAGATTTCATCATAAGGAGCCTTTCCAGACTATTGCACCTGGAGGTTGGACTTTTCCTCTGGGTAGGATGGTGCTCAAAGATGACGCTGTTAAGGTTTGGAGGAGAGGGATCCCTGGAAGGATACTTTCTTATGTGACTAGCTCTTCCAAAATAGTTGGCAAGATCACATTGACCTCTTCTTTTTCAAAGATCTCCTGAGTAGGATAGGAGAAGGAATCAATCCCCGACATTCCTTCCTTCCAAAACTTAACCATATTTAAATTCTCAAGTTCTATCTTTTGCATCTCTGGGTCTAGGTGTTGCGTGCCAAAGTCTATCTTCTCCTTCAATGCTTGGTTGCAAGTTTGCCCTTCTGAGATTCTATAAACCCTAAAACCATGAAATAGTCTAACACTTTCATTTGAAGCGGGAACTACTTCAGGTTGAATCTGAGGTTGAAGCTGAGGTTGAGGTCTAAAGGGTACCAACCAATCAGGTGAGTGTCTGTCTGGTCTATTTAGACGTTGATGCAACCTTAAAGATGTTAGACGGGGGTTGAGGTGCAAACACAACATCAATCCTTTTCTTGAACTCTAATCTGACCTTCATTGCATCTAAAGGTACAAACTCAGTGGCTCCATATATGATTTTTATTCTTTGGATGTCTACTTCTGATATAGGTTGAGCAAGTAAAGCATCCACATCAACTTCATCTTTAGTTGTGACTGGATGAGGTTGAATGGGTGCAACCCCAGGGTCTATTTCAATAGTATTTGCGTTAACAATGGAATCAGACCCTTGCAATGACACTTCAATAATAGACTGAATCATTGCAACATTCAAAGCTTTCTTTTCTTCTTAAACTATCTTCTTTTGAACCATAGCTGGTTGGAGCATAACTTCTTTTTCTACAAAAACTATAGTGAAGATCACAACATTTTTTTCTAGTACAATTCTTCTTTAGATGCAACCTTCACAACTTCAAGTATTACCTCCTCGGGTACTTGATCACTTACTACCTTTTATTTGAGCTCTTGTTCCTTTGTAAGGGTCTTTAAAGATTCAACAATCACTTCATTTGGAATCTCCTCTGAAGTCTGACAAAAAAAAATAATGAACCTAGTTGTCTCTTCTTCCTTCTTATTCTTTAACAAGGCCTTTTCAATTTTAGCTTTCTTTTTAGTGTCTATGAGAGAACATTGTATGGACTTGGCTATAGAAGTAGCTTCATCCATGCTGGAAAGAGGTGAAGCGAATTTAGAAATGGGTTGAGAAAGAAGGGCTAGGGATGCAGTAGGTAAAGGGTAGGGGTTTCTATGATTTCTAACTTTGATAATGGTGAGACAGGATTGGGTTGTGAAGGTTCATGATCTAAACAAGTATGGAAAATAATGGTGAAGGTTCAGATGATGGTTGGGTCTGGACAAGTTTGATTCTGATGGTAGGCATTTTAAGTTTAGGTGCATGGTATGAGTCAAAGTCTGAATCCTTTCTTTTTTTGGGGTCAGATTGTGGTTGGTTCTTAGGATTTTTTTGCTAAGGTTGGGGTTTTAGGGTCAAAAGATAGAGGTAGGTCTTTTCTTTTGGTTACTAGCTTGTGTCTGTGTTGGCTAGGCTTGGGTTTGGCTTGCTCCCCTTACGTCTGGTGAGATGACACTCCAGACTCAAGATCCAAAAGGTGTTCTTGAGCTCCTTCAGTCTGATTAGTAGCAACGAAATAACCTTAATAACTTCTTACTTCATTTTCTTCTTTTGTGTGCCTTTGCACATACTTTGCGAATTTTTTAGCTATTCCTGTCTTTACAAAGGTTTCCCCCTTCAACCAAGTGACTCCAAATGATGGCTACATTGAAGAGGCATCCACTCCAGGTTGCCTCAAGATCTAGGTGAAGAACATTCCATAGGGAATATGATTCTTCTTCACCTTAGGGTTGAACCTGTCCTTGAATACCTACATCCAGTAGAAGAAGATTATCTCAAGCAAATTTACCTTCTCACCTACCATGACCTTGTACATGCAAAAACAATCTTTATCACTGACATACTCTCTTGACCCTACCCAAGACATGACTATGTTTAAGAGCACATTGTGGATCATCCTACACATGTATGCCAGGTTTTCTGTTCTTAAGAAGTTGTTGGGAACCTTCTTATTACCTCTATCTGGGCGAGGCTTTCCATAGAGGAACATATCTATGATTTCCTAGGTTGTCCCTTCTCCCAATCTTTGATCATTGTCAGACTTCAAGAGCGCATCTAGATGCAACAACAATTGGTGATGCTTTTCTTCCATGGAAATGATCCAGTCATCACCTGTAAAGGCTTCATCTGTGGTCTTAGGTTCTATCTTAGACACATAAGCATAAGAAGCAAGATCTTTGAATGATGAACTAGTCTTTACTCATTCAGTCTGATCTCCAATGATCTAATCTTGTGGATGACAGTGGACAAATTTCTAGTCCTTCATCTAATGCATTTGATTTTAGGATCCTTTAGTTTGAGGAAGAATTTCATTAGAATGTTTGATGTCACTTTCTTTATGAGGTACAAATGATCCTATCTGCATATCTTCAAAATCATCCTCAAGATCTAATAACTTTTTATCAAACGTTAGTCCATCATTGAATTTCACATGGACGGATTCTTCTACAACTAAAGTTATTGTATTAAAAATCAATATGCTTTAGATGTATCAAAAAAGCCAAGAAAGATCCATTTATCCACTTTAGAATCAAACTTAGCAAGCAGATCTTTAGTGTTCAAGATAAAGCACTCACATCCAAATGGATGAAAGTATGAAATATTGGGTCTTCTTCCTCTCCATAGTTCATAGGGAGTCTTTTTTAATCCATGGTCCAATCAATGTTTTGTTTTGAACATAGCATATTGTATTAACTATTTCTGGCCAGAAGTGTTTAGGAAGTGAGTTTTCACAGAGCATGGTTCAAGCCATCTCTTGTAGAGTTCTATTTTTCCTTTCAACTACCCCATTTTGTTGAGGTGTTCTTGGTGAAGAGAAGTTTTGGAAAATACCATTCTTTTCATAAAATGATTTGAACTCAGCATTTTCAAACATAGTTCCAAGGTCACTTCTGATAGAAGAGATACATAAATCTTTTTAATTTTGACTCTTTTACAGAATATTTCAAAAAGACTTTGCAAGACTCATGCTTATGAGTAAGGAAGTATACCCAAGTATGTCTAGAATAGTCATCAACTATGACAAAACCATACTTCTTTCCTTATAGACTCAATGTCTCTAGTTGGTCCAAATAGATCCATACTTCTTTCTATTTGTTTCCCTTGCTGGCATGCTTCATAGAGAATATGAGTTTTTCAAACAAATCTTAGGCAGTCCTTTAACCAAATCTGATGGAAGCTTGCTTGTGGGGCTTCTATGGAGGCTGGATCTTGAGCTTCCATGAGGTCCTTTAATGGTGATTTTCCACCATGGAGATGCAGTGGAAGAAAAAAGAGAAGAGGTGAGAGGAGGCGTCATCCACTAGGGAATAAGCCTTGGAAGAAGGAGCTTCACCACCAAGATGAGCCTTGGATAAGAAGCTTGGAGAGGATGCTTCAATGGAGGAAAATAAAGAGGGAGAGAAAGAGAGAGGGGGGAGCACGAAATTGAAGGAAGAAAAAGGGAGAGAAGTTGAACTCTGAGTTGTGTCTCACAAGACTCTCATTCATCAAAGTTACAACAAGTGTTACACATGCTTCTATTTATAGACTAGGTAGCTTCCTTGAGAAGCTTTCTTGAGAAAACATCCTTGAGAAACTTCTTTGAGAAAACTTCCTTGAGAAGCTAGAGCTTAGCTACACACACTCCTTTAATAACTAAGCTCAGCTCCTTGAGAAGCTTCCTTGAGAAGATTCCTAAATAAGCTAGAGCTTAGCTACACACACCCCCAATAATAGCTAAGCTCACCCCCATGCCAAAATACATGAAAATATAAAAAAAGTCCCTATTACAAAGACTACTCAAAATGCCCTGAAATACAAGGCTAAAACCTTATACTACTAGAATGGCCAAAATACAAGGCCCAAAAGAAGGAAAAACCAATTCTAATATTTACAAAGAAGTGTGAATCCAACCTTGACCCATGGGCCAAAAAATCTACCCTAAGGTTCATGAGAACCCTAGGGCCTTCTTTAGTAGCTCTAGCCCAATCCTCTTGGAGTCTTCTATCCAATACCCTTGGGGGGTAGGATTGCATCATCCCTTCCACCTTGGAAAGGATTTGACCTCAAATCCCGAGGTTCTTCATACTCTGGGCTCCTTCCCTCGACACCTATAAAAAGAATAAAAACATATGTATTAGTGTTGTTGGGTACGTTAGAGTAGGGTAAGGCCTGAAAACCCTTTTCATGGAGATCTTCCCATGAGGGAGCATGGTTCCTCACCAACTCAATGAGTGGTACTACAAGTATAGAAAAATATGGGACAAACCTTTTGTAAAAGTTTGTTAAGTCATGGCAGCCCCAGATTTCCCTTATACTTGGTGGAGTAGGCCATTCAGGAATAACCTTTATTCTCTTAGGGTCCGTGGGAACCCCTTGATCACTATTTAAAAAATTATGGAAAGTAATGCAATAAAGCATACCTTTTTCTGTATTTTCATGTTGATTATTCCTACAAAAAAATATGACAAACCTAAGGTGTCCCATATGAGCACCTAAAATTGTATGAAAACCAAAAATAAGAACAAACCTACCTAATGAGTCTCTATGTACATGACTCATGAAAAAGTTGGGTGCATGACTAATTTTACGAAAGAGGGTTTCAACACTCAACACATTCATCATATCACTTATTTTAGGGATTTGGTGCCTAATAATACCTATTTTGGGCACCAACAAAGCACAAGGATTTAAGCTCTTACGAACCAAACCCTCATCCAACAACTCCTTTACTTGAGGAATAACCTCAAGCCCAAGAGGTGTGAGAGTGCTAACAAGTGTCTTTTTACAAAGGAGAAGATGTGGAGGTTGTCAAGAGGGGAAGTTTCTTTAATATTTGTCTTTGTTTCAAAATGACTTTCCTTCTTAGCTAACCTCTTGGAGGAGACACTTACCGCCTTACACTCCTCCTTAACTATTAAAGGTTGTCCTTCTTCTTGGGGGTAGATTTCTTCACTAGATTCTTTCCCTTTTACTTCTTCACTTTCACTAGAGGAAGGTGAAGTAGTAGCCTCATCTTGGCTACTATAAATGTCTTGGCCCCTCATAATCATGGTTTTCTTGGTGGGGCATTGAGAAGTAATGCGCCCTCTTCGAAGACATTTAAAGCACTTTATGGAGCTAGTTTTCTCTTGCATACTAGCCTTAAGGGGTTGATTTTCTATTGTCTTCCCCTTATCATCTTTGGGCTTAGAAGGTGTCACCCCTAAGATGCCTTGACCTTGGTGTTTCTTTAGATAAGAGTAAGAGCCATAAGATTTTGAAGTAGACTTCCTTTTAAGTTGTTGCTCTACCCTTATTTCCCAATCTAAGTTAGCCTCTACATTGTCCTTCCCATGAAAGTATGGGAGGTTAATGTTAGCCTCTTGAGGCTTTCTTTCCTTTTCTCTCCTATGGGAGTGAGGTCTAAGATGTGACCTATGCCTTCCTTCATAATAGTCACAAAGTTCTTCACTTAGGCTCTTGCAAGAGTTATGACTACTATAGGAGGCATGTTTTTCTCTTTTCATTTCTTTCATTATTTTTCTTCTTTCTTCCTCTCTTATTTTCTTTCTTTCACCTTGACTTATTTCTTCAACTATTTTTTTTTCTTTTTCTTTTCTCTATTGTTTTTCTTTCCATAACTTGAGGGAACTCAACTCATCTAAGATTCTAGATAAAGGGTCTTTATGACTAGTACCCTTGCCATTAATACAAGATGAATGATGACTCATGTTGGTTCCTAAGTTTTGGTTCTTTCTTGTTGGAGGTTTGAAAACAAAAGGTAAAAGAAACTATGGTTGAAGCTAGCCAAGATAAACACTAAAAGAGGTGTGAAAGATAAGGTTAAAAACTAATTGGTAAAAGGAAAGCTATCTAGGCGGTTTGACAATGGAAGGTAAAGGAAATAAGCTATGAAAGTAAGCAAGAAATGTAAACTAGGTGAATCTTAAGAGTGTCTGGATGACCACATTCAAGGTTTCCAACAAAATACTCACTATCCTAAGGAAAAGTTGCCTAATATTATTACATACAAATGGAAGTTTGGTAACCTATTGGAGGCTCCCAACACACTTCCAATGAAAGGCCATTTTGTTACAAAACTTGAAAGCAATGAATGTAAGTAAATTGCAAATTACAAAATTACAAAATGGTCCTCAATTTTGGTGGTTGTTCTCTCTTTGGTGATTCACTCAATTTGGAGTGCTTCTTAGTCCAATAGCTCTTAAGGTGGTTGGCCCCTTGCTTCTTGACTCAAATTCTTCAAGGGATGGCACCAATCCTCCTTTCCAATTCCCTATATGGCAACTCACAAACAAGGAAACAAAAAGAGAAGCAATAAAGAAAGACAAAAAAAATGAAATGAAAGCTAAACCAATGGAGTTTTAACTAGACAATTTTTCAAGGATTATTCAACAATTAAAGAAATGAAAAGGACATAGAAGCAAGCTAGGACTCAAAGAGAAACTTAGAATGGCTCTAGAGTAGAGTAAGAAAACAAAAAAAAAAGACTCAACAATCCTCTAGCTTTGGCACTTGTTTTCACAGTAATTTTCAATTGAAATTTTGGAACTAAGATTGGTATAACATAGGCACCAATTATAGAATAAATTTTGAGCCAAAACAACAAGCACACTTCCCTTTCACTTTTTTTTCCTGGATACTGATTTTTCTTCCAACTTGTGTGATTTTTAGTATTTTTCCCCTTTATCAAAATCAGTTTTTTATTTTTTTATAACTTTTTTCCAGATATCTAGAAAATTTATTAAAAATTTCAGCTCAAAATTCATAGTAACCAATTCTCAGTAATTTTTACAAGTTTGTACGTCCAAGCTGCTAGCACCAGCGATTTTTTTTAAGCATGGTATATTGATTACCTTGGGCTTACTTTCAACCTTCCTATGTATGTTGAACTCACTAGTATTGTTTACCACAGTTTTAGGAGTTCAATATTCACTTAGGATCAACATTTCAGCCAGCAATTCAATCACCAAAACTTAAATTCACAATAGACACAATCAAAAGGAAACCTAAAAGTTCAAGAAAAGGTTCACAATCAAAGACTCTAAGAATTTTGCATGAACATGTTAAGGACTAATTAGCATGAAAGATTTGACTCAAATCAAATAATAGGCTAAATTAATTTCATACCCTCATGAACAAATGAGTTAGACAAAGAAACAAGAAAAAAAAAATCAGCACAACATGAGAAATCTTATGTGACAAGTTTCATGACTAGACATGACTTCTATGACAAAACTACAATAGGTGAACAAGTCACTCTAGATTTTTGAGGTTTTATTCTACTTTAATATTTTTGTAAGAATTTTATGGTTTAGGTTTCAGCCACAAAAAATAACAAGACAAAACTCAAAGGAACCTAAACTCAATACAATTCATGATTCAAGAACAAGAACAAGAAATTTGAACCATAGAAAATCAAATCTAGCTTCTATAGCAAGTTTAATAAGTAGAAACTCTAAAGAATCATGTTTACAACATTTATCACAAGACATGTGAGGAGATAAATGGAGAAACATGAAGAAACAACAATGGAAGAGAAGGTAAAGCAAAAAAAAATTAATGGAGGTTTAAGGAGCACCTACTTGATGCTCTTGTGCTCTGATTACCACTTGATGGGAGCTTGCTTGTGGGGCTTCTATGGAGGCTGGATCTTGAGCTTCAATGAGGTCCTTTAATGGTGATTTTCCACCATGGATATGCAATGGAAGACAAAGGAGAAGAGGTGAGAGGAGGCGCCATCCACTAGGGAATAAGCCATGGAAGAAGGAGCTTCACCACCAAGATGAGCCTTGGATAAGAAGCTTGGAGAGGATGCTTCAATGGAGGAAAAGAAAGAGGGAGAGAAAGAGAGAGGGGGGAGCACGAAATTGAAGGAAGAAAAAGGGAAAGAAGTTGAACTTTGAGTTGTGTCTCCCAAGACTCTTATTCATCAAAGTTACAACAAGTGCTACACATGCTCCTATTTATAGACTAGGTAGCTTTCTTGAGAAAACTTCCTTGAGAAGCTTCTTTGAGAAAACTTCCTTGAGAAGCTAGAGCTTAGCTACACACACCCCTCTAATAACTAATTCCACCTCCCTGAGAAGCTTCCTTGAGAAGATTTCCAAAGAAGCTAGAGCTTAGTTACACACACCCCTATGATAGCTAAGCTCACCCCCATGCCAAAATACATGAAAATATAAAAAAAGTCCCTATTAAAAAGACTACTCAAAATGCCCTGAAATACAAGGCTAAAACCCTATACTACTAGAATGGCCAAAATACAAGGCCCAAAAGAAGGAAAAACTAATTCTAACATTTACAAAGAAGTGTGAATCCAACCTTGACCCATGGGCTGAAAAATCTACCCTAGGTTCATGAGAACCCTAGGGCCTTCTTTAGTAGCTCTAGCCCAATCCTCTTGGAGTCTTCTATCCAATACCCTTGGGGGGTAGGATTGCATCAAAATTCTTCTTGGATAGTTTTGAAATATGTTTTGAATTGACATGCCCAAGTCTTTTGTGCAGAAGCCATCCTTCATCTTTTTAGATAGCAAACACGTTACATTCTATTGACTAAGATTTATCATATCTATCTCATACAGATTGTTGTGTCGTCTGGCAGTAAAGACAAGCTTGCCATCTTCTATCTTGACTATACACTTGTCTTTTTGAAGGATACAATATAACCACTATGAAAAAATTGACTTGTGCTAAGCAAGTTATACTTCAGACCTTCAACATATAAGACATTGACTATGAAGGCTAGAGAGGGAATACCAATTTTTTACCCATACCAAAAATCTTCCCTTTGCCTATGCCTCCAAAGGAAACTACTCCTCTCTCACGTGGCTTTAGGTCTAGGAGCATATATCTTTCCCTTGTCATATGTTGTGAGCATCCATTGTCCAGGTACCAACTCAAATCCCCACCTATTTGAGATTTTGGTACCCATATCTTTTTGGGTCCAACAGAGTTAGTACCCTTAGACATTTTTTCTTCTCATGGATGCACCTAAACTTAGACTGTCTAGATTTACCATAGAAGTCACATTTGTCTAAGTTAGATTGTGACTTGGAGGATTTTTTCCCTTTTCAAAGTCCAGGCCATACTTGTCATGGGGTGCTGATGGAATCTCAAAAGAGTGGTGAGAGTTTTTGAACTTTCCAAGAACTTCCCAAAGTCTTTAGTGAGACAAGCTACTTCCACCCTTAGTTTTTCCCCTAATGAGACTTAGACTCTCTTCTAGAGTCTGAATTTTCTTTTTAAAATCTTCATTTAATTTCCTCAATTTACTATTTGTAGAAAAAAAACTTTAATTTTTTCTTCAAACTTTCTGCACAGAATGGAAATCATATGACAATTCTAAATAAGAACATCATAAGGCATATCCTCTTCATCATCTAATGAAGCATAAGAAGAGTCAAATTTAGAGCATGTTTTTACCTTAGTCTTATCATTTGTATCTACCATGAGACAGATGTTACCTTGTTCATCATTTGAATTGTTACTCTTTTCATTGTCTGAGTCATCCCAGATGATCATTAGACTTTTCTTTTTCTTGTCCCCAAAATATATTTTCTTCCTTAGCTAGGGATATTCAGCCTTCATGTGTTTAGACTTTTTGCATTCAAAGTAGATGATCTCATTACTCTCCTCTTTACTTTTATTTTTAAATCTTGAATCTTTGTGTTTGGAAGAGTGTTAGAACTATCCTTTCTTCTTCATCATCTGTTAGAACTTTCTGGACATGAAAGCGACCTCCTCATCTTTGGATCCATCAAAGTTGTCTGGTCTAGTAGATTCTCACATCTGCAATTCAAAAGCCTTAAACAAGTTTTTACTTTCTTCTCTTTTGAAGCTTTTCTCTTTAGACTTGGAGCAGTGTAATTCTTCTTTTGTAGATGCTCCCTATTCTGAAAGTGAACTTCATAGACTCTTAGAATACCAAGAAACTCATCACATGCATGATTTTTCAAAAATCTCTTGCTTCTTGGGTGGTTGTGGTCTTTGATTCCTATACCTTGGGAAAGATGTTTAGCACCTTTAGGATTATCTGAGCCTTGAAGTACATCTATCCAAGGGCTTCCAAATTGGTCATAAGAACTTGAAGTCTTCCAAACATGTTATCTACAGACTCTCCATCCTTTATGGTGAAGCTTTCACAATGTCTGGTCAAAGTCTTGACCTTCCTCAATCTGACATCCCCAATGCCTCCATAGTTTATGCTTAATAAGTCCTATATTTCTTTGGTGGTTCTCGATCTACAAATCTTGTTGTACTATGGATAGGGCACATGTCCAAGTATGGATTTTGTGCTGAGCTCCATAATGGCTAGATATTCATTTGTCCATTCAGCTTCAGGTCTAGGAATATCCCCATTAGTGATGATGAGCCAGATTCTATACTAGGTGGACTTGATGTACATCTTCCTTTTGTCCTTCCAATAAGGGTAGTATTCTCTAGCCAAGCCTGGTGGCCTTGTCAAAGATGCTCCATCAGTGATGAACTAATGATGGTTATCTTCCATCTGGATCTTTTCCTCTAGACACTATTAAGTGGTTAACCTTTAGAGGCTGATACCAAACTGTAAAGGAAAATAACATAAAAAAGGGGGTTGAATTGTGTTTTTAGAAATTTAAAATTTTCTTTTTCAACAAAAACACTAGTTATCGTCTCATACGGGTTTTACTAAGACATATAAGAGATATTAGTGAAAAGCTCGATTAGACGATGAGAAAAAGGTTTTCTTAACATGTATAATTTCTGAAAACAAATTCAAACACTGTCAGTCAAACACTAAGGAAAGCAGTAAAAAAGAACACATAAGGATTTATATTGGTTTGCTCAACCACCAAGACTACATCCAATTCTTGGCAACCCATCAAGTTTTCACTAACTTTAACAAAAGTTACAAGTATTATTCATTGCCACTTCTAGCTCTTACAACCCCATATTCGTTGTCCTACCATGCTACTGCTGGCTCTAAACAAAAATAAGATTTGTTGTTTAAGTTTGCATAGTCACTAAGATGTGATCATCTTATAGACGAATATTTCGCTCAACACTTTAGTCTTTTCTCTTAAGGTTTACAAGGTATTTTGAGAGCTTTGTATCTATACAAAATATTTACAAAAAGCTTTACAAGAAAGAAAGAATGAATATTTCACACAATTTTATTTGATTCTTGTATTTTCAAAGCTTCTTCTATTTATAGCCTTCATCTTCAAGTATTCATTGTCTCTTAACAGATGCATTCTTCACTTTGGTTCTTCGTCTGAAAAATTGTGGTTGTTGAAGCATTGAATACTTGCATTAAATGAACACCTTTCTTCATTCAGAGTGCATGATTATAGGTTGGTGTGTTAGGGACTTCAGCAGAAAGTCACTTCTTCCATCAGAGTAGGTCTGCACAATAGAGTGCGCCTTTTGATGAAATCAACACTTCCAGTCTGTGGACTTAATTTATTCATCATCAGATTTTGACATATCCTAGGAGAATGTTTTCTACAAGAAAGAATCTTAGACACAGAGTATTAAATGAAAGTGTTAAATGCACTACTTAATGTTATGCCAGATTGTCTTAGATGGATGTATTGCCTGAAACATCAGGTGTAGAAATACAAATCATGATCTGATAAAACATCAAACACATCTTCTATCATTAGTATTTATTTGCATCTAATCAAAATAATTAGGAGTCCTAATTAGTCCTTAAGACATAAATGTCTTTTGACTTAATAGGTCTGATTTCTCTTCTCAGACACATTGTTCCATTGCAATGTTCCTGGTGGAGTGAGTTGGGATATAACCCACACTCTGTCAAATTTTCGTTAAACTTCTAGCTTAAGTATTCACCACCATGATCTAATCATATGGCCTTAATATTTTTTCCTAGTTGATTCTCTACCTCATTCTTGATCTCCTTGAACTTTGGGGTTTGCCAAGAATTGTACATAGTCTTAGTAGTTCAAACAAACCAATATAAAAATTTGTGTTTTTATCTCTTTTCTTATCTATTAATTTCTAACCATGACTTGTGATTTCATTTAAAATCATTTTCCAAAAGGTTTATGATAAAGCAATGCTTTTACAAAGCTATCATATGTCCTTTATCACGTGTTATGCTAAAAGACAATAGGTGTTTTTGTGAAAAGGTTTTGGAAAACACAATTCAACCCTCTTCTTGCACTTTTTTGCCTATACAACTACTAAAATAATTAATTCATTTCTATATTATTGGATCCAAAGATGAATGAAATGTCTAACCCATAAAATGTTTCCAGATAACAAAGACTATTAAAAAAATTTGGACTATTAACATGCCTTTTTTGCAAGAAATAAGTGTTTTAGGTCCAAAATCATTCATAAAACATGCCTTTATCACTCTATGCTTAATTGGAATTATTTGTTTTATGTATGCAAGCATGAAATCTTTTCTTAACATGTTGTCCAATGTTTTTCTACATAAGTGTCTATAAAATTGAAGTGTCCACATATATGTCTTATAAAAAGTGGTCAATTTTTTTTTTGAAATGCTTTTTATAAAGAACTTATAAGATCTTTTGCTTACATATATTGGACAAAGTTAGCCTATGATCTGAAACCATAACACTCTTTCTCAAAATCGACTAAGTATTCTCAACATATATATCTCACTGTCTTTTTGAATGTTTGTAGAATTTATTGTAAAGTAGGTTTAGCTTTGATACTTGGTATACACTAGAGAGAAAATCAATTCAACTTATTAGAAGGAAGTTCCAAAAGATCTTAATAAAGTGTAAAAGTCGAAATTGAAATGACAAAAATATACAAGGGGGATGAATTGTGTTTTCATAAACTTCTGACACTTTTTTAAAACAATTTGTTGTTCTGAAATTAGTTCTGAAAGATATAGTTCACAATGACAAAATGTTCTGAGCTCAGAATGAATGGTCAATATGTTTATGGAAAAAGATTTTGACAAGTCACTAGTTTGTTTTAAAAAGAATTGTTCAATTACAAAGTCATGAAATGTTCTGTGTATGATTGCATATAGACAAATTCTCCTAACAAGAGGGATTTCCACTCAGGAAATTTACAAAATCTCACTTCCATCTATGAAATATTACAACCCCAAGATCTATTGCAGAAGTGGGTCACTCACTTGAGAGGTGTTGAAGCAACAATGAAAGATTCTCACATAGAGATGCAACTCAAGTTTTCTCTCACTAGAATAGCTTCAACTTGTCTTCATGATGCTCCTTCAGGTCCTCTTAAATTTGTTGAGTCCATAACGTGTGGTGTTTTAGTTATGACAAACCTTCTAAACACAAATCATATGCCTTCTGAGTTTATGCCTATTGATGAGATTTCTTATGTGTATTTAAAAAGACAAATTTTGTAAAGAACAATAATTAAAGTAAACTCAAGGCTAACATGAGTCACTTAGAAAAGGGTGATTGGCCTGAAAGCTCAAACGAAGACTTAAAGTGTCGTTGGTTGTGTACTACAATGAAGTCAACATGCTCACTGGATGAAGAGAAAACTTCAAGCCATAAGAAGGAATCAACAAGTAAAGGACAAGAATAACATTGTCGTAGATAGAACTGTTCAGAGCAATCATGAAGAACAACATTGTTGCAACATACTTAGAATGGAATTTCGTCAATAGGATGAGTTCATTATGGACATCGTATCTGGAATTTTAAGCCTAGCCAAAAAGTTCTTGTATGAAATTCAAGGCTTAAATTGTTATTTGGCAAGTTAAAATCCAAATGGTCTAGTCCTTTTGTCATAAAAGAAGTGAAGCCTTATGGTGCAATCTCTGTGGAAGACCCCTCAATAGGCCGAAATTGGACTGTCAATGGTTAATGACTCAAAGCATACTTGGGGGTTAAATTGAAAGGCTCACCACCATCCTTCAGTTCAATGATCCATGAAGATCACACAATGACATTAAAAGAGCTAGTTGTTCTGTTATGTTTTCATCTTAGCCAAGTTTTCTTTAAATTGAGTTGGCTTGTGTGTTCTTGTTTAAGCTTTCCATGAATCTTGTTTGAATGTTATATGTACATGTTTGTTTTTGATTTAAGATACCATTGATATGTGTTGAGATAACAAAGTGACCAAATTATTCAGTAGATACAATTCTATCAAAGAAGCATAGTAGTGGGACTATAAGTTAGTTTTGGTTGGAAGCCATTGGTGGTCGCTCCAAGCCAAACATCACTCATTTGGTTCCAAACCAAAAACCTATTTCTATTAAGCCACTTTTGGTGGCCAAAGCCAAAACCCAATTTCGAGTTTCCTCAGTTATTTCCAAGTTAAAACTCACAGAGACTCTTCCTCTTCCCAATAACTTTTTCAAACACATTTCCCATCACACTTTGGCACAAATATTCTCATTGATTTTAATATTCCATATTCCCATATCATTATTCCACCAATCACAATCAATGTGCCTTTTTCCCACACATTATGTTTTCCCTATGCTGCCACCACTCTTACTCCACTCTTCCTTTTTACTTTTCAATTCCCATCATTCTCCTACTATTGTTCACCTGTCTCTTCCAATTGATATAACTTTAAAGAGAAAGTGACTCATCCTACCCTATGCCCACTCCAAGCCAAGGGTAGCAAACAAGTCAGCATCATCACCATCACACCCATGAATCCAGCCCTTCTCTGTCTATATATAAGCCCTTCAATGTTCATTTTATCTTTTCACCATTTATGTTCACAAGGAAGAGTCTAGGGTTTTGTTTCCTTGTGGTGATTTGAGTCTCACAAAAAGGAAAATACCATGGTTGTCATAGTTGAAATTCCGAGGTTTGTTCTCAGCTGTAGAAAGGATTAGTGTCTTGCCTGTTTAAAAATCAGTGCATTTTCTTATGATCCTTTGTTGTTTGGATATGTAAAAATGGTAAACATGTGTTGATTTGCTATCTTTGCATAAAGGTTTGACTTTGCATGCCAGAATCTATGTATACTCCCTTAATAGTGGAAAAAACACTAACTTTTTTATCAAATTAAAAGTCTATTTTCAAACATTGTTAGTTTTTGCATTTGGGGTATAAACACACGTGTGACTAGTTATTGACCTTCTCTATTATGAATCAGTTTCGGGCAAATCAAACTGTTTTTTGTTTGTATGTGTTGTGACTTGTGTAATTAATGTTATTATAACTGTGTAGTGATGTAGTCTATCGTTTTTTGGGTTGTCCTTGTGAGTTTTAGAACATTTTTTATTCATAAATCTACACTAGTTTAATTGTTCTAAGAAATTTATTTTGGATGGGACCACTTTTGGGTCCCTATGCTTGTGCTATTGTTTAATGCTTTTCTGTTTTTGGATGAATGAAGCACATGGGGTTAATGCAAGTTGTTCTATTTCTCTAAAATGCAAACCTTTGTCCTTTCCTTTTCTTTCAACTATTTATGAGCTTTTAAACTAGGAACACCCTATGATTAATGTCTGTGTAACCAGCAACACATGTTGGAAGCAATCTGTATTGAATACCCATTATGCACTTGTAGTATTTTTGAGCCAAGCCAAAATTTTTGGCTCGGTGAAAATTGCTACAATTGCTAGATCAGAACCCTGCTACATCAAGTGTTGATAGTTATGCAAAGCCACATTTTTTATTGTGATCTTAGTTCCCTTATGTTGTTTTTTGTTGTTGTTGTTGTGTTTACTTTTGTTTTGTAGTTAATGGATGTTTCTATTTTTAATTTCAATCTTCTTTGCTTTTAATATTTGATTTTTGTCAAATTTGTTAAATGCAATGATGTTTTATTAGTTCCAGTATGACACTCCCAAGCGAAAGCAGATTGCTAGCACTCCTACAACCTCCAACAAGAAACCATGAGTGACAAAGAAAGGTTCATTTTTTATGGCCCCTCCTACTACTCATGAAGATAATTAAGTCCAAGATATTCCTCCTCCGCCACAACAACCAACACCTTAACCATCCCCTCAATTGAAATAACAACAGACACACTATTTTTTCCTGTCACACGAACTACCTAGGTTCGATCCCCTGCAACGATGTCAGTTTGATAACAATCTTGAATCGTCTCAAAACAAACTAGGATTCCACAAATTATATAGTATAGTAATAACCTAGGTCGACTCAGAGACATAATCCAATTAGATTCCAACTTAAATCCACTTATAATTCAAAGCAAGAAATTTCATCGAGTAGTTTGCAGACAATTGAAATGTAGAAACAAAATCACAAAATTAATAGGATTACGAAACAGATTTAAGGATCATCAATCCAATTCACCAAATCCAAGCAATTAGAATTATCATAGTTTTCTAAAGATGATGATCCTATTATGAAGGTTCAATCAATCTATTTAGAGGTAATTCAATCGAACTAATCCCTAATTAAATTGAGATCACAAATCAGATTGAAGTATCATCCAATTAATCTGTAATTAGGATTCCAATTGGAAATTAATCAATTACCTAATTCATTTCCAATCCAAACACATTCATAATCATGAATACAAAAAATAGAATTGGAGAAAAAGATGAACATTCACAACAAAATTCAAAATTGTTCACCAGATCTCAAATTTGTCATTGCTTGAACTGGATCCTTGGATTGATTAGTTGTTTAGCCTTCCATAGTCATCACCAATGGAAGAACATGAAAACTGAAAAAGAAAAGAGAAGAACAGAGTTTGATCTAAAACTTGCAATAGAAGTTTCTAAAAATGTGTTTTGTACAAAATGACTCTAACTAACTAACTCCAAAAACACACAAAGTAGACTGATATATATTCTAACTAATTTGAAGTAATGGATGGACCCTGATTAGGCCCACCTAATCTCTCTAATTAAGCCAATTACAAAATGCAATAAAAAAGATGATGGAACTCAATAAACCAAGAGGGGGGCGAATTGGTTTCCAAACAAAACCGTACTTTTATAAAAATAGAGTTATAGAAAAAACTTTTCTAAACGGATCGTATCACAAAACAAATATGAATCGAATGTAATCAATACTTAATAAATCCTTCCTTACACATGATCCTTCATTAACTCCCTTTCTTTCAAAATCATAAAACTTGAATCTTTTCAAACCTTAAATAAAACTTGAATGAGTTGATTAAACCTTGAATGAGTGAAAGATGTGAATCAAGAGACAAAGATACAATCTTTTATACTGGTTCACTCTCTATTTCTAAAGAAACTAATCCAATCATCTAATCCACAACCTGAATTAGATTTTCGTTATGCATCAAGAATCCTTACAAGCAATCACAAGAAAACTACAATTCTCACCTCGGAAAAAGAGACTAAGGCATCCAACACTAAAGCCCTCTATCAATATAATCCTAAGAGAACCCTACTCTTAACCCAAACTAGAAAACCCTATTCTAGCATGTTGTATTCACGCATAAATACAAGATCATGTAAAAACCATATACATGACAAATGACAAAGTAGGAGAGATACAACCTGACCAATCTTTCCATAAAAACCTTGTTGGATTGAGAAGTTAATCTTATTCTACTCAAAAGAAACAACTCAGTTTCAAGAAAAGATCTTCCAAATCAAAAGATTAAGAAGTTGTAAGTTACTATAAAGCTATTTTCTCTCTATCTCTTGTTCACCAATGAAAGTACGAAATCTTGCTCATTCATAGACTAAGAAGTAATTTTCAAGATGTATTGAGTATTCTCTAATGATCTCATGATCTATATATATTAACACAAGCTGGTTATTTATAGAGAAAACAATTATAACCGCCTGTAACTGATTAAACCTATAAGGTAATCAATTATTTCAATGAAGTAATTGATTATACTAAGTAATAGATTAAAGTGTTCATCCAACATCTGGAAAACAACTCAAGAACAATGTAATCGATTAGATGACCTAATTAATCAATTAAAGTGTTATTGTTCACCTCTAAACAACTTAAACAAGAGAGAAGTAATCCATTAATACATCTGGTAATCGATTAAAGTAGAGACTCCTAAAAGAATCAGTCATTGTCTCAAACAATAGTGTAATCGATTAAAGTACTACCGTAATCGATTAAACCGATATGAGACTCAATTCTTTAAGCTTTAGACATCTTGTTGTAATCAGTTACGACAACTCTATAATTGATTAAAATAGAGAGCTTTTTACTCTAAAGAAAATTTTCTAACTTAGAAAATTTCCTTCACACACACTATGATGATGCACAATGCAAAACAAATATAAAATGTACTAAAATGCAACAACTAAGCTAACAACCAATACAAATGTCACTCAAAGGAGTTGGGCATGTAAAAGCCAAAATATCTTCTAAAGCTCCTTCAAGATTTTCCTTGAGCTTTCAATCTTTAGCCTTACGTTGTTCTATTTTTCTCATGTTGTTGCTCCCCCTATCTCTAACATGCAAAGGCCCAAAATTTGCAGCCCAAAATCCAAGTGCAGAAGTTCTAGCTTCCTAGCCTAAAATGACCTTCAAAACAGGAGAATTGGCCCAAGCTCATCACTGAAAAATTGAAGCTCTTTTCCTTAGCTTTCCAAGGACTATTCATGTGCTCCATTTGGTTTGTAGTGTCTTGTAGGTCCTACACAAGGTAGATAGGTCAAGTAAGCACAAAGTTTGAAAATAAGCAACAATTATCAATTAAGCCTGACCATAACTGAATTAAGGTGACAAAATAAGAGTCAAAGAAAGGTCAAATAAGCTAAGAAGAATATGAAAATAATAAACTAAAAATGCTCTATTAGGAGGGGGTTTGAATAATGTGTATATCAAAGATAAACCTTTTGTTACTTTTAATGCAAATATAGATAGAAATGTACATGTTTGGCAAGTCGTCTACTGAATTTTACACAGATTTTAATAAAGACAAGTCTGATTGTACAGTGACTTGATAAGAGAGAGAGAGTCCTTAAAAACAGTTTTTCAAATAAATGCTTACTAATAAGGAAGTGATATGGAGTGCTAATAGAACACTCAGTAAATCGTTATGGAGAGAAGTAGGAACACTTGGTTTATACTGGTTCACTCAATCTGAGCTATGCTCCATTCTCCTTTACTCAATAGTAAAGAGTTCTACTAATCAAAACTTGATTACAAAACAAGTATTCTAACCTGTCACTCCTGGCTTTACAAATATTCTTAATACTACTTCTGGCACTTTCTTAGACACCCCCTGAATCTAAGAAACCCAAGTATTGTTTAGCACTAAGCCATTCCTAGCTTTCACAAAAAATAGTTTGAATGAATAAAAGTATTCAATTCAATGAGTGAATAAACAACGAAGCTCAAATACAAGATAACTTTGTTTGGCAAAGAATAAACAAATGATAACTTTATATCAATAGTCCAGTAATTCCAACAATGTTTTGCTTCAAATATATTCTTGCTTTCTGATCAGTTTTTCTCATTGGGTAGAGACTGTCTTTTATAGATTTCAGTGAAGGATCCGTTACTGGAGCAGTGTAATGCCTTGAAATTTCTCTAACAATAAATTGATGTTTAATGTATTTCTCATGTTATTTGATTATGTGGCTGATTTGGATGCGTTGAGGTATTGCTTGAATTAGCCATGTGTGATTTGATTGATGTGGATGTTGAGTTATGTGGAGTTTTATTGACTTAGGTTGAAATTATGAGATTTCAAGTTTTTACCTAAACTTGTCCTAGTAAAACCAAGATCTCGGACTCGTTAACTGTTGGATCAGCTTCAAATTTTGACTGTAGGCTCGTAACCTAACTATTCATGTTATGACTGTTGGAATTTTCATAATAACACTTTTGGCATCTCGCTTAGTGAGAGAAGTACGCTAAGCGCAATTCCAACCCGAGAGGAATTGCACTCAACACGAAGTGTCGTGTTCAACACAAATCCCAACCTGAGAGGAATTGCACTCAACATGAAGTGTTGTGTTCAACACAAATCCCAACTTGAGAGGAATTGCTCTCAGCGTGAAAAGTCACGCTTAGTGTCAAAAGTGGATTCCCGCTTAGCGAAATGAGCTCGCTAAGCGAGATCTGCAGATTATAAATATGTCCAATAGTGTAAAATTATGCATTTTGAGTTCTTTTTCCTCTCAACCTCAGCCCAGAAGTCCTAACTCCTCCTTCTCCACCACCCACGACCACTGGTGGCCCCCACAAGCCGCCATTGCTTGCTGCATGACCACCGCATGAAGAGGAACACTTTAATTAGAGCGAAATCCTCAGGATCCACCTCAAGGATTCGGTGGAGAACAAGCTCCAATTATTTCTTTCATAGTTTTTTTTAGGTAATCTTGACTTTTATGTATTTCTCCTAATTAGTATGAGCTTCTCTCAGTGTTCCTTGTGTTTTAGGTACCGTGATAGGAAGTTTTTGAACTTCCTTTGAAAATGAGACGTTGTAGAAATTACCTTTTTATAAAATTGATGTTATTTTCGTGATCTTCACTAAACCCCGATCACATTGACGTGGTCGAAATTTCAAAAAGATGTCTCGTTGTAGTAGAACCCGAAACACCTCGTAGCCCTTTATGTTTTGAGAGGGGTAATTGACCCCAAATGTTTTATTAACCTTGTTTTTTTTAAATCTATACTAAATTGCCTTCAATTTGGCATATAGAACTCTATGTTTGGACCAACGGACTTGAACGTGAGAGGCCTCTGAGCGACAAAGAGAGGAGCTAACAGAGAGCTCACAATAGCTGAAGGGAGTTTATTATAATTTTATGGCTTTGATACCATAATTAGGGTTAAGAGACCCAATTATGAGAATGTATGCTTTTCCCTGCGTATACTGGTTTTCAAGAAAAACAATGTTTTTGACAAATGGGATGTGATACATTTGTTATTGAAAAATGACATTATTGTTTTTATTAGACTTGTGTTGTCTGAAGACCTAGGGAGTGTGAATCCCAGGCATGAACTATATATGTATGTATGTGCAGAATGTGATTTACTGATGATACTGTTATTAATGATATTAATTGATATGAGATGATGTTATTTTTGTTGCTAATTTCATTGAGATGAGATGATGTTGTTACTGAGATGAGAATGTCATTGTCATGATGTATGTTATGTATGTACAAGGGGGTTGCAGCGACCATGATGGATATCCCTAGTGGGGAAAATAGAGTGGTTAAAGAGTTTTAAGCATCTCTGGAGGCGGATGACTTAGAATCTTTAATTATCCACGGTCAATGCATTCATGGTGCCCATGTTTCGTATACTTCACATTGCATGGAAATAGTATAAACTTTGTCAGTAAGTACTTGTAGTTTCTCATGAGGGGGAATACTTGTACATGGGGGCATGTCACTCGATTTGGAACTCCCTTGAGACTTAGGTTAATCATCATGGGGGGGGGGAGATGCCTATGCATGACAAGGTGACCTAGACACTTGCTGCCTAGTTTTCCTAAGTGAGAGTGTCATGTGGATACGCTTAGGCTATTTCCTAACGAATGGTACCACATTACATTTGAGAGTTGATGTCAGGTGCATGCATCGTACTAAGCATGATTGATTGGAATTATGGAAGGCTGATGACTACTTGTTGAGTGTATGTTGGATTAATGGATCTTTGTGTATGATTATGGTATTTGTTAATATTTTCTTACTAATTATGGTCATTTGATTTTTGTGTTAATTTCTTTTATAATAAACTCACCCTCGCAATTTTTGTACTATATGGTTGGTACCTATGATGATCATGAACCTTCATTCGAGGGAGCAGATGGACAGCAGTAGAGTACGTGAAGTGAGATTCTTTTGTGGAGCCGCCAAGCCGACGTGATGACGTTGGGATTATTTTGGGAGAGAGTTGTGTTTTGTTAATTAACTCCTTCGTAGTTGGTTCTATAGTTCTTTTGAATTAAAGATCTATATTACAGATTAAATTATATGTATAAACTAATTTACTTTCAGTCATGTGAATGATGTGTACTGAGTTAATATATATATATATATATATTCATTTAAGTATTTGTGCATTGTTTGGTGAACTTATATCGCGAGAAATTTACTCTTATTTTGCATAAGCAAATTAACAGAGTTTTCATTTAAAAATTGAAATTTATGTGGTTTAAAATAGTGATATTGTAGCAACGAGGTGGGTCATTACAAGCAGTGTTAATTCCTTGACAAGATCGTTGTCTCACACTGGAAGATAAGGCTATGTGGCATGCTCTGATTTGTGAGGAAATGAGCAATAGTACAAACAATATCATGTGCTCCTTGTCCTTGACGAAAGTGACCTTTAAGGAATATTTTGTGAATACCTTCTATTTTCTTCTATTTTATCCTTTCCTCAAATTCAAATGTTAGCAATTCAAAATAAAAAGAGAAAAAATGAAATTATACAAGATAGAACACATGTACTTCCCTTTTTCGGCTATTATAGACTTTTTGCTCAATGCTGATCATTTTTCCTCTCTTTATTTTGAATTGCTAACATTTGAATTTGAGGAAAGGATAAAATAGAAGAAAATAGAAGGTATTCACAAAATATTCCTTAAAGGTCGCTTTCGTTAAGGACAAGGAGCACATGATATTGTTTGTAATATTGCTCATTAAAAGGATCGGTGAGTTTCTTACCACTTGGATGTGCAATAAATGACATTGATTACGATAGAGAAGATGAACGCACTTAGCGTGATAGGGCCGCGCTTAGCATGTTCATCTGGAAATCAGAAATCTTCATCAGAAGCGATGAACTTGCTTAGCGCAGCACGACACTTAGTGCATTCATCACGATTTCCAGAAAAAAAAAAAAAAAAACCAGGGGTTTTTCACCCCTTTCGACTAAGGTTTGCAACTTTAACAGAAAATAAAACAAATAAAACTTACTTGGATTATGAAGTATGAACTGCAAAGAAGAAGCAAAATGTGGGGAATTCAGGGACTCAATGCACAAAACAAAAGGAATGCAAGAAATGGGTGAGTCACAAAAGTTTGTGTGGAAAAAAAATGCTCTTTAGTGTAAAATGGTAACTGCCTAGGCAGTTCCCATTTTATTTTAGCAGTTTCGTGTTGCACGCTTAGCACACAGTCGCGCTTAGCATGATAACACGATGTTTGGATTTTAAGGTCCAAGCGCTTAGCGTGACCTCTCGCGCTAAGCCCAATTCACAAATTTCAAATTCCAGAGAGGTTTTTAGGCTTAGCGCGAGGACCTGCGCTTCCTGCAACTCAAATTGGTCCTGCAATGTGTGCTTAGCTGCCAAAGGTGGGGCTTAGCGCATAAATATGCTCCTCCATGCAGTGACGGCTTGCGCTTAGCGCTATTCCAAAGATTTCCAAAACAGAGAGGGAATTACGCTTAGCACATCACCTCGCTAAGCCCAATTCGAGAAATTCAGATCCAGAGAGGTATTTGGGCTTAGCGCAGCAGCACGGGCTTAGCGGTATCCACAGATTTTCAAAGCAAAGAAGGATTGGCGCTTAGTGCATCACCTTGCTAAGCCCAATTCAAGAAATTCAGATTACAGAGAGATAATTGGGCTTAGCGCTACCATCCAGCCACTAATCAGGGGTCTAACGCTTAGCACGAGCAAGGGCTCGCTTAGCGCGTGAAGACTTGGCGCTTAGCGCGAGAGGCGCGCTTAGCGAGTAAACAACTGAAAAATTTTCTAAGTTCTTTTTCCGTTCACCTCTCCACCAAAGCTTATGAACCCTTTTTTTCAATATTAATCAAGCTGAAATCACACATAATCACAAGCAATCCACTACACTCAATGCAAACAAAAAAAAATTAAAAATAAATGACTGGGTTGCCTCCCAGCAAGCGCTCGTTTAACGTCATTAGCTTGATGCATCGCTCTGTTATCCTAGATCACTCTTGGTTCTATCCTTTAGAACCTTCTCATCAAACTCCTTCACCTGTAAGCAGACATTTTGGTCCGACAAATGTTTTTCTTCATCAAACAAGTCGAAGCTGATTTTCTGATTATCAATGCCTAACTCCAGCTTTTTCTTTCCCATGTCTACTACACAACTTGCAGTGGACATGAAAGGGCATCCCAAAATTATGGGAATTTCAAGATCCTCATCTATGTCCATCACTACAAAATCAGTTGGGAAATTGAAATGTTTGACTCGAACCAAAACATCTTCAATAACACCGTGGGATCTGGTTATGGAGCGATCAGCTAGCTGTAAAGTCATTCTTGTAGGCATTATTTCCAACTCCCCCAACCTTCTACACATGGAGAGTGTGGCATCCCTAAATAATGACTGGTTTAATAATAATAAATTAAATAGCAAAAACCATGGGAATTTTTTTTTCTTTTCTTTTCTTTTCTCTCTCTTTTCGCGGTAATTAAATTCAGAAGGAAAATTGTCACTATAGAGTCCTGAATGGCCAGTTCACAACTCTATTCGGAGTCATTTCTTTCTGATCACTCCAAACCTCTAAACCATTTTGCTCTTTCAACCTGAAAGGGCCCACTTTTTCTCTTGATGTCACTCATACTCAGCCACAAGTAGAGAAAAAAAATTGACCTTTTGAATGCTAAAATCCTGCCTCGGTTTGCATGTCATTTCTCTGGTTCCAGTCCCTCGCGTTTCTCTGCACCTATCGGGGCCCGTTTTCGAAAGTAGGCAATATATATATATATATATATATATATATATATATATATATATATATATATATATATATATATATATATATATATATATATATATCAAAACGCTCAGAATGAAACCCCGAGCGTGGTTCAGAGGTTGGTTTTGTTAAATTTTAAGTTGCACGCAAAATGATAATTTTTAGACTAATTAATTGAGAATTAACCTATACTGTCCAGTTATGGATTTCTCTTCGTTAATTAGCCTAACCCGCGTATCTTTCCCCCAATGTACATACTTCTACCAGGAGTATATAAATATATACACTGAATAATACTTATATATATAATTATTCAAAATGCATCGTTTACAAAATTCCGGGTAGAAATTTCCAGGATGTCACAGAGAGTGGCATCAAGTTGATACTGGCTCCCAGGTCAATGAGAGCTTTTCCCACCGAGACTTCACCAATTGAACAAGGAATGGTCACACTCCCAGGGTCTTTATGCATTTGTGGAAGGATCTTCTAAATGACTGCACTGCAGTTACCCTCCACTACTATATTCTCACTGTGAATGTATTTGTTCTTCCTTGTCAACATGTCCTTCTGAAATTTACAGTAGAGAGGCATTTGTTGTAGAGCTTCTCCAAAAGGCATATTAATTTCCAGTTTCCTGAAAATATCAAGGAACCTCATCAAATGGCGTTCCTTGTCTTTCTTGGAAGGTACCAAATGGTATGGCACCTCTTTTCCCTCATCAGAAGCTACTTCCTTTCTTTTCTCTCTTACTAACTCACTCGTACTCTTTTTCGTCTCTTCTTTTCTCTCTTTTTCTTTTTCATTTTTTTCATTATCTTTTTCTTTTTCTTTTTCCTTCTTTTCTTTTTCATTTATTTCTTTTTCAGTCAAATTTATTGGTGTCTCTCTCCTTTGTTCATCCTTCTTGTCTTCTTCTTCTTCCTCTATAAGTTCACAAAAGGGTTGCACTGGTTCAGGTGTTGGCTCAATTACCAGCTCTTGTTTGTCATCCTTCACCATTTTCTCCTTCTTCTCCTCCTCCATGGTTACCTTCCTTCCTCGGGTCTCACAACTGTTGGATTTCCCCTGCAGTTACTTTTTGGTCCAATTTTTCTTTATACAAATAGGTTCAAGGGAAATCCGATTCACCGGAAAGCGCACTGGATCGTCAAGTATTTAAAATTAAAATGGATGAATTCGAGTATCGAACTCAGGGAACTAGTATTAGACAAGGTTAAATTCAGAAATAAGGCATTGTTGAAAGAAACATTCATAATGGATGGTTTAGGACATAATTAAACTAATTATAGGCTAAAAACAATAAAAATGCAAGTAAGTAAGATTGACAGCAGTAGGTAAAAGTGTTGGGTCTTTCTAACAAACAAGCTGATGCATATAAGGATATTTCTCTAACCAATCATGCTTTTGTGTTCTATGTTGTAGCCTAAAGTACTAAACCTCGATACCTTATTAGGCTAGTGTTAGTTGGTGAATATGACTAACTTTTGTGTATAAAACTTGTGTAAATTGTATCAAACTCCTCCAATTTATGGTTATTTTGTAGTGTTATAAGTATTTTCTGTTAAGCATACGTAATAAATACTTAGTACTTCCATTTGTGTGTTCAATAATCATTTTCTCTCAATTTCAGGTTAATTAGGCAAGTTTTGAAAAGTGTTGTTTTTCACCTTCTCGCTAAGTCAATCTGCTGGCTTTGCGAGCGTGCGCTATGCGCAACACTCATTTGCTAAGCGCAATGAAGAATATGGACGAAGATGAGTTGTGCAGGTTCGCTAAGTGCACCGCTTCATCTCACTAAGCGCACCGCTTCAGTCCATCCGCTAAGCGAGAAAGGCACGCGCTAAGCCGAAATTCACTAATGTGCACTAAGCGGTCAAGAATTGCGCTAAGCGCACGAGCACGAACAAGGCCACCAATTTAAGCCTGAAATCATATTTTGTGAAAGGAGTTTGGGCTGAGAGCTGAAGCTTTGCATGTCTAGTGATTCTAGAGAGAGAAAGGTCCAAGTTCCTGAGAGTTTTGAGAGATTTTGTTGTGTGAAGATCTGCAGAGACTAGAGCTTGAAGAGGAAGCTGTTCTGAGAGCTTGAGATGAGTTTGTGAGTGGTTGTGAGATCCTATAGGTGAAGGAGACATCCTCACCACTTGTATTTTTGTAATCTTTCATCTTGTTCTTCTCTTTGTTGTAAATGAGTCTTTCTGGTTATGGAAAGCTAAAATTGTCTGTTGGATCTTCCCTGTAGGTACTTGATGTAAATATCTTTCTATCTATTTAATGATGTTTTGTGTGTTCTCTGTGCTATCTGCTTTTCATTCTAGTATGCCTTTACCTTGATCACGTAGATGCATGTTTTGTTAAGGTCATTCAATTGTGGAAACTGGTCTGATTCTAATGACCTGGATAGGACAGGGCTAAGTTGTCGTACTTTCACGAGGAATCAGGGTGCGATAATTTAGTTGTAGTATATTTGTCTTAATGCAGTCCTGGTTGAGTTTAGTCCAACAAGAGGAATCTGAGGATGATGCTTGATCAGGATTAGGCTAAACTATCATGAGGAATCGGGGTTTAGCATCTCAGGAGACACCATAGGAACACATGAGCATTGTTAGATAGAGAATATCCTTTTAGCATCAGGCACCTATTAGGAAGACCAACGCGTTTTCTACTTTTTTTTACACATCATTTCTCTCGCATGATTTTCCTTTTTGTGTAGATAGTTTACAAACTTGTTCATATTCACACTTAAATTTTCACACCAGACACCTATTCACTGAAATAGCTTACCAAGTAACACAAGTTCCTTGAGAGTTTGATACTCGGTTCTTACCGTTTTATACTACTTGTGTGATCCGGTGCACTTACTAGAAGCGAACAAGTTTGTGGCACCGTTACCGGGGAACTTCTTTTTATTTGTAAAGTTAGATCATTTTTAGGTGTCTATTCTTTATTAGTTATTCTTTGATTATTTGTTAATATTTGTTCTTAAATCATATTTGTCTTCTCTTATTGGATTGGATAACCGCTGTTCTGTTAGTATTATGCATGTATAGACTCTCCTACAGGTGATCTGGTATTTCTTCAGAAAGATAACCCTTTCACTGTTATATCATGAAGATTATTATCTATATTCCACTAATGAATTGTGATTTAGCCGGAGGAGAGCATCACCAGGGCAGTTGTTATTTTTACTCTATAAATAACTTTGACCAGAGACAGGAACTGGCCATGTACGACTACCACGAGAAAGAAAGATCCCCTGATCTCGAAAGTATATTGGCAGACTTTATGACATACCAAGCTAGCTCTAAGGGTTACTATTATTCTCTGCAACAGCAGGGAACTCAATTTGAAAGGGACTATTCTTCTGCAGATTATCAAAAGGAGTCACAATGGCAACCTGATTATCACAATGAAGAAGAAGGAGTTCTTAATCTGGATGATTTGTTAATGCAATTCAGGGATACGGTAGAGTCAATGCAACAAGCCTTTAGAAGGACTGAAACTCATATTAGTAAGTTGGTAGATGACATGACTAACGCGGTGGCCAGAAAAGAGGAAGAGCGTGCAGAGATTGAAATACATCAAGAAAGCATTCTTCAAGTTACCTCAATCCATCATCAATTGACCAATGAAGAAGAAGAGCATGAAGTCTCCAGCACCCCGGAATATCCCTGCTTGGCCACTGTTGGCTATGTTGGAAGGAAAGATAAAGGAAGATTGGAACTCAGTGTGGAGAATCAAAAAATCTCTTTTGACCTCTTTGAAGCCATGAAACACTCAGATGTAGGTGATGCCTATTTCGAGGAAGAAGAGGTGGAGTAGGAAATAGCATTATCAGCTTCAACCATGGTACTACAATCTCCTTTGGAAAGAGAACCTGATTATGGGATAGATTGCTCAGTTTGTGATGAAGAGCTTGATGATCCAAAAGACAGTTGTGTTGATCATGTGGTTTTTGAAGAATTGAAAAAAATGAAACCAACAGAAAAGCCCAAAGCAGAATTAAAGACCCTTCCAACACATTTAAAGTATGTATTCTTGGAAGATGATGAGACTAAACCTGTTATAATTAGCAGTGCTTTGAAGAAAGAAGAAGAGGATCAATTGGTGCAGATTTTAAAATGTCATAAAGCGGCTATTGGTTGGCACATTTCTGATCTAAAAGGGATTAGTCCATCATATTGTATGCACAAAATCAATTTGGAAGCCAATTATAAGTCTGTGCGACAACCTCAGAGAAGGTTGAATCCTATAATGAAGGAAGAAGTAAGAAAAGTAGTGCTCAAGTTATTAGAGGCGGGCCTCATCTATCCAATTTCAGACAGCTCATGGGTTAGTCCTGTTCAAGTCGTTCCAAGGAAATGAGGGATGACAGTGGTAAAAAATGATCGAAATGAACTAATTCCTACTAGAACAGTCACAGGATGGAGAATGTGTATTAATTATAGGAAGCTTAATGAAGCCATGAGAAAAGACCACTACCCGCTTCCCTTCATGGATCAAATGCTTAAGAGACTTGCAGGGCAATCTTTCTACTGTTTTTTTGGGTGGATACTTGGGTTACAACCAGATTGCAGTAGATCCCCAGGACCAAGAAAAGACATCATTCACATGTCCCTTCGGTGTTTTTGCTTATCGTCGCATGCCATTCGGTTTATGTAATGCCCCCGCTACTTTCCAGAGATGTATGATGGCTATTTTTGCTGACATGGTAGAAAAATGTATTGAAGTCTTTATGGATGATTTTTCAGTCTTTGGTGCATCTTTTGGAAATCGCTTAGCAAATTTAGAGAAAGTGTTATAGCGCTGTGAAGAATCCAATCTAGTGCTTAACTGGGAAAAATGTCACTTTATGGTTCAAGAAGGCATTGTGTTGGGATACAAGATCTCAAAAAAAAGGAATTGAGGTGGATAAAGCTAAATTAGATGTTATTGATAAACTTCCACCTCCAGTTAATGTGAAAGGAATATGCAGATTTTTGGGTCATGCAGGATTTTATCAGCGATTCATTAAAGACTTCTCAAAAATTGCTAAACCCCTAAGCAATCTGTTGAATAAGGAGGTTGTGTTTGTATTTAGTGGAGAATGTCCAGAAGCCTTTAACACTCTCAAAGCTAAATTGGTTTCTGCTCCTGCAATTACATCCCCAGACTGGGGACAAGAGTTTGAATTAATGTGTGATGCAAGTGATTATGCAGTAGGTGCTGTGTTGGAGCAGTGGAAAGGCAAAATGTTCCACACCATCTATTATGCTAGCAAAGTTTTGAATGATGCTTAGATTAACTATGCCACGACTGAAAAAGAATTGTTGGCAATTGTGTTTGCACTTGAGAAATTTCGGTCTTATCTGGTAGGATCAAAGATAGTGATTTACACTGATCACGCGGCAATTAAATATTTGTTACGCAAAGTTGATTCCAAGCCACGATTGATCAGATGGATACTGCTGCTTCAAGAATTTGATTTAGTCATTAAGGACAAGAAAGGTTCTGAAAATGTAGTAGCAGATCACCTATCTAGATTGGTGAATGATGATGTCACTTCAAAGGAGGTTGAAATAAGAGATAAATTCCCTGATGAATCTTTGTTTCTGATTTTAGGCAGACCCTGGTTTGCTGACATGGCTAATTTTAAGGCAGCAGGTGTCATACCTAAAGATCTCAATTGGCAGCAGAAAAAGAGATTTTTCTATGATGCTCGACATTATGTTTGGGATGATCCACACTTGTTCAAAGTAGGTGCAGATAATCTCCTTCGGAGATGTGTAACAAGTGGCCAAGGGCATATTGTGGCATTGTCACAACTCACCATGTGGCGGGCATTATGGCGAGACAAAACATCAGCCAAGGTCTTATAGTCAGGATTTTTTTGGCCAACACTCCTTAAAGAATCCCATCATCATGTCTTAAAGTGTGACCAATGTCAAAGAATGGGGGGAATTTCCCAAAGAAATGAGATGCCTCTGCAAAACATTGTGGAAGTTGAAGTTTTCTATTGTTGGGCTATTGATTTCATGGGTCCATTTCCTTCATCCGCAGGGAATGAATATATTCTGGTAGCTGTTGATTACGAGTCTAAATGGGTGGAAGCTATGGCCACTGCAAGGAATGATGCTAAGACTGTGGTGAAATTTATTAAGAAGAACATTTTTTCTTGATTTGGGGTACCTCGAATCCTTATCAGTGATGGTGGTTCGCACTTCTATTATACTCAGCTTCAAAAGGTATTAGGTCAATACCATGTGAATCATGGAGTGGCGTCCCCCTACCATCCGCAAACTAATGGGCAAGTCGAAGTATCCAATAGAGAATTAAAGAAAATACTAGAAAAAATAGTGGCATCAACCATAAAAGATTGGTCAGCCAAATTGGAAGATGCATTGTGGGCTTACAGAACTGCATACAAAACTCCAATTGGTTTGTCTCTTTTTCAACTGGTGTATGGCAAATCATGTCATCCAGGGCATATTGGGCACTGAAATTTCTAAACTTTGATGAGAAGGCATCCAGGGAGCATAGAAAGATCCAATTGTTGGAGCTAGAAGAAATGCGATTAACAGCTTATGAATCCTCACGACTTTACAAAAAGAAAGTCAAGAGATATCATGATAAGAAATTGTTGAAGAGAGAATTCAAACCGGGACAAGAGGTACTACTTTTTAATTCAAGATTGAAATTATTTCCTGGTAAGCTGAAGTCCAAATGGTCTAGACCCTTCGTTATCAAGAAAGTTCGATCTTATGGTGCAATAGAGCTATATGACCCACAATCTCAAATTCCTGATAGAACATGGGTTGTAAATGGCCAGAGGTTAAAACTGTACCATGGTGAAGAATTTACAAGGACACATAGCACTATTCATTTGATCACTCATTGAGGTAAAAGCGTCAAGCTAATGACGTTAAAGAAGCGCTTCCTGGGAGGCAACCCAGTTTTAATTTCTGTTATCTTTGTTTTTGCATGCATTTGATCATTTGGAACTTGCTGTATAATCTGTACTTTGGAATTTATCAGCCTATCTTTGAATGTAGATATAAGGGTTTCAATTTCTTGGAAAAGGACTAAAAAACAACTTAGAAAACATTTTCTGAAAAAAAATAGTCATTTCGCTAAGTGCAAGCTTCGTGCCAAGCGCGTCTTTGTTCATGCGCTGAGTCGCGAGTTTCAATCACTTAGCACCCAACCCTTGCATATAAGGAAGATTTGGTCCGCTAAGATGGCCAAGGCTGAGCTAAGCCAACTTCAATTCAATTTGAATTCAGCTAAGCTGCAGCCTGATCGCTAAGCCCATCATACACCTTGGCTAAGTTCGAGTCGTTGCCGCCAAGCTCATTTCTTTGCGGCCAGAACTGGGGTTCATGAAGCTAAGCGCCAGTCATGGCGTCTAAACTGAATTCCTTGCGACAATGTAAGCGTTAAGAAACAGCTTATCCTTAGCTAAGCACAACCCATTATCGCCAAGCTAAATTCCTTACTGCCAGAACTAAGGTGGATCCACCTCCTTCTCCTGAGCTTGAAATATTATCTCCTCCACCAGATCCTGCTCCACCTCTGATAATCATCTCCGATGAATCATCTGATGAAGATGCTGCCCCTCTTGGTTCACCATCTAGCAACATAGATGATGGTTCTGACTTTTCTGATTGGATGAACTACTAATTGGTTCTCCAGTTTGGACACTGATTTCCTTTTCCGACTATTATTATTATTATAATTATAATTTCAGTACAATATTTCTTTTATGTTTATATACATTGCTAGTTTTATTTATGGATAGTTGGTTTGCTTATTCTAAAGCATTTTGAACAGTTTAACTTGGTTTTTAATGATATGGCAGTGAAACACTTTTATTGACTTATGAAAATGGTTGTATGCCTTTATTTTGAATTGAATGCATGATTTTGATGGAATTTGTTTTTCTCTTCATGAGTTTGAGCAAGTGTGTATGTTATACAAAGAAAGAACAAGAATGTGAACTTGCATTTAGAATTGTTAGTCAGTAGACAGATTGATTGAGAAAGAAAAGCTTGAACCAAAACTGATGAGAGTGTGAACTTAAACTGTGAGTGAACGACTAGCTGTGAGTAATAATGTTTGCATGAATCTCTGAATTTTAGAATGAAATGTATAAATGAGGACATGATGAAGGCCATGATTGTACATACACAAGCCTTTTGACCAAAAAGCTTACCTTGAATGATAATTATATCCTTTGCACCCTTTTTGAGCTGAATGATATTGTCAAAAATTTGAACCCTGAACTTAAATAATCATCTCCAGATACCTTGTTTAGATTCTAGGAGAGCATATAGTTCAAGGAAAATTTACCCCAAATTTAGGGGAGTGGAACTAATTGGGATGCAAAGAAAGAGATAAAGCATTAGCACACACAACACATAAGTTGTGTGTTAAAAAAAAGAGAGATAAGTGTGTTGATGTAACAAGGTCAAAAGCAAATGAAAGTGAAAAGCTAGTGAGCAAGCCAATTGTATTAAAAAGACCATTGGGATAAGTCTAGGATTTGTGCTCTCTTAGAATCTAAGCTTTTGAATCCTAGAAAAACCAATGAATTTTTGTAGCCAAGCCTCACTACAAGCCTGGGAAAGTCCTTCTGATTCTGTTTATACATTTTTTACTTTATGGCATGAGATGAAGTGCAAAGATTGGATCTCTTGTTAGTTGTTATTAATGAATAGCTCAAACACTTGTGCTTGAGTGAAACAGTAGTTGTGAGACTGTGGTTTAAGCTACTTCTCTTGATCTCTGTCTTATGCCTAACTCAATCTAATTGTTCAGGTTACATTTTATTCTTCTCTTTGGATAACTGCATACCTTGTGAAAGACAAGTGATGAGGGCATTTTACTTCATTATCTTATCATGCAATCAGTAATTTTTGCTGCATACACCTTTGTACATGATCACTGCATTTTAATATCACTTGAGGACAGGTAAGTTGTTCTCTTTTTGCTTGAGGACAAGCAAAACTGTAAATTTGGGGGAGTTGTTAATCGGTGAATACGACTAACTTTTGTGTATTAAACTTGTGTAAATTGTATCAAACTCCTCCAATTTATGGTTATTTTGTAGTGTTATAAGTATTTTCTGTTAAGTATAGGTAATAAATACTTAGTACGTCCATTTTGTGTGTTCAATAATCATTTTCTCTCAATTTCAGGTTAATTAGGCAAGCTTTGAAAAGTGTTATTTTTCACCTTCTCCCTAAGCCAATCCGCTGGCTTAGCAAGCGTCCACTAAGCGCAACACTCATTGGCTAAGCGCAAGGAAGAATCTGGAAGAAGATTAGTTGTGCAGGTTCGCTAAGCGCACCGCTTCAGTCCATCCGCTAAGCGAGAAAGGCACGCACTAAGCCGAAATTCACTAATGTGCGCTAAGCGGTCCAGAATTGCGCTAAGCGCACGAGCACGAACAAGGCCACCTATTTAAGCCTGAAATCAGATTTTGTGAAAGGAGTTTGGGCTGAGAGCTGAAGCTTTGCATGTCTAGTGATTCTAGAGAGAGAAAGGTCCAAGTTCCAGAGAGTTTTGAGAGATTTTGTTGTGTGAAGATCTGCAGAGACTAGAGCTTGAAAGGGAAGTTGTTCTGAGAGCTTGAGATGAGTTTGTGAGTGGTTATGAGATCCTAGAGGTGAAGGAGACATCCTCACCACTTGTATTTTTGCAATCTTTCATCTTGTTCTTCTCTTTGTTGTAAAAGAGGCTTCTTGGTTATGGAAAGCTAAATTCTCTGTTGGATCTTCCCTGTAAGTACTTGATGTAAATATCTTTCTCTATTTAATGATGTTTTGTGTGTTCTCTGTGCTATCTGCTTTTCATTCTAGTATGCCTTTACCTTGATCACGTAGATGCATGCTTTGTTTGGGTCATTCAACAGTGGAAACTGGTCTGATTTTGCTGACCTTGATAGGATAGGGCTAAGTTGTTGTACTATCACGAGGAATCAGGGTGTGATAATTTAGTTGTAGTGTGTTTGTCTTAATGCAGTCCTGGTTGAGTTTAGTCCAACAAGAGGAATCTGAGGATGATGTTTGATCAGGATTAGGCTAAACTATCATGAGGAATCGGGGTTTATCATCTCAGGAGACACCATAGGAACACATGAGCATTGTTAGATAGAGAATATCATTTTAGCATCAAGCACCTATTAGGAAGACCAACGCGTTTTCTACTTGTTTTTACACATCATTTCTCTCGCGTGATTTTCCTTTTTGCGTAGATAGTTTACATACCTATTCATATTCGCACTTAGATTTTCACACCAGACACCTATTTACTAAAATAGCTTACCAAGTAACACAAGTTCCCTTAGAGTTCGATACTCGGTTCTTGCCGTTTTATACTACTTGTGCGATCCGGTGCACTTAGCGGAAGCGAACAGCTAGCTAAACTCAAGCTTCATCCTCAGATCCCTCTTGTTGGACTATCCTTAAATTATGCAGCCCTTGTTGGTTTAGACTAATTTAAAGTAAGCTTCATCCGCAGATCCCTCATTTAAGACTAGCCTCAGCTCAAACAGCTTACGAAAGTTTAGACTAATTTAACCTAAGCTTCATCCTCAGATCCTTCTTTTTGGACTAGACTTAGATTTAACAACATTATCATCACAGCATATTAAGAAAACCAAAACTTAATCCACAGATCCTTCATTTAAGACTAAGTTTCAATCTTGCTTCTATCAAGTTCTAAGGCAACAGTACATTTCCCAATGCTAAAGTCACCTGACTAAACATACAAATGGGTGATCAGACCAAGAGCATGCAGAAATTAAGCATTGAAAGAAGCATTGAACATAGAAAACACAATCAATTAGATATTAAAGTAATTACATCAGTTGTTCCTTAGAAATTCCCAACAAGAGTGTTTAGCCTGCCATACAGAAAAACCCTAACACAATTGAGATTAAGAGTAGAGAATAATTGTTCCTTACACAAAAAGGGGGATCCCTCCTCCTCTTCTCAGCATCTCTTAATCACTCTACAACTCACTAATCTCTCTCTAATTACAAAACCTAGGTCTCTCTGCAAAAACTGCTCCTTTTGCTGCCTCCAGAGCTCTTTTCTCGAAATAGGCATTGTGGTGTGCTCTGACTTCTATGTGTGATGGTGATTCTCTAGATTGTTACCCTAATTATGCACAAAACAGCTTTAAATAGGCTCTGAACCCGCGACGTTGCGCTTAGCGCCACCCTCGCGCTTAGTGCGAGTAAGTGGATTAGAGCTTAGCGCTAGTCATGCGCTGAGCCTGGCTGAAGACAACCGTTGTGCTTAGCGCACTGATCTCACGCTTAGCGCGCGGCCTTGAAACTGATGCTCTGCCAGATTCTTCTATCACGCTAAGAGCACTAAAGTTGTGCTTAGCGATGGATGCGCGCTGAGCCCAAATTGTGAGCTGAGCGCAACTACCACTTTTAGCACTTCAAGATTTAGCCTCTTTTAACCTGAAATTGAATAGATTTCATCATTAAATCCAATGGAAAGTATTCTAGAAAACAAGATTTATTGAGAAATCCCTACAAAAATAACTATAAATTAGGGAAACTATACAAGTTTTGGAAAATGTTTTCTATACAAAAGTTAGTCGTATAAGACAACTAACAAACTCCCTCAAATTTACAGTTTTTCTTGTCCTCAAGCAAAAAAAGAACAGTTCACTTGTCCTCAAGTGACAAATTTCAGTGGTCACTCAAAAATGGTGTTTGCTTCACAGAAAAATTCAATCATATGAAATGAATATCATGGAATGCTTCAATCAATTGCTTTTCACAAACATGCAGCTTTTCAAAGATAGGAACATACGCATTAGTGTCACAACTTAAATAAGCTAGTAAGAATTGCAGAAATCAAGGAAGGATCATCAACCAAAACCTCACAGTCATTGTTTCACTCAAGCTCAAGTGTTAAGGTTCATTCCATCATAAACAACTAACACAAGTCCCAACCTTTGCATTTCATCTCATATCATACAGTAATGAACACACAAAATGAATCTGAAGGACTTTCTAGGCTTGTAATGGGGTTAGGCTGCCAACAAATCATGGTTTTTCTAGGATTCAAAGGCTTAGGTTCTAGGAGAGCATTCATCCATAGATAAACCTTTACTTTTTCATTCATTCCTACCCCATACTTGCCTTTTATTTAGGCACTCAGCTTTCATTCCTGGAATTACAACATACACACTTGTTAGATTGATCCATATTTACAGTTTTTTTTTTTACATAGATATACAAAAACAGTATATGTATGTGTTGCTCTATTTTTACCATTTTATTCCTTTACCCAATATCTCCCCCAAATTTGGAACAAATTTGCTTTGAACCAAGCTTCTTGTGGATGATGCTCTTCTACAACTTAAGACAAGGTAGTAGGAAATAACATTGTATAGGCTCAAGGTTCAATCAATCAATAATTCATTCAACTCAAACTGGGTGCAAGGGATATTATTCGAGCACAGGGTCAGCTTTTTGGCTAAGTGGTTATCATAATCAAACATGGCCTTCATCATCCTCAATTTCATGCATTCAATCCATACTTCAGATATTCATGCAAAAATCAGTACTAAATGATAGTCATTTCTCTCAAAATTTTAGGATCACACTCTCACTGGGATACAGTCGATGCATTCCTTCACAATCAATCTGACAAACTGACTAACATTTTCAGTCATACTTCCAATCACATGTTCATTCTCTTCTAATGTCTGCAAGCTTGATCAAAACAAACACCTAATCATTCCAATCCACTCAATTCATACATTTGCTCAATCAATTCAAACACAACCATTCATTTCAAACAAAAACAACCACTAAATCAAATTCAACCAATTCATTGTTCAAACAAGCTTTTTGTACAAGCAAACTAAATGACTGAAATCAAAACAACTGAAACATAAATCAAACTCAAAAGCAAACTAAATATTGATAAACTAAAGTGTTCATAATTTGCAAAATTTAAAACAAAACAGAATTTAAATGTCTTAATCCTCCTGTGGCTGATCTTCATTCAGATCCAGTATTGGAGCTGCTGATGAATCTTGAATGGTGAGCTGCTCATGCTCTAATACTGGTGCAGATGGTTGGGTATCCTCAGCTAGCATGGTGTCTTCAGGAATAGGTGCATCCTCAGAAATAGCTGTAGGGGCAGAGATGGCTCTGGGATAGGGTCTGGTAAAGGTACTTCCTCCTGAGCCACCACTGATTCAGAAACAAATTCAAAGGGCTCAAGAGGAGTAGGCTCATCCTCCTCTACTGGTATCTCTAGCTCAGGCTCTTGGGCTGCAGAGGCCCCACCCCCTCCGAAAGGAGAAGGCTAGGCTCCTGGTCAGGCCACCTGTGTGTCAAACTCATCCATGCTCATGATGGATGGCAGGCCCAAGCTCTAAAGGCTCTACATGATAATGGCCTGCCCCCTGTGTAAGCTCTGGAGCATAGAATGAAGCATCTCTGGTGTAAATAAAAACTGTGATGGTCCAAAAGATGAAAGGGTTGGAAGCTGAAATGGAAATGGAGCAGGAATAATTGGAGTCGAACTGGGAGGTGCTGGAGTTGTGGATGAAGAAGGTGTGGTTGTCTCTGGTGCTGCTGAAGTAGTAGGGGCCTCTGTTCTCTTGCCCCTGGTCTTCTTAGGCCCTCTGAATGTGACTATTGGATCATCCAGATTCCAATAGTTCTTCTTAATGTACGCCAAGTTAATGGCGGGGCTGAGGCTCTCCAGGGATCTAGAATCTGATGTGACTCCTCTAGCTTTACACAAAGCTGTGATTAAGGCTGGAAATCCAAGCCTAGAGGAGTCATGTTGTGTTATAAGAGAGATCTAGTGAGAGATGAGGCAACCCACATTCATATCCATCTTCATTATGATCCCATAGATTAACTTTGCCCTATCTAGTGTGACATCAGATGTGTGCCCTATCTAGTGTGACATCAGATGTGTGGGAGGTAGGAACCAAGTTAGAGAAGGAAGCAACGCTCCATGTCTGAGCTAAAGTGGTCATGTTCTTCCTTAGGATCTTCAAAGGCTAACCATCAGCATTTAGCTCGAATCCCCTCCCTGGGATACAGAGCTTAGCAGCCAACTCTTGAGGATCAGGCCTCAGGAGTGCAAACCTAGAATAAGCATAGAGATTCTCCCCCTCTTCCAAAATTACAGGGGGCTTCAGGAAGGTGTTCAAAGTATCTTCATCAAATTTGATCAAATGACCTCTGACCCTCACCTGCTTGAGTGACTTGTCTTCCGGGTCGTAGAGGTTAGCATAAAATTCCTTCACAATGGCAACATTGATGCTGTCATTAGTAAAATTTGTCAATTCTTCATCCTATTTCCTTTTCTCGAGTTCCTCCTTGAACTCATCAAACTTGGTGTAATATACTACCACATTGCTCTCTAGAAGCAGTTTCCTAGGCACAATTATATCAGTGTACCTCTCCCAAGCTTCTTGAGAATGAAACCTAGATCTGTCAAATCTTGCTTGGGTAGAGGAAGAAGCAAGAGACTTTCTCTTCTTGGAAGCCATCTAAAAATATAAGATCAAGCAACAAAAGATTAGCACAGGTTAGTTTCAACAAAAACAGAAAAATAAAACTAAAAACTAAATTGGGTGCTTAGCGCAGCAAGCTAGGGTTAGCGTGCCTTATAAAATTTTACTCGTGGGCTAAGCGCAGCAGACTCGCGCTTAGCCTAAAGACACATAAAATATTTTTCTGCAGATTAGGTTTAGCGCAGCATGCTAGGCTTAGCCTAAGCGTACAATTTTCAAAATAGAAGAGGGTATGGGCTTAGCGCAGCATGGCGCATTTAGCTTAGCCTCACCAGAATGACCCTAAGGCTTAGCGCACAGGGCGCACTTAGCCTAACTAATAAAACTCAAAGACAGTGAGAGAGTTGAGCTTAGCACAGCAGGGCACGCTTAGCTCAACCTCCTCGACACACAACAAGGGCTTAGCACAAGAAGCTCGCGCTATACCTTATTCAAAGGATGAAAACACAGAACCTAGATTGCGCTTAGCGTGGCAAGCTAGGCTTAGCGCCTAAAGTATTCTTAGTGTCTAAAACACTTGTGACACTTAGCACGAAGGCGTGCTTAGCACCTCCATCGTTTTTGTTCATCAGAATTGATGAACACGCTTAGTGCAAGGTCCGCTTAGCGCGTTCATCTGGAAATCCAAAAATTTAACAGTTGCGATGAACAGGCTAAGCACAGTAGGCACGCTTAGCGTGTTCATCGTGATTTCCAAACAGAAACACAGGGGTCTTCACTCCTTTCAGCCATATTGCCCCTAATGGGCTTCCAAGTTACCTAAAATCCTAGAATGTCTAACCCTAAAACTAAAAACCCTGACTTAACAACGTTACAAACTAAGAAAGCAAGAAATCATTTATCCTATGGTTTAAAGGATGAAAATGAAATTGAAAGTGTGCTCATTTACTTGGATTGTAATGTAGAATGAAGCAAGAACAGAGCAAGTAGTTAGTTTCAACACACAGTAGAAATGCACAAACGCTCAGGGTAAGCAAAGGTAGGAAAATGATTTTTGGGTAACACCCAAGTGCCTCAACCTTTGGTTTTTTAGAAACTGAAATTCATATGGAGCGCTTAGCGCACAGCTACGCTTAGCATGCCTACGTGACGTTTGAGTTTAAAATCCCAAGCGCTAGCCTAACCTCGTGCTAAGCCCAACTTGAAGTTTCAAATTCTAGTCAGAATCTGAGGCTTAGCGTAGCAGGTTGCACTTAGCGCTTTCTACAACACAAAATTTTCTGCAATATGCGTTTAGCCTGAGATGTGAGGCTTAGTTCACAATCAAGCTTCAACTTACAGAAAGTAGTTCAGGCTTAGTGCAATAGGTGTGCTAAGCGCACTTCCAAGAATTCAAAAATAGTAAGAGATTGGTGCTTAGCGCATCCTCCACTGCTAAGCCCAACTTGAAAGCTCAAATTCCAGAATGGATCTGGGGCTTAGCGCAGGACAGCGCGCTTAGCGCTCCAACAATGAAATTTTCCAGAGGAGAAGTGGCGCTTAGCGCATCATCCATGCTAAGCCCACAGATTAAGGTTTAATTACAGTGAAGATGTTGGGCTTAGTGCAGTGATGTGCGCTTAGCTGAACTATTCAGCTAACCAATCAGGGGTCTCTGTGCTTAGCACAAGCAAGCTCGGGCATAGCGCGTGAAGACTGGGTGCTTAGCGCAAGGGTTGCGCTTAGCGGATGGACAAATGAAAAAAAATTCTAAGTCTTTTCTGTCCATCTCTTCACATGAGCTTAAAAACCCCTTGTTCATTACTAAACAAGCTGATAATTAATCACAATCACAAGCAAGGTATCCTAACTACATGCAAGAGATAAGAATGAAAAAGAGAAAAGGGAAAGAAAAGTTGGGTTGACTCCCAATAAGCGCTCTTTTAACGTCACTAACTTGACGCATCATCCTGTTATCCAGGATCTAACAATGTTCCTACTTCAAGGACTTTCTTCTCAGGTTTCCTTTCCTCCATCACATGCACTTTCAAACAGACATTTTGGCTAGGTGGATCTTTTTCCTCATGGAACAAATCAAAGTTAATCTTCTATGCCCATATGCAGCATCTTCTTTCCCATGTCTACCATGCAGCTTGCAGTAGACATGAATGGGTGGCCAAGAATGAGAGGAATGTCAGCATCCTCTTCTATATCTATGACAACGTAGTCAGCTGGGAATATAAGGTGCTTAACCTTCATCAAAACATCTTCAATGAGTCCATATGGCCTTGTGATGAAGCGGTCAGCTAAATGGAGGGTCATGCATGTGGGCATTATTTCCAGCTCTCCAAGTCACCGGCACACGGAGAGAGGCATTAAATTGATAATAGCACCTAGATCTTTGAGAACTTTGCCTACAGCAACCTCGCCGATAGAACACAGTATCGTGACAACTCCAAGATCTTTGTGCTTGGGTGGAAGGATGCGTTGAATGACCACACTACAGTTACCTTCCACAATAATTCTATCACTATGGATGTACCAGTTCTTCTTAGTTAGCATATCCTTCAAGAATATGGCATAGAGGGGGCATTTGCTGAAGTGCTTCTCCAAAAGGCAAAGTAATTTCCAATTTCTTGAAGATATCAAGAAATCTGGCCAAATGACGCTCTTTATCTTTTTGGGAGGGTACCAATGGATAAGGTACCTCCTTGCATTCAATAGGAGTAGCCTTTTTCTTCTTTTCTCTATTGGCCTCACTCTTGCCCTTCTTCTTCTCAATCTCAACAACCTTGTCTTTTTGTTTTTCATTTTTCAACCTTTTTTTCTTTTTCTTCTTCTTCTTCTTTTTCTTTTTCTTCCTTCTTCTTTATTCTCTCTTGACAGTCTCTTATTGGTTTCTCTTCTTCTTCATCACCTTCTGCTTCCTCAACAATTTCTTCAAGTTCGACTAAATCATCAATTGGTTCCAATGCTAGCTGATCAACCAACTATTGTTTAAATCCCTCCACCTTTTGATTATCTCTTCCTTCCTCAGCTTGAATCGCCATTCTGCTGCTAGTCATCACAGCTTTACACTCTTCCTTAGGATTTTTCTCCGTGTTTGCTGTAAAGCTGCTGGATGGTCTTTCAGCTAACTGCTTTGCAAGCTGGCCCACCTGAACTTCTAGATTCTTAATTGCAGACTCCGTGCTATTTTGGTTATACATTGACACTTGCATGAATTGAGCTAAAGTCTCTTCCAGCTTTGTGGTTCGGTCATAGAGACTTGGCATCTACTGTTGTCGTCTTGTAGATGAACCATCGTGGTCTCTGTTGAATTGGTTACCAGGGTGATTTTGTCACTGTCTCTGCTATTGATACTGCCGATTGTTTTGAAATACTAGAAATCCACTTGTATTGAAATTTCCTCTGGGCTGATTCCCCATATAATTAACTTCATGTTCAATTTGCTCTTTATTAGGGATACAACATCCAAATTCATGAGCTCCACCACAAATTGTACATCCTGCAACCTGCAAAATAGAAGAATGTGAAGTTTGTGCAGAATAAAGCTAAGTTGGCAACTTACTGAGTGTTTATGTTAATGCCTCTAGTTGCTCGGATAGCAACTTGTTTTGTGCCAATAGATCGTCCTGTGAGGTTAGCTCCGATAAGCTCTTCTTAGTAGGAATGTGGGCTCGGTCTCTCAAAATGGCAATGTCACTAGCAGCCATGCTTTCAATTAAGTCCATTTCTTCCTCAGGGGTCTTCATTTTGATCTTACCCCCAGCAGAAGCATCCAAGAGCTGCTTAGATTGTGGTCTCAACCCATCTATGAATATGTTGAGCTATATTGGTTCTGAAAAACCGTGAGTGGGAGTCTTCTGCAATAAACCTTTGAATCTTTCAAGTGCCTCACTCAACGATTCATCTAAAAACTGGTGGAAGGAAGAGATAGCAGCTTTTCCTTCTATAGTCTTCGATTCAGGGAAGTACTTCTTCAAGAACTTTTCCACTACTTCATCCCATGACTTCAGACTATTTCCTTTAAAAGAATGAAGTCATTTCTTAGCTTCTCCAGCTAAAGAAAATGAGAACAGACTCAACCTGATTGCATCTGCTGGCACACCTGCCAGCCTAATAGTATTGTATATCTCTATGTAGGTGGCCAAGTGAGCATAAGGGTCCTCATTGGGTAGACCATGAAACAAATTATTTTGAATCAACTGTATCAAAGAGGGAGGATAAGTAATTGTCTGAGCTTGAACTTCTGGTTGTGCAATACTGGTGAAAAATTGTGGCATAGTAGAACTTGAATAATCCTCCAGGGTTACTCCTCTTAGCTCTTCAGCCATGATTAAGTCTTCAATAGGTTCTATCTGAGAATGCCCTACAACAGGAAAACTAGAAGATGCCTCGGAAGATCGAGGTTCTTCTTCTGGAGTTCCTGCTACTTCTAAGTCCTGCAAAAAATTTCTGTTTCTCTCTGAATTACGCCTCCTGCAAGTATAGTTAATCTCCAAATCGATAGGGATCAAATCACCTGCAGTAGATATTCTTTGCATACAAGGAAAATAGAACAGCAATTATCTAGTTCAAAAGAACAATGAATGTACAGTAACAAAAATATGAACAAAAAAGAATCAATGAATCAAAGAGAAAAATATAAATCAATGTCCTAAAACTGAACTAAACTTTTCTAACGAATCTAGTTCCCCGGCAACGGTGCCATAAATACTTTGTTGGATTTCCCCTGCAGTTACTTTTTGGTCCAATTTTTTTATACAAATATGTTCAAGGGAAATCTGATTCGCCAGAAAGCGCACCGGATCATCAAGTATTTAAAATTAAAATAGATGAATCTAAGTATCGAACTCAGGGAACTAGTATTAGACAGGGTTAAATTCAGAAATAAGGCATTGTTGAAAGAAACATTGATAATGGATGGTTTAGGACAGAATTAAACTAGGTCTAGGCTAAAAACAGTAAACATGCAAGTAAGATTGACAGCAGTAGGTAAAAGTGTTGGGTCTTTCTAACAAACAAGCTAATGCATATAAGGATATTTCTCTAATCAATCATGCTTTTGTGTTCTATGTTGTAGCCTAAAGTACTAAACCTCGATCGCTCATTAGGTTTGCTTAACTCAAGCTTCATCCTCAGATCCCTCTTATTAGACTAGGCTTAACTGAAGCAGCCCTTGTAGGTTTAGACTAATTTAAACTAAGCTTCGTCCGCAAATCCCTAATTTAAGACAAGGCTCAGCTTAAACAGCTTACGAAAGTTTAGACTAATTTAACCTAAGCTTCATCCTTAGATCCCTCTTGTTGGACTAGACTTAGATTAAACATCATTATCATCACAGCATATTAAGAAAACTAAAACTTAATCCGCAGATCCCTCATTTAAGACTAAGTTTCAATCCTGCTTCTATCAAGTTTTGAGGCAACAGTACATTTCCCAATGCTAAAGTCACCTAACTAAACATACAAATGGGTGATCAGACCAAGAGCATGCAAAAATTATGCATTGAACACAGAAAACACAATCAATTACATACTAAAGAAATTACATCAGTTGTTCCTTAGAAATTCTCAACAAGAGTGTTTAGCCAGCCATACAGAAAAACCTTAACACAATTAAGATTAAGAGTAGAGAATAATTGTTCCTTACACAAGAAGCAGGATCCCTCCTCCTCTTCTCAGCATCTCACAATCACACTACAACTCACTAATGTCTCTCTAATTACAAAACCTAGGTCTCTCTATAAAAGTTGCTCCTCTTGCTGCCTCCAGAGCTCTTTTCCCGAAATAGGCATTATGGTGTGCTCTGACTTCTATGTGTGATGGTGATTCTCTGGATTGTTACCCTAATTCTACACAAAATAGCTTTAGATAGGCTCTAAACCCGCGACGTTGCGCTTAGCGCTAGTAAGTGGATTTGAGCTTAGCGCCAGTCATGCGCTGAGCCTGGTTGAAAACAATCGTTGTGCTTAGCACACTGGTCTCGCGCTTAGCGCACGGTCTTGATACTGATGCTCTGCCAGATTCTTCTGTCACGCTAAGCACATTGAAGCTACGCTTAGCGATGGATGTGCGCTGAGCCCAAATGGTGAGCTGAGTGCAACTACCACTTTTAGCACTTCAAGATTTAGCCTCTTTTAACCTGAAATTGAACAGATTTCATCATTAAATCCAATGGAAAGTATTCTAGAGACAGCTATAACAAGAAAACAAGATTTATTTACAAATCCCTACAAAAATAAATATGAATTGGGGAAAATATACAAGTTTTGGAAAAATATTTCTATACAAAAGTTAGTCATATAAGATGACTAACAACAACCTTGCATTCTTCTTTTGGATTCTGCTCAGTGTTAGCTCCAAAAGTACTAGAATATTTTTCTACAGGCTGTTTGGCTAGCTGCTAAGTTACCAGAGTTTTTACCCTCTGGTAATCGTTTACCAGTTTCCTGTAATCAATTACCAGTGGCAAAGTTTGATTTCAAAAGCTTTTAACTGAATTTGCAACGTTCCAATTGATTTTTAAATGGTGTAATCGATTACAATATATTGGTAATCGATTACCAGTGTATCTGAATGTTGAAATTCAAATTCAATTGTGAAGAGTCACATCTTTTCATAAAATGCTTTGTGTAATCGATTACATGGTTTTGGTAATCGATTACCAGTGACAAGTTTTGAATAAAAATCAAGAAATGTAACTCTTTCAATGGTTTTCAGGTTTTTCTCAAGGTTATAACTCTTCCAATGGTTTTTCTTGACCAGACATGAAGAGTCTATAAAAGCAAGACCTTGACTTGCATTTCAAGAACTTCTCATATATTCTTTTACAACCTTTGAATCTTTTTCGAACTTCTTCTTCTTCTTCTTCCTTTGGCCAAAAGCTTTCTGAGTTTTCTGGTTTCCAAACTTTGTTCTTTCACAGAAAACAAAAGTGTGCTATATCTTTTCATTCTCTTCTCTCTTTGCCAAAAAGAATTCGCCAATGACTAACTACCTGAATTCTTTTTGTGTCTCTCTTCTCCCTTTTCCAAAAGAACGAAGGACTAACCGCCTAATTCTTTTGTGTCTCCTTTCTCCCTTTTCAAAGAATTCAAAACGACACAGTCTGAGAATTCTTTTGATTCTTCCTTTTCCCTAAAACAAAAGATTTCAAAGGACTAACTGCCTAAGATATCTTTTGTTTCCCCTTCACAAAGTTTCAAAGGACTAACCGCCTGAGAACTTTGTCTTAACACATACATCCTTTGTGGTACAAGTAGAGGGTACATCAACTTGGGTTGTTGTAACTGAGAACAAGAGAGGGTACATCTCTTGTGGATCAGTTCAAGTGGAGGGTACATCCACTTGGTTGTTCAAAGAGAACAAGGGAGGGTACATCCCTTGTGGATCTTTGCTTGTAAAGGATTTTACAAGGTTGAAAGAAATCTCAAGGACCGCAGGTCGCTTGGGGACTAGATGTAGGCATGGGTTGTTGCCGAACCAGTATAAAACTCTTGTGTTTGTCTTCTTCTTCCCTACACTCTTTAATTTCCGTTGTGCACTTTAATTATCGCTTTTACTTTTGGTTAAGTTTCTATTTCTGTTCTTTACTTTCTTAACATTATAGTAAAAGCCTAATTGAATCTAGTAACATTAAGAAGGATAGATTTTTAATTAGTAAAGGTTCATTAATAATTAATTCAACCCCCCCCCCTTCTTAATTATTCCGAGGCCACTTGATCCAACATAAATTGAGCAAGAGTTTCTTCTAGCTTTGTTGTTCTCTCTGATAAGCTAGGCCCTTGTTGTTGTGGCCTGTTAGGTAGCCCACCCTGGTGTTTATTAAATTGATTACCAGGGTGATTTCTCCATTGATTATGTTGCTGGTAAGGTTGGCTATGAACACATAAAACACACTTAATTAGATATGAAAAGTGTTTACATCAACTGTTCATTAGAAATCCCCAACTAGGGTTTTAGCAAGCCATAACAAGGAGGCCTTTTCTACAATTAGATAGAATATAGAGAAATTACTGGTTACACAGGAAGGGGGATCCCTCCTCCTCTTCTTGGCACCTCACAGTCACTTAAACACTCTCTAATCTCTCTCAAAGATGAACCTTAGGCTCCTTGCTGTGCTACCTCTCCTCTGCTATCTTCAGAGCTCACTCTCCAAAGTCTGTGCAAAATTCTGTGCAGGAGCGTAATAATTTTGTACCCTAATTCTGACAATTCAGGCTTTAAATAGGCTCTGAAATCGCGTTGTCGCGCTTAGCGCGAGTAAGTGGATTTGGGCTTGGCGCCAATGCTGCACTGAGTCTGGCAAGAGACAAACAACTCGCTTAGCGAGCTAATCTCGCTCTTAGTGTGCTGCTTCGATTCAGGTGCTCTTCCAGATTCCTTCTTCATGCTAAGTGCGCTGAAGTTGTGCTTAGCGATGGATACGCGCTAAGCCCACTGAGTTCGCTTAGCACGATAGCCACTTTGGCACTTCAAGAAATTAGCTCCTTTTTACCTGAAATTATACATTTTAACATTAATTCCAATAAAAGAGACCCTAATGACAGAGATCAAAACACAACAAAGTTTATTTACAATTCCTACAAATGAACTAGAAATTGGGGAAAACTATACATATGTTGCAAAAGTTTTCTATACAAAAGTTAGTCGTATAAGATGACTAACAATGACTGAGGTTCAAGTCAAGAAGAAGAAGAAAAAAGTGTTGATGGGTCCAATAGTTCTGGAGCGAGTTATTTTATGCTTAGGGGATTGCTTGCTTTATCCCAATGATTAAAGGACACCATTTTTAATTTTTGCATTTTAAATTTATGCAGCTTTTAAATTCCACATTATTTATTTTCTGCTCTTTTAATTTTTGCATGAACATTGCACTCTGCACATGGTTGTTCTCAAAACAATGTTTTCTTTTTGAACAAGTTTGGATGCTTGTGTGATATTTGGCTGCATGGCTCAATCCTAGGTTTCAACCTAGTCTTGTTTTTAAGTTTTTAAATATGTGTTTTTTGGCTGCATGGCCAAGAAAAATGCCATCCTAATGTGATCCTAGCATATTTATTACATTTGCAAAATCATGGTTTGAATGCTTAATCTTGTGGTTGCATGTTTCATTTGCATAGCTTGGATGCATTTTTGCATTGAGAAAATTCAAGTTTTGCATGACTTTGATGACAATTTGGAAATGCTTGAAAAAAAAATAGTTTGAGTTGTGTTGCCAAAGTGAATGATGAGTGCCACTCTTTGGGGCTCAATTGACTCTGAATAATTCTTTTGTGATTGATGTTGTGCACCATTTTAGACATGACCAAGGCATTCTTTGTTTTTGATGATTGTGAGCCTTGGGGCCAAAAGGCTAACCTGTGAATTATATCACTTATACATACCCCTTTGAGCCTTAATTGAATTCATTCTTTTTTTAAAACCCAATGAACTTGAAAGAAAAGCAATTTACTTTCCTTACAATAGAGTAGGAGAACAATTATATGTTAGGTTGAAAATAAGTTTGTAGAAGTACTTGTGAAAATCAATTTGGGAAACAATTATAGGTCACTTTCATGAAAATTTAATTTAGATCACAACTAATAAATTATGCAAATTCCAGTCCTTCCAAAAACAAAAAAAAAAAAACAAAAAGAAAAGATTAAGGAAGTAGAAGGAAATAAAAGTTATGATTCATTTCGCAAAACAGTGGCATGAACCCAATTGATATGAGAAAGAGTGATGGTGTAAAGCTTGTAATCATTAATTGCTCTCTATATCTCATGGTCTTTGTTTTCTAAAAGAAACAAATTCCTTTCAATAAAAGCCATGATACAAGCCTTGACTAAGTCCTTGTGATCTTAATGTGTGTGCATGCATTTTATTGCTTATGAGAAGGAAAGCAAAGCCAATTTGTGTGTTCAATTGTGTGGTGATTATGAGTTGATAGTACCTAAAGCAATTGGTGCTCGAGTGATACACAAGTGTAATGAGGGTCAAGCATTTTTTAGATTGTCAAATTAGAATTGTATGCTTGTTTTGTGTCTTGAATTAAAACAATTGCATCCTTATTATGGTTTCAGTTGAAAGAACCACTCTTAAGTTTGAATCATTGGTTTGGTCTTTAATGTTCAAAAAGAAACATGTGTTGATTTGTTAGGCTGACATTGTTCTTAGTTCATGTATGTCATTGTAGTATATGCTTTTAAGTAGTTTGTTGTATCTTTTGCTTGAGGACAAGCAAAACTCTAAGTTTGGGGGAGTTGTTAAGTGCCTAATACATGTACTTTTAAGGTACTAATTAAGGCACTTTCCTTAACTTTCCTTAGACTTATAGGGTTGTTTTGACTCTAATTGTGTTATCTTTATTAGTTTAGGAATTTTGGTATTTTGGCTACTTTGTAGTAATTTATTGCATCCTTTTGTAGATAAAGGGTTTGAAATGGAAGAAGTATCTTTGAAAGCAAGCTTGGAGCACTGAAGCTCCAAAAGAATCAACTTGGACAAACGAAAAATTCAAGAAGAATGAAGATTCACATTTGGCCAAGCAGAATCCGTGGTTTAGCAAGTTTGCACTCAAAATGGAAATGATGCTTTTGTATTTTAGGCCTGACTTGTGAAAATATTATGGTTCTCCCTCTTCTTTTAGATAATAATGGTATCAATAGAATTTTTGTACTATATTATTCCAAGAGAAAAAGCTCTTAATCATGTGTTCTTCATTCATTTTCTCACCTTTCCACGGAAAATCTAAGCTGCCCGCCTCCATGAGTGGTTGATTTCCATTGTTGTAAGGTGTATTTTCTTTATGCTAGTTGTGGAATGGCCAACCATGGCACGATTTTGGGATGTAACTGATGTTGGGAAACATTTTTATTATTTTGAATTGAACAAAATGTCCATGAGGCTTAGTGTCTAGGAATAGAACTAAGTTTTATGTAATCTTATAGTCACAACTTGTAATGTTGGTGCCTTTGTTAAGTTGTAGAGGGATCTTGGCTTAGGGAAGGTTACTTAGACTCTTTTTCAACTTCTATCTTCTAATGAGTCATCTTCCTTCAGTGACTGGATATGGAAGATAAGATGTTTTCAATGAGGTGCAAAGAAGAACCATTCTAAACTCTCAAAGCCCAATACTTCATCATTCTGATATAGACTCTGGTGTAATTTCATTCAAATGTTGGATGCTCTTTGTATTCTTTGATATATTTTCTATATAAGACCTTGTTGTCTTGCACTTTGTCAAGTTTAAGTACTGAGAGAGAAGCATTTTTGGTAGAAATTATCATTACTATAGGTAGCGTTAGACTCTTTTACTTCTTTATGGAATATGATATCCCATGCCACTAGTGCAAAATATGAAATTTAAAGAAGCCTTTTACATTATTTGTACAAGAACCATTTTAATAAAAAAAACGATGATATTTTTTGTAAATAAAATAGATGTTTTCAGATCGATTATAAAAGAAATGATCTAAAATCTTGTTTTAAATTGTTATAAAGATAAGCAATGTAAAAGATTATCATTTAATTCAAATGAAAATTAAACTAATCTAAAAGATTGTTTTGTAAGAAAACCCAAAAATGAAACCCTCTTAGTTTGGTGCTTACAGCTGAACCTTCACACCCTCACAAAAACCACACACAACCTTGCTCTCTCACCAACCACCATCCAACATCTCTGTTTCCGGCATTGTTTGCCTCGTTAGTGCTCGCCCACAGAAAATGCCACCTTATAGAGGTGTCTTCAGTCTTCTCTGTCTCTCAAACGTGCTCTTTGTAATAAGTCAAAAATAAAGGGTCAATTAGTTAGTAATTAGATAAGATTAGTAGTTAGTTATGATTAGTATTTTGTTTCAAAAAGACAATTAGATAAGATTAGGAAGTGAGAGTATAAATATCAGTATGTACTCATAGAAGGCATTCAGAAAATAAAATTTATTTAGTTTGTTTCCTCTTTCGCTGTGTAAGTAAAGAATGAGTGAAGTTACATTAGAAATTTATTTCTAATTGTAACAATTGGTATTAGAGCTAGGTGACGATGGTGACAACAAAAGAGCTTGAGACACGCATGGATTCTTATGAGAAGATCGTCTCTAATCTTCAAGAATCAATGCAAAATTCATTCGAGATGATGCAGAAATCAATCGAGGGACTAATGGTTTCGATTGCAACCCAACATAAGGGACCTAAAATCGCAACTAAGGATGAAAATCATAGTGGGACTCATGAACCCATCGTCTCGGTGGTGGATAGGGCGCAAATCCCTTTTCCTTCTTTTGATGGTTCTAATTATCGAGAATGGAAGGCAAAATCCGAGCAATTTTTTAAATTGGAAGGAACACTGGAAGAGCAACGAATTCGTTTGTTGCTATTGTCCATGGATGGTAAGGCTTTTGCTTGGCAAAGGCATTACATGCTGAATATGAATAACAAACACAAGACGTGGCAGTAGATTTTGCAAGACGCAACGGCGATTTGACACTGGTGCATTCGATGACCCAGTGGCAGAACTTGCGAGACTGATGCAAGAAGATTCCTTGATTGATTATATTGAGAGGTTTGACACACTTTTGGCTCGTATTGCTATACCAGAAGAGTTGGCATTAAGCTTCTTTCTCTCTGGTTTGACTATCGAATTGGAGAAATCTGTCAGGGTTTATAGACCTTCTTCAATTCAAGAAGTTGTCAGAATAGCCAGACTTTAAGATGAGGTTCTTCATGAGATGACCAAGAAATTTTCTCCAACATAACTAATTCAAGAAGATTCACAGGCCAAGTATTCAAGAAACTGGTTTGTTACATCACAACATCATAGAACGATTCCAATTACAATTTTGCATCAGCAACAGACTCGAAACCCAACACATCCAATCGATTCTAAGGTATCCACTGCCAACAATAATTCCAGGAAACAAGTTAGTGACAAGATTGCGAAAGGGTTATGTCGATTTTGTGGTGAAAAATGGGATCGAGATCATAAGCAAAAATGTAAGGTGTAGGGTAAGTTAAATGCTATTTTTTCCTCACAAGATCAAGAGACTATTGACATACAATCCAAATCCGATAAGGATCACGACAATGATCTCATAAAGTGCAGTTTAGATTTAGTCAAGGATGCAGATGTTTGTTGATGCAATCCTACCCCACAAGGGCATTGGATAGAAGACTCCAAGTAGATTGGGCCAAAAATGCAAGAGAAGGCCCTAGGGTTCTCATGAGCCTTAGGGTAGATTTCAGGCCCATGGGCTAAGTGTGAGCCCACTTATCTTTGTACATATTAGGATTTCATTATTTTTGTGTCCTTATATTTAGGGCTCCATAATGTAGGTAGGGTACCCTAGAAATATTGGATTTTTCAGCCCTTGTATTTTAGGGCACCTAGACTAGATTTTGTATTAGGGGTAGTTTTCTAATTTCACATGCATTAAGTGAATATTTGATGTGTGTGTTGGGAAATAAATTTAATTGAATTGGGAGAAGCCCAATCCATTTAAATTTTAGAGGGGGAGGTGAGCATTTGCTTGCTACACCCCATTGCCACATCATATAGTCACACTTTGTGCATGTCCTTCATGCTTTACATGCTTAATGACACCGAAGCACACTTAGTGGAGAATCTTGGACTTGATCTTGGATTAGTGGGCTGAACCATATCTAAAATTCACTAATCATAATTAGTGAAATTTTGGCTCCAAAATTTGGCTCCACAAATTCAAGTGAAATTTGAATAGAAATTCAAATTTCCCTCCAATTTTGTGTGACACTTAGGCTATAAATAAAGGCAATGCGTGTGCATTTTTCCAACTTTGATCATTTGAGAATTAAACTTCAAAGTTCAGACTTCTTTAGAGGCACTAAATTTCATGCTCTTCTCTTTCTTCTACCTTCAAGCTCTTATCCATGGCTTTCTATGGTGGTGAGCTTCTTCTAGACTCATCTTCTACTTGAAGTGGCATCTCCATTCATCTTTATCCTTCTCCATTCCGCTGCAATCAGACCTTAAGAAGCAAAGGAATCCATTGATGAAGAAAATCCAAGGCCTACAAGCTCCACATGGAGCTACATCATTTGTATTTCCCTTAATGCTCTACAAGGTGTGGCTGGTGGTAGTACACTGCAAATGCAAGGCATGATTAAGAAACAAGTTATGCCATTCTTGATGGACACCGGAAGCACACACAATTTTATTAGTGCAAATTGGATAAAAATATTAGGTTTCAAATCTCAATATATTCAAGGTTTTCCGGTCACATTTGCATCAGATAAGCAACTTGTGATAACTAAGAAGTGTAGTCAAGTGCAATGGAAATTTAATGATCTTGTATTTGTAGCTGACTTCTTAGTGTTTCCGAGCAGTACTTTTGGTGTGATCCTAGGAATGCAATAGTTTAGGACAGTAGGGGAAATAAGTTGGAATTGTGCTCAGCTAACCATGAAATTTGAACATCAAAGGTAGATGGTTTGCTTATAGGGTGAGCAAGCATCAGCAGATATGAGTGAACTTACTGGCAAGCTGAAGACAGCACAATGTCAAGCTATGTTGCTTGTGAAAAGGGCCTCTAGGATGGGCCAAGGGTGCATCTTCCATCGAAGGAAAATGCGTGGAGTTGCCACCAATGTTTATTCGAGGAAAACGTCGGAAAAACCAAAATGGAAAAGGTTGAGGGTCTGCGTATTTTGAAAATGAGGATTCGGGAGTTGTTTATGCACGGGAAAGGTATTAGCATCCCACGCGTACGTCACAAGGGATGACAGCCTCTAACTGAGTGTGCAAGACATGACTTAAACATTATGTATTTTCCCTTTTTATGCCTTTTTATGTTTTTCTTGCCTTTTTATGTTTTTTAATTTTTTGTGGTCAACAAGGGTGTTTCCCTTGCTCCTACGTATTCCTCAATTACGATGAGGAAATCAAACCTACATAATTCTTTAAGAACTTAACGTTGTTTAAGTTGTTTTTATCTTTTTTGAAAGATTGATTTTAGTTGCGAACAAAAGTCGTTTAAGGCGTTGGACCTTGAAACGATCTTTTGATTTTTTGGAAAAGAGAGGATCGTTAAGGCATTGGACCTTTGAACAACCTCTTGATTTTGAAAGGAGAGAAACGTTAAGGCATTGGGCCTTTGAACGATCACTTGATTTTTTTGATGAAATGAATAAGTTTATGAGTTGGTTTTATTTTGTTTTGACTCATTAATCTTCAATCCTTTTTTAAAGATAACTTGCGGCATAATTGACCGGTTAAAACTTATTTTACATTGATGGAAAGAGTTTACGACACAAACGATCGGTCGAAACTTCTTTAAACGGTGATTAAGTGAGATTACAACACAAACGATCGGTTGAATTTTATTTAAACGGTGATTAAGCGAGATTACAGTATGAACGATCAGTCAAAACTCGCTTAAAACAAAGAAAAAGAATACCGAAAGTAGACGAGATGAAGATGAAAACATAAAAAGCAAGAATGGACCCCTAAGGGTCCATAGAATGAATTCAAAGCTTCGAAATCAAAAACTAACCAGTCGAAGGACGATGAACGATGAAGAACGGACGAAGAATGGCAAAGAACATTCACGGTTTTGGTTACGGAAGCATTATGGAAGCACCTTGGCCTTGATTTTCTTCTTCTTTCTCCTTCTTTTCACTAATTTTAAGTGAAATATGCTTCCCCAGGGTGTTGAACCCCTTCTTTCAGCCTCCCACACCCTTTTATAGCCAAAATAGGGGAGGAGCTTGCCGCCCAGCTCGCCCAGGCAAGCTGGTGGCTTAAGCCTGAAGTAACATACTCGCCCAGGCGAGCTGGTTGCTTCATGTAGAAGCTTCCTGATGGGCCTAGCTGGGCCCAGGGCTGAAGAACACCCCCTAAATTGATTAGCTCACCCCCATTTTGAGTTTTTGGCTTTTTTTCCTTCCGAAACGTCGCGAAATCTTACGGATCGCGTGGCAATTAGCTCTAAGCAACTCAACGTGACCAGCAAAAACTCGTATGTCGATAAACAATTGTCCCCGGACAAAATTAGGGTATGACAAGGACCATATTAGCAACTTATCAATGCCTAACTCAAGGTCAGAAATCTGAGTTGGATGCTCTATTAGCAACTTATCAATAATTGTTCAAAGAACCTACCACTCTACCTCCCAAAAGAAGATATGATCATAAGATTTCATTGCTTAATGATAAACCATTTTGCTTGAAACCTTATCGATACCCACATGCACAAAAAAAAAGAAATTGAGAGGCAGGTGAAATCTTTACTTAGCATTGGATTTTAGAGAAAGTGGTAGTTGCTATGCATCTCCACTAGTACTGGTTAAGAAGAAAGATGGTTCTTGGAGGTGTTGCACAGATTTTCGAAAATTGAATGCTCTAACAGTAAAAAATAAGTTTCCCATGCCATTAATTGAAGAGTTATTAGATGAACTTCATGATGCATGTTACTTTTCCAAGTTGGACCTCCGGAGTGGTTATAACCAAGTTCGAATGGTAGAAGAGGACATTCACAAGACAGCCTTTCGAAAGCATAGCGGTCACTATGAATGGGTGGTTTTGCCTTTTGGGCTGACCAATGCGCCAGCTACATTCCAGAACTTGATGAATGACATTTTTAAAGAATATCTCAGGAAGTTTATCCTTGTATTTTTTGATGATATTCTGGTATATACAAAAACCTGGTCAGAGCACATTCAATGCTTAAGTACAACATTACAACTCCTCCAAGACAATAGCCTAGTTCTCAATCACAAAAAATGTAGTTTTGGGAAGACAAAAATAGATTATTTGGGCCATTTGATCTCAGTTAATGGGGTGCAGCCAGATGAAGATAAAATAGTGGCAATTAAACGCTGGCCTAGGCCAACAACAGTTAAAGAACTCAAGGGCTTCCTTGGGTTATCAGGATATTAGATGAGATTTATCAAAAATTATGGGAAGATAGCTCAACCTTTGACACAGTTGCTTCAGAAAGATACTGACTTCAAGTGGAATGTGGACACAGAAAAGGCATTTCCTACACAAAAGGAAGCCTTGATCTCAGCTCCTATACTGGCCTTACTTGATTTTGGTCAACCCTTTACTGTGGAGACAGATGCTTCTGGAATTGGCATTAGGGATGTCTTAATTCAACAAGGTCATCCAATAGCTTATATCAGCAAAGCAATGGGGCCAAAATACCAGCTTTTGTCTGCATATGAAAAGAAGTTCAATGCCATTTTGTTTGCAGTCAAGAAATGGCAACATTATTTTCTGGGGCAACACTTTATCATCAAAACTAATCAAAAGGCACTCAAACACTTGCTAGAAAAACCTCCAACAACTTTAATGCAGAATTGGGGACTTGAAAAGCTGATGGGACTGGACTTTAGCGTCGAGTAAAAGCAAGGAAAAGAGAATGTGGTAGCTGATACATTGTCGTGACAACAACCAGTAGGAAGCTTAGCAGCAATCTTCTAGGTAACATCCCAATTGATGATGGAGGCTAAAGACTCATGGAAGCAAGATCATATGTTATAGAAGATAGTGGATAAATAAGATTGTGTCAACAACCCTATAAGCAGTACACATTTGATGGCCAATTCTTGAAACTCAAAGGTAAGGTAGTCATTGGAGCAAACTCAACAATCAGAATCAAAATACTACGTCATTTACATAATTTTGTGATTGGAGGGCATTCTGGAGATGATCTAACTTATAGACGAATTAAAGGCCAATTCTATTGGAGAGGGTTGCAGAAAGCAGTAAAAACAATGGGTGCAGGAGTGTATCACTTGTCAACAGAACAAGCCTTTATTGAGGATGCCAGCAGGATTACTTCAACCATTATCTATTCCTGATAGGGCTAGGAAGTCTATTTCAATGGACTTTATAGTCAGTCTTCCTAAGTCGAATGGCATGATTGTCATCTTCTTTGTTTGTGATAGGCTTACAAAGTATGCATATTTCCTACCATTAGCTCACCCTTTTGGAGCTGCTAAGGTGGCATAGTTGTTCATGGATAACATCGTGAGGTTACATGGATTGCCAAGTGAAATAATATCAGATAGAGATAGTATATTTATGAATGCATTTTGGACGGAACTAATGAAGAAGCACGCAGTCAAATTTCTGTTGTCAACTGCATTTCATCCCCGGATAGATGGGCAAACGGAGGCCCTTAACAAAGCACTCGAAGTTTATTTAAGATGTGTCACCGGTGACCTGCCCAAGAAATGGTCAGAGTATATTTCTTCTGCAGAACTTTGGTACAATACAAAGTTTCATAGTGAAACTCAGTTGACCCCCTTTGAAGCTTTATACAGCTATCCTCCACCAATGCCAAATATTACTCTGACAAGAGATTCTTTGGTGGAAGCAATGGATTATACCATCAAGACAAGAGAGCAGATAACAAAGTTACTTCACCACAACTTGCTTCGTGCCTAGGAAAGAATGAAACATTATGCTGACCTCAAACAAGTGCACAAGGAGTTCAAATGTGGAGACCTAGTCTATTTAAAAATTTAGTCGTACAAGCAGCTTACTTTGGCAAACCATGCTCTCCACAAATTGGCAGCTAGGTACTTGTTCGAACCTGGCAAGTGCACCGGATTGCGCAAGTAGTATAAAATGGTAAGAACCGAGTATCGAACTCTCGGGAAACTTGTGTTACTTGGTAAAACTATTTTCATTGAATAGGTGTCTAGTATGAAAAGAGATGTGTTGACTATGAACAGGTATGTAAACTAACTATTAAAAGGAAAATCACATTATTAATGATGTGTAAAGACAAGTAGACAACACATTGGTCTTCCTAATAGGTGCCTAATGTTAAAAGGATATTCTCTACTTAACAATGCTCATGTGTTCTATGGTGTCTCCTGAAATGCTAAACCCTAATTCTTTATGATAGTCTAGCCTAATCTCGATCAAGCATCATCCTCAGATTCCTCTTGTTGGACTAAACTTGACCAGAACCGCATTAAGACAAACATACAAACAACTAGGTTACCCTACCCCGATCCCTCGTGATAATACGATAAACTAGCCCTGTCCTATCAAGTTCTAAGAATCAGACCAGTTTCCACTGTTGAATGATCCTAACAAAGCATGCATCTACGTGATCAAGGCAAAAGCACACTGAAATGAAGTACTGATAGCACAGAGAACACATAAAACATCATTAAATAGATATACAAGTATTTACATCAAGTACCTACAAGGAAGAACCAACAGAGGATTTAGCTCTCCATATCTGGGAAGTTTCCTTTACAACAAAGAGAAGAGAAAGATGAAGGATTGAAGAAATATAAGTAGTGGATGTCTCCTCCACCTCTAGGACCTCACAATCACTCACAGACTCATCTCAAGCTCTCGGGACGACTCCCTTTTCAAGCTTCATTCTCTACAGGTCTTCGCACAGCAAAATCTCTCTAAACTCGCTGGATTCTGACCCTTCTCTCTCTAGAATCTCTCACATGCAGAAGCTCCTCGAGAAAATGGCCAAAATCCTTGGAACTTGGACCTTTCTCTCTCTAGAAATCTCTAAACATGCAAAAGCTTTGAGAATTTCCCAAACTCCCCTCCAAAATTTGTTGGACCTTGTGGCTTCAATAATCTTAAGAGGGATAGGCTTAATTAATTTCCCACTAACAAACTTTTAATCCCCTTCTAAAATAAGAGATAGGTTTAGAATGCAGAAGAAGCAGCAATCAATTTAATAATGTTCTTTAAACATGCAAGACACAATTGATTGCAACAAAATAAATAAGATAAGGGAAGAGAGAATGCAAACACAATTTTATACTGGTTCAGCCACTTCCCGTGCCTACGTCCAGTACTCAAGCAACCCACTTGAGATTTCCACTATCTTTGTAAAATCCTTTACAAAGTCTGAACCACACAGGGACAACCCGTCCCTTGTGTTCAGATGCTTTACAACAATAGACTCACAGTCTCTTAGCCAATCTCATTGAATAAGAAGATTGGAAGAAGAAATCTCTCTTCAAGAGAAGAATATTACAATGAAGATCATGTAAGAATCCTTATAGATTTTGCAAGTGTTTGGTCAAGGATTTCTTTTGATAGAGCAATTGACAATGAAGTTCTTTTGGAATCTCTCTCATTGTCTTTTGAGAGGATAAGACATTTTTGCCAAGAAAAACTCTCTCTTTAATTCGTGCCCAAGTCACCTATTTATAGGCCTTTGATGACCATTCACAAATCCAATGAAAAGATGTGATTGTTGGCAGATTTTCTGAAAATTCTCCACTGGTAATCGATTACAATGTTTATGTAATTGATTACACAGTTATAATTTGAAGGGTCATGACTTTTGAATTTGAATTTCAGGAGTTTCATTGCTGGTAATCGATTACATGTTGAAAATTCAAATTCAAAACCTTTTTCAACAGCTATTTCTCAACCCTGTCTTCTGGTAATCAATTACACTTCCTGGTAATCGATTACCAGAGCCTTGCATGTCTTGAAAGCACTTTGTTTTAAGGCAAGGCTTGGTCTTTAGTGAATCTTGAAATAAGGCTTTGTTTGTTGAAGCAATCTTGAATTATTCCTGAAGCAAATGCTTATCATTTGAAGCAGCCTTGTTTGATTCTTCTTTGGCATCATCAAAATCATGTATACATACATTCACAAAATTTGATTTCAAGCTTAAATAGGTGGCTTTGTTTGTGCGAGTGCGCTTAGCGCGACTATGGACTGCTCAGCGTGCATTAGTGGATTTTAGCTAAGCGCGTGCTTTTCTCGCTCAACGGATGGACTAAAGCGGTGCGCTTAGCGGGATGACCCTTTGCTCAGCAAACATGCACAGCTCATCCTTCTTCCAGATTCTTCCTCGCGCGCAGCCGAGGAGTCTTGCTCTCAGCAGATGGCTCGCTAAGCCAGAAGATTGGCTTAGCGAGAGGATGAAAATCAGCACTTCGCAAACTTGCCTAATTAACCTAAAATTGAGAGGAAATGATTATTAAACACACAAAATGGTAGTACTAAGTATTTATTACCTAACTTTATCAAAAAGTCATTACAACACTACAAAATAACCATAATTTGGAGGAGTTTGATACAATTTACACAAGTTTTATACACAAAAGTTAGTCATATTCATCGAATAACAGTACTATGGGCCTTTCAAGGTGTTGGAGCGAATAGGGAAGGTTGCTTACAAACTTGAATTACCCACTGGAACAAAAATACATGACGTGTTTCATGTATCTTTGTTAAAGCAACATCATGGTGCCCATACGGTTTCAACTGATTTGCCTGTGTATAATGAGGAAGGGGAAGTTCAATTGCAGCCACTAACAGTCTTGGATAAGAGAATGAAGAAGAAGGGAAACCGAGCTATCACTGAAGTACTAATCCAATGGCGACATACCAATCCCGAAGATGCTGTTTGGAAGGAACTTTATGCAGTTCAACAACAATTTCTAGATTTGAGTTTTTCAGAGTGGTGACTTTCACTTCTTAGATTTAGATGTTGTTGCGGGTGAGGAAGTGTGGTTTTTCATAGTGATGATTGGGACAAAGTAGTGACCTTCATCGCTCTTCGCGGTGGGGAAAATAGAGTTGTTTCCTGAACCATTCAACCATTGCCAACATGGATGATAAGTTGCTCTTCACCATGCTCACCAAGGTCAATGGGAAGTAGCATCAAGTTGTGTTTGATTTCACTTTGCACACCTGGTGAACCCATTTTGTGTTGAAAAATACTAATATGTTATGTGGTTGTTGGTTCTGCGAATTTAAGTTGCATCTGATGTGTTTGATCAAATGTCTTACTCTTTTTTCTCTGCCTTATTTTGAGTACTTCAACTAATTAGTTTCACTATTATTGTTCGTCAAATGTTAGTCTGGTTGTGAAATTATGCAGATATTTTTGAGGAATTAACTGTATACATCTTATTCTAATTTAAGGAAAAAGAAAGAAAAGAAGAAATTGATTTCAACAGGTTTTAACCTCATAAATTTCCACTAATTCCTCCTCCATCAACAGGTAGTCATTGATTCATTCTCGCTTCAAAAGCGACAACTTGCACTTCATCACTGGAGTCACTGTCGGCCATTGTGCTCCTGTATCTATTGTTTTCGCCCCACGTTAGCCAGCGTCACCACCAACTTTAACTTTTCCTAATCACAAAGAGGGTTCAAAACAACAGTGCATGTGTTCTTTCTAATCTCATTTTGTGATATTCTAGACACTTTGATGGTTAATCTTCAAAATCGTATGTACTTTTAGATGCTGTTACACATTGGTCTGAGGAAAAGATTGAAAAAACATCAGAGGCAATTAGTTATGGGGCTGTTAAGTAAGCTCCTTTAACTTAATCCCTTTATTTCCTACTTCTATATGCTAATTAAATCAACATTATGTCTTGTTTATTGTGTTGTTGGATGCTTCATAGTAGTTATATTATCTTAGGTTAAACTATAGATCGATGTATTAGCTAACAATTTCCTATTCATTGGATTTTTTAAATTGTTGTATACAAGATGCTTTAAATTCTAAACTAATTTTCACTGTGGCTTCTGACTGTATGTGTTAATTGCTAAAACAAATAATTTTGAACAAAAGAAAGTATACGAGTTTGTTGAGTTATGATTTTGTGATTTTTCCAGTCAAATGCTAAAATCTTGCGGTTGGGTTGAAATTAAGAAGTCTCCTCAATGGGCCATTGATTCTTGGGGCATGGGTATGTTGTTCTTTTATTGTTTCAGTTTCTCTTGCTTGCTGATTGTGACATTTTCATCCTCTTATTATTTCAGCAAGGCCAGATTGAGTCTTTTTGCATTATCTGTGCTTCTGGCCTAAGGGCTCATTCATGAGGTATGCTAGTGATATAAAAATCAATATTGAACCATCATCACCATGTTAAGTATTTGGGGGAATTGGTCTTTTTTACTTGCTTACATAATGAAATGCAATTAGTTAAACTCCATGCCCATTTATTCTTGGGGCTTGGTTATGTTTCTACTTGTTTTTTTGCTAAGAAGGGATCATAATATCAATGCTAACTCTTATTTTAGTGATTCTATGATAGTTCTTTCCTTTTTTATTCCAATTTATTCCTTGTATTTTATCCCATTAATTAGTCAAATTTACTTATGTATTTCTTGACTTATGATAGTAGTCACTGCAAGTTTTAAAACCATATCGATCTATGCCATGATTTGAAGTTGGAAATGGACTAGCTTTTGGAAAGGAATTATGCTATAGCTGCTGTAAAATGGACTAGCCTTTTTTTTTAATAAATCTTGGTTTTTGATTGAGCTATTATTTAGTTCCTAGTTACCACTTTAGTGGCAAGAGTAAAGTTATTGTTTGCTTAAAATCTCCTTCAATGAACTTCATCTGCAATATCATGTTTTTTGATGTGGGTATGGTGCCTTTTTTTTTACTTGGATCTAGTGCTCTTCATAACCCCTTATTGTTTATTCTATTAACTCCGTAGAGGTCCTTATTATATGGTATTGACACAAAAGGTGAGGTACACTGCCAATAAATATTCAGTTAGTGTTTATGGTTTTAGAGTTTCTAACTTAAATTTTAATTATTTGTGTATTAGTTATTGTTGTAGACATAACATTTGTGATAAACTTGATTGTTTCAGTTGTGGTAGTATGTGAATGTGACGATTGTTTACAGGAGGAAATAAATAAAAGTGCAGTTCAAATTAAAAAAAAAAACTTTTAAGATCGGTTATGATCATAACATATGTAAAAGATATATACCTTTTACATCGGTTATTTTGTCAACTAATCTAGAAACATCCTTTTTACATCGATTATAAGACAAAACCAATCTAAAAAGGGTGTTTTTAAACCAATCTAGGCATTTCATATAAGTTTTTAGATCAGTTGTATGGGAACCGATCTTAAAAGGTAACTTTTAAGATCGGTTAAAATCCGATGTAAAAGGTCGGACTTTCTACATCTCCAGCAAAGAAATCAGCCGTACAACCAATGTAAAAGGTCATTTTTAACCGATGTAAAAAAAAAAACATTTTTTTGTAATGGTGTGCATTTAAAGCAAATTGGAATGGAAACCTCTATCTCTCAACTTATATTTTTAAGGCTTCTATAGGAAGGCTTGAGAATGAAGTTATGCACTCGTATATTCTAAAAAGCTCTTTGAGTTTTTTAAGGCAATCTCATATACAAGCTCTCAAATTTTTATACATGGTTTGTATTCACTAAGCTTTGCATTTTGTGCTTTAATTGTCAATGCTCACTATTATAAGTTATATTTTTTCAAAGTTTATCTTTGTTAAAGCCTAGAGAGATTTAATGTTAAAGAATACTTGCATTGATGTATTCTTCGGTTATGATTACTTTATTATAAAGTTTGGAGAGACTTAGAGAATAACTTGGTTGTTGTAAGTAGTTTGCTTAGTGGAAATTTCACTTTGATTCTTTATAGCATGTGTTAGACCTAGTCCTTTCGTAAGTTTATCTTACTAATTTGGTCAACTTGGTAACACATGAAAAATTATGAGAAATGACATGACATTTAATGTGTGAGCCAAAATTAATATCATTAGTGCAAAAAATTGACAAAATGAGCATTCTGGTCTAATAGAAACACTTTAAGGAACCATCATGAAAATTTTTAAACTTAGAGGACCAAATTGAAGGCAAGAATCCATATGACTAGCCAAAATTATATTTTAACCAACATTTTTTTATGTTAATAATGAAGAAAAATGGTTTGTATTTATCATTTCATAAAAAAAACCAAAATATAATAGATCAGGTAAACAATAAATAAATAAAAAAACATAAGTGTAAGCATTAAAGATAGCATTAAAGACATGGTAAAACAGCACACCGACACCAAATAACAAATGAAAGCAACAATAGAATAGCCAAATATTGTTTATATTGAAATATACAAGCAAAAGTATTAATATAAACATGGCTTTAAATAATTTTTGTAACTAATGTGGTTGCCTTGTTACTATTGAAATAACATGTGGTCGCATTTTTAGTTGCGACATATATATAAAGAAATGATAATATTACCACAATTGCAATTACATATTACAATTCTTAAAGGATGATTAAACATTGAGGGATAAGTTTGGCCATAAGGATGGAAATTATTGGTTCCTAGTATATTGATTTTCCAAAAAGGTCACTAAGACTAGAACGAGCCATTTGTTGCTCTATGAGCTACATCAAGTGAAGGAACTTGATTATGCTCAGCACCAAATACCACATCCCTATGATACACATTCGGTGGAGTTTCAGCAGATATACCCCAAGGGTTGGTCATTCCAAATCGTTGCCCTGAGATGGATGTGTTGTGCAACCCTTGGTTGCTAGAGCCAGGCACAAAATGTGGCCAAGACATGACCGACATGTGAGCCATGGGGTGCATGTTAGCCCCATAATAAAGGGATGTTGGTCCACGAAAAGGATACTGATGTGGAATGGATGAGTATGAGCACATGTGAGCACCAAGTCCAAAAGTTCCCATGTCTTTATTTATCCTTGATAGAACTCTTTCACGCTTATGAGCATTTTGGTGTCCCCCCAAAGCTTGAGAGCTTGGAAATTTCTTATCACAAAATTTGCAGGAGAATTGGCGTTGCTTAGGCCTAATCACTTGATTATTAGTGTTCTCTACAAGTTTTGAAGCAAAACATGGTGACTCCTTATGGCCTTTCAATGACTTGCATAAGAAATTAGATGAGGATTCACCAGTCATTTTGTTATTGCCAAGACCTAGAGACAATACGAACTCTGAATCCACAACATCTGTGGAAGATGCCTCCTCAATCTTACGTTTGAGTTTTCTACTCTCAACACCTCCAACAAAAAGTTCATCTGACATTTTTTTGTGAAAAATTAACCTCCAAAGAAGATCTATATATGCTAAGAACTATTTTTGTGTAATGTGATTTTGAAGAAATGGTATTTATTAAGAGAGAATTAAAATTTGCATCTTCCATAAAAGGAAATATACTTGAGGTCAATGCATCACATGTCCTTTCATAGTAACAAATTTAATTATTAGAGAAAGGATAGAATTCAAAGGCCTTGGATAGTCAAACTTCAGGATACATTTTTTAAAATTTTTGTAACATGCCATATATTAGAATTTAATATCTTTTTGGTCCCTATAAAGTTGCATTTTTTTCTTCATTTTAGTCAACTAAATTTATTTTTTGTCCAGTTATGTTTCTATGAATTTCTTTTCATTTTAGTCCTTAACATTAGGGCTCCTTATTTAATGATGATGTGGCCAACAAAGGTAGAAAACAAACTATGTATTATATAACTAACATGAAATAGAATGAAAAAGAATAGTCAATAATTTAAAGTTGAATTTTGACCCTTATCTTTATCATAACAATCAATTAATGTATTCAAATTGTCTTTTAATTTTGTATTTTGGGAGAAATGAATTTTTTTTTTAGTTTTAGTTTTTGAATATGCATTAACTTTATTAATGGGAGAAGTTAATTATATTGTTTTTAATTAGTTTTAGATTTTGAAAATACATTAACTTTATTAATCTATATATTAACCACACTAATTTGATTCAGGATTGACCTTATGGTTCAATGGATATGTTGAATATCTTAACTACTCAAAAGTCTTAAATTGAAATCTTCAACTTCCACTATCAAAACTAATTTTTTCCTTTATATGGTTCATGTGAAAAAAAAAGTCTATCATTAATATTCTCTATAGATACATAGTCTCAACTAATGCTAAACAACTTACCAAATATACCTTACCATTTTAAAATAATATGATTTAGTAAACAAGCAAGGCCTATTTAATTTTTGTCAAAAGAAGAGATAAGTACAAGATTTTAAACTTGACATCTTCATGTAAAATTTTACATTAAAGGATCCATAGGTGGCTAGCTAGGATAACAAAAGCTTTTTTGAAAACACAAGTTAGACATAGGTTTGGTTTTTTATAAACCAAGTTGAACTAACTATATGGATTAGATTTTAATCCAAACTATTTTATAATTTGACAACGTGGTGTGGTTTTTCTTTTAGGCTAAATTTTAATTTTGGTACCTCTAATTATTCAAAATTCACGATTTTTGTCCCCCTGGTTTTTAATTGTAATATTTGGTCCCCTAGTTTTACAAATTGACGATTATGGTTCTTCTGTTAGATTATTAACTAATAATCGTGACTAGTGGAACTAATATGTTAATTATAAACCATTTTTTTACCAAAGTTAATTATAAATGAATTAAAAATCATTAATTATTAAACAACTTAATTTATAATTAACTTAATAACTCCAATAAGTAAAATTATTAGTTAATAATCTAAGGGAAGGACAATTGATATTTTACAAAACTAGGAAACCAAATGTTACAATTAAAAAGTAGGAGAACCAAAATCATAGATTTATAAAATTAGGGTGATCAAAATTATAATTTTACTTTTTTTAACAATTCTAAATTGGTTATGAACTGGTTTTGAATCAAACCAATTTTGAACCAAACTGGTAAAACTTTTATGTTACAATTATTAATTTATTAATGTATAAATTTAATTATATAATTAATAGTTTAGAAATTAAAATAATTTAAGCACACTAGAATATATATTTACAAAATAAGGGTATATTTGATTAAATATTTATTTTAAATGTAAATACTCTTCATGGTTTTTAAAATATTTATAAAAGTTAATAGAAAATTGATTTGTTTAAAAGTAAACTCAACCAAATCCTTTTAATTTGTTCACACACACGTGTGTAGGTGTGTTTAAATTTAATAGAAATATTAATTCTTTAAAATAAAATCAAACAAATTTGCATTGTGTGTGTGATTGTTTTCTTTTTATTATAGGTGCGATATTTTTTTGGATTAGAAAAACATAAACTATAAACAAATGACATTTTTCTAGTCTTTGGAAATGTATCTCATTTACAATTTAGTTCCTTATTTAAATTATGCTAAATTGAGTACTTAAATAACTTAACTTATTTTATGATACTTAGTTACAAACAAGATGAGATACTATGAAACAAGAAATGAATTTAATTACAAAATCATATATTTTAAATCAACCACTAAATGGTGAATTATATTTGTAGTGTATTAAAATGAAATGGGTTAATTACCATTTTAGTTCCTCAATTTAGAGGTCCTGGTTTTTATTTCCTTAAATTTAAATTTGTTTATTTAGTTCATGAATTTTGAAAATGATCCTTTTAGTTTCTCCAATGAGTGCACATCAAACACAGAATAATAGGTTGACAATTTGTGGCAATATTTAGCTGCCAGAATTTGTTTTTTAATTTTTAGTTTTCAAAATTTGTATTTTAAAACCATCACAAATTACCAATTTATTATTATTCGTTTGACGCATAACTGATAAACCATATTTTAAGTGATATTTTGTCAGAGTTTTCTTGCCATTTTCTTGACAGAGCTCACATTTGAACACTAATTTTACCTTGTAGATGTACAATCGCTCAAGTGAAAAAGTTGGAAAATGTGCAATTTCATGAATATTTGAGGTTATTCTTGTAATGACTCGCCTTGTCGCTACGATATCACTAACTCTAAAATGTGCAATTTTAATTTTTAAATGAAATCTCCATTAATTTGATTATGAAAATGATAGTAAGTTTTTTACGATATACATCCACCAAACAACGCACAAACACTTAAATAAACACACACACACACACACACACATATGTATATCTTAAACCATTATACACCATTCACATGACAAAAAATAATTTAGTTTTTTACATGTATCTAAATCCGAGATTTACATGCCCAAATAAGAAAGAATCATGAGCCACTATGGAGGAGTTGATAACAAAACACAACTCTCTCCCAAAATAATCCCAACATTATCACGTCGGCTTGGCAACTCCCACAAAAATAATCTCCCTCCATGACTATTGTTCATCTGCTCCCATGAACGAAGGTTCGTTATCATCACAGGTACCAACCACACGATACAAAATTTCAAGGGTGAGTTTATTATAAAAGAAATCAACAAACATCAAATGGCTATGATTAACAAGAAAACAATAACAAATACCATAATCATACACAAATATCCATCAGTCAAACTTACACTTAAAAAATAGTCATCAACTTTTCCACAATTTGGATCAATCATGCTCAGTATGATGCATGCACCTGACCTTAACTCTCAAATATGGTACCATTCATTAGGAAATAGCCTAAGCGTGTCCACGAGACACTCACACTTAGGAAAACTAGGCAACAAGTGTTGAGGTCACCCTGTCGTGCACATGCAACTCCCCCCCTATGGTGATCAGCCTGAGTCACAAAGGAATTTCAAATCGAGTGACATGCCCCCAAGTACAACTATTTTGCCTCATGAAAAACTACAAGTACTTACTGACAAGGTTTATATTATTTCCATGCAATATGATGTATGAAACATGGGCACCAAAAATGCACTGACCGTGGATAACTAAAGATTCTAAACCACCCTTTCACTCCAGAGATGCTTAAATCTCTTTAACCACTCTATTTCCCCCACCAGGGATATCCTACTTGGTCACTGCACCCCCCAAGTACATACACAACATACATTTATCATAATGATATTATCAACATCAACATCATCTCATCTCAATATCATCATCAACATCAATATCATCTCATCTCAATGATATTATCAACATCAACATCATCTCATCTTAATGATATTATCAACATCAGCATCATCTCATCTCAATGATATTATCAACAACTCATCTCAATATCATCATTAACATCAACATCATCTCATATCAACATTATCATAAACATTAACATCATCTCATATTTCATTATCATAAACATCAACATCATATCATCTCTATGTCATTAAAGTCATCAGTAATCGCATTCCACATATATACATATAAATTTCGTGCCTGAGATTCACACTCCCGAGGTCTTCAGACAACACAAGTCTCATACAACAACAATCCATATTATCACAAGACTGGTATTTTAGGGAAAATTCTAAATTATAGAGGAGAACTATGGTTTACAAAAAACACTTATGCCCATTTTAAATTTAATAAAAAAGTAAATAGAAGAATGAAATTCTGATACTGAGGACAGATGTCGTACAGGATGTCACGACATCGCGCTTCAGAACATGCAGATTGTATATGACAGTATGAACAGATTAAACAAGTAAATAACACAAGAGAATTGTTAACCCAGTTCGGTGCAACGTCACCTACATCTGGGGGCTACCAAGCCAGGGAGGAAATCCACTAAAATAGTATTAGTTCGAAGATCTAACAGCCACTGTATACAACCTTCTCACCTAACCACTACCCATGCAACTTCTACCTAAGAGCCACTCTTAGATATGAGAACCCCTCTCACTCCCTCTCAATCACTCACCCGTGTTTACAAACAAATCAAAGACACACCAGAGATTGCTCTCTGAACAATAGAGATCAACTCTACACACTCAGGTCCAACACTTGATGTTAGGGTAGCATCAAGGTGGCTCACAAAACACTCAAGTCACAAAACTCACAAAATAACTCTTCAATCTCTGACTTGATCAAAAACCCGTGCAACCTTCATGTTTATATAGCAGTGTACGTATCTGGGCTGCAACAACTTGCGCTGGATAAGCTCTATCATTCTCCTGAAAAATCTGCACTTAAAGATCTAAAAGATAAAGTTTTATCTTTTAGTTTTTATCTTCAATCTCTAATCCCTGAACGAAACTATTCAAGTTTGTAATTCAATCTTTAATTATCTTTTAATTCGTTCCTAAAGATAGAGCTCCTAATCTGTTGCTGACTGCACATTAATCTGTTAAAGATATAACAGATTTATGTGTCCAGTATTTTCGGGCAGGATGTCCTGGACATTGTATCCGACATCGTGGATCCTGCAGCTTCAATTCTTCATTTGACATTTTATCTTGCCTTGTGCATTGTGCAGCCCAATCTGATTCCTTGACATAATGTTAGACATCATGTGCAGCAACTCCAGCTTTCCTTCATTGTCTAAGTGCTTATGTTTTAACAAAATTTTAGCCAATCTTTTAAAACTAAGTAAAGCTAAGCACTAACAAAGAATAACTATAAAATTTTGGGCAAAGTCTCCTCTATAATTAAGACTTTTCCCAAAAATTCCAATCGTTTCAACAACATCATTCATAATTTCATTCATTAATAACAAATATATCACATCCCATTAGTCAAAAACAAAGTTTTTCTTGAAAACCAACATGCAATAGGGACAAGCATACATCCCCATAGTTGAGTTCCCTGACCCCAAACTATGCTATTAAAAGTCGTAAACCAATAATAAAATCCCCTCACCTATGGACATCCCTCCATCAGCTCCTCTCTACATTTCTCGGGGGCCTCTCACGTTCACGTCTGTCATTCCAAATGCAAAGTTTTATAAACCAAATCGAAGGAAATTTAGTATAGATTTCAAAAATAAGGTTAATATCAACATTCGGGGTCGAATACCCCTGTCAAATTAAAAGGGGCTAAGAGGTGTTTCGGGGTCTACGTCAAAGAGATGTTATTTTAAAGTCCGATCACACCAATGTGACCGGGGTTCAATGAAGGACACTAATACGATATTAATTTTATAAAAAGGTAACTTAGCGCATTGATCTCGCTGAGCGAATTATCTCCTCGGGTTGGAATTGTGCTTAGAGTGCTTGACTCGCTAAGCGAGATATCCAAAAAAGTTATTTTAAAATCCCAATGGTCAAAGCGTTTTTGAAGATCTCCCAGGTCACAACTTGACCTTAAGCCTCCAAGTATTGGTGAGTGTTGTCCCACTAATACTCAGCTTCTTCCACCAGAATATATGTACTAAAAGCAACCTTTTGCCCCTTTGAACACCCTATCACTCCAAAGATTTTCTCAATCTCCCTTATCCAATTCTTAGCACCATCAAGGTTATATCCTCCATTGAAAGCAAATGGATTGTTTCATTGGAAGAAATCCAACCCTTGATACTCAATAGCTCCAGCAACTTCTCCCTTATTTTGATTCCCCATAGCCTGAGCTAAGGTTTCAAGAGCATCAATTATCACACAATCATTTTGTCCAGCCATCACTCCCTATACACACTCGAAAGTGAGAACATGGAAGGAATACACACAAGAAAAAGAATTGAACAAAATCACACTTATCTCAAGTTCCTACTTAGTTACTCTTGAGAGTTGATGCCTCGAGAAATTACTCCTCTAAAATAGTCTTCTCTTGAGACATTAACACTCACTTTCCATCCTTTGTATTCCTAACCACTTGTCATATCGTCCCATTGCACTTCACAAATTTAACAGATGGCTAATTTGATAACTCATGACAAGGCATTGAAACTTATGGTGATGTACCTCCATGTAGGGCTTGTAGGCCTTGGATCATCTTCATCAATGGAGTCCTTTGCTTCTTGAAGATCATTGGCAGCGAAATGGAGAAAGAGGAAAGGTGATTGGAGATGTCACTTCAAGGAGAAGATGAGTCAAGAACAAGCTCACCACCATAGGAGGCCATAAATAAGAGCTTGAAGGTAGGAGAAGATGAGTGGAGAGAGAGTGAGAGAGGGGGCATGAATTATATGTTTCAAATGAGGTCTGAAGTTTGAAGTCTAATTTCTGAAATGATCAAATTTGAAAAAATGCACACACCAGACCTCTATTTATTGCCTAAGTGTCACACAAAATTGGAGGGAAATTTGAATTTCTATTCAAATTTCACTTGAATTTGAATTAGAATTTGTGGAGCCAAATTTGGAGCCAAAATTTCACTAATTATGATTAGTGAATTTTAGCTATGGTTCATCACACTAATCCAAGATCAAGTCCAAGATTCTCCACTAAGTGTGTGTAAAGCATGAAGGACATGCACAAAGTGTGACTATATGATGTGGCAATGAGGTATAGCAAGCAAATGCTCACCTCCTCGTTAGGATGGTCCAAAATTTAATTGGATTAGGCTCTGCCCACTTCAATTAATTTTGTCCCACCACACACACATCAAATAGTGCACTTAATGCATGTGAAATTACCAAACTACCCCTAATACAAAAACTAGTCTACGTGCCCTAAAATACAAGGGCTGAAAAATCTTACATTACTAGGGTACCCTCCCTACACTATGGAGCCCTAAATACAAGGCCCAAAAATAATGAAACCCTAATCTAATATGTACAAAGATAAATGAGTTCATACTTAGCCCATGGGCCCAAAATCTACCCTAAGGCTCATGAGAACCCTAGGGCTTGCTCCTACACCTCTGGCTCAATCTTCTTGGAGTCTCCTAGCCATGGCCCTGGTGATGGGTCCCCTCCTTAGGAGGATTGCATCATCCCCTCCCTCTTGAAGAGGATTTGTCCTCAAATCTGTAGACCCCTCATCATCTGAATCAGCTACACCTGCAAAAGGAACTAAATTAGTAATGTTTAAGGTGTTGCCAACTCCATACTCCTCTGGGAGGTCTAGCCTATAAGCATTGTTGTTGATGCTCTCCAAGACCTGAAAAGGGCCATCACCTCTGGGGCTAAGTTTGGACTTTCTCTTAGTAGGAAATCTATCCTTCCTAAGATGGAGCCGAACCCAATCCCTTTTACTAAGCACCAACTCCTTCCTTCCTCTATTGCCTTTAGCTCCATAGACCTTTATTTGGTTCTCTATTTGGTTCCTAACCCTCTCATGCAATTTCTTCACAAACTCTGACCTAGATGCCCCTTCTTTATGTATAAAAGAAGTTCCAGGTGGAAGGGGAATTAGGTCCAAAGGTGTGAGAGGATTGAACCCATAGACAACCTCAAAAGGTGACTGCCTGGTAGTTCTATGAACCCCCCTATTATAGGAAAACTCCACATGAGGAAGGTACTTATCCCAAGACTTGTGATTGCCTTTTAGGAGAGCCCTTAACAATGTGGATAGAGATCTATTCACTACCTTTGTTGCCCATCAGTCGGTGGGTGACAAGTGGTGGAGAAAAGGAGCTTGGTTCCTAGCTTAGCCCATAAAGTTTTCCAAAAATGGCTAAGGAACTTAGCATCTCTAACAGACACAATAGTCTTAGGCAAACCATGAAGCCTTACAACTTCTCTAAAAATAATGTCTTGAGATGTAACTAGCATCATCTACCTTGCGGCATGGTATGAAATGTGCCATCTTGCTAAATCTATCCACCACCACAAAGATAGAGTATACACCCCTCTGGGTCCTAGAAAGCCCAAGGACAAAGTCCATACTTATATCTACCCAGGGTGCAGATGGAATGGGTAAGGGTGTGTATAGCCCATGAGGCATCACCCTAGACTTGGCTTGTAAACAAGCCACACACCTAGTGCAATACCTATGGACATCTTTTTTCATATGGGGACAAAAGAATTTTTCCTTGAGGAAGACAAGAGTCTTATCAATTCCAAAATGCCCCATTAGCCCACCCTCATGGCTCTCTTTGACCAACAACTTTCTAATGGATCCTTGGGGTATACAAAGCCTTCCCTCCTTGAACAAATACCCTTTAGCAATGTAGAAATCCATCTTGGGCCTTCTGCCCACAGCTAGCATAAATGGGAGAGTAGTACTCATCAGAAACATACAATTCCTTTATGTTATCAAATCCTAAAATTTGAGCTCCAAGGGAAGAAAGCAATGTGTGTCTCCTAGAAAGAGCATCTGCAAACCACATTGGTCTTTCCCTTTTTGTATTTGATAACATATGGAAATTTTTCTAGGAACTCTACCCATTTTGCATGCCTCTTGTTTAACTTGCACTGCCATTAATGAACTTAAGTGATTCATGATCACTATGAATAACAAACTCCTTGGAAACAAGGTAATGTTCCCAAGTTTGGAGGGCTCTAACTAAGGCATAAAGCTCCTTATCATATGTGGGGTAGTTGAGAGCGACACCATGAAGTTTCTCACTAAAGTAAGCAATAGGGTGCCTACCTTGCAACAACACAGCTCCTACACCTACACTAGAGGCATCACACTCTAGCTTAAAAGTTTTAGAAAAGTCAGGGAGAAAAGTCACTAGCCACTCATACAACCCAAACTTGGTCTTGAAAGCGGTTTTCGACTCACCACCTTCTCTCATCCTTATTTGGTGATAACCACTTTTAAGATCAATTTTGGAAAATATATTTGCACCATGCATATCATCAAGCCTAGGAATGGGATGCCTATACTTCACAGTTATGTTGTTGATGGCCCTACAATCTATACACATTCTCCACTTACCATCTTTCTTTGGCACCAACAACACAGGCACAACACAAGGACTTAGGCTCTCTTGGATCCAGCCCTTCTCCAACAATTCCTTAACTTGGGATTCAATCTCCTTGGTCTCTTGAGGATTAATCCTATAAGTTGGCCTATTAGGAAGGCTTGTTCCCGAGACTAAGTCTATTTGGTGTTCTATTCCCCTAAGAGGAGGTAACCCAGGGGGTATCTCTTTGGGAAATACATCACCAAATTCCTATAAGATTTCTTGGACCTATAGGGGAATGGTCTAAAGTGGGGGAATTATGGCAGAGCTAAGGGAAGTCTCCCTTGAAAGGAGAAGGTAGAAATATTGCTTGAGAAGAAGAGCTCTCTTAATATCTCCTTTTGTTGCAAAATGACTCTCCTTTTTTACAACTTTCTTAGAGGAACACCTTCCCTCTTTTTCCTTCTCCTTCACTTTTGGAGCTAAGGCCTTACTGTCCTTTTTTTTTCTTTTGTTTTTCTAACTTTTCCTCATCCCTCTTGTCCTTCATTGTAAGTTGATCCTTAGCTACATGTGAAGGTGTTTGAGGATGCAACACAAATTTAGTGCCAAGATGGGTGGGGGTAATCTCATTAGTTAGGCCATTGTAAATGATCTTCCTATCAAATTGTCATGGCCTTCCTAAAAGAATATGCCCTACCTCCATGGGAACTATATCACAATTAACTTCATCCTTATATTTCCCAATGGAGAATTTTTTGTGAGTTGCCATATAGGGAATTGGAAAGGAGGATTGGTACCATCCCTTGAAGAATTTGATTCAAGAAGCAAGGGGCCAACCACCTTAAGAGCTATTGGACTAAGAAGCACTCCAAATTAAGTGAATCACCAAAGAGAGCACAACCACCAAAATTGAGGACTATTTTGTAATTTTGTAATTGGCAATTTACTTACCTCCATTGCTTTCAAATTTTGTAACAAAAAGGCCTTTCATTGGAAGTGTGTTGAGAGCCTCCAATAGGTTACCAAACTTCCATTTGTGTATAATAATTTTAGGTAATTTTCCCCTTAGGATAGTGAGTGTTTTGTTGGGAACCTTAAATGTGGTCATCCAAACACTCTTAGGATTCGCCTAGTTTACATTTCTTGCACTTTAATTTCTTGCATACTTTCATAGCTTATTTTCTTTACTAGTCACGCCTAGTTTATCTTGTAATTACATAATACTTTGTTCTTACTTATCACGCTTATCTTGAGTTCTTTTGAACCCTAGCTTTTACCTTTTACAAACCCCCAACAAGAAAGAACCACAACTTAGGAACCAACATGAGTCATCATTCATCTAGTGTTAATGGTGAGAGTACTAGTCATAAGGACCCTCTATCTAGAATCTTAGATGAGTTGAGTTTCCTCAAGTTATGGAAAGAAAAGAAAAAGGAAAAAAAGAGGGTAGAAATAAATCAAGATGAAAGAGAACAAATAAGAGAGGAAGAAAGAAGAAAAATAATGAAAGAAATGAAAAGAGAAAACCATGCCTCCTATAGTAGTCATGACTCTTGCAAGAGTTTAAGAGAAGAACTTAGCTACTATTATAGAAGGCGCCATAGTTCACATATTAAACATCATTCCCAAAGAAGAGAAAAGGATATAAGGCCTCAAGAGGTTAACATTAGCCTCCCATATTTCCATGGAAAAGATAATGTTGAGGCCTACTTAGATTGGGAAATGAAGGTTGAACAACTCTTTGCTTGCCATCATATTAGCGAAGAAAGAAAAGTTCCATTGGCTACCCTTAGCTTTCAAGGGTATGCCCTCTATTGGTGGACTTACCTTGTTAGGGAACGAAGGATTCATGGGGATCCTCCAGTAGAGTATTGGAATGATCTTAAGAGTGCCCTTAGGAAGAGGCGCATTCCCTCCTACTATGAAAGGGAGCTTATGGACACTCTTTGCTAACAAGAATGTCACACATGTTCATGCGGTATTCTTGGACGCATTTCGTGACCTGACTCAGAGTGGAGCAAAGGGAGCTGCTGCTCTAGTGCATATGTATGACAATTTGAATGATGCGCCAAAGAGCACGGCCAGACTACTTGCAGGATATATTACACTTTTACAGGTAATTTGAAATTTTATTAAAAATTTATTTTCAGTTGCTTACTTTTTATTGAGAATTGTATTGAATTTATTTGTTTTTAAAATATGTGCAGTGTTGGATCTATGAACACTTTCCTTATGTTGGTTCTGTTGTTGCTACTGAGGATTATGATGAGAGGAAACCACGTGCCTGTCATTGGAAGTCTGGGAAGGCATTACCAGTATCGATGTATCGTAGGCATTCAGATAGATTGATGTCTGATGTTGTATGCTGGATTTGGTATGGTGACCATCGTGCATTTAGAGAGTTTAAGGTTATCTCTTTATTTTTCACACATATCAAATGGGGACTGTCTATTGTCATACACCAAACAGAGAGGGTTGTACAACAGTTTGGGTATGTGCAGACCATTCCTCCACACCTTGCTGCTCCTTCTCTCTGTATAGAAGACATTAATGATAGATGGATTTAGTTTTCTGAATACATTGCACCGATGGGTCAGATATGTTTAGCGCCTAGCCAGTGTTCACCGGACTACATGAATTGGTTCTACATGATATATCATCCCTTTATGAGTCCGGCACAGCCTGGGGATCCTCCTAGACATCCGCCTGTGCAGCACCATGACACATTTGTTGAACTAGATGTTGCTTAGCATCTTGATGAGAATCCAAAAATTTCCCAAATACAGGGATCTATGACCAGGAGTAGGACCAAACAAACAGTGGATACCCTCCAACAAATGGTAGTAGGCACACTTAACAAGGCCCAAGTGGAGAAGGACAAAGGCCCAAGGGGAGAAGGATGAAGGCCAGAGGCAAAGGCACTACTAAGAATATTAATTGTTGCTGAAGGCCCAAACTAATTTGAAGGTCCATGTGAAATATGTTCTATTTTTTATTTATAATTTTTTTCATTGTAATTTTGGCCCAAACTATTTAGAAGGCCCACATCTATTTCTATTTTTTTGTTCATATACACTATATGTATTGTTTTTGTTTTCAATAGAAAGACTTTTGGCATTTGATAAAATTTGGTGAGAGATTCTCTCTGGGTTCCTTGTTGAACCAATCTCAGACTTATCAAGGTAATATTTGTGGCATCTACCATGACTTATTTTTCCTCTCTGGAAGTGGCGTCATCCAAAACTTTGTAACTTGTATCAAGCAATCTGTTCCTAGTAAGGATCACATCACATCTAGTGGCGGCAATGGCTACGGATGAAGCACCTAGAGATGCACACGCTGATTTAGAGCAACCTCGACATGCAATGGTAAAATATATTTTCAAATGTCATTGTTACTCAATTTATGTGAACATTCATTAACCCTTAACATTTTTCTATTTTTTTATAATTTCCTAGGAGGCTTGCCAAGCAATAGCTGAAAGGTTGGAAAGGTAGCTCAACCTAAGGATAGTGACCGAAGGAACAAAAGCATACATTGTCACCGAAGAATGCCTGAGGATCACAAGAGGTGTCACTATGCAACAGAATATCTACGTTCGATCGAGAAGAAGGCGACGTATGAAAGACACATGAAGAGTTTTTTTATTTAAATGGTTTTATATGATTTATGTATGCAATATGATTGAACAATGTTTATTATTTAATATTATTTGTTTAAGTTCTATTTGAATTTAAAATTAATGACCAGTTTACATTATTATGTTAATCCTTTAATAACCCTAATTAGTGAAACCAACTTAATTATTTAAGTAATACTAAACCCTGATTAGTGGATTCAATGTGGCATAAAGGCATTAAGTAACTAAATGTAAAAATTTAGTAAAATACATAATTATATCTATGTCGAAGGAAACATGCGTATATTATCGTATTACATGACAAGTGCACAAGTAGCTAAATGTTCATTCTTCACTTAAATCAACAAATTTTGTGTTCAACCTTGACAAATTTGTATACTGCTGCATTCTACTAATATATGGTGTGGGTCATTGTTTTGCCTGATGATGACAATGTGTAGACCATAACAATGCTACTAGCGGTAGCAGACAACGGTCTCTTAAAAATACCTGTTACATAACAACATACACATTGAAAATACCATGGGGCATATTTTTTTTTTACAATAATTACACAAAGAGGATGATCATGCATTTACCTAAACAAAATGATTGTCATACACATCACCGATACATATGAAGCGATGCACAAAAGAATCTTTTGGTGGTTGACTTCTAAGAGGGAAAAGTGTCATGCTTTGTCGGAGTGAAAGAGGAACAAGGATCACACTATACCTTGATGCAATGACATATGACATATCCCATGTCAGTTATATTTATCCACTTGTCCATGGTAACCTGCATGTAACAGTCAACAAATTGAATTTATTTAAAGTAAATTTAATCGATCATAATGTAACAATAAAGTTATATACCATGGATAATCCATCAACAAGTAGGGACCTCTTTAATTCCTCAAATCGTTCTAAGCCACCAGCCAAGTTCATATACTCATCAGACCATTTGGTAAGTTCTTTAAGCAAATGGTTGCGTAACAATGACCATGAATCTTCACCCATACCTAATAGACCGGCAATTGCATGATATCCATAGTTACCATCATCTTTGACATCAACAATGTTTACAATGGAATCATGAATGCATGGATGAAATTGATCCAACATCGGCATGGTCCTTCTTTGAATCGGTTGCTCAAATGATGATGCACTACCTTTGACTGAAGAATCACTATTATGCACAAAATGTAATGCATCAACATACTTTCAGTAAGACGAATCACGCTTTGTTGATCTTTGTTGCTTGGTCATCGGTCTCTTCTGAGCACCTTTTGTTTTCACCTTTTCTGGAGGGCACACATAGAGTTTAGATTAGGATAAGCAATTTCGCGAAGTTTACTCTTCAAAGTAACTTTGCCACAAACATCAAGCTCTTCAAATCACTTGGATATGGTTTCCATCTCTTTGGTTATGCTCACTTGGGGCTCAGATAACCCTTGGTCTGAAAAACTTATATGGATTGTCTCAAGTGGTATGGTACCAACAACATATTTGGATAGCTCATATGCATATGGAAGACTGTGAGTAGTTCTCATCACACATCCACAATGAGAAGTGTTTTTGTCAGCATAATGTACACGCTCAAACTTAACAGCAATTTGATTTAAAGCATACCTTGATACCATGTCAAGTAGTCTCTTGTATAAGGTAACTTTAAAAACATGTCCACCACATGTGTACTGGTCTTAAAAGATGCCTTAATTTCAATGTGTTGCAGCATGATCATGTTGTTCATGGCTTCCCAAACACTTCATAGGTCTACAAGGCTATTTTATAGTAGTCTCTTTAAGGCCCAATGAGCAGACTCAACCCTACATATGAAATATACAACCAAGAGAAGAAACACATTATTTTTTAATCCATTCAGTCGTAAAACCTGACAACTACAAAAATTTAAAAATTTCATACCTGTTAGTTGTTGTGTTTCCTAAGTGCATCACCTTATTTGTCTAGGCTTTAACAAATCTTTCTTTATGTTTGGTTGACATAGTCAACAAACATTGGCCATGGTGAGCAAGAAATTTCAAACTTCTTAAGGTACTCATCAAACTGTTGCTCAAAAGGACAATCCACCAAACTTCTCCAAGCTTCCATTACATAATCCCATGCATTTTTTTACCAACAAAGGTTTTACACTTTGCCTTCACATTCTTATCAATGTGAAACCGACACAACAAATTCATGGCTTCAGGGACTACAATTTTCACTACATTTATCAATGCTATATCTCTACCGGTAACAATAACTCCAGGGAGTGCATCACGTCTGAGAAGAAGACCTTGAAACCTTTGTAGAGCCCAAACAACATTATTGAGACGTTCTCCCTCCAAATAGACAAAGGCAACAGAGAATGCCATCCTTATTGGTATCACACCAATAATATCAAATAACAGTAACCTGTACTTGTTTGTTTTGTAGATACTGTCTATCAAAAATACCAAATTACAGGCATTGGTTAATTTGACTGCATCAGGATGACTCCAAAATATGTCACGCACAACATCTTTATCCTTTAACCTATGCCAATGAATATACTTATCTCATTCAAGAAGCTTCATTATTTGTTGCATTTCAGTATCACTGCCTCTTATGGAAGAACGGTAAGCATTTCTTGCATTGTATATTTGCTTGATTGTTGTATAACTATTGGCATTGTGCTCTTTCAACGTTAGAATAATATTTCTTGGTTTCACCATTGACTTTGTTGTATCAACAACAATGATTTTCTCATCCTTAGTCAATCAACCAGCATATGTATGTCCTACTAAAAACTTCGCCAATTCATGAAGAATATTTCTTGGTTTCACTATTGACTTTGTCATATCAGCAATAATGATCTTCTCATCCTTAGTCAGTTGACCAACATATGAATGTCCTACTAAAGACTTCTCCAATTCATGATTGTGACTCCCACAAATTAAATTCACCATCCATCTTTCGCTTCCCATAACATGTTTTGCACGCAACTTAAAGAGACGCCCACATTTTCTATTTCCAGTACATGTTCTTACCAAATCCTTCTTCTTGGCCCTATATTGACCACTCCTTTCACAATCAATTAAAACAAATGAAGTTCTTCCTCTAATACCGTTATTTGTGTTTGACCTCATAATCACCACCACAAATCCTATTTCATAAGCAACGGATCGAGCCCACAGCCACAGCCACAGCCACAACCACCACTTGTTGACCAACCACCAAAGAGGACACAAGAATGAATGACAAACTCTCACGGATAACCTCTCACGCAACAAACGGAATGAATGACGGTGAAGGAGAAATGAAAAGAAGCTCGAACAAAAAATGAAGAAGGAAAGTGCTACTTAAAATACAGGGGTATAATGGGCATTTTCAAAATTTTGTTGGGTGTACCAGCAAATCTGCTAGTGCCTGAAGCAAAATCCTTGATAAGATTAAGAAAGCACAACAACATTGAGCCCAAATCCTGCTTTGATCTAAACTATTGAACCTAACTCTTGTTGGTTCCTTTAGTGGGTTGAGTTCAAATTGTCTAAGGTCGTGTTCAAATCCATAGAATTGGAGGTAAATAACTCGAGGACACTGCTACGTGCACCCAGCAAAATTACTGGTACACCCAGCAATTTTGCAATTTTCCCATTTTGCCCTTCGATGAAAGGATACGGATCAACTAATCCGTATGAGGCTTACGGATTAGCTAATCATATAAGCCCAATCCGTAAGTTTTTTTTTTAATTTTTTTTTTTTCAAAAATATGTGTTACGAATTAATTTAAAATTAATGACCTTGAACTTGTGACTTTTAGGTTATTAGCACAACGCTCTAACCAACTGAGCTAATATGTCAATTATGTCATAAAATAAATAATGTTGCTATATATAACACTAAAATTTCTAATGTATATATAATGCACTTGTAAATTTAAATAATAAATTTTGTGAGAACCAATTTTCATATAACTCATACGAATTATTTAATCCATATATTTTTATAAAAAAATATTTACTATTAAAAAATTAATTTATTAATAAATTTAAAAAAACATTTTTGAAAAAAAATTAAAAAAACACTTACGGATCGCGTAATTTGTATGAGGCTTACGTGATCCATAAGTGTTTTATTTAAATTTTTTTCAAAAATGTTTTTTAATTTATTAATATATTAAATTTTTTAATAGTAAATATTTTTTATTTATAAAAAATATACGGATTAAATAATATGTATGAGTTATATCAAAACTAATTGTCAAAAAATTTATCATTTAAATTTACATGCGCATTAAATATACATTAGAAATTTTAGTATTATGTATAACAACATTATTTATTTTATAACATAGTTGACCTATTAGCTTAGTTGGTTAGAGCATCAAGCGTCTTCCAAGACAAGTCCTCTAACACCTCAAACAGGTATAGGAGTAACAACAACTCCAGGTTCCAAGACAAGTCCTCTAACACCTCAAGCAGACTTCACATACTTGGAGTTGTTACTCCTATACCTGCTCAAACAGGTATAGGAGTAACAACAACTCCAGGAATTACAATGCTATATTATAGGAGTAACAACTCCAGGAATTACAATGCTATATATGTGAAGTCTGCTTGAGGTGTTAGAGCACTTGTCTTGGAACCTGAAGTTGTTGTTACTCCTATACCTGTTTGAGGTGTTAGAGGACTTGTCTTGGAAGATGCCTGATGCTCTAACCAACTAAGCTAATAGATCAATTATGTTATAAAATAAATAATGTTGTTATACATAATACTAAAATTTCTAATGTATATTTAATACGCATGTAAATTTAAATAATAAATTTTATGACAATTAATTTTGATATAACTCATGAATTATTTAATCCGTATATTTTTTTATAAATAAAAAAATTTACTATTAAAAAATTTAATATATTAATAAATTAAAAAAACATATTTTTGAAAAAAAAAAAAACACCTATTGATTACGTGATCCGTATGAGTCATACGAATTAACTCATACGGATTACATAATCCTATGACTCATACGGATTACGTAATTCATACGAGTCATATGGATTACGTACGGATTACATAATTTGTATGAGTCATACGGATTATGCAATCCTTATGAGTTAGTTCGTATGACTCATACGGATCACGTAATCTGTATGAGTTAACTCATACGGATTACATGATCTGTAAGTGTTTTTTAAAAAAAATTCAAAAATATTTTTTTTATATTTTATCAATAAATTAATTTTTTAAATAGTAAATATTTTTTATTTATAAAAAATATACAGATTAAATAATTCATATGAATTATATCAAAATTAATTGTCATAAAATTTATTGTTTAAATTTATATGCACATTAAATTTAGTATTATATATAACAACATTATTTATTTTGTAACATAGTTGGCCTATTAGCTTAGTTTATTAGAGTGTTGTGTTAATAACCTAAAAGTCACAGGTTCGGTAGATATATCTGGTTCGTTGTTTTTGAATCGTAGAGAGGATGAGGGCTTGGGTGGAGAAGACACTAGGCCTAGTCGTGCTACTCTTGTGGCTTTGTTCTCATGTGGTGGGTTCAAAGTGCAAGCAATTGGATGTCATAGGTTCATAGTCGGTGTTTGATGTTTGTAAAATTGTCAAAAAGTAATTTCTGGATTTGATTTTGGAAGATGAAAAGTAAGCAATTTCTGATATGTTTTAACAACTAAAGAAAACATAATAAATTGCACATCATCATTTAATAATAAAATAAATGAAAAGGACTAAAATATTGGATAAAAAAATTCGAGGGCGTTAACTAATCCTCGAAAAATTTAGGAACTAAAATCATAATAACAAAAAATTCAAAAATGAAAAAACATATTTTACCTTTTTTATAATAGTTACAAGGTATGTTTTATAATTACCTAATTTTAATACTTGTAAAATTTATATAAATTTAAGCTTAAAATCCAAATCAATTCTACCTTGCCCGCAGACTCGAAAAGGTCAAGCAACCCAATTTAAAGTAGAACTACACCATGTAACATTAAGGGCACTGCTAAGTGCACTCAACGATATTGTTAGTCGTATAAGGTTTGTTGATCCATATAAGTCCAATCCGCTGTGACTTTTAGATTATTAGCACCACGTTCTAACCAACTGAGTTAATAGGTCAATTATGTTATAAAATAAATAATGTTACTATACATAACATTAAATTTTCTAATGTATATTTAATGCGCATATAAATTTAAATAATAAATTTTATGACAATTAATTTTGATATAACTCATACGAATTATTTAATCCGTATACTTTTTTATAAATAAAAGATATTCATTACTAAAAAATTTAATATATTAGTAAATTAAAAAAAAACATATTTTTGAAAAAAAAATTAAAAAAAATTACGGATTACATAATCCGTATGAGTTAAAAAAACACTTATGGATCACGTAATCCGTAAGTGTTTTTTTATTTTTTTTTCAAAAATGTTTTTTTTAATTTATTAATATATTAAATTTTTTAATAATAAATATTTTTATTTATAAAAAAAATATACGGATTAAATAATTCGTATGAGTTATATCAAAATTAATTGTCACAAAATTTATTATTTAAATTTACATGAGCATTAAATATACATTAGAAAATTTAGTATTATGTATAGTAACATTATTTATTTTATAACATAATTGACTTATTAGTTCAGTTGATTAGAGTGTAGTTCTAATAACTTGAAAGTCAATGTTTAATTCTTGAGCCATTACAAAAGGACAAAATGGAGAATTTATGAAACATTCTTTGGGTGTTGCTAGGTGCACCCAACATTAAATATACCAGTCCATAACTTTTGACATTCTTTATGAACATTCTTTGGGTGTTGCTAGGTGCACCCAACATTTTCTAAAAATACCAAAAATTGCCCCTGCATTTTTTTCACATTTGTGATGGGTGTGCGTGAAGGTAGTCCGTAAATCGTACAGATCAATTTGATCCGTAAGGTTGATACGGATCAAGTTGATCCGTAAGGTTGATACGAATCAAGTTGATCCATATGTTGCGTAAGACTTCTACAGATCAAGTTGATCTGTGTTGTTCCGTAAAAGGTTTATGAATCAAGTTGATTTCTAAAAGGCTTACAGATCAAGTTGATCCGTAAGCCTTTTACGGAACAACATGGATCAACTTGATCTGTAGAAACCTTACGGATCAACTTGATTCGTAAGGCTTCTACGAATCAAGTTGATCCATAAAAGGCTTACGGATCAAGTTGAACTATAAGTTTTTTACGAATCAACTTAAAAAGCTTACGGATCAGGTATTTTCGTCATTTCATCTTAAGTGCTGGGTGCATCAACAATAATGCTAGGTGCACCTAGCAACACCCACATTCTTTTATAAATAGCCCAAACTATGATTGTGTATATATAGGTGATGAATTGTCATTAACGTGTGTATATATACATAATATTACATTATTATGACGGTTCGTGTACTTCAACCATTAACCCGTTCTGACAACACCTCTAAATATCACGAGTTTTTCCCTATGCATTCAAAATCAACCCAACACCAATCAGACTACCAGAGTAAGCTGCGAATACACTTTAAAATGGAATTTAACAGGGTCAACCCAACGATAAGCAAATTTTAAAAGAAAGTTTTTACTTTAAATATGTTGCACATTTTTCTAACATATATGACTTTTTTAATAATATTTGAGGTTTTTTTTAATACTAATGAAAAATACTTTTTTGTTGGTGGACCTAAAGCATGAGTTTTAATTACTTTACCCTTGAATCAATCCTGGAATTTAAGGTGAAGTTGCATAAACTTAAGACAGAATAAAGCATTTCTAACATTGGACAAGGTAACCACATATAACTCTTCATAGACTTCAAATCCAGTACTTTCACTACAGTCCAGTATAAAAATTTCACTAGGAAATACCGAATGCTTACTACCACCATCAAAACTTAAAAACCAGAATAGAAAACAAGGGTCTATTATAACAGTACAGAAAAATTGTATCTTACTCTGAAATCCTTAATAGCTAAAATAACATCTGCAGCCAAATGGAAAACTTCCCTCTAAACGTCATCTAGTAATTCTGTGAATAATCGAAACTCAATGGGCGTTGAGCAATCGGAGCCTGCAAAGCAACAAAACTACAGATAACACATGATAAAGATAAACTATATTCTACAAATATCTAAAGGAAACAGAATGTTTTAAATTATAATCCTAACTATGAAACAGATGTGAAACAAAATCATTAACCTTGCCTGACAGACTTGCCATTCTTTGCATATTGGGAAATACCCAATATTCTACTAAAGCAAAACACGTATTCAAGAAACACTACAACTACAATACAAATGTACAGCCATTCCCATCAACCTTCCACCCCAACACAACTTGATTAGTTTAACAAATAAAACCAGCCAATCAATACAAAATCTATGAGCAGCATGCAACAAGAAAATTGAATGAATGCAAAGGCAAGAGCCACAAGACAATGGACTTGCATCAAATAAGTAGTAATCTGGAGATAGAAAATGAGCTATGGGACTTTTACATGTCATAATATAGCCCACATAACCTAAATTTCATAATAAAGTTACAGATTATTTCTAGCAAACCCTAGCAATTTAAAACTAAAATATAAAAAACACTGAAGAATGTTTTGTGAACATCAAAATAGGGCAAGAATTAAGTTATCTCCATCAATTTTGAGGCGTATTATTGAGATGTGTGTATTGAAAAAGATAAAAGAAAAAAAAGAAACAAAAGTGAGAAAGAGATAATCATACAGTGTCACATTATGGTATCAATCTTTTGATAAAAAATTGAACTGAAAGCCACACATCACATTCAGCAGCACAACAAAATTATTAACCATGGCTTACCTGGAAAACAGCATGTCTAAATTGGTCATATGAATGTGCATACATCATTGCAGCACTTGGCCACTGTACATAAGCACCATCCCTAGACACCTGATTTGACCCCGTGACACCAAAAGGATTCATCATAGGGCTTGGAGGAGGTCCATAGCCAAGTGAAGCTTGATTTTGTGATATCTGACTGAACGGATTAAAAGCATTGTCATACTGCACAAATGGAGGTTGAACTTGTTGCAAATTAAAAGGCATCAAGTTAAGGGAAGAAATTGGAATACTCCTAGCATATCTGCATTAGAAATGAGATACAATCTGATAAACAAACTCCTCATAATAAAAGTTAAAACTCAATTAGAAGAAATCAGTCACAGTATAGGGACTAAAACATATAATATCTATAAACATCATAAGTTATAATGTGTAGACTGCCTTTAGTGATTCTGATTTATGCCAACCCAATAATCCATAACTCTCTCATTCCTCTCTAACACAAAGCAGGCTTTTTACTTTCACTTTACAGGATTTTAGCAACGCAAAAATAACTTAAGAACCCAAAGGTTTTAGAGAAATAATTTACCTATACTAGTGTAAGGCTAATCTATTGTGATCTCTCTCATTTATTTTTTTTAACCTCCACTAGAATCGTATACTACTTACCCTGACACTCCATACCAATATTTACCAATCTACCAGAATGGTAGCCATGGAGTGGCCAACAACAAAACCACTATATGGAAAAAAAAAAACTTCGTACCCTATTGCCCGGAGGCTCTTCGCTATGCGAAGGTATGGGGGAGGGATGTTGTAAAAATTATTCATGAACTAAATGGAAAGTGGAAATAAAAATTACCTCTATTCTAAAGACTTTAGGTATAAACTAAATGGTTTATATTGCACATATTAAAAGGTTCAAAAAATAAAAAATAAAATAATTATGCAAAGTCAAAGATTTATTCATGAACATACAGGTCAATAACAACAAAAGTCAAGAAATTAAATAAGTGTAAGCAGCAAATTGGATGATGCTATGCCTGCTTCAAGGGTGGTGACCAACGAAGGTAAAAAGGACAATCAGAACAGAACACAAAGAACAGGGTGAGTAGTAAACAGATTAAGGACTTCAGACACAAAAAAAAAAAGGAAAAAAGAAACAGAAGGGTGAACAGAACTGAGGCAGAGGAAGGGCATGGTCCTTTCTTCTACTCATAAGGCTTTTGTGAAAATTCACTGGAGTAGAGAATGTGTGAACAACCAACAGAGCAGAGTATGTGAAAAACAAAAAAAGTGGGTATGCCCAGACTGGAAACAGTGTTGGCAAGCACTGGGTGTCAGTGGTTTGTGTTGAAAATTGAAACAGGTGACAGAGCAGTGCATGTTGCATGAATGAGCTTCATATACGGTTTAAAATGAAGTTCTTATTGAAAAGGGGAGGGGAGTTGGTACAAACATGAAAATAACCTCAAAAGAATTGTGGGACAATAGAGTGATAGGGACTTGGGTATTATGGGGTTGCCTAAGTCTCGCATCGAGTAGTATGAGATGCTCGGTGGAGTATTAAGTGCTTGGTTCTCCCCCCTTGACAACTAGTTTTTAACCACATGTTTATCATGGGGCAAAATGAGGGTTTTATCCTCGTTTCAGCATTCTGGCCACAGTAGCTATTTTTGTCTTGATTACAGGCACTACTGCAGTTTTCATATGGGCGCCAACTGTGATGCAATGCTACACTGCAATTGCACAGCTATCAGGCACCATTTTTATCATGATAACTATGCCATAAACTAACTAGTAACTACCTCTCCACCTTATTTATTAAGTACATTTTATCAATTATTATAGTAAAATGTTTAAAAAATTTCTAAGAATACACATCAAACAGTGACACCCAGACAACTCTCGAACAAATAACACAGTGCAGTGATAGAACAAACCTTCCATAGTTACGATCATAATCTGGATCACTACGGTCCTTTTCCCTATCTCTCAAAATGGCAACTCGAGTAGAACTAATATCCCTGCCAACAGTGCATTGTTCTGAATCAACCACAGGGGTCTTGCTAGTTTCATTCTCATCCTTGATTATAAGAGAATTTTTCTCATCTGTAAAAGTCTGGGACAGAGTATCATCTGAGTCACAACTTCTGGAGCTACTAAAAATGCGTGCTCGTGCCCGATCATATTCCTCCTTTCTCTCTTCCACGCTTCTAAGAGGATTGCTTTTCCTTCCGGCTTCATTTAAACTGTTTTTATTTTGCCTGGGCCTTATGGCAATTTTTATCTGCTCAGGTTTATCATCTTCCAACTGTTTAGCAGGTATTTCAGATAAGCAAACCACAGGATACCTGCTTTCTGCTATCTTTCTTACCATAATTCTGGTTCCCTGGCCATTGAAGCCATTATCTTGAACCATTGTTTGCATACCATAGTGTTGAGCAACACGATGTGCAGCCAGTCTGAGATATGAAGAAGGGAAATGTTGAAACTCAAAATGCTGCTGATCTGCATTATTCAGGAACCTCTGGATATCCAGCTCCATCCGCAAAACTATAGTAGTGAAACAAAATAGTAGATAATGAAAAAGAAAAATGTCATGAAATACAGTTACAGAATGGAGGAAAACTAAATACAAATAACCCAAAAGATATTATTAGGGGAAACTACAGTCATGTCGAATGCATGTTGTCAACTACATGATCAAAGAAAAACCTCTTCATCTCCTATAATGCTCCAATATTCTAAGCCAAATGTCCTCTACCTACCAATCAAAATAGGTTACAAACATACATACAAATTACATATACAAGGCCAACAATTCATTCTTGGGCTCAGTTCCTTTTAACACATGACCGAAAATTCTATAGACACCAAACAAAACCAAAAGATAGATTTTATACAACAATTTTTAAAGGCTTCAGACTTCACTACATGTCTTCAATTATTATTATTAAAACGACTTTCACAGTTTCAAATTATAACCACTATGCAGCCCTAATCATTAAAAGCAGGATGATTACAACTTATTCCAGCAGCATGCCACCCAAATCCTATTTCTAGACAAGATTTTGAATGGAGACTATTATTAATTGGTTTATAATCCATGTAATAAGATCCCACCCAATAGTAATAAGGCTTGATTGTTGATGTATTATTTATACTCTACCATGAACCAATTTTATGCAACATAAATTGGTACAATTCAACAACCCTGGAGTCCAAATTTCTCAATCCCAGATTAACTCCCCAAAATTGAACATCACATTCAGATTCTTAATTTCTATGTTAATCTCAATCATAGGGACTTACCAAAAGCATCCCAGATCTGACATAACATAGCCTATCCATAACCCTAATAAAAAAAATTAAAAACAACTGACCCCTATATATAAAACCCCAAATTAAACCCATAACTAAATCCACTTCAAGCTATAACTTTTCCGCATACCCATCAACAATAGCATTTAAATAATTCAAATAATAATAACAAATAAAACACCCGAACAACATAAACTCATAAACCACGAAATCTAAGAGTTAAAAGACAGAGAAAGAGAAAGAGAGAGAGCACTAACTGGTGACACGGTGACGAGGGTTCTGAAGAGCCTCGACCAAGAAAGGGTCAACCATTGGCTCCTTATCTTTGAACCCGGAAACATCACCGTTTGGGACACACGAGGAATCCATTGTTACAATCACAAACCTCTCGGACTCAGACAGATTAAACCAAAAAAAAAAAAAAAGAATTGGCGGCTTCTAGAACCTTCTGCCTCTATTTTTTGGTGGTTCCTTCTGAAATGGGTCAGAAGAAAGAAGAAGAGGTGAAAGATTTGTGCCCTGACATAAAGAAGAGAGAGACTCTTCGTTTTTCTCTACCTATCTCTTTTTCTCTCTCGACCAATTAGGAGAGAAAGAGAAGAGAAAGTATTAGAGGGAGACTCGGGAGAACATATAGGGATAGGTACTCTTGAATGATCTTCCGTGTCAAAAGGACCGATATAGAGTCAGACGGGAACATCTCCAATTCCCCGTCACTAGGGTTGGGTGGGTGATGGAGTCATGACGCGGATGTAAAAAGTAAAACTTGTTTCAACTTTCAAAGAGGTCCAACCATAGTATCATATAAAAAGTAACTTACTCTTATTAGATTTAAAATGTGTATGATGTACATGTTTCATTCAATTATATATTTTTATATCTATATTTAATATTTATATAAAAATATATGTATTAATAAAATTTATTTTTAAAATATTTAGTAGCATATTAAACATAAGTGTAATAAAATTAAGGAAAATAACTAAATATAATTTTAACTTGAGGAGTTGTTATGTTAAAAATGATTAAACATCGTGAAATTCATATTATACTTTTTTTAATTAATAATAGTGGTGTAATACTTACATGAAATATATAAATTAAAAATTAAAATAAATATAAATTTATAAATATTTAAATTTAAGTATTAATTCTTGTTATTGTGAATATTATGTTTAGATGCATTAAAAAAAATCAAGTGATTAAACACAAATAGTTAATGTACTGAAGTTAAGATTAAATCATTCGAGTATTACTCGAGATTTTTGACGGAAAAAATTATTGATCAAACATTACTTACCTCTTGGTCGAACTTCAAACTAGTCAAGGCATATTTTTTCTCATAAATCGGAGAATTAAGAAAAAAAAATATGGACTTGAATTTTGTGTGCTAATAATTAATAATTTTAAAAAATAATTCAAATATTAAATTTTAAAAAAATAATATTTTAATGATTTTTATATGAAATATTTTAATCATTTTTAAAATATTGGTTTTATTATGAGATATTTTGTTGTAGTTTTGAATTAGTTACCCTTATCAATCAATGCAATGAGATTTGCTAATTATTAACATAATTTATTATCATTGTTATTTAATTATTATATTTAAAGTTATTAATCTATAATTTCTTTATAAATAATATGTATTTATAAAAGATTATTATAAGATCAAAATTTTATGTCTTATAATTTAATTGATATAAATATCTATAAAACATTATTGATATGTGTTAGTTTTTTTTTAATATCATTATATGTTATTTTTCCTATGTTACTATTCCTATTGAGTTATGGCAAGCTCCTAACAAGTTGCCTGATTCTCCTCATTCTCCTCATTCTTAACAGAATCTTCGATCTTCTGTGTAGAAGCGATGGGAGGTACATGTAAAAAGGACTTTGATGAGCAAGTCAGTGGTGCTCTAAGGTGTTTATGCATCTATGTGTGGAATGATAAAAACGTACCTGATAGTATTTCCTTTAGGTCTATATATACATGCTCGACTCTAAGGGAGTTGCACTTTTCCAGGGGCCACTTTGGGCCATACTGACTAACTGCTCAAGGGGCCATGTCAGCCACGCCAACTAACTGCTCCAAGTGTCATGGGGAGCTGAGGGCCACCACAATCCAAGTATGGTCGAGCTTCTCGAGCCATACGATACATAAGTCCCCCAAGCTTCGAATTCATGTGTGGATGATAAAGTTGAATATGTGTAGACTGACCAAGCCAATGACATTGCCATTCAGGCTCTGCGCCGAGTGCAGGAGTGCTCGGGTATACATAAGTCGAGGTTCACGAGGTGAGCATAGTCGAGTTACATAAATAGGAGGAGAACTGCCACATGGATGTGGAAGCAATGCCTTCCAAGATTATTTTGATGATGCCAAAGAATCAAAAGTTAAGCAAAGTTTCAAGCAAAGATTCAAGACTCAAGAATCAAGATTCAAGAATAATCAAGATCAAGATTCAAGACTCAAGATTCAAGAATCAAGAAGAAGACTCAGTGAAGATAAGTATTAAAAAGTTTTTCAGAACATTGAGTAGCACAAGAAGTTTTTACAAAATCTTTTACCAAAGAGTTTTACTCTCTGGTAATCGATTACCAGAAGGTAGTAATCGATTACCAGTAGCCAGCATTGTTTTTCAAACTGATTTACAAATCTGTAATCGATTACCATAATCATGTAATCGATTACCAGTGTTTTAAAACGTTAAGATTTTCAAAATTCAAAATGAAAAGTCACATTTGTTGATGTGTAATCGATTACACCTTAATGGTAATCAATTATCAGTGACTGTTTTTGAAAAATTAATTTCCAAAAGTCACAATTCTTCAAGTGACTTGTTTCTGAAGATTCTTTCAAAAGTCATAACTTTTTAAGTAATTAGTTTTAAAGGAATTGCCAAGAGTTACAAGTTTTGACTTGAGTCATCAAGAAATTATAAATATGTGACATTGGCATGAAACATTAATTATTGATCATAATCATCTCTTTCAATTAATCTTTCAATATTTTCTTTCATCTTTTTCAACAGAACTTTCTGATTCATTTCTCTTCATCTTTCTAAAAGTTTTTGTTCAATACTTTCTCTTTCAAGAAAAGTTCATTGATAAAAAACTTGTGCTACTCTTCTTTTTCATTCTCTTTTCCCTTTGCCAAAAAGAATTCAACAAGGACTAATCGCCTGAATTCTTTTTGTGTCTCTCTTCTCCCTTTTCCAAAAGAACAAAGGACTAACTGCCTGAATTCTTTTGTGTCTCCCTTCTCCATTTTCAAGAGAATTCAAAAGGACACAGTCTAAGAATTCTTTTGATTCTTCCCTTTCCCTTAAACAAAAGATTTCAAAGGACTAACCGCCTGAGATATCTTTTGTTTCCCCTTACAAAGATTCAAAGGACTAACCACCTCAAAATTCTTTGTCTTAACACATTGGAGGGTACATCCTTTGTGGTACAAGTAGAGGGTACATCTACTTGGGTTGTTGTAACTGAAAACAAGAGAGGGTACATCTCTTGTGGATCAGTTCAAGTGGAGGGTACATCCACTTGGTTGTTTAAAGAGAACAAGGGAGGGTACATCCCTTGTGGATCTTTGCTTGTAAAAGTTTTTACAAGGTTGAAAGAAATCTCAAGAACCGCAGGTTGCTTGGGGACTGGATGTAGGCACGGGTTGTTGTCGAACCAATATAAAACTCTTGTGTTTGTCTTCTTCTTCCCTACACTTTTTAATTTCCACCGTGTACTTTACTTTTACGCTTTACTTTTGTTTAAGTTACATAACTTAGTTGTAAAGCCTAATTGAATCTAGTAACATTAAGAAGGATAAGTTTTAATTAGTCAAGGTACATTAATAATTAATTCAACCCCCCTTCTTAATTATTCCGAGGCCACTTGATCCAACAGTGGATGTTTTGGAAATATTAAACGTTGGGTGACACATGTCTTGATTTGTGTGGTTGATCGAGATGACCCTTAGGTGTCTTGCCATTTCAGGAAGCACAACGGAGCAAGTCTAACAACCCGACCCTCCAAGGAGTTTGTCGTTTCAAGAAGCGCAACGAGGCACATGTAACAACACGACCCTCCATGGAGCTTTGTTGTTTTGTTTCCCGTGTCATTTGTCAGTGGATGTGACTACTAAGGTGGTTGTTGGGGAATGAAACGTTCGGACCGCGGGTCATTAGGGTTAGGCGCGAAGAGTCACACTGGTGGTGAAGTGAAGGGTTGCAAGCTCCTTTAAAAGGGGGTTGTTGTGCATAGACCAGCCACACATCTTTCTTCTTTGCACCTTTCTCTTGTTCTTGCATTGTTCCTACGATTGTAGTGTTCTTCATTTTGCTTCCCTTGCTCTTGTTTTCCTTGCACTTCCTACTAGGTATGCTCCTTGGTCTTGTTCCTTCTTTCTTCAGTCCTTTGTTCTTTGCTTCTTGCATTATGTCTTCCTCTGCTACGGAGGATGGGTCTCCCATCGGGGGTACCTCTCTTGTGGGCAAGGAGGTTAGGGGCATATGGGAGTTTGGGAATGAGGAAGAGTTATCTATTTCGTCCCTTTCATCCGTTTATGATTCCGAGAGAACGAAGGATTTCCTGGTGAGTGCCGGTGAGAGGGTGGGGGTTCAGGAGGAGATGACGAAGATGGGTGGGGGGGGGGGGGAGCTAGAAGAGTAGAGGGAGCAAGTTTGTCCTTATCACCATCCTTAGGTACGAGTAGGTTTCTGCGTAATTCAACTCGTACCTTACTCGGTTCTAAACTTGCGTGTCTATAGAGGAGTTGAAAAGGAAGATCGACATGATGACATTAGATGATGTCGAGTTGTTGATCGTGGAGCCTTGTAGCGCCAAGGAGCGTGTGTTTATGAGGGTGTCAAAGGGTGAGACCGACTTTGTGTGCATGTGATTGAACATTTTTAGTTTAACATTTTTCTATTCTTCTTAGCTTATTTGACCTCTCCTGGACTCTTATTTTCTCACTTAACTCAGTTTTGGTCTTGGGTAAATAATTGGGTTAAATTGATAATTGTTGCTTATTTTTGGGTTTTGTGCTTACTTGACCTATCTGCCTTGTACAAAACCTATATGACATTATAGAACTCCAAATGAAGCATATGAGTTGTCCCTGGAAAGCTAAGAAAAAGAGCTACAATTTTGTTAGAAATAAGCTTGGGTCAATTCTACCGTTTTGAGGCATTGAAGTTAGAGCCTTTCTACTCGGATTTTGGGCTGCGAAATTGGGTTTTGCATTGTATAATTAGCTTAATTAGATAGACTAGTTGGGCCTAATCAAGGCCCATCCTTTCCTTCTGATTAGTCACATTATATATTAGTATAGTTAGTGAGTTAGTTAGAATCATTTTGTACAAATAAGAATTTAGAAACTTCTTGCGTAAGTTTTAAGATCAAACTCTTTTCTCTCTTTTTCTCTCAAATGTTCTTCATCTTTCTTCCTCTCTTAAACTCTGTTCTTCCTTTTTCTTGCTCAAATTTCATTGTTCTTCCACTGGTGATGACTATGGAAGGCTAAACAACTAAGCAATCCACGGATCCAATCCAAGCAATGAGGAATTTGAGTTCTGATTAAGTATTTCAAATTCTATGTGAATGTTCATCTTCTTCTCCAATTCTATTTTCGATTTTCATGATTATGAATGTGTTTAGGATTGGAAATGAATTATGTTATTGATTAATTTCCTAATTTTTAATTTAATCACAAATTGATTGGATGGTATTTCAATTTGATTTGTGATCTTAATGAATTTAGGGATTAATTCGATTGAATTACCTCTAATGACATTAACTGAACTTTCACAATATGATCATCATTCGTAGGAAACTGTGATAATTCTAATTGTTTGGTTTGGTGAATTGGATTAATTCCCTTGAATCTATTTCGTAAACTCTGTCAGTTTTTGCATTTCTGTTTGTGTTTATGCAAATTTCTTTTATTGTCTGCAAACTATTTGTTAAAATCCCCTGTTGTTAATAAGTGGATTGAAGTTGGAACCAAAATGGATTGTATCTCTGAGTCGACCTAGATTATTCTTGTACTGCAGAATTAGTCCTAGTTTATTTGTTTTGGAACGATTCAACAATCGTTATCAACATGTATGAGGAAGTACTAAAAGAGTTGAATGTTTAATTTCCCTTTTTAGATTTTTGAATGCGAGATATTGAGTCTGATGAATGTTGCCCCTATGCAACTTCATCCTAACAGTTGGGTCTTTTTGCGTGCCTTCCAAATTCTTTGTAAGAGTTTAAAAATTGAGTTCACTGTTAATAAGTTCATGTACATTTATCAGTTAAAGATGAGTGTCAAGGTTGGTTAGGCCTCCTTGAATGCGTTTAAGTTTGGAAAACTGTTCTGGTTGTATACCCAATCTTGGAAAAAATTCAAGTTGGTATTTTTCTGAGTTCATCCTAATCTTGCATGTAGGGACTCAGAAGACTCCTAGGTTTCCTTTTTATTGGCAATGTTTTCTGAGATGTCATGTAAATTCATTATGGTTATTCTTACCTTGCGCTTCCCTAGTCATATTCTGAGTAGTGAGTATTTGTATGCTGTTATATTTTTTCATAAAATTGGAGGAGTACTAATTTGTTTACTATGTGTCCTTTTTAGACGTTTTGAAGGGCTACGACTACAAGAACCTGAAGAGTTTGGTGGTTGATGACCAAACTCAAGTTGAGAAAATGAAGAAGAGAAAACGAGTGAAGGAATCATCTAAGACTGAGAAGAAAGTGGTGAAGTCTGCGGAGGAGCAAAAAGAGGTCGACCGTGCTGAGGTGGAGATTGTTAATTTGGATAGGCCCGAGGTGGTGGGCAGTGTGGCGTCCCTAAATAATGACTGGTTTAATAGTAATAAATTAAATAGCAGAAACCATGGGAATTTTTTTTTTCTTTTTTTTTCACACTGTTATTCATTTCACGGTAATTAATTTCAGAAGGAAAATTATCACTATAGAGTCCTGAATGGCCAGTTCACAACTCTATTCGGATTCATTTCTTTCTGATCACTCATAACTGTTAGTGCTTAGCTCTACTGAGTGTTTAAAAGATTGGCTAAGATTTTGTTAAAACATAAGCACTTAGACAATGAAGGAAAGCTGGAGTTGCTGCACATGATGTCCAACGTTATGTCAAGGAATCAGATCGGGCTGCACAACGCACAAGGCAAGATAAAATGTCAAATGAAGAATTGAAGCTGCAGGATCCACGATGTCGGATACAATGTCCTGACATCCTGCCCGAAAATACTGGACACATAAATCTGTTATATCTTTAACAGATTGTGCAGGATCCACGATGTCGGACACGATGTCCTGACATCCGGCCCGAAAATACTGGACACATAAATCTGTTATCTCTTTAACAGATTATTGTGCAGTTAGCAACAGATTAGACGATCTATCTCTTGGAACGAATTAAAAGATAATTAAAGTTCGAATTACAAACTTGAAGAGTTCGTTCAGGGATTAAAGATTAAAGATAAAAACTAAAAGATCAAACTGTATCTTTTAGATCTTTAAGTGCAGATTTTCAGGAAAATGATAGATCTCATCCAGCACAAGAAGTTGCAGCCCAGAAACGCACACTGCTATATAAACATGAAGGCTGCACGAGTTCTGTACCAAGTCCGGGATTGAAGAGTTATTTTGTGAGTTTTGGGACTTGAGTGTTTTGTGAGCCACCTTGATGTTATCCTAACATCAAGTGTTGGACCTGAGTGTGTAGAGTTGATCTCTATAGTGTGTAGAGTTGATCTCTATAGTGTGTAGAGTTGATCTCTATAGTTTGTGTAGAGTTGATCTCTATAGTGTGTGGAGTTGATCTCTATTGTTCAGAGAGCAATCTCTGGTGTGTATTGAAATTAATTGTAAACACGGGAGAGTGTTTGAGAGGGAGTGAGCGGGGTTTCTCATATCTAAGAGTGGCTCTTAGGTAGAGATCGCACGGGTAGTGGTTAGGTGAGAAGGTTGTAAACAGTGGCTGTTAGATCTTCGAACTAACACTATTTTAGTGGATTTCCTCCCTGGCTTGGTAGCCCCCAGATGTAGGTGAGGTTGCACCGAACTGGGTTAACAATTCTCTTGTGTTATTTACTTGTTTAATCTGTTCATACAGTCAAATACAATCTGCATGTTCTGAAGCGTGATGTCGTGACATCCGGTACGACATCTGTCCCCAGTATCAGAATTTCAATTGGTATCAGAGCAGGCACTCGAAATCACTGAGTGAGATCTAGGGAGATAAATTCTGATGAACATGGAGAAAGAAGGAGGACCAGTGAACAGACCACCAATTCTGGATGGAACCAACTATGAATACTGGAAAGCTAGGATGGTGGCCTTCCTCAAATCACTGGATAGCAGAACCTGGAAAGCTGTCATCAAAGGCTGGGAACATCCCAAGATGCTGGACACAGAAGGAAAGCCCACTGATGAATTGAAGCCAGAAGAAGACTGGACAAAAGAAGAAGACGAATTGGCACTTGGAAACTCCAAAGCTTTGAATGCTCTATTCAATGGAGTTGACAAGAATATCTTCAGACTGATCAACACATGCACAGTGGCCAAGGATGCATGGGAGATCCTGAAAACCACTCATGAAGGAACCTCCAAAGTGAAGATGTCCAGATTGCAACTATTGGCTACAAAATTCGAAAATCTGAAGATGAAGGAGGAAGAGTGTATTCATGACTTCCACATGAACATTCTTGAAATTGCCAATGCTTGCACTGCCTTGGGAGAAAGAATGACAGATGAAAAGCTGGTGAGAAAGATCCTCAGATCTTTGCCTAAGAGATTTGACATGAAAGTCACTGCAATAGAGGAGGCCCAAGACATTTGCAACATGAGAGTAGATGAACTCATTGGTTCCCTTCAAACCTTTGAGCTAGGACTCTCGGATAGGGCTGAAAAGAAGAGCAAGAACTTGGCGTTCGTGTCCAATGATGAAGGAGAAGAAGATGAGTATGACCTGGATACTGATGAAGGTCTGGCTAATGCAGTTGTGCTCCTTGGAAAACAGTTCAACAAAGTGCTGAACAGAATGGACAGGAGGCAGAAACCACATGTCCGGAACATCCCTTTCGACATCAGGAAAGGTAGTGAATACCAGAAAAAGTCAGATGAAAAGCCCAGTCACAGCAAAGGAATTCAATGCCGTGGGTGTGAAGGCTTTGGACACATCAAAGCTGAATGTCCCACTCATCTCAAGAAGCAGAGGAAAGGACTTTCTGTATGTCGGTCTGATGATACAGAGAGTGAACAAGAAAGTGATTCTGACAGAGATGTGAATGCACTCACTGGGAGATTTGAATCTGCTGAAGATTCAAGCGATACAGATAGTGAAATCACTTTTGATGAGCTTGCTATATCCTATAGAGAACTATGCATCAAAAGTGAGAAGATTCTTCAGCAAGAAGCACAACTGAAGAAGGTCATTGCAAATCTGGAGGCTGAGAAGGAGGCACATGAAGAGGAGATCTCTGAGCTTAAAGGAGAAGTTGGTTTTCTGAATTCTAAATTGGAAAACATGACAAAATCAATAAAGATGCTGAATAAAGGCTCAGATATGCTTGATGAGGTGCTACAGCTTGGGAAGAATGTTGGAAACCAGAAAGGACTTGGGTTTAATCATAAATCTGCTGGCAGAATAACCATGACAGAATTTGTTCCTGCCAAAAACAGCACTGGAGCCACGATGTCACAACATCGGTCTCGACATCATGGAACGCAGCAGAAAAAGAGTAAAAGAAGTAAAAGAAAGAAGTGGAGGTGTCACTACTGTGGCAAGTATGGTCACATAAAGCCCTTTTGCTATCATCTACATGGCCATCCACATCATGGAACTCAAAGTAGTAGCAGCAGACAGAAGATGATGTGGGTTCCAAAACACAAGATTGTCAGTCTTGTTGTTCATACTTCACTTAGAGCATCAGCTAAGGAAGATTGGTACCTAGATAGCGGCTGTTCCAGACACATGACAGGAGTTAAAGAATTCCTGGTGAACATTGAGCCCTGCTCTACTAGCTATGTGACATTTGGAGATGGCTCTAAAGGAAAGATCATTGGAATGGGAAAGCTAGTCCATGATGGACTTCCTAGTCTGAACAAAGTACTGCTGGTGAAGGGACTGACTGCAAACTTGATCAGCATCAGTCAGTTGTGTGATGATGGATTCAATGTAAACTTCACAAAGTCAGAATGCTTGGTGACAAATGAGAAGAGTGAAGTTCTAATGAAGGGCAGCAGATCAAAGGACAACTGTTACCTATGGACACCTCAAGAAACCAGTTACTCCTCCACATGTCTATCCTCCAAAGAAGATGAAGTCAGAATATGGCATCAAAGATTTGGACATCTGCACTTAAGAGGCATGAAGAAAATCATTGACAAAGATGCTGTTAGAGGCATTCCCAATCTGAAAATAGAAGAAGGCAGAATCTGTGGTGAATGTCAGATTGGAAAGCAAGTCAAGATGTCCCACCAGAAGCTTCAACATCAGACCACTTCCAGGGTGCTGGAACTACTTCACATGGACTTGATGGGGCCTATGCAAGTTGAAAGCCTTGGAGGAAAGAGGTATGCCTATGTTGTTGTGGATGATTTCTCCAGATTTACCTGGGTCAACTTTATCAGAGAGAAATCAGACACCTTTGAAGTATTCAAGGAGTTGAGTCTAAGACTTCAAAGAGAAAAAGACTGTGTCATCAAGAGAATCAGAAGTGACCATGGCAGAGAGTTTGATAACAACAAGTTTACTGAATTCTGCACATCTGAAGGCATCACTCATGAGTTCTCTGCAGCCATTACACCACAACAAAATGGCATAGTTGAAAGGAAAAAAAGGACTTTGCAAGAGGCTGCTAGGGTCATGCTTCATGCCAAAGAACTTCCCTATAATCTCTGGGCTGAAGCCATGAACACAGCATGCTACATCCACAACAGAGTCACACTGAGAAGAGGGACTCCAACCACACTGTATGAAATCTGGAAAGGGAGGAAGCCAACTGTCAAGCACTTCCACATCTTTGGAAGTCCATGTTACATTTTGGCAGATAGAGAGCAAAGGAGAAAGATGGATCCCAAGAGTGATGCAGGAATATTCCTGGGATACTCTACAAACAGCAGAGCATATAGAGTATTCAATTCCAGAACCAAAACTGTGATGGAATCCATCAATGTGGTTGATGATGATCTAACTCCAGCAAGAAAGAAGGATGTCGAAGAAGATGTCAGAACATCGGGAGACAATGTAGCAGATACAGCTAAAAGTGCAGAAAATACAGAAAACTCTGATTCTGCTACAGATGAACCAAACATCAACCAACCTGACAAGAAACCCTCCATCAGAATCCAGAAGATGCACCCCAAGGAGCTGATTATAGGAGATCCAAACAGAGGGGTCACTACAAGATCAAGGGAGATTGAGATTGTCTCCAATTCATGCTTTGTCTCCAAAATTGAGCCCAAGAATGTGAAAGAGGCACTAACTGATGAGTTCTGGATCAATGCTATGCAAGAAGAATTGGGGCAATTCAAAAGGAATGAAGTTTGGGAGCTAGTTCCTAGACCCGAGGGAACTAATGTAATTGGCACCAAGTGGATCTTCAAGAACAAAACCAATGAAGAAGGTGTTATAACCAGAAACAAGGCCAGACTTGTTGCTCAAGGCTACACTCAGATTGAAGGCGTAGACTTTGATGAAACCTTCGCCCCTGTTGCTAGACTTGAGTCCATCAGATTGTTACTTGGTGTAGCGTGCATCCTCAAATTCAAGCTGTACCAGATGGATGTGAAGAGCGCGTTTCTGAATGGATACCTGAATGAAGAAGCCTATGTGGAGCAGCCAAAGGGATTTGTAGATCCAACTCATCCAGATCATGTATACAGGCTCAAGAAGGCTCTCTATGGATTGAAGCAAGCTCCAAGAGCTTGGTATGAAAGGCTAACAGAGTTCCTTACTCAGCAAGGGTATAGGAAGGGAGGAATTGACAAGACTCTCTTTGTCAAACAAGATGCTGAAAACTTGATGATAGCACAGATATATGTTGATGACATTGTGTTTGGAGGGATGTCGAATGAGATGCTTCGACATTTTGTTCAACAGATGCAATCTGAATTTGAAATGAGTCTTGTTGGAGAGCTGACTTATTTTCTGGGACTCCAAGTAAAGCAGATGGAAGACTCCATATTCCTCTCACAAAGCAAGTATGCAAAGAACATTGTCAAGAAGTTTGGGATGGAAAATGCCAGCCATAAAAGAACACCTGCACCTACTCACTTGAAGCTGACAAAAGACGAAGCTGGCACCAGTGTTGATCAAAGTCTGTACAGAATCATGATTGGGAGCTTACTATATTTAACAGCTAGCAGACCTGACATCACCTATGCAGTAGGTGTTTGTGCAAGATATCAAGCCAATCCCAAGATAAGTCACTTGAATAAAGTAAAGAGAATTCTGAAATATGTAAATGGCACCAGTGACTATGGGATTATGTACTGTCATTGTTCAGATTCAATGCTGGTTGGGTATTGTGATGCTGATTGGGCTGGAAGTGCAGATGACAGAAAAAGCACTTCTGGTGGATGTTTCTATTTGGGCAACAATCTTATTTCATGGTTCAGCAAGAAGCAGAACTGTGTGTCCCTATCTACTGCAGAAGCAGAGTATATTGCAGCAGGAAGCAGCTGTTCACAACTAGTTTGGATGAAGCAGATGCTCAAGGAGTACAATGTCGAACAAGATGTCATGACATTGTTCTGTGACAACTTGAGTGCTATTAATATTTCGAAAAATCCTGTTCAACACAGCAGAACCAAGCACATTGACATTAGACATCACTATATTAGAGAGCTTGTTGATGATAAAGTTATCACACTGGAGCATGTTGACACTGAGGAACAAATAGCACATATTTTCACAAAGGCATTGGATGCAAATCAGTTTGAAAAACTGAGGGGCAAGCTGGGCATTTGTCTGCTAGAAGACTTATAGCAATTACTTCTATTTGAATGTGCTCAAACGTTAATAGCACATTCATTACTGGGCCAAAACAGATTCGACCGTTGCTTCACACGCCCCTCTACATTCCTCATTCAAACTCATATTTTAGTGGTAATCTCGTATTCAGCATTCCACAACAGCTCTCAGATTTTCACAAAACCATTTCAAAAGCTCTGCTTCTCCATGGCTACCTCACCAAAAGATACTGCAGCTCCTGGCTCACCCTCTGTTCCATCATCTCCGCACCAGGAACAACCTGAATTCAACATCCAACCCATACAAATAATTCCTGGTCAAGCCCCTGTTCCTGAAAAACTGATTCCCAAAAGACAACAGGGAGTAAAGATTTCTGAAAACCCTAGCCCTGCAACAAGTCCTAGGGAAGTAGACCCGGAGATGGATAAGAAGATCCGCAGTATTGTGAGTAACATTCTGAAAAATGCTTCTGTGCCTGATGCTGATGAAGATGTTCCAACATCTTCCACCCCGAATGTTTCTGTGCCTGATGTTGATAAAGATGTTCCAACATCTTCCGCTCCAAATGCTGAAGTCCTCCCTTCACCCAGTGAAGAGGAATCAACAGAGGAAGATGATCAAGCCACAGAAGAGACCCTTGCACCACGGGCACCAGAATCTGCTCCAGGTGACCTCATTGACCTTGAAGAAGTAGAATCTGATGAGGAACCCATTGCCAACAGGTTGGCACCTGGCATTGCAGAAAGATTACAAAGCCGAAAGGGAAAAACCCCCATTAAGAGGTCTGGACGAATCAAAACTATGGCACAGAAGAAGAGCACTCCAATCACTCCTACCACATCCAGACGGAGCAAAGTTGCAATCCCTTCCAAGAAGAGGAAAGAAATTTCCTCATCTGATTCTGATGATGATGTCGAACTAGATGTCTCGACATCAAAGAGGGCCAAGAAATCAGGGAAAAAGGTGCCTGAAAATGTCCCTGATGCACCATTGGACAACATCTCATTCCACTCCATTGGCAATGTTGAAAGGTGGAAATTTGTATATCAACGAAGGCTTGCTTTAGAAAGAGAACTGGGAAGAAATGCCTTGGATTGCAAGGAGATCATGGACCTCATCAAGGCTGCTGGACTGCTGAAAACTGTCACCAAGTTGGGAGATTGTTATGAAAGCCTAGTCAGGGAATTCATTGTCAACATTCCCTCTGACATAACTAACCGAAAGAGTGATGAGTACCAGAAAGTGTTTGTCAGAGGAAAATGTGTTAGATTCTCCCCTGCTGTGATCAACAAATACCTGGGCAGACCAACTGATGGAGTGGTGGACATTGCTGTTTCTGAGCATCAGATTGCCAAGGAAATCACTGCCAAACGAGTCCAGCATTGGCCAAAGAAAGGGAAGCTTTCTGTAGGGAAGCTAAGTGTGAAGTATGCAATCCTGCACAGGATTGGAGCTGCAAACTGGGTACCCACCAATCACACTTCCACTGTTGCCACAGGTTTGGGTAAATTTCTGTATGCTGTTGGAACCAAGTCCAAATTTAATTTTGGAAACTATATTTTTGATCAAACTGTTAAGCATTCAGAATCTTTTGCTGTCAAATTACCCATTGCCTTCCCAACTGTATTGTGTGGCATTATGTTGAGTCAACATCCCAATATTTTAAACAACATTGACTCTATAATGAAGAGAGAATCGGCTCTGTCCCTGCATTACAAACTGTTTGAGGGGACACATGTCCCAGACATTGTCTCGACATCAGGGAAAGCTGCTGCTTCAGGTGCTGTATCCAAGGATGCCTTGATTGCTGAACTCAAGGACACATGCAAGGTGCTGGAGGCAACCATCAAAGCCACCACAGAGAAGAAAATGGAGCTGGAACGGCTGATCGAAAGACTCACAGACAGTGGCATTGATGATGGTGAAGCAGCTGAGGAAGAAGAAGCAGCTGAGCAAGAAGAAGAGGCAGCTGAGGAAGAGGAAGATGCAGCAGAGGATACAGAATCAGATGATGATTCTGAAGCCACCCCATGATCATCAGAACTTTATTTTTACTCTTACTAGTTATAGGGGCATGTCCCTTTGAACAATTGATTGCTATTGGTCTGTAATATTTGCATGCATTCTACTTTTGTCAAATTCTGTCTAAAAAGGGGGAGTAATAGTATTATGCATGATTTATGATTCTGAGTAGTAGGACTCTATGTATGCAATAGTAGTCATGATGTATGATTTTGAGTAGTAGTAGGATACGATGTATGCATGGTTCATGATTTTGAGGGGGAGTTGTATGATACGCTGTATGCATGATTCATGATTTTGAGGGGGAGACTGCTGCTGATGATGACTGATGTAAGCTACTGTAACTACTAGTAGCTGATAGAAGATGCTGCAGTAAGAGCATGGAGACAGGGGGAGCAGAAAGCGGATGTCACATGAGATGTCTTGACATCCTGGAAAAGACTAGTAGCTGATAGAAGATGCCGCAGTGAACTGCTTCACAGTAGTAGGAGCATGGAGACAGGGGGAGCAGAAAGCTGATGTCACGTGAGATGTCTTGACATCCTGGAAACGACTTGCAACTTGCATACAAATTCCGCTGTGCTTGATTACTCTGATAATGGAAGTTGCTGATCCCACTTGCATAACTGCTCGTACCTGCTCAGGAAGTGTCTAAGTATGTTTTAGACAAAATTTGCCAAAGGGGGAGATTGTTAGTGCTTAGCTCTACTGAGTGTTTAAAAGATTGGCTAAGATTTTGTTAAAACATAAGCACTTAGACAATGAAGGAAAGCTGGAGTTGCTGCACATGATGTCCAACGTTATGTCAAGGAATCAGATCGGGCTGCACAACGCACAAGGCAAGATAAAATGTCAAATGAAGAATTGAAGCTGCAGGATCCACGATGTCGGATACAATGTCCTGACATCCTGCCCGAAAATACTGGACACATAAATCTGTTATATCTTTAACAGATTGTGCAGGATCCACGATGTCGGACACGATGTCCTGACATCCGGCCCGAAAATACTGGACACATAAATCTGTTATCTCTTTAACAGATTATTGTGCAGTTAGCAACAGATTAGACGACCTATCTCTTGGAACGAATTAAAAGATAATTAAAGTTCGAATTACAAACTTGAAGAGTTCGTTCAGGGATTAAAGATTAAAGATAAAAACTAAAAGATCAAACTGTATCTTTTAGATCTTTAAGTGCAGATTTTCAGGAAAATGATAGATCTCATCCAGCACAAGAAGTTGCAGCCCAGAAACGCACACTGCTATATAAACATGAAGGCTGCACGAGTTCTGTACCAAGTCCGGGATTGAAGAGTTATTTTGTGAGTTTTGGGACTTGAGTGTTTTGTGAGCCACCTTGATGTTATCCTAACATCAAGTGTTGGACCTGAGTGTGTAGAGTTGATCTCTATAGTGTGTAGAGTTGATCTCTATAGTGTGTAGAGTTGATCTCTATAGTTTGTGTAGAGTTGATCTCTATAGTGTGTGGAGTTGATCTCTATTGTTCAGAGAGCAATCTCTGGTGTGTATTGAAATTAATTGTAAACACGGGAGAGTGTTTGAGAGGGAGTGAGCGGGGTTTCTCATATCTAAGAGTGGCTCTTAGGTAGAGATCGCACGGGTAGTGGTTAGGTGAGAAGGTTGTAAACAGTGGCTGTTAGATCTTCGAACTAACACTATTTTAGTGGATTTCCTCCCTGGCTTGGTAGCCCCCAGATGTAGGTGAGGTTGCACCGAACTGGGTTAGCAATTCTCTTGTGTTATTTACTTGTTTAATCTATTCATACAGTCAAATACAATCTGCATGTTCTGAAGCGTGATGTCGTGACATCCGGTACGACATCTGTCCCCAGTATCAGAATTTCAATAACCTCCAAACTATTTTTCTCTTTCAAAAATATACCAACCATCATTTTAGGTCGTCACGTGAGAAATAATAAGGTGCGGTCAATAAACTCTTTTCAAATAAAGTTCGTTAACATTTCTTTTTCAAATAACAAGATAAAACATAATTGTTTCCATCGTTAACAACTGTCCAAAATATGGGAGTTTGCAAAATAGCACAGTGACATCCAGAGCAAAGGTAACAACTGTGGTGGCTTCAGCCACAATATATACAATCATCAAAATTTCTATACAAGAGGTCTACCCACCCAAAAATCAAAAGAGCAAACCTAGCAGTCTGAACTAGATACACCCACCCACAAAAAGTATGTACGCCTAATCTAAGGAGCCGTCTGCTATGATGAAGAGTCGTCACTATGCGCTGTCCCTCCAGGGCCACTCTCCTCTGTAGAGTCTGCCTCGGATGCTGACATAATATCCTCGGGAGAATCAAGATCAAGGAGCGGGTCCTCATCATCCTCTGGTAAGTCAGGGGCGTCCATAGCAGGTTCAGGAGGTAACTCCTCTAGGTCCTCTTCAAGATCCTCTTCAGAGGATGACACCTCTATCACTTGAACCAGCTCAACTAGTTGATATGGAGTAGGTGTAGGTAGTATCCATTCCACAGGTTGCTGAAGTGTGCGTGCGGGTTCCTCCGGATGTACTAGCGAAGTAGCAGTGAGTCGAATTGTGCCACGGAATCGGCACCTCTCATTGCCTTCGAGGGTCTCCCAAACACCCTCTAGGCATTTCATCACTACGCGATCATGGATCAACTGCGCTGCCATCGCGATCTACAAGAGATAAAAGAAAGAGGGTAGACTCTTTCACAAGAAATCTAACTACACAGGTAACAATACAATGCGTCTCATAACGACTACGCACAGTCAACATGTCTTTTTCAAGAGATTTCCTCTCTGGTAATCGATTACCAAAGTATGTAATCGATTACCAGTGCCCAAAAATGAAATACAATAGCCTTTGCACATTGGAACCTAAAAGTTACATTGTGTAATCGATTACACATAAATGGTAATCGATTACCAGTAGCATATAACACTGTGTAATCGATTACACCCAATTGGTAATCGATTACCAGTAGCATATAACACTGTGTAATCAATTACATATAGATGGTAACGTTCTGTTCAATTTTTAAACCCTGTAATCGATTACACACACATGGTAATCGATTACCAGAGGGAATTTTTCAGATATAACACAAAATAGATAGCTGGCCAGTCGCCACACAAGCCTCCTTGCTTCGTGGACTTTTGTTCTTTTATTGGTTGACTACCAGGAGCTCGCCTGCTTAGGTATGTCACAGGTTCTCACTGACTGACTATGCCCAAGTTGGGTCAGGATTGGCCAAGCTTTGTTTTGCGCAATAGCACCCCACATGGCGTCCCCAAGGTCTCCTAACCCCCGCGACAAATCCTCAGGTATTACTCTGCTCCCGTCAGGGCCCGTTTTCAAAAGTAGGCAATATATATATATATATCAAAACGCTCAGAATGAGACCCTAAGCGTGGTTCAGAGGTTGGTTTTGTTTAATTATAGGTTGCACGCAAAATGATAATTTTTAGACTAATTAATTGAGAATTAATCTATAACAGTCCAATTATGGGTTACTCTTCGTTAATTAGTCTAACCTGCGTATTTCTCCCCCAATGTACATACTTCTACCAAGAATATATATATATATATATATATATATATATATATATATATATATATATATATATATATACACTGAATAATATATATTTATATAATTATTTAAATGTAATACTTACAAAATTCCGGGTAGAAATTCTAGGATGTCACAATACTCCCACCCTTTAAGGAATTTCGTCCCCGAAATTAACTACTTTAGGAACAAACTTGGGTACAACTCTCTCACCCTATCCTCTAACTCCTAGGTTGAATCACCCTCGTCGAGTCCCCACTGCACTTTCACCAACGCGATCTCTTTACCTCTTAACAACTTCATTCTTCGATCAGTAATCTTCTGAGGTTGTGCTTTATAGGTGAGGTTATCCTTCACTTGTACTTCGTCCAGTGCGAGTACATGTGATGGATTCGGGTTGTATCGTCTCAGTTGAGAGACATGAAACACAGGGTGCAAATTCGATAAGCTCGGAGGTAGAGCGATTTGATAGGCTACAGGCCGAACCTTCTTTAAAATTTGATATGGACCTAGATACTTGGGTGTCAGCTTCCTAGATTTGAGAGCTCTCCCGACTCCAGTTACAGGAGAAACCTTCAAAAACACATGTTCTCCTTCTTGAAAATCTAATGGCTTTCTCCTTCTGTCATAATAGCTCTTCTGCCTATCCTGGGATGCTTTTATTTTCTCTCGAATCATTTTCACTTGTTCGGTAATTTGTTATAGCATTTCAGGCCCAAGAAGTACTGCTTCCCCATCATCGTACCAACAAAGAGGAGTTTTGCACTTCCGCCCATATAGAGCTTCAAAAGGAGCCATACCAATGCTGGCTTGGTAGTTGTTGTTGTAAGTAAATTCAATCAATGGCAAACATTCCATCCAATTGCCTTGTTGCTCTATAATACATGCCAGGAGTAGATCTTCTAGAGTCTGAATGGTTCGCTCAGTCTGACCATCTATTTGGGGATGATAAGCTGAACTGAGCTTCAGCTTTGTCCCCAATGCTTCATGCAGACTTGTCCAAAATCGCGAGGTAAACCTCGGGTTCCTGTCTGATACGATACTGGAAGGAATTCCATGTAACCTTACTACTTCTTTGATGTACAACTCTACTAACTTCTCCATTTTATATTTCATATTTACCGAAATAAAATGAGCAGATTTGGTGAGTCGATCTACTATGACCCACACAACATTGTGTCCACGACTCGTCTTGGGTAAACTAGATACAAAATCCATAGATATGCTATCCCATTTCCATCCCAGAATTTCTAGCGGCTTTAATTCTCCTGATGGTCGCTGATGCTCAGCTTTGGTCTTTTGACATGTCAAACATTTTGCTACATATTCAGCTACATCTTTCTTCATGCCATGCCACCAAAAACTTCTCTTCAAATCTTGGTACATCTTAGTCATCCCTGGATGGAAACTAAGACGGCTTTTATGTGCTTCTTCCAAGATCTTAACTTTCAAATCATCTAATGGCAGTACACATATCCTCCCCTTGAATCTAATTAACTCGGTTGTATCCTTTTTAAACTCCACATCCTTATCTCCCATTGCATCTAACACTTTGTCTTGCAGAAACTGGTCATCCTTTTGAGCCTCGCGTATGTGATTTACAAATTCATTGGTGATCTGCAACGCTCCCACAAATAAGCTCTTGGGTCACATCTCGATTGCTAGATTTAGATCTCGGAATTCCTCTATCAATCTCTGTTCCAGAATCATCATGGTCGCAACATATAAGGACTTCCGGCTCAGCGCGTTGGCTACTACATTAGCCTTTCCTGGATGGTAGGAAAGACCAAAGTCATAATCCTTGAGGAACTCCATCCATCTTCGTTGCCTCATATTGAGTTCCTTCTGATCGAACAAGTATTTGAGGCTCTTGTGATCACTGAAAACTTCAAAATGAGTACCATATAAATAGTGCCTCCAAATCTTTAAGGCAAAGACCACAACTGCTAGTTCCAAGTCATGGGTCGGATAGTTAACTTCATGAGGACGCAATTGGCGTGAAGCATACGCCACTACCCTCCCCCCCTGCATCAATATGCACCCTAAGCCTTGCCCGCTCGCATCGTAATGCACAACAAATGGTCTCTTAGGGTCGGGCAAAATCAACACTGGAGCTGTTGTCAATCGCCTCTTCAACTCTTGGAACCTTTGCTCACATTTCTTATTCCAGACAAACTTCTCATTCTTACAAGTTAGTTTAGTTAGGGGTAGTGCTAATTTAGAAAATCCCTCAATGAATTTCCTATAATAGCTGGCCAACCCCAAGAAACTTTGAACTTCTGTTGGAGTTGTCGGTTGTTGCCACTCCATAACCGATTCCACTTTAACCGGGTCCATCGCAACCCCATCTTTAGAAATCACGTGCCCCAGGAACTGCACTTTCTCTAACCAAAATTCACATATCGACAGTTTGGCGAACAATTTCCTATCCCTCAGGATATGCAACACAATTCTCAAGTGCTTTTCATGCTCCTTCTTATTCCTCGAATGCACTAGGATATCATCAATGAACACAACCATGAACTGATCTAAGTAATCATGGAATATACGGTTCATATAGTCCATGAAGATAGCCAGAGCATTAGTCACTCCAAATGGCATGACTAAATACTCATAATGTCCATACCGAGTCCGAAACGCAGTCTTTGGAATATCTTCCTTCTTAACTCGGATTTGATGATACCCCGATCGCAAATCGATCTTCGAAATTACCGTCGCTCCCCTCAATTGATCAATCAAATCATCTATCCTCGATAGGGGATATTTGTTCTTGATAGTGACTTTGTTCAGCTGCCGGTAGTCTACGCACATCCTCATGCTTCCATCCTTCTTTTTAACCAGTAAGACTGGCGGTCCCCACGATGATACGCTTGGGCGAACAAATTGTTTACTTAAGAGATCCTGCACTTGTGCCTTCACCACTGCTAGTTCTACTGGAGACATCCTATAGGGCGCACTGGATTCGCCCCAGGCACCAAGTCAATAATGAATTCCACTTCTCTCTCAAGTGGTAATTCACAAATGTCATCAAGAAAGACCTCTGGGAATTTTGACACCACCGGTATACTGCTAACTTCAGAGACCTCCTCTACATTCATGGAGAACATAACCATGTAGGTTTGAACGTCCCCCACTCCATCGTTGGCAGCATTCTCCTTCAATGGTTCATTCGGGATTACATTTCCATCAAATACTAGCATTTTCTCTTTGCAGTTTAGAAAGATACGGTTAGTAGATAACTAGTCCATTCCCAAGATCACATCTAGATGAGCTAAAGGTAGGAAAATCAAATCCACCATAAAACATCGAGCCTCAACAGTTATAGGACACTTCAAACACATCCGAGAGGTGGTTACAGGCTCGTTAGTCGGAGTAGACACCACGATATCATATGGTAACTCCGTCGTACATAACCCCAACCTCTCCACACGTGCATGAGATATGAACGAATGCGTGGCACCCAAATCATAGAGTTCATCTAGCAGTTTATCAACAATCAAACACTTACCCTGTATCAAATCGTCAGAGGCAGCAGCTTCTGATCCACTCATAGCAAATACCCGGGAGGGTACCTTTGGTCTTCCACCACTAGTGTTATTGTTGTTGCTAACATTACCGCTCCTCGGGGGATTAGTAGATCCATGGTTGACTGTGTTAGAATTGGCAGTTACCGTCGATCTCCCAGTCATTCTACACTCCCGAGCATAATGGCCTACCTTGCCCCAAATATAGCAACGATCTTCCTGTGTCTGCTGGAGTTGTGGACAATTTCTCCTAAGATGCGGTCCTCTGCACTGAAAGCACTGTACCCCAGTCCCCTTTGACTGGCTCATGTTGGACGTAGCCATAGGTTGTTTCCCCTTGTTGCTGGAATATGGCTTCATCCTCTTATTATTGTTTCCTCTAAAAGGGTGGCTTCTTTGTGGTCCTCCAAAGCCTCTGGCTTGCCTCTCTTTCATCTTGTCCTCAAATATTCGGCACTTCGTCACCAGTTGATTGAAATCGGTAATCTGCTTGTAGCTAACTGCCTGTTGAATCTCCAGTCAAAGCCCATTCTCAAACTGAGCACATAAGTCTTCTTCGTTCCGAGCATCTTGGTATTGAGGCCAGTACTGTAGAAGTTCATTAAATATGGCCATGTATTCTCCAATGGACATGTTTCCCTGCTTCAAATCCAGAAATTCCCTCGCCTTTCACTTTCTGAGATCTCATGGAAAATAGTTGTCTAGGAATTTGTCCTTGAAGGCATTCCAAGGAATCACACCTCCAGATGCTGCTAATGTAGGTTTCACGAACTTCCACCAGTTCTCAGCTTCTCCTTGGAGCAAGAACGTCGCATAAGGGACCTTATGCTCCTCGAGGCAACCCATCGCCTCGAAAATCTTCTCAGTCTCAGCTAACCATAACCTAGCACCCTCTAGATCATAGTCCCCACTGAACTTCGGTGGGTGGTTCTTAAGGAAAGCCATGAGTCCCCGATACTCTGCCGGCTCCACATCACGTTCTTGCACTAGAGTTTCCAGCACAGCTGTGATGCGGTCTAGGACATCACGGTTATGATCCCTACCACGTCCTGCCATACCTAACCTGTAGGGAAGCTATTAGTATCTAAGAAATTCTACTGAGAGAGTGTACCATATAGGCTATGACAGTCATAACAATATCTCTCTCTCTATATATATATACACACACAACAATTCTACTAAATCACTTGCACATTCCTACTTAAGACAAGAGGGTAGAATTACACACAATTTGTGACTTAATGTCACTCCCCAAAACCTACTTCCATGTTTCAGAGATACACAGCAGTCACACAGTAAGACCATGGACAGGTTCACTAGAATCCAACTTTTGCTCTGATACCACCAATTGTGGCGTCCCTAAATAATGACTGGTTTAATAATAATAAATTAAATAGCAGAAACCATGGGAAATTTTTTTTTCTTTTGTTTTTTCACACTGTTATTCATTTCACGGTAATTAATTTCAGAAGGAAAATTATCACTATAGAGTCCTGAATGGCCAGTTCACAACTCTATTCGGATTCATTTCTTTCAGATCACTCATAACCTCCAAACTATTTTTCTTTAAAAAATATACCAACCATCATTTTAGGTCGTCATGTGAAAAATAATAAGGTGCGGTCGGTAAACTGTTTTCAAATAAAGTTCGTTAACATTTCTTTTTCAAATAACAAGATAAAACATAATTGTTTCCATCGTTAACAACTGTCCAAAATATGGGAGTTTGCAAAATAGCACAATGACATCCAGGGCAAAGGTAACAACTGTGGTGGCTTCAGCCACAATATATACAATCATCAAAATTTCTATACAAGAGGTCTACCCACCCAAAAATCAAAAGAGCAAACCTAGTAATCTGAACTAGATACACCCACCCACAAAAAGTATGTACGCCTAATCTAAGGAGCCGTCTTCTATGATGAAGAGTCGTCACTATGCGCTGTCCCTCCAGGGCCACTCTCCTCTGTAGAGTCTACCTCAGATGCTGACATAATATCCTCGGGAGAATCAAGATCAAGGAGCGGGTCCTCATCATCCTCTGGTAAGTCAGGGGCGTCCATAGCAGGTTCAGGAGGTAACTCCTCTGGGTCCTCTTCAAGATCCTCTTCAGAGGATGACACCTCTATCACTTGAACCGGCTCAACTAGTCGATATGGAGTAGGTGTAGGTAGTATCCACTCCACAGGTTGCTGAAGTGTGCGTGCGGGTTGCTCCGGATGTACTAGCGAAGTAGCAGTGAGTCAAATTGTGCCACAGAATCGGTACCTTTCATTGCCTTCGAGGGTCTCCCAAACACCCTCTAGGCATTCCATCACTACGCGATCATGGATCAATTGCGCTACCATCGCGATCTACAAGAGATAAAAGAAAGAGGGTAGACTCTTTCACAAGAAATCTAACTACACAGGTAACAATACAATGCGTCCCATAACGGCTACACACAGTCAACATGTCGTTTTCAAGAGATTTCCTCTCTGGTAATCGATTACCAAAGTATGTAATCGATTACGAGTGCCCAAAAATGAAATACAACAACCTTTGCACATTGGAACCTAAAAGTTACATTGTGTAATCGATTACACAGAAATGGTAATCGATTACCAGTAGCATATAACACTGTGTAATCGATTACACCCAATTGGTAATCGATTACCAGTAGCATATAACATTGTGTAATCGATTACACACAGATGGTAATCGATTACCAGTAGCTACTAAACGTTCTGTTCAATTTGTAAACCCTGTAATCAATTACACACAAATGGTAATCGATTACCAGAGGGAATTTTTCAGATATAACACAAAATAGATAGCTGGCTAGCTGCCACACAAGCCTCCTTGCTTCGTGGACTTTTGTTCTTTTATTGGTTGACTACCAGGAGCTCGCCTGCATAGGTACGTCACAGGTTCTCACTGACTAACTATGCCCGGGTTTGGTCGGGATTGGCCAAGCTTGGTTTTGGGCAATAGGACCCCACCTGGCATCCCCAAGGTCTCCTGACCCCCGCGACATATCCCCAGGTACTACTCTGTGGTCAACTAATAAAAGTTGGAAGACTGACTCTTCCACGCTTTCTCACACCGAGCTTATTGGGTTATGGGGCACCCGTCATATGTGGTACTAGGTGGCGATCAGGCGATGGCACAAACCAAACATCCCATTTCCACAAGCCCAGGCATAAGCACACCATCCCCAGTTGCCCACCTTTAAATTTAGCTCACGTACACGTATGTAGCCTTCTCCTCGTTCCTCTCATCACCGGGTCCCCATCAACCTCTCCAAGATTTCACAATATCCAAACAATTCAATTCCATTTGTCATGAAACTACCTTAAAAACAGAGTGAAGGCAGAAATCTTTACACAAGATTCATTCAAATTCCACAGAGTTTTTCCTACCCACATACCTCAGTAAAATCCTCTTTGTTCCGATTCGTTAACCATTGTATCACCTTGAAATTTTAACTGAGGGTTCCTAATACAGAAATCTAAGTTTTGACTGTTGGGATCTACTAAAGAATGTCTAGAACACAAGATATACTACCTTTCCCGTGACAGCAGAAACCAACACTGCACAACCATTTTTTTCTGCATAATTGGCAGATTTGGTGCACAATTGGACAACTTTTTCTGCATAATTTTGCAAATTTTCGAAATCTAGCTTACATGCATCCAATTCCACTCAAATTGGATCCTACAAGTCCTAAACCATGTATGAATCATGTTCAAACCAAAAACAAACTTCAAACCAAGGTAAAGCCAAACATAGGTATCCAAAACCCACCAAATTTAGTGAATTTTCAAGGTTTGAAAAGTGAAAATGAGAATTGGGTAATTTTGGGGTAAACTCTCATCTTCATCAAGTCTATAACATTGAATTAGACTTGCTCAAACTGATTTTAAGGTAAAATCTCCACCTATTCAAAATTTGACCTCTCAACACTCAATTTACACTATAAATGGCTCTTTTCTTTCACATTTGTCACTCATTTTCCTCATTTGCTCTGACCAAGCTTTCCTACAAGTCCTAATTAGCATTCTAAACTAGAATCAACTAACTTTAGACTCCAATTTCCACTAACCCCAAATTTGGCTTTCTAACCCTCAAAATCTCACACTTTTCCACCTACAACACTACCATTCTCACATTTAACTCTAAGTTAACTCTCCCCATCCTCTCTACTAGTTTTCTGTCTACCTTTTAAGCATACATATATCTCAAAGCATCATTATTGTGGAAGCAAAGCTTCATGATGAATCATAAATGATTCAAAGGTGTTTTGATGATAACAATGATGACAACAAAAGATGATGACAAAGGTGATGAACAAAGAGCTCAAAAGATCAAACAACAACTCAAGTGAACCAAAGAACAACTCAAGTGAATCAAAGAACATCTCAAGTGAATCAAGAACAAGTCAAGAGTTCAAGAATCAAGAAGAATTCAAGACTCAAGAAGAAAGCCTACAATCAAGAATCAAGATTCAAGATTCAAGATCTCAAGAATCAAGATCAAGATTCAAGACTCAAGATTCAAGAATGAAGAAAAGACTCAATCAAGACAAGTATTAAAAAGTTTTTTCAAAACTTTGAATAGCACATGAGTTTTTGACAAAACCTTTACCAAAGAGTTTTTACTCTCTGGTAATCGATTACCATATTGTTGTAATTGATTACCAGTAGCAAAATGAGTTTGAAAAAGTTTTCAAACTGAATTTACAACATTCCAAATATTTTCAAAAGGCTGTAATCGATTACAATGTTTTGGTAATCGATTACCAGTGTCCTTGAACGTTGAAATTCAAATTTAAATGTGAAGAGTCACATTGTTTCACTCAAAAGCTTTGTGTAATCGATTACACTTATTTGGTAATCGATTACCAGTGTTTGTTTCTGAAAAATCTAAAGATGTAACTCTTCAAAAAGGTTTTGACTTTTTCAAATGGGTTTTAAGTTTTTTTCTAAAAGTTATAACTCTTTTGAATGGCCTTCTTGACCAGACATGAAGAGTCTATAAAAGCAAGACTTTGTTTTGCATTTTAAATCAATCTTTCGAACAACAATCTTGAATACTTTTCCAATCATTTTTCATTACAATCCTTTACAAGCCTTGAATCTCTTTGACCTTCTTCTTCTTCTTTGTACCAAAAGCTTTATGAAGTTTTCTGGTTTTTCAAACCTTGAAAACTTGTGCTATTCATCTTTTCATTCTCTTCTCCCTTTGCCAAAAAGAATTCGCCAAGGACTAACTGCCTGAATTCTTTTTGTGTCTCTCTTCTCCCTTTTCCAAAAGAACAAAGGACTAACCGCCTGAATTCTTTTTGTGTCTCTCTTCTCCCTTTCCCAAAAGAACAAAGGACTAACCGCCTGAATTCTTTTGTGTCTCCCTTCTCCCTTGTCAAAGAATTCAAAACGACACAGTCTGAGAATTCTTTTGATTCTTCCCATTCCCTAATACAAAAGCGTTCGAAGGTTTAACCGCCTAAGAATTCTTTTGTATCCCCATTCACAAAGTATCAAAGGTTTAACAGCCTGAGATCTTTGTCTTAACACATTGGAGGGTATATCATTTGTGGTACAAATAGAGGGTACATCTACTTGGGTTTGACTGAGAACAAGAGAGGGTACATCTCTTGTGGATCAGTTATAGTGGAGGGTACATCCACTAGGGTTTCAAAGAGAACAAGGGAGGGTACATCCCTTGTGGATCTTTGCTTGTAAAAGGATTTTTACAAGGTTGAAAGAAATCTCAAGGACCGCAGGTCGCTTGGGGACTGGAGGTAGGCACGGGTTGTTGCCGAACCAATATAAAAACTCTTGTGTGTTTGTTTCCTTCTTCCCTACTCTTTTACTTTCCGCTGTGCATTTAATTTCCGCTTTTACTTTCTGTTAAGTTTCTCTTCTACTCCATATTCTCTTAACAACAAAAGTAAAAGCCTTAAAAGAGTAATTTTTAATTAGTAAAGGTTTAGGAATAATTAATTCAATCCCCCCTTCTTAATTATTCTGAGGCCACTCGATCCAACAATTGTTAAACCCTAAATCAACATGGGTAGTTTCGCTTACATCAAACATGTCAAGTTTAGCATAATTACAACAATTTCCTTCACAAACAACTACCCTAAAGCAATAACATAGTAGAACTACCCATTATAGCTCCCCAAAACCCAACACCCACAGATTTTAAGTGATAAGAAATTCACCCTTACCTGAAATTGAAGGTCCCACGAGGTAGAGGTAGGCTCCTAGACTCCGAAAATAGCCTTTCCTTGCAATTTGGTGTGGAAATGAAGGGGAATTTGGAGCTTCAGGAGAGACAACAATGGTGGAGAAGAAGAGGAAGAAAAAGCAACGTGGAGGGAGAAAAGAGAGCTGCTGGAATTTTCTGGAGAAAGAGAGAGATGATTTGGCTTTTTATAAAAAAAAGGTTTTTCTTTTCTTTTTCATTTTCTCTTCAAAAGCAATTCCACATGTCCTTATTTAATTGGAGCAAAAAGGGCCCACCTTTTCCATTGATTTGACCACATACTCAGACATAAAAGAAGGAAAAAAAACTGGACCTTTTTGGATGCTAAAATCCTGCCTCGGTTTGCATGCCGCCTCTCTGGTTCCAGTTCTTCGCGTTTCTCTGCACCCGTCGGGGCCCGTTTGCAATATATATATCAAAACGCTCAGAATGAGACCCTGAGCGTGGTTTAGAGGTTGGTTTTGTTTAATTATAGGTTGCACACAAAACGATAATTTTTATACTAATTAATTGAGAATTAATCTATAACTGTCCAATTATGGGTTACTCTTCGTTAATTAGTCTAACCCGCGTATTTCTCCCCCGATGTACATACTTTTACCAAGAATATATATATATATATATATATACACTGAATAATATATATTTATATAATTATTTAAATGTAATACTTACAAAATTTCAGGTAGAAATTCCAGGATGTCACAGGCAGGAGAGTGGAAGTGAGAAATGTGGCCGAGGGTGATGCAATCTTACCCCGCAAGGGCATTGGATAGTAGACTCCAAGAAGATTGGGCAAGAGATGCAAGATAATGCCCTAGGGTTCTCATAAGCCTTAGGGTAGATTTTGGGCCCATGGGCTAAGTATGTGCCCGCTTATCTTTGTACATATTAGATTAAAGTTTCATTATTTTTGGGCCTTGTATTTAGGGCTCCATAATATAGGTAAGGTACCCTAGAAATGTAGGATTTTTCAGCCCTTGTATTTTAGGGAACCTAGACTAGTTATGTATTAGGGGTAGTTTTGTAATTTCACATGCATTACATGAATATTTGTTGTGTGTGGTTGGAAATAAATTTAATTGAATTGGAAGAATCCCAATCCAATTAAATTTTAGAGGGGGAGGTGAGCATTTGCTTGCTACATCCCATTGCCACATCATATAGTCACACTTTGTGCATGTCCTTCATGCTTTACATGCCTCTTGACACCTAAGCACACTTAGTGGAGAATCTTGGACTTGATCTTGGATTAGTGGGCTGAACCATAGCTAAAATTCACTAATCATAATTAGTGAAATTTTGGCTCCACAAATTCAATTTCAAATTCAAGTGAAATTTGAATAGAAATCCAAATTCCCCTCTAATTTTGTGTGACACTTTGGTTAAAAATAGAGGCCGCGTGTGTGCATTTTTTCAAATTTGATCATTTGAGAATTACACTTCAAAGTTCAGACCTCAATTGAGGCACAAAATTTTATGCTCCTTCTCTTCCTCTCCCTCCACTCATCTTCTTCTTCCTTCAAGCTCTTATCCATGGCTTCCTATGGTGGTGAGCTTCTTCTTGACTCATTTTTTCCTTGAAGTGGCATCTCCAATCATCTTTCTTCCTTCTCCATTCCACTGCCATTATCTTCAAGAAGCAAAGGACTCTATTGATGAAGAAGATCCAAGGCTTACAAGCTCCACATGGAGCTACATCATTTGGTATCAGAGCTTGTAGCTCTGATACCACATGATGTAGTATCACCTAGATGAAGATCCTTTTGATACCACATGATGTAGTACCACATGATGTAGTATCACCTAGATGAAGATGCTTTTGATACCACATTTATTGTTTACAGTTTTTAATACCATAGTTGGGGTCAGGGAACCTAACTATGGGGATGTATGCTTGTCCCTATTGCATGCTGGTTTTCAAGAAAACAATGTTTTTGACTAATGGGATGCAATATATCTATTATTGATGAATAACATTATTGTTTCTATTAGACTTGTGTTGTCTGAAGACTTGGGGAGTGTGAATCTTAGGCATGGACTGTATATGTATATGCGGAGTGTGACTTACTGATGATATTTCTATTGATGACATTAATTGATATAAGGTGATGTTGATGTTTATGATGATATTGATATGAGATGATGTTGTTATTGATGATTATGTCAATATGAGTTGATGTTGTTATTTATGATTATGTTAATATGAGATGATGTTGTTGTTGTTGATAATGTTATTGAGATGAGATGATGTTGATGTTGAAAGTGATATTGAGATGAAATGTTGATGATGTTGAAAATGCACTGCGATGATGTTATGTTGTGTATGTACATGGGGGGGTGCAATGACCTTGTTGGATATCCATGGCGGGGGAAATAGGGTGGTTAAAGAGTTTTAAGCATCTTTGGAGGGGGATGGCTTATAATCTTTAATTATCCACGGTCAGTGCATTGATGGTGCCCATGTTTCATATGTTGTGTGTTGTGTATGTACATGGGGGGTGCAGTGACCTTGTTGGATATCCCTAGTGGGGGAAATAAAGTGATTAAAGAGTTTTAAGCATCTGTGGAGGGGGATGGCTCAGAATATTTAATTATCCATAGTCAGTGCATTGATGGTGCCCATGTTTCATACATTGTATGTTGTGTATGTACATGGGGGGTGCAGTGACCTTGTTGGATATCCCTGGTGGGGGAAATAGAGTGGTTAAAGAGTTTTAAGCATCTCTGGAGGGGGATGACTTAGAATCTTTAATTATCCACGGTCAGTGCATTGATGGTGCCCATGTTTCATACTTCATATGACATGGAGATAGTATAAAATTTGTTAGTAAGTACTTATAGTTTCTCATGAGGAGGAATACTTGTATTTGGGGGCATGTCACTCGGTTGGAACTCCCTTGAGACTCAGGCTGATCACTGTGGGGGGGGGGGGAGTTGCTTGTGCACGATAGGGTGACCTCGACAGTTACTACCTAGTTTTCCTAAGTGGTGTGGACACGCTTAGGCTATTTCCTTGAGGATGGTACTACATTGCATTTGAGAGTTGAGGTCAGGTGCATGCATCATACTGAGCATGATTGATTGGAACTATGGACTGATGATGACTATTTGTTGAGTGTGTGTTAGACTAGTGAATGTTTGTGTAAGCTTGTGATGTTTGTTAATGTTTTCTTACTAATTGTGGTTATTTGATTTTTGTATTGATTTCTTTTATAATAAAATCACCCCTCACAATTTTTGTACTGGGTGGTTGGTACCTGTGATGATCGCGAACCTGGATTTGTGGGAGCAGAATGTCAGCAGTAGAGTATGAGAAGCGAGATTCTTTTGTGGAGCAGCCGAGCCGACATGATGACGTTGAGATTATTTTGGGAGAGAGTTGTGTTTTGTTAATCAACTCCTCCATAGCTGATTCCATGATTTTTTTGTTGAATTAAAGATGTAAATCACAAATTTAATTATATGTATGAACAAATTTACTTTCCATTATGTGAATGATGTGTACTGAGTTACTATATATATATATATATGTATTCACTTAAGTAATGGTGCGTTGTTTGGTGAATGTATATCGAGAAAAAAAATTACTTTCATTTTTTTCATAAGTGTCATACCCTAATTTCGTCCGGGGACCTTTGCTTGATGACATGCGACTTTTGTTTGGTCCTTGTAAGGTGCTTGGCACCCATCATTAGGCAATTTGTGAAATTCCGGGACATGCTGGAAAACAAAAGAAAATATTGATGCACAATCCGTAAGGTTCCGTGACACACCAGAAATCAAATGGAAGCATCGTTGCACAATTAGTGAGGTTTCGTAACATTCCGTAAGTCAAAAAGGGAATGATTATGTAATCCACAAGGTTCTGTAACATTACAGAAAGAAAACAAGTATCGTTATGAAATTCGTAAGTTTCCGTAACTTTACGAAAAAAGAATCACCAAAAAAAAGGCAGGGGGGTGTACTTAGTAAAAATGGGGGTGCAAATAGCAACCAGGCCCACTTGGGCCCTCCAGAAGATTCCTCCAGAAGGCTGTTGCTTCTGGAGGAAGCAACCCTGCTCGCCTGGGCGAGCTGGGTGGCAAGCATCTCCCCTATTTTGCTATAAATAGGGGAGGAAGTGAGAAGGAAAAAGGGTCAGCCCATTAGGCACTTCTCTCTCTTTCGAATTTGCTTGGAAAAATTGTTTCCGTGAAGAAAATCTAAGCCGAGGCGCTTCTGAAACGTTTCCGTAAGGAATTTCGCGAAGGTTTCGACCGTTCTTCGACGTTCTTCATTCGTTCTTCATCGTTCTTCGATCTTCAACGGGTAAGTACCTCGAACCAAGCTTTTCGATTCATTCTATGTACCCGTGGTGGTCCACATTGTGTTTCGTGTATATTTATTCTCGTTTTATTTACTTTTTATACCCCCTTTTGACGTGCTTAAGCCATTTTATTTAACTCATTTCTCGCTTAACCTAAAAATAAAATAAATTTCCACCGATCATTTGAATTGTATTATCCGTTAACTTCGGTTGAAACGAATTCCGACCGTTCGGTCGTGCCGTAACCACGTTGGAAATAAAAAAAAAGGGTAAAATAATAATATAATAATAAAAAAAAACGTCTTTTAGTAAAATAAAGCGGAAAATCAATCGGACGTTTTCTCTTTGGGATTTCTCATTCTTAATTGAATTGACTAATAACTAAAGTGAAACTAAGGCTAAAATCAACTCGCCTAGTCAAGCTCGTCCATAAAAAATAGGTTTTTGAAGTTTGTCATTTCAATTTCTTACTAAGTAAAATGGATCATTTTCAAGGTCCAACGCCTTAAAATGATCACCTTTTAAGTAAAAAAGAATCACTTGATAAGAAAGAACTACGTAGGTCTGATTTCCTCATCGCAATTGAGGAATACGTAGGAGCAAAGGGAAACACCCCTTGTCGACCACAAAAAGAGAAAAAATATAAAAAGGGTATAAAGGATATAAAGGCATAAAAAGGGAACATAAAAAATCAAAGTCATGTTTGCACATTCGATTAAAGGCTGCCGGCCCTTGGGACGGATGCGTGGGGTGCTAATACCTTCCCCGTGCGTAAATACAACTCCCGAACCTTTCACTTAAAAGTTCGTAGATCACGTCTTTTCCGGTTTTTCCGACGTTTTCCTCAAATAAACGTTGGTGGCGACTCCGCGCGTATTCCTTTCGTGGAACACGCATCCCGCGAGTCTCGCGTCGCCCTCCCGCCGAAGGGTAGGTTGCGATAGTTGGCGACTCCACTGGGGAATGTTTTTAGAGAGTTAGACCATTTAATCTTGTGCGAAGTTTTGCCATGACTTACTCCTTTGTTGGTTTCCCTTTATTATGTTCTTGTATATATAACTCTTTGATGCTTTTAGTGCATTTTTTGTATGCATGAGGTAAATATTCATTCATTTGATGCACACAAACACTAACACTATTTGCACACACGGTGAGTTGAGAAAGGGGCCCTATACCCGGGTTCGTGGGAACATAAGGAGTGGAGGTGAATCCGTGATCATGCTAGGTCTCCAACTTGCTTGATTACAGTGAACCCTCATCTAGAGTTTTTCTCTTTGAAAACATATTGTTGCTAGTAGTCCCTACTGCTGCAGTATGTTCTTCGAAGGGGATGATACCTCTAGAAACCATTAAGAGAGATATGACTACCTTGGGGGTTATCACTAAAAGCCTAGTTAGCTCTTTCCCTTATAGGTCCCTTAAATAGGGGCACGGAGCAAACACGCTGCGTGCCATTTTTCACACTGCCATGCATAAGTATCATATACCCTCTTGCTTATATTTGTTTGTGAATATTGTCGTACTATGTACATCCCCGTGTTGTGCCTTTCGCATATGCATCATGCGTGGGTTTCGTCTTTGATCCCCTCACTTTAGCAAACCGACGGAGGGTCCGTGTCGCCTTCTTAAAAACATACGTTGGGTGCCACGCTGTCCAAACGTTGTATCCAAGAAGGAAACAATTTCTCGGGCTCCCATATTCGTAAATTGCATTTGTGTCATATGCATTTCTTCATGCATTCATCCATTCCACCCATGATAGATGTCGGAGTTTTGATTCGGACTAGATTTTATTTCACTTTAGTAAAACATGGGATCAAGTCAAAAGCCTTCGCTTAAAAAGAGGTTCTATCAAGTCAAAATCAAGAGCTTAGAGGTCACTAGTTTACGAGAGTTGGGGCAATTAATGGGTCAACTTCAACAGCAAGCCTTCCGCAAAGCCTATGGTAAGATTTGGGACCTAGCTAGGGTAGAAGTCTCCATGGAACCGATTGCATCCCTTTCCCAGTATTATGACCAGCCCCTAAGGTGCTTCACATTCGAGGACTTCCAGCTAGTGCCGACTGTGAAAGAGTTTAAAGAAATCCTGGGATGCCTACTGGGAGGAAGGAAGCCATATCTTTTCTCTGGGTTCTATCCCTCCACGACAAGAGTTGCCAAGGTAGTGAAAATCTCAGCACAAGAGTTGAACCAGGTAAAGCAAAATAGGAATGGGGTAGTCGGAGTATCAAGGAAGTGTTTGGAGGAAAGGGCAAAGGCCTTGGAAAATCAAGGCGAATGGGCTTTCTTTTATTGACATCTTGGTGCTTTTGATCTTTGGAGTTGTCCTCTTTCCGAATATGGAAGGGTTAGTGGACCTAGCAGTGATTGACGCTTTCCTCGCCTTTCATCATGGCAAGGAAAGCCCGGTCGTCGCCATTTTGACCATGTATGACACGTTCGACCGGGGATGTGAAAAGAGCGACGCATGAATTTTTTGTTGTGCACTGGCTCTCTATGTGTGGCTGGTTTCACACCCTTTTCTCCAAGAAGGTAGGCCCGTCTATCCGCTACAAGGTCACCGCTCGTGCGTCGAAAAAGGAAAGGTGAATTGGGACCAACTCTTGGCTAGCATGGAGGGGCGTCTGTTAATTGGTTCCCTCGCTAGAAGGAAGGAAGAATCAGGATTCTATCTTCATGTGAAGGATGTCCAAATGTTCTCTTGATGGGAACAAGGGGTTGTATTAATTATAATCCCGTCCTCGCTATAAGACAGCTTGGCTACCCCATGAGAGAAGTGTCATCAGACGAAAGCATCACACCTTTCATCGCACGGGGTTTCAGTGACCACAAACGCGAGGGTACTCCAAGGAGTTCGCAAGGCATGGGATGCGGCGTGAAGAAAGGACAGAGAGCTTAGGGGAAGCAGTAATGGGATCATCGGCGGCTATCATAAGTGGCTGAGAGTCCGAACACAAGGATTGGATTGGCTCCCAAATCTAAAGACTGTGAGAGACGATGAGGTTAAAGCTTCGGAAGAAAGTGATAAGGTACAAGCCCTAAAGGCAAAGCTTGAAAGAGCCCGGGTAGTCGAAGAGAAGTTCAAGTCCATAGCCATCAAAGTATGAAAAGAGTATGATGAACTAAGGGACGTCAATATGGCCACAGCTGAAGCTTTGGAACGAGAAACCAAGAAGGCCCGAAAGGAAGAACACGACCAAAGCAAAGTTTTGAGGGGCTTTATAGGGCAGCAATAGTGAGCTCAAGCTCCGAAGAGGTGAAAGGAATCATCACGGGTCAAAGGCATGATCTTGAAGGACGAGCTAAAGGCTTGCCTTAGGTCGAAAAGAAATTTGTCCCAACAGTTAAGCGAGACTGAAGGGAATATGTGGGCCATCATCGATGAGTGCAAAGAGAAGCTAAATCTAGTGGCGACTCACGAGCAAAGGCTAGAGGATGAGTACGCCAAGATATCAGCAGAAAGGGAAGCAAGGGAAAGGGTAATTGATTCATTGCACCAAGAGGCAACAATGTGGATGGACCGATTTGCTCTTACTTTGAACAGGAGTCAAGAACTTCCCCGATTGCTAGCAAAGGCCAAAGTAATGGCGGACATCTACTCCGCCCCCGAGGAGATCCACGGACTTCTCAGCTATTGTCAGCATATGATAGACTTAATGGACCATATGATTAGAAACCGCTAGGAAGTTTGTATTGTCGCTCAGATCTTGACTAGTTATAAACTTTCTGAATAAAATGAGTTTATCCCACGTTTTTACTCCAAAAATCAGTGCGAATCAAGTCACTCCCACATTTTATCTCTAGCATGCATTGTATGTTGGTCTCGTCCTTTGTCACGGGAAGCCGGAAGGTCCATATCACCTTCTTAATTGTACACATGGGGCACTGCGCCCCCAAATGCGCAAGTAAGAAGAGATAATTTTCCGGGCTCTCGTGTCCGTAAAATGCATTCATATCATGCATCGCATAAGCATCTCTTCATAACATCATAAGGAACATATCGTTCCTGCATTTGTCCGTTATCATATTCCAGCCTCACATTTTGTATGAGTCATGGCATCATCATGCATATGCGTTCAACAAACTTTTTGATCTACAAAATTGCATACCATTTGTTTTCATGTTTGCTCATCCTTGCGTTTTCCTCTACAAAAAAAAAAAACACAAAAGGGGAAGCGTGAAACTTCACACTACATTCTTAGTTGCATGTGTTAGGCACCATGAGCCAACCATGTTGGGATCATAAACCCATTTCTATAAAAGAAACACACAACAACAAAACAAAATAATTGAACATGGTACCTAATGCATGGTTAACTAGGAAATGGTGTTTCTTCGGGCATCTCAATTTCATAATTACATTTTCCATGCATAGCTTAAAGTATGCCCGAGTCTTTCATCCCTATGAAATGTTGTTGAAGTATTGGCGATCAAAATTTCCATTCCCTGGGTTATGGGGTTGAACCAAGCTCATGCTTTTTCGAAAAAAGTTCATCAAGTCAAGTTGAAGTATGGAAGTAACTATCTTGCAAAAATTGGGGCAAAAGATGAATCGAGTCACATCACTGCTTCGTCTATTGCCAAACATATTTAGGATTGTTGATGTCCTTGTTACTTCCAATTTCACCTTGACAAAGATGTCATGGACCATGTTGAAAATCTAAATTGATTCAACCCCATATCCTGCGTAAAAATTCGCAATACTTCAACTGTACATCATTCGCATACATCCATGCTTTTCATTGGTTGCATTGCTCATTGCATTCTTTCCTTGAAAAAGAAAATAAAAATAAATAAATAAATAAAATAAAATAAAAATGAACTTAATCGTTATTATCAAAAAAGAAAAAAAAACACGCTTTACGGCGCCCCTACCAAACCTGTGCTAGAGCTAGAGTAATGGGTGAAGTAGAGAAGGTGCAAGAGCAGATGAAGGCCGACATGGAGGCCATGAAAGAGCAAATGGCTACAATGATGGAGGCCATAATAAGTATGAAAAAGATAAGGGAAGTCGATATGGTTGCAGTTGCCGCTACCAACGCTGTTGCTAAGGTGAACCCGATGCCCCCATCTGGCCTCAACCAAATGAATCATCCAACCTCAAATATGGTAGGCAAAGATTTGGGAAGTACGGAGGACCCCATGATGTTCAAATTCAAAACGAGCACGCCTTCCCATCATATGGCTTGCCTCCCAACTATACACCACCCAATGTGGCATACGCTCTCAATGAAAATCTCAATAACTCCACTCCGATACTCATTGAGAACCAATAACCTCAATCTGATCAGACACATATCTCTCAAACCATGGGGGAGACACATGAAATTCCCCACCACAATCTAGCTGACTTCGAGCCTTGACTCGGATATGCCACTGAAGGGCAAGCGGTTGGTGGTATACCCTTTGAAAACACTTTGGAGGGCCCTCAGTTTCGCCCACAACCACAACCATTGCATTTTGCGGTGGGAAGAGCCCCTCCTGCTATGGCCGAAAAAGGAAAGGCGGATCATCTAGAGGAAAGGCTCAGGGCCATTGAAGGAGGTGAAGATTATTCCTTTGCTAACCTAGAAGAGTTGTTCCTAGTATCCAATATCATCACCCCTCCCAAGTTCAAGGTGCTGGACTTTGACAAGTACAAGGGGACTACTTGTCCCAAGAACCATCTAAAGATGTATTGTCAGAAGATGGGGGAATACGCAAAAGATGAGGAATTACTGATACATTCCTTCCAAGAAAGTCTTACTGGGGTAGCTATTACCTGGTACACTAACTTGGAATCTTCCCGAGTCCATTCTTGGAAGGACCTAATGGTTGCCTTTGTTAGGCAGTATCAGTACAATTTTGATATGGTTCCGGATAGGATGCAACTACAGAACATTTGCAAAAAGGGGGACAGATCTTTCAAAGAACACGCCCAAAAGGTGGAGGGATCTGGCGGCCCAGGTGGTACCCCCAATGATGGAAAGGGAGACGATGATCGTGATGGTAGACACATTATCGATACTCTACTATGAAAAGATGGTGGGCTACACACCCTCAAAGCTTTGTGGATTTGGTCTTCGCCAGTGAAAGGATCGAAGTGGATCTGAAAAGAGGCAAATTTAATCATCTTGCTTGGACGAATGAGAAAACTGGGGCAAATAAAGAGGGTGACGATGAGGGAGAAACCCATGCTGTGACTGCCATTCCTGTACGGCCAAGTTTCCCACCAACCCAACAATGTCATTACTCAACCCTTCTCCTTACCTACCGCCCATTTATCCACAAAGGCCATCCCTAAATCAACCACAAAGTCTGTCTACCGCACTTCCAATGACGAACACCACCTTTAGCACAAACCAAAAACACCAACCAAGAAATGAATTTTGCAGCGAGAAAGCCTGTAGAATTCACCCCAATTCCAGTGTCCTATGCTGACTTGCTCCCATATCTACTTGATAATTCAATGGTAGCCATAACCCTAGCCAAGGTTCATCAACCTCCATTTCTCCGAGAATACGACTCGAACGCAACGTGTGCTTGTCACGGAGAAGCCCCGGGGCGTTCCATTGAGCATTGTAGGGCTCTGAAGCGTAAGGTGCAAGGTCTAATTGATGCAGGCTGGCTGAAATTTGAGGAGAATTGCGTGTAAATCCTGACATTGACAAGAGATGCCATACATGGGGCAATTTTGAAGGCTGTTGTTTGGTGTCTCTAATGACTCATCAGGATTTCCAAGTTTATGCCATTATTGTAAACCACAGTTACAATGTTAAATGAAATGGATAAAGTTGATATCTTTGTCCCTCATCCTCTCACAAACGCATGTTTGCTTATTCAACTTTCACTGGAATGTGGGTGCAAGCCATTGGTCTGTTTGCTTAAGTGACCTGCGCTCCTGAGTGTTGACTTCTAAGACTGTTCAATCAGAGATTACTCATCTTGCACGTTGGTGGGGGTGCCGTAAAACAACGAGTAAAGTTCAAAACAAATAAGTTTCAAAATAAAAAATAAGTTTCAAAATAAAAAATAAAAAGGCATTTGATTGACTGTGTTTTCAAGTAAAAATATAGACGTTCATGTGACCTCATTTTGTCTTTTTAGAGAGAAGTGAGTTATCAAGAATAGGATGTTGGACAAATGGCCTCAGTTACCTTAAGAAAAAGGGGGGTTGAATTAAGATGCAAAGACTATTCCCCAATTGAACTATCACTCTTTCTTTTTGGATTAACAATGCACCCTTAACATGAATTACTCAAAAGACAATTCAAAATAAACTTCTTTAAAGCAAAAGATAAATAGCAATAAATAAAAGAAGTTTAAAGGAAGAGAGGAATGCAAACTTGATTTATACTGGTTCGGTCACTTCCCGTGCCTACGTCCAGTCCTCAAGCAACCCACTTGAGATTTTCCACTCTCTTTGTAAAACTCCTTTTACAAAGTCTGAACCACACAGGGACAACCCTTCCCTTGTGTTCAGGAATCCTCTACAACAAGAGACCCACGGTCTCTTAATCCCTTTCCAGATGAAGAGAAGAAGAAATCTCTCTTAAAAGAGATAGATTGTACAATGAAGATCAATCAAAATTCCTTATTGAATATGCAAGTGGTTGACCAAGGAATCTTTTTGAGAGGATAAGGCATTTCAGTTCAGAAAAACTCTTAATCTTTTGAGAGGATAACACTTTTTGGGCAATGAAAACTCTCTTTAAATTCGTGTTTCCAAGTCACCTTTGATGGCCATTCATAAACCATTTGAATAGATGTGACTCTTGGAAATTATTTTCTGAAAATCTCCTCTGGTAATCGATTACAAGACTTGTTTAATCGATCACATGCTTTAAAATTTGAATAAATTGCTGGTAATCAATTACCATCCATGTGTAATCGATTACACATTATAAATTTTGAATTCAAATTTCTAGTGACTATTATAAACATTTTCAGCTGTTGGTAATTGATTACCAGAGAGTAAATCTCAATTTAAAATGATTTAGATAGAATTCTTTGGCCAAACCTTTTGCTTTTTCAATTTGGAAACTTCTTCCTAAGATTCTAGAGATCAACTTGATCATATATCTTGATTTTCTTGGATTCTTGGATTCTTGTCTTGAATAAAACTTGGAAGCACTTGATCCTTTGGCATCATCAAAACATCAAAACATCTTGCTTCTACATAGGAGTCATTTGACTTAATCCATCGAAAAATCCTTCAACTATTTCTCGTCCTTGAAAAAGTTCTTTTTGCAAGAATCAACTCCTTCTTTCATTCTTCCTCACTACGAGGCTATGAAAAAAAGACAACGATTGGTACCTCAAAGCCCTACACTGGGGCAATGAGGGGCATCGTGCATGAGCCTCAAGTGAACCTAGGGGCAGATTAGAAGTTCTCACCCAATAGGTTCCCTCCTACAAGGTCATGACGAAAGACAACGATTGGTACCTCAAAGCCTTACACTGGGGCAATGAGGGGCACCGTGCATGAGCCTCAAGTGAACATAGGGGCCGATCAAAAGTTCTCACCCATCGATGTTTTTAAAAAAGGGGGACAAACCCTAGGATTTCAATGGATTGATTAAACATCAAATGACTCCATTGCCGTCACTCCAAAATGGTCAAATGACTAAATCAAACAGAACAACACTCAGAGGGAGTTCTCGAAGAGATTTGCAAAAGATAGGATAAGGTTGCATGGACTATCACCTCTTTCAAAAGGACAGTCAATTTGTGTTTTCCAAAAAAAAATCAAATCAAAATCAAAATCACAAAATAGGGAAAGAATGTCATGAACATTGTACAACTTTCCATTACATTGCATTGTTTCATATGAAGTCCGCATTTACCAAATTTCACGACAAAGGTTGCATGCATCTGCATCCCTAAAAATCATGTTAACTGCATAGATTTCCTACATCTAATGTCCAAATCTTGTGGATTTGGGATGACCGGCCCTCTCGATGAGTCGATCTATTGCTTTCTCATAAGGGTGGACCCTTGGGTACTTGTACCTATCACCTTTAGAGGACTACACGTCCTCGCCTTGAGAGGACTACACGTCCTCACCTTCGTAGGGCTACACACCCTCACCTTTAGAGGACTACACGTCCTCGCCAACAGAGGGCTGCACGCCCTCACCTTGAGAGGACTACACGTCCTCGCCAACAGAGGGCTGCACGCCCTCACCTTGAAGAGGACTACACGTCCTCGCCAACAGAGGGCTGCACGCCCTCACCTTCAGAGGGCTACACGCCCTCGCCATCAGAGGACTGCATGTCCTCACCTTCGTAGGGCTACACGCCCTCACCTTTAGAGGACCACACGTCCTCACATTCAGAGGGCTACACGCCCTCGCCATCAGAGGACCACACGTCCTCACCTTCATAGGGCTACACGCCCTCACCTTTAAAGGACCACACGTCCTCACCTTCAGAGGGCTACACACCCTCGCCATCAGAGGACCACACGTCCTCACCTTCAGAGGGCTACACGCCCTCGCCATCAGAGGACTGCATGTCCTCACCTTTAGAGGGCTACACGCCCTCGCCATCAGAGGACTGCATGTCCTCACCTTCGTAGGGCTACACGCCCTCACCTTTAGAGGACCACACGTCCTCACCTTCAGAGGGCTACACGCCCTCGCCATCAGAGGACCACACGTCCTCACCTTCGTAGGGCTACACGCCCTCACCTTTAGAGGACCACACATCCTCACCTTCAGAGGGCTACACGCCCTCGCCATCAGAGGACCACACGTCCTCACCTTCAGAGGGCCCTCGCCATCAGAGGACTGCATGTCCTCACCTTCAGAGGGCTACACGCCCTCGCCATCAAAGGACTGCATGTCCTCACCTTCGTAGGGCTACACACCCTCACCTTTAGAGGACTACACATCCTCGCCAACAGAGGGCTACACGCCCTCACCTTGAGAGGACTACACGTCCTCGCCAACAGAGGGCTGCACACCCTCACCTCTAGAGGACTACACATCCTCACCTTGAGAGGGCTGCACGCCCTCACCTTTAGAGGGCTACGTGTCCTCATTTTCAGTGTGCTCCACATCTGCACCTTAAGAGAATTTAAGGTCCTCTGTCCTTAAATGCTTAACCGAGACTTGCACTCCCGGTTAAGGGACCAGTAGTTTCCTTTTAACTGTTCCTGGGCCACCCCCTGATATTGGAGGAGGGCCAACTGTGCGAGCACAACCAGAGAGGGAGGCTATCACACAGCTACTATGCATACCGGGGCAAGATTTCACCCGTGCCGCTGCAAAGAGACGAGTGCAAATCATGCGCACCAACATGACCACTCTTACACAGATATAGATGACATTGCTACTTAGCAACATTCTGCCCAGCGACCGCAATGCCAATCTCCCCCTGCAAAAGTATCAGTTGGTCTGTGTCGTCCCGACATGGGTAAGTATGCATATGGTTCAACTGATTTCTGATACCATCTATTGTTTGCAGGGATCGCACCCACAGAGACACCCAGTGGACCTGAAGAAGTCCAACAGGGCCCTGGGGTTTCCAGCTCTGGTTACGGGCCTCTGTCGGCCCTATAGGGCGCCCGTTCCCCCCACCAAGTTCATGTCATCGTGGCATAGGTAAGTATGCATATGGTTCAACTGATTTCTGATACCATCTATTGTTTGCAGGGATCGCACCCACAGAGACACCCAGTGGACCTGAAGAAGTCCAACAGGGCCCTGGGGTTTCCAGCTCTGGTTACGGGCCTCTGTCGGCCCTATAGGGCGCCCGTTCCCCCCACCAAGTTCATGTCATCGTGGCATAGGTAAGTATGCACCTCCCCCAACTGATTTCTGATGTCATCTATTGTTTGCAGGGATTGTGCCCACAAGACACCTAGTGGACCCGAAGAAGGCCAACAGGGTCTTGGAGTTGCCAGCTCTAAATACGGGTCTCTGTCAGTTCTAGGGAGTGCCTGTCGCCCCCAGCAAGGTCATCAGGCCCCCGTACCAATCGAGCTTTCATCAAGAAGTACTGTGCCCCCAGGCAGGCGCAGGGCGAAACACCACAGCAGCATTGGGATGGCCGGTAGCGGGCAATAGACACACCGCCACCACCTCTAGAGTTCACCTCAGCTCATCCACAAAAAGGTTAGAGCGTTGCCTACGACACATGGCCGACCAATAGGCGACCAAGTCCAAAGCCAAAGGTAAGCAAAGTACTAGGTCAGTGACCGACAAGTCATAAGGCGTCCAGCTCAAGACGTTAAAGAAGCGCTACTAGGAGGCAACCTAGTAACTTTTAAATTTCTGCTTGCTATTTGATCACCTTTTGTTTCTCAAGTCATATTGGGACACACCTAGTTGCTCATGATCCTAAGAAATTAAAATAAAACGAGCACAAGCTCGGAAGGTAGTCATACCTCACAAAATATATATATGTATGTTTAGGTAGTGAAAATACCTTAGATATGCATGTATGTAAACAAAAAAACACTTCACAAAATATATATACGTATGTTTAGGTAGAAAGATACCTTAGATATGCATGTATGTAAACAAAAAATAATTCACAAAATATATATATATGTATGTTTAGGTAGAAAGATACCTTGGATATGCATGTATATAGCAAAAATACCTTACAAAACATATATATGTATGTTTAGGTAGCAAGATACCTTGGATATGCGTGTATATAGCAAAAATACCTCACAAAAATATACACATGTTTAGGTAGCAAAATACCTCATGAAAAAAAAGGAAAAAAAAACAAAAAAAAAACAAACAAGAAAAAGAAATAAAGAAATGATAATGATAAAAAAAAGGAAGAGAAAAAATAAAAATAAAAGTTGTCTAGCTAAAAAACAACATGCTTTTGAAAAGAGATGACTTCTAACTTTTCTTTGAAAAATTTGCTGATCATAGCTAGTTTTTGAAAAAATGTGTGTACACCTGAAGGGTGAACGCTGTGAAAATTTTCTCGGACGCCCAAAATGGACTCGGATGAATGCACAAATGGATAAAAGAACATATTTTGGAAACATTGGGTTGACTAAAATAGAGGAAATGAATCCTGAGCCGTAGCATCACATGACCATAAAAATTTGACACTTGAGTGTCCACATAGGTGCATGCATGACCAGTTTTGCATAAAATTTCCAAATCATCATTTTTGCATTTGTGTCATTGAAATAATGTGGGGCATCCCTTTTATCCTTGAGCCAAACCAAACCCCGACATGTATCATGTCTAGCCATTCTACAAGCCTTGAGCCAAAATCCTGACTCACCATAAACCTTGACCCAGGGTGAGAATGTCAATCCTTACCCTCGGAAGCAAAAAAAAGAAGAGAAGGAAAATTTCTAATCAAAGAGAAAGCAAAAAAAAAAGAGAGAAGGAAAATTTCCAATCAAAGGAAAAAAAGGAAGCAAGGAAATTCCCAATCAAAGAGTGGGAGAAGGCGAAAAGAAAGGGAAGAAAATTCCAAGTCAAAGAAAAAAGAATGGGAGAAAGTAAAAAAGAAGAAAGCTCCTGGTTAAAGAAACCAGAAGAAATGTGCAGAGAGGTCTTTGGATCGGACAATATCTGAACAATACAGAATTGTCACCAAATGAACAAAAAGAAGGAAAGGAAACCACGACCTAAAATGGTCTTCTCCCTTTAATTGCCAACCAAAATCTTGTGTGCTAGCGACTTTTTCGCCCCACACTAAACAAAAACAGAAAAGGAAAAAGCCAACAAAAAATCAAAAGCCAAAAACACACAAAAGCCGAAAAACCCATCAAAAGAACCCATTCCCATGGGAAGTCCTATTGATCCATGATCACGCATGTAATTTTTGATTTGATAGGAAACAATTTGCAAAGTCAAGTCATGACATATCTATGGTTCGGAACTAGGATGAAACACTTACCTGTGCGAGATTCATGTGCCATCATTTTCTTCTATTTTCTAAACCCTTTTTGCACCATTTTAATTATTGATTGGTCTTAATTGTCAATTAATTAGGCAGTTTTATTATTTGGGCTCATTTAGCTAATTTGATGTTTTTAATCTAATTTCAGGAATTAATGAAACATTGGGCTTAATCCGGATTTTGGTTGTGGACTTGAAGAGGGCAAATAAAGCAGCGCTTACCTTGGTTAATTTCTAATTAGGAAATTTCGCAATTTTATTTTATGTTGTTCATTGTTTATTTCGTTTTGGGCCAGAGTATTGTAATAGGGCCCAGGGACTTTGAGTGACTCTTTTTAAATAGCTGCCTTGGGATTCGTGCAGGGCATTCTATTCTGCTATGCTATTTTCATTATTCAGAGCTTTGGTTTTAGGTTTTCATGTTTTTCTGTTCCCTTGTTACAGTTTTCGTTCTTAATGCAAATTTCCGTTTTCTGCTTCTAATTACGAGTTCATTCTTGCTTCTTCTTCTACTTTCATTTACGTTTCTGTTCATTTACGTTTCTGTTCATTTACGTTCTTGTTCATTTACGTTTCTGTTCATTTACATTCTTGTTCATTTACGTTTCTGCTTCATGTTTCATTTGCGTTTTCTGTTTGAATCCATGGAAGGCTAGATTTTCTGGTGTTGTTTCCTTTTGAGGACGAAGCCCAACTCTCTTTGAGGTTTCGTTTGTAATGTGGTTTCCTGGCAGTTTTCCCTTCACCAGTTATCCCAATTTCGTGAATATTAATCAGTGCACGCTTCGTGTTCGATTAATTGCCTCTGAGCCTAACTTGCGTTCATGATTAATGGACGAAGGGCTAACTGGTGTATGTGGTGCCTAATCATGTATTGAAAACCCTAAGTTGATTTTTGCTTAGTAAATTGAAATAGGGTTGGATTAAGTGGTTGACTGTTAGGGACGAATTCTCCATAACCCAGGATAAGAGAGTAGCTTCTGAATCAGAGGAAACAACCCGTTTTTAATATTAGTAGTTTCGTATTCCATTTTATTTGTTCTGCTCTTTAATTACCAAACAACCAAACCCCCCCCCCCATCGTTACTGTTACTGTAACTATATTATGAACATTTGGCTTGTCACTGCTCGTCGGGAAACGACCTAGGATCACTTCCTAGTTACTGCATTTTCATGTTTATTTGATTCGGGTACGGCCTCGATCAGAGATTGATACACTTTGAGTGATTTTCTTCTATTTTTGTCGAACCCAGTGTTTCCTCTAAATGGTCATTTAGAAACGAAATGCTAAACATCCAAAATCTCATTTGTGTTTATGAGAAAATTTCATCAGCAGATTCTCCTTCCCCGATAGACACATTGTTTTTGTCCGAAAAGCATATGTTGATCTGATTAGTTGGAAGTTTTATCTCTTTACTAAAGCACGTTTGCATTTTAGTGGAGAAAACACCGAGACTTTTTCAAGTCTCACAAGTTATCCAGAACTACGTAGGTCTGAGTTCCTCATTGGAGGATACGTAGGAGCAAGAGCCTCGCTTTTGTCGACCACACCACCTTTTGTTGCCATGACCCAAGAGCTGGTAACCCGCGGAGACACCTTACGGTTATCTGCACCTCGTCATTCAGTGACCCCAAGTGTGATTGATGAGCAGAGGCCAATGTGGTCATCTGCGCCCTTTCCGGAGATGTTAGCATCTTCCGGTGGAGCCTTTTTCAAGTCTCACAAGTCATCTAGAACTACGTAGGTCTGAGTTCCTCATTGGAGGATACGTAGGAGCAAGAGCCTTGCTTTTGTCGGCCGCCCCACAGGATCTGTCATACTGACCCTGAGGTCATGTGACATGCGGAGACAAAATTTGGTCATTCCGCACCCCTTTGCCATTCAGACACAGTCGTGTCCGATGGCACGCAGAGACAAATTATGGTCATTCTGCACCCTTTTGTCATCCAGAGGCGGCGGGCCCGATGACATGCAAAGACAAAATTTAGTCATTCCGCACCCCTTTGCCATTCAGACACAGTCGTGTCCGATGGCACGCAGAGACAAATTATGGTCATTCTGCACCCTTTTGTCATCCAGAGGCGGCGGACCCGATGACATGCGGAGACAAAATTTGGTCATTCCGCACCCCTTTGCCATTCAGACACAGTCGTGTCCGATGGCGCACAGAGACAAATTATGGTCATTCTGCACCCTTCGTCAATCGCGGCCGACAAGCCCGTTGACACGCGGAGATTTACATCATCTTCCGCACTCACAAGATCTGTCATACTAACTTTTGAGTCACGCTGACGTGCGGAAATACCCGAGTGGTTATTCGTATAAACATTCTTTTGCTATCTGTAAGACAGAACGCTTGATAGCGGGCAGAGACTGACATCGTCTTCTGCACCTTTTGTTCCCCCGGGAACAACGAGTCATTTGCATGCAGAAATTTTATGGTCACCCGTGACTCTCGTCAACCGAGAGGAACGAAATTAGTGTCTTATCTTTACTTTCCTTTTATCTCCAATAAAAGACAAGTAAAGAGGGGCAACTGTCATACCCTAATTTCGTCCGGGGACCTTTGCTTGATGACATGCGACTTTTGTTTGGTCCTTGTAAGGTGCTTGGCACCCATCATTAGGAAATTTGTGAAATTTCGGGACATGCTGGAAAACAAAAGAAAATATTGATGCACAATCCGTAAGGTTCCGTGACACACCGGAAATCAAATGGAAGCATCGTTGCACAATTAGTGAGGTTTCGTAACATTCCGTAAGTCAAAAAGGGAATGATTATGTAATCCACAAGGTTCCGTAACATTACGGAAAGAAAACAAGTATCGTTACGAAATTCGTAAGTTTCTGTAACTTTACGAAAAAAGAATCACCAAAAAAAAGGCAGGGGGGTGTACTTAGTAAAAATGGGGGTGCAAATAGCAACCAGGCCCACTTGGGCCCTCCAGAAGATTCCTCCAGAAGGCTGTTGCTTCTGGAGGAAGCAACCCTGCTCGCCTGGGCGAGCTGGGCGGCAAGCATCTCCCCTATTTTGCTATAAATAGGGTAGGAAGTGAGAAGGAAAAAGGGTCAGCCCCTTAGGCACTTCTCTCTCTTTCGAATTTGCTTGGAAAAATTGTTTCCGTGAAGAAAATCTAAGCCGAGGCGCTTCTGAAACGTTTCCGTAACGTTTCCGTAAGGAATTTCACGAAGGTTTCGACCGTTCTTCGACGTTCTTCATTCGTTCTTCATCGTTCTTCGATCTTCAACGGGTAAGTACCTCGAACCAAGCTTTTCGATTCATTCTATGTACCCGTGGTGGTCCACATTGTGTTTCGTGTATTTTTATTCTCGTTTTATTTACTTTTTATACCCCCTTTTGACGTGCTTAAGCCATTTTATTTAAGTCATTTCTCGCTTAACCTAAAAATAAAATAAATTTCCACCGATCGTTTGAATTGTATTATCCGTTAACTTCGGTTGAAACGAATTCCGACCGTTCGGTCGTGCCGTAACCACGTTGGAAATAAAAAAAAAAGGGTAAAATAATAATATAATAATAAAAAAAACGTCTTTTAGTAAAATAAAGCGGAAAATCAATCGGACGTTTTCTCTTTGGGATTTCTCAATCTTAATTGAATTGACTAATAACTAAAGTGAAACTAAGGCTAAAATCAACTCGCCTAGTCAAGCTCGTCCATAAAAAATAGGTTTTTGAAGTTTGTCATTTCAATTTCTTACTAAGTAAAATGGATCATTTTCAAGGTCCAACGCCTTAAAATGATCACCTTTTAAGTAAAAAAGAATCACTTGATAAGAAAGAACTACGTAGGTCTGATTTCCTCATCGCAATTGTGGAATACGTAGGAGCAAAGGGAAACACCCCTTGTCGACCACAAAAAGAGAAAAAATATAAAAAGGGTATAAAGGATATAAAGGCATAAAAAGGGAACATAAAAAATCAAAGTCATGTTTGCACATTCGATTAAAGGCTGCCGTCCCTTGGGACGGACGCGTGGGGTGCTAATACCTTCCCCGTGCGTAAATACAACTCCCGAACCTTTCACTTAAAAGTTCGTAGATAGCGTCTTTTCCGGTTTTTCCGACGTTTTCCTCAAATAAACGTTGGTGGCGACTCCGCGCGTATTCCTTTCGTGGAACACGCATCCCGCGAGTCTCGCGTCGCCCTCCCGCCGAAGGGTAGGTTGTGACAATAAGCAAATTAACGGAGTTTTCATTTAAAAATTGAAATTCTCGCGGTTTAGAGTGGTGATATCATAGCGACGAGGCGGGTCGTTACAAGAAGCACTACCAACAATCTTAATTGTTGCTGAAGGCCCAGACTAATTTGAAGGCCCATGCCAAATATGTTTTTTCTATTTCTATTTTTTTGTTTTCATTTTGGCCCAAACTAATTTGAAGGCCCATGTCATTTTTTTCTATTTTTTGTTTTAATTTTAAATTAAATAAAATTTGTGCCTTTCTCGCTGCACCTTAAATACACTATATGTATTGAACTCATTTTCAATAGAAAGGGACTTTTGGCATTTTGCGAATATTTTGTGAGAGCTTCTCTCTGGATTCCTTATTGAACCAATCTCAGACTTATCAAGGTAATCCTTGTGGTGTCTACCCTGACTTATCTTCCCTCTCTGGAAGTGGCGTCATCCAAATTCTGTGACCTGTATCAAGCAATCCCCTCCTAGTGAGGATCACATCATTTGTTATCAGAGCTTCGACTCTTGATATAGGTTCTATCCTATCCAATTTTTTTTCTTTGTAATTTGTCTAAGGTTCGTGTTTTGTTCTGTAATTTGCGTTTTTGCTTGCGTGTCTATTTGCATTCTTGTTTGCGTTGTTAGTCAAGTGGCCTCAGATATCTAAAGAAGGGGGGTTGAATTAAGATATTACAAACTATTTCCCCAATTAAAATTCTATTTCACTTTCTATTCAAGTTAAAAATCCCTTAACAATGAACTCTTAAATAATGATTCAAATAGAACAATCTGAATATAAATATAAAACAATAATAAATAAAAGAGTTTAAGGGAAGAGAAAGTGCAAACTCGGATTTATACTGGTTCGGCCACACCCTTGTGCCTACGTCTAGTCCCCAAGCAACCCGCTTGAGAGTTCCACTATCTTGTAAAATCCTTTTACAAGTTCTGAACACACAAGGACAATCCTTCCTTTGTGTTCAGAATTCTTTTACAACAAGAGACCCTTGGTCTCTTAATCCCTTAGAGAATTTAGAAAGAAGAGAAGAATGAATCCCTCTTGAAAGAGATAGATTTTACAATCTGAGCACTCAAATGATTCCTTATTGAATTGCAAGTGTATTGGCCAGGGAATTCTTAAGAGGATAAAATGTTTTTGCTCTTTGAGAGAATAAACACTTGTTGTTCTGAAAAACTCTGAGCAAATTCGTGTTTTAAGTCACATATATATAGACCTTTGGTGGTCATGTAAAAACCTTTTGAGAAGATGTGACTCTTAGAAATAATTTTCTAAAAATCTTCTCTGGTAATCGATTACAGGATTTGTGTAATCGACTACAACTTTTAAAATTTGAATTAAAACGTTTATTAACTGCTGGTAATCGATTACCAATATGGTGTAATCAATTACACAGTCTAAAATTTGAATTCAAATATTTAGTAGCTGTTGTAAATCATTTTTGGTCACTGGTAATCGATTACATCCTCTGGTAATCGATTACCAGAGAGTAAATCTCTTGAAAAACACTTTTTAACTTAAATTACTTGGCCACACCTTTTGCTATATCAATTAGGAATTCCCTTCCTAAAATACTAGTGATCATCTTAATGTTGTGGCTTGTATTCTTGAATCATTGTCTTGAATTTAAACTTGAAAAGCGCATTTGCATCATTTGCATCAAATCATCATGATCATCATCAAAACATCAAAGTCATTTGCTTCTACAATCTCCCCTTTTTTGATGATGACAATATAAGTCCTGAAATCAAGATACAAGAAAGCAATGTATATGTATAAAATTGGCGTTCACTCCCCCTTTGTTTTGGAATTGATGATCACTTGATTTCTAAGCTGTTTCTAAGCTTCTCTACACCCCATTTTTCTCCCCCTTTGGCAACATCAAAAAGCCAAAGTACATGGGAATCAAAACAAATATAATAATGAAGTGGACAAAGATCAATTATAAATTATAAGTCATAACCAACCAAAATCATAACTAAGACATAACCAAAATAGAATCCAAGCAGTTCAAAATTCAAAAACACATAGTATCAAAGCATAAAAGTCTAAAATCCAAATACTAAAAGATAAATAAAGTACTGAAAATAATAATCTAAATAGCATAGCCAAAATACACAGCTTATAAGAAACATAGAATTATAAACTAAATTCTAAGAAGGTGGAGGTGGTGGTGGAAGATCGAAACTATGACGAATGTAACCCACATCTTCTTCAAGTTGTGTGAGGTGAATATCCTTTCCGGCAAGACGAGTATCCAGTGAGTCGAAACGTTCACCAACATAAGAACGAAGACCCCGTAACTCGGAAAGAACTTCAGTCATGAGGGCTGAATCATCTCGCCGAGGAGGAGGAGAAGGAGTACGCTCATCTTGAGGAGGGAGTGCGTCTTTCTTCAGCCATTGACCATTCCGATCATTACGGTATCCAAAGGAAGTCACTGCACCAGCACCAATTGCAAAGGAACGCTTGACTTGAACAAATGGTTCATCATCAAGCGGAATTTGAAAATGACGCAGAAACAAAGTTATCAATTGAGGGTAAGGGAGAGGTGCATTGGCCAGTAATGCCTTATGCATTCAGTACCAAACCAAGTGAGCCCAGTCGATCTGACGACCGGTAAGGAAAGCCCACATCAGAATCAAATCCTCCTCAGAGGCTTGTGCCAAATTTGAAGACCGGGGAAGCAAAATTCTAACAATTATATAGTGCATGATGCGATTATCAAATGTCAATGACCCGGCCAGCAATCTACCAGTCATTTCAGTCTGGTCATTGCAGACCATACGTCGAGCATCATGACTAGAATAATCAAATTTCCAGTCATCAACAATGGTGCCTGATGTGCCATCATTTTCTTCTATTTTCTAAACCCTTTTTGCACCATTTTAATTATTGATTGGTCTTAATTGTCAATTAATTAGGCAGTTTTATTATTTGGGCTCATTTAGCTAATTTGATGTTTTTAATCTAATTTCAGGAACTAATGAAACATTGGGCTTAATCCGGATTTTAGTTGTGGACTTGAAGAGGGCAAATAAAGCAGCGCTTACCTTAGTTAATATCTAATTAGGAAATTTCGCAATTTTATTTTATGTTGTTCAGTGTTTATTTCGTTTTGGGCCAGAGTATTGTAATAGGGCCCAGTGACTTTGAGTGACTCTTTTTAAATAGCTGCCTTGGGATTCGTGCAAGGCATTCTATTCTGTTATGCTATTCATTATTCAGAGCTTTGTTTTAGGGTTTTCGTTTTTCTGTTTTGATGCTTCTGAGTTCGTAATGCAATTTTACGTTTTCTGCTTCTAATTACAATTTCGTTCTTGCTTCTTCTTCTACTCTCATTTACGTTTCTGTTCCATTTTACATTTCTGTTCGTTTACGTTTCTGTTCATTTACGTTTCCGTTCATTTACGTTTCTGCTTCATGTTTCAATTGCGTTTTCTGTTTGAATCCATGGAAGGCTAGATTTTCTGGTGTTGTTTCCTTTTGAGGACGAAGCCCAACTCTCTTTGAGGTTTCGCTTGTAATGTGGTTTCCTGGCAGTTCTCCCTTCACCAGTATCCCAAATTCGTGAATATTAATCAGTGCACGCTTCGTGTTCGATTAATTGCCTCTGAGCCTAACTTGCGTTCATGCTTAATGGACGAAGGGCTAACTGGTGTATGTGGTGCCTAATCACGTATTGAAAACCCTAAGTTGATTTTCGCTTAGTAAATTGAAATAGGGTTGGATTAAGTGGTTGACTGTTAGGGACGAATTCTCCATAACCCAGGATAAGAGAATGGCTTCTGAATCAGAGGAAACAACCCATTTTTAATATTAATAGTTTCGTATTCCAATTTACTTGTTCTGCTCTTTAATCACAAAACAAACAAACCCCCCAATCGTTACTGTTACTGCAAGTATATTATGAACATTTGGTTTGTCACTGCTCGTTGGGAAACGACCTAGGATCACTTCCTAGTTACTGCATTTTCATGTTTATTTGATTCGGGTACGGCCTCGATCAAATTTGGCGCCGTTGCCGGGGAGCAGTGTCCAAAGGTTCATAATAGCTAGCTAGTGTTGTGTGTTTAATCCTTTCGTGTTTTATGTTTAATTGTTAGTATTGTGTTAGTATGTGTGTTAGTGTTCTTTAGTGTCCTGGTATTTTGTTTAATGTGTGTTATGTTTCAGTTTTTCCATTAAGCGTTTCCCCTGTTTCAGTCTTGGGTGTTTTGCTGTGAAGATTGTGCTTGCGGCAAAAACAGAGTAGTAGTAGAAATCAAGTAGAGACGGATTTTAGCGACCACCCATGCTGAATTATTTGAGATTTTTTGTTTTAGTAGCTAGGGTTGTTATTTTTGGCTGAATTTTTTTGTGGTAACTTCTTTTAATCCATATTTTGTGAGAAAAATAGCTAGAGCCTTTAGTTTGGTCAGATTTGAAAGTTCCAAAAAACTAGCAAATTTTGTGTTTGTCAAAACTTCAAACGGCCATAACTTTTGCTCCGGTTATCAGAATCGCAATTATTATATATGCATTTGGGGTAGAAAAAAATTTCCTACGCTGTGGCAACCCGTCATAGGCCGGCTGAGGTCTCCATCGTCCAAAAAAAGCGATTCTGTCAAAAGTTTTTTATTTTTCAAGTTTTATTCACTTATTTTTCTTAACTTACCATTTTTAGCTTTCATAGTTAGACTTTGAATTTTTGTCTGAAATTTTTTGTGCTATCTTCTCATCATTTTATAAGGTTGCTCACAAAATTTCAAGTCATTTGGATATCATTTGAGGGTAGCTGTAGTTCAAACCTACACCTTTATTTACATGACAAGGCAACTAGTTGTGTGCATGCTGAATGTAGTGTATGACTAGAGGCAATCCATCTGACTTACAACCCTTTGATCCTAAGATAGATAGGACATTTCATAGATTAGTTAGGCATCATTTTATACCTTTTGATCATTCTAAGCATTCCATAACTGGTGAATCTGTGCATTCTGTTATTGGTGATTTTGAACATCCTGTTCTTGAGCATTGTAATTTTGAGCATTCTGATTTTGCACATTCTGAGAACATGGCACAACCTCCACCTCGTGAGAGGACTCTAAGGGAAATGGCTGCACCTGATTTCACCTACGAAAGCTTGTGCATCCAATACCCTGATGAGGATGTCCCATATGTTCTTAAAACTGGACTGATTCATTTGCTTCCAAAGTTTCATGGCCTTGCAGGTCAAGACCCGCACAAACATTTGAAAGAATTTCACATTGTCTGCTCCACCATGAAACCCCCAGATGTCCAAGAGGATCACATATTTCTGAAGGCTTTTCCTCATTCATTAGAGGGAGTGGCAAAGGACTGGTTGTATTACCTTGCTCCGAGGTCCATCACGAGCTGGGATGACCTTAAGAGAGTATTCTTAGAGAAATTTTTCCCTGCTTCCAGGACCACAGCCATCAGGAAGGATATCTCAGGTATTAGACAACTCAGTGGAGAGAGCCTGTATGAGTACTGGGAGAGATTTAAGAAACTATGTGCCAGTTGCCCCCACCATCAGATTTCAGAACAGCTTCTTCTCCAATATTTTTATGAAGGACTCAGTAATATGGAGAGAAGTATGATAGATGCTGCCAGTGGTGGAGCCCTTGGAGACATGACTCCTGCTGAAGCCAAAAATTTAATTGAGAAGATGGCCTCCAACTCCCAGTAGTTTAGCGCCAGAAATGATGCCATAGTCATTAGAGGAGTGCATGAGGTAGCTACAAACCCATCTGCATCATCTGAAACTAAGAAGCTTGAAGGCAAACTGGATGCATTGGTTAACTTGGTAACTCAGCTGGCCTTGAATCAGAAATCTGTACCTGTCGCAAGGGTTTGTGGTTTGTGCTCCTCTGCTGACCACCATACAGACCTTTGCCCTTCCATGCAGCAACCTGGAGCAATTGAGCAGCCTGAAGCTTATGCTGCAAATATTTACAATAGACCTCCTCAACCTCAGCAGCAAAATCAACCACAGCAGAGCAATTATGACCTTTCCAGCAACAGATACAACCCTGGATGGAGGAATCACCCTAACCTCAGATGGTCCAGCCCTCAGCAGCAACAACAGCAGCCTGCTCCTTCCTTCCAAAATGCTGCTGGCCCAAGCAGACCATACATTCCTCCACCAATCCAACAACAGCAACAACCCCAGAAACAGCCAACAGTTGAGGCCCCTCCACAACCTTCCCTCGAAGAACTTGTGAGGCAAATGACTATGCAGAACATGCAGTTTCAGCAAGAGACCAGAGCCTCCATTCAGAGCTTAACCAATCAGATGGGACAATTGGCTACCCAATTGAATCAACAACAGTCCCAGAATTCTGACAAGCTGCCTTCTCAAGCTGTCCAAAATCCCAAAAATGTCAGTGCCATTTCATTGAGGTCGGGAAAGCAATGTCAAGGACCTCAACCCGTAGCACCTTCCTTATCTGCAAATGAACCAGCCAAACTTCACTCTATTCCAGAAAAAGGTGATGACAAAAATTTACCTAAAAATTTCTGTGCAGGTGAATCTTCTTCAATAGGTAATTCTGATTTGCAGAAGCAGCACATTCCCCCTCTTCCATTCCCTCCAAGAGCAGTTTCCAACAAAAAAATGGAAGAGGCAGAGAAAGAGATCTTGGAAACGTTTAGAAAGGTAGAGGTAAACATACCTCTGTTGGATGCAATAAAGCAAATTCCAAGATATGCCAAATTCTTAAAGGAGCTGTGCACTAATAAGCGGAAGCTTAAAGGAAGTGAACGGATTAGCATGGGCAGAAATGTCTCCACATTGATTGGTAAATCTGTTCCTCAAATTCACTGGACGAGGAGTGAAAAAAGAGTAAGATTGGAGGAGGAGTGAAAAAGAGTAAGATTGGGCTTTATGGGACGTGTTTTGGTGAAGATTGGAGGAAGATATGAAGGTTTAAAGATTTAGGGATGGAGGAGGCACGAAGAGAAGCTTTGGCTGCACAACAACACTGGTTTCGTAGGTATTTATAGATGAGGACGAGTTGTAAGCGATTACAAGGCTAGGTAATCGATTACAGGAGTAATAAGCCTTTTGGTAATCGATTACAGGATGTTGTAATCGATTACAGGCTGCCTGTTCTTGTGTAATCGATTACACTGGATGGTAATCGATTACCAGAGCATAAACTAGGCTAGTTTCTCAAAAAATTACCTATGTCTATGCTAAATACATCAAATATTATTAATCATCACTACTAATGCACTTAATTCAATCATTCAAACATCAAACACACAGGAATTCATAAATCCTATCATAATAACAAGAATTTAAACAAAAGCAATCAAAGTAACATACTTAACCTAAACAATCAATCATAAGAATAAATTAATCAATCAATCCTTATTTATCTAAATCACTAACATCTAAGAGGCCTAATTCCCTTCTAATAGAGAAGAATGTTTCTTTGGGGAGAGGTTTTGTGAAGATATCAACAAGTTGATTCTTAGTATCAACAAACTCTAATACACAATCTCCCTTTAGAACATGATCTCTTAGAAAATGGTGCCTAATTTCTATATGTTTAGTTCTAGAGTGTTGAATTGGATTCTTGGAGAGATTAATTGCACTTGTATTATCACATCTAATAGGTATATGGTCAAGAAGGATTCCATAATCAGAAAGTTGTTGCTTCATCCATAAGATTTGTGCACAACAATTGCCGGCAGAAATATATTCCGCTTCTGCAGTGGATAAAGCAACACTATTTTGTTTCTTACTATGCCAAGAAACTAGAGCAGAACCAATGAACTGACAAGTTCCACTTGTGCTCTTTCTATCTGTTTTAGAACCAGCAAAGTCTGAATCAGAATACCCAATTAAGGTGCATGTGGAATTTCTAGGATACCATAAACCTATGTTCATAGTGCCTACTAAATATCTTATGATTCTTTTAACAGCACTAAGATGTGATTGTTTAGGATTTGATTGAAATCTAGCACACATACACACACTAAACATTATATCAGGTCTGCTAGCAAATAAATAAAGAAGTGATCCGATCATACCTCGATATTGCTTAACATCTATTGACTGACCGGTTTCATCTTTATCTAGATAGCAAGCAGTGCTCATTGGTGTAGCCATGTGCTTAGCATTTTCCATGTCGAATTTGTGGATTAACTCTTTGCAATACTTGGATTGATTGACAAAGATACCATCATTAGTTTGTTTAATTTGCAATCCAAGAAAGAAGTTAAGTTCTCCCATCATTGACATTTCAAACTCACTTTGCATGTCATGGGAGAATTCCTTGCACAATAATTCATTAGTGGATCCAAAAATAATGTCATCAACATAAATTTGAACTAATAAAATATCATGTGATTTTATCTTTATAAAAAGAGTAGTATCCACTTTTCCCCAAGAAAAGTCCTTTTCTAAAAGGAACTTACTTAGACGCTCGTACCAAGGCCTAGGGGCTTGTTTCAAGCCATATAAAGCCTTTTTCAATTTATAGACATGATTTGGCTTATCCAATATTTCAAAACCTGGTGGTTGTTCAACATATACTTCTTCTTGAATTAAGCCATTTAGAAAAGCACTTTTAACATCCATTTGATAAAGCTTAAAATTCATTATGGATGCATATGCTAAGAGCATTCTAATGGCTTCTAATCTAGCAACTGGAGCATATGTTTCTTCATGATCTATACCTTCTTCTTGATTATATCCTTTTGCAACTAATCTAGCCTTATTTCTAATGATTATTCCATGTTCATCTAACTTATTTCTAAATACCCATTTTGTTCCTATGATGGGATAATTTTTAGGTTTCTCTACAAGTTCCCACACATTGTTTCTTTCAAATTGATTCAGTTCTTCTTGCATGGTAATTATCCAGTTATCATCTATTAAGGCTTCTTTTATATTTTTAGGTTCAATCATAGATACAAAAGCCATATTATTGCATAATTCTTTAAGAGAATGTCTAGTTGTTACCCCTTTTGAGATATCACCAATAATGCTGTCGAGAGGATGATCTTTTGAGGCTTTCCATTCTTTTGGAAGTTCATTATTTGATTTGGCTTCTTCTGGAGGATCTTCATTGCTTCCTTTCCCTTTTCCTTTAGAATCTTGTCCATGAATATGAATTTGTTCTAAAGATTCTGCAATATCATCTAGCATATTCTTTCTTGACAAGATAGCATTAGATTCATCAAAAGTAACATGAATGGATTCCTCAATATTCATAGTTCTTTTGTTATATATTCTATATGCTTTGCTTTGCAATGAATATCCAAGAAAGATGCCTTCATCAGATTTTGCATCAAATTTTCCTAGATTATCTTTACCATTATTAAGCACAAAACATTTGCAACCAAAAACATGTAGATGTGAAATGTTGGGTTTTCTACCATTATATAACTCATATGGGGTTTTCTTTAAAATGGGTCTTATTAAGGCCTTATTCATGATGTAACATGCAGTATTGACGGCTTCAGCCCAAAAATATTTTGGAAGAAAAGTATCATTTAATAAAGTTCTAGCAATTTCTTCCAATGACTTATTTTTCCTCTCAACAACTCCATTTTGTTGAGGGGTTCTAGGTGCAGAAAAATTATGCTCAATACCATGTTCTTCACAAAATAATTCAAAATCTTTGTTTTCAAATTCACCCCCATGATCACTTCTAATGGATGCAATCTTAAGATTTTTCTTGTTTTGTATAACTTTAGCAAGTTTTCTAAATGCTTGGAATGCATCACTTTTATGAGTAATGAATAATGTCCAAGTATATCTAGAGAAATCATCAACTATGACAAGAGCATAGTAATTTCCTCCAAAACTCATGGTTCTAGATGGACCAAATAAATCCATATGCAATAATTGTAAGGGTTGAGTGGTTGAAACAATATTTTTAGGTTTGAATGAGACTCTAGTTTGTTTACCCTTTTGACATGCATCACATAGTTTATCTTTTTCAAATTTCAATTTAGGCAAACCAACTACTAAATCTTTTGAAATTAATTTGTTTAAGTGATCCATGTTTATGTGAGCAATTCTTTTATGCCATAACCATGGATCATCATCTTTTCTAAGAAAACAATGATTATTATCTAGTTTTAGGCTTAAGTCTATCATGTATACATTGTTAACTCTATGTCCTAAATGCTTTATATTAATGTCATGCTTATGTTCTATAAGACATTTTTGAGAATCAAATGATACTAGATAGCCTTTGTCACATAATTGACTAACACTAAGCAGGTTGTGCTTAAGACCTTCAACAAGTAGAACATTTTCAATGGAGTTTGAAGAATTTGTACCTATTTTACCAACTCCAAGGATTCTACCTTTGTTGTTGTCACCATATGTTACATGCCCACTTTTCTTGGGAGAGATATGTGTAAACTTTGATGCATCTCCAGTCATATGTTTTGAACATCCGCTATCTATATACCATTCCTTCCTTAAAGACACCTACATAATCAAGTTTTTGACTTAGGTACCCAAACTTTATTGGGTCCTTGTGTGTTAGTGTAAACTGAAGATCCTTTTGGGACCCATATCATTTTAATGTTGTTGTAGTTTTTCTTAAAGTAGCAAGTAGATATGCCATGCCCTTTTCTTCCACAGTAAAAACAAGTGATAGAACTAGAATTATATTTTTGTGTGGAAATAAAGAGATTTTTATGAAATTTTTGTTGTTTTTCAAATTTATATCCTATTCCAGCCTTATTAGAGACACATCTTTGTTTTCCTAATATGACATCTAAATTATTTTTACTATAAGAAAATTTTGCAAGTGAGTTTTTCAACTCTTTAATTTCTTTTTCATATTTTTCACAACAACTACAAGAATTGGATGTTTTCTTGTCAGAAATAGTAGATATATGAACTTTTTCATTTGATTTAGGAATTGAGACTTCAGTTCTAAGATGATCTAATTCTTTGTTTAATTTTGAAATTTCATTTTCTAAATCTGAAATTGTTTTCAAAACCTGAAGGTTGTTCAACATATACTTCTTCTTGAATTAAACCATTTAGAAAAGCACTTTTAACATCCATTTGATAGAGCTTAAAATTCATTATGGATGCATATGCTAAGAGCATTCTAATGGCTTCTAATCTTGCAACTGGAGCATATGTTTCTTCATAGTCTATTCCCTCTTCTTGATTATACCATTTTGCTACTAACCTGGCCTTATTTCTAATAATTATGCCATGTTCATCTAATTTATTTCTAAAGACTCATTTTGTTCCTATGACAGGATAATTTTCAGGTTTTTCTACTAGTTTCCACACATTGTTTCTTTCAAATTGATTCAGTTCTTCTTGCATGGCAATGATCCAGTTATCATCTACTATGGCTTCTTTTATATTTTTAGGTTCAATCATAGATACAAAAGCCATATTATTGCATAAATCTTTAAGAGAATGTCTAGTTGTTACCCCTTTTGATATATCACCAATAATGTTGTCGAGGGGATGATCTCTTGAGGCTTTCCATTCTTTTGGAAGTTCATTATTTGCTCTAACTCCATTATCTTGAGAATTTTCATTGTTTCCTTCATCTTTTTCTTTAGAGTCATTTCCATGAATATGTGTATCTTCTAAGGAATCTGAAATATCATCTAAAAAATCCTTCCTTGGAAGAATGGCATTAGACTCATCAAAGGAAACATGTATAGACTCTTCAATTGTCATTGTTCTTTTATTATATATTCTATAAGCTTTACTATGCAGAGAATATCCAAGGAAAATACCTTCATCTGACTTAGCAACAAATTTTCCTAAGTTATCTTTTCCATTATTCAATACAAAACATTTACAACCAAAGATATGAAGATGTGAGATGTTTGGTTTTCTGCCATTGAACAATTCATATAGAGTTTTCTTTAAGATGGGTCTTATTAAAGCCCTATTTAAAATGTAGCATGCAGTGTTAACGGCTTTAGCCCAAAAATATTTTGGAAGAGGTGTATCATTTAATAAAGTTCTAGCAATCTCTTCCAAAGATCTATTTTTCCTTTCAGCAACACCATTTTGTTAAGGGGTTCTTGGTGCAGAAAAGTTATGCTCAATCCCATGCTTATCACAAAATAATTCAAATTCTTTATTTTCAAACTCACCCCCATGATCACTCCTAATAGATATAATCTTGAGATTTTTCATATTTTGAATGATTTTTGCAAGTTTTCTAAATGCTGGGAATGCATCATTCTTATGAGTGATAAAAAGAGTCCATGTGTATCTAGAATAATCATCAACTATAACAAGAGCATACTAACTTCCTCCAAAACTCATGATTCTGGAAGGACCAAACAAATCCATATGTAGTAATTGCAAGGGTTGAGTAGTTGAAACAATGTTTTTAGATTTGAAAGAAACTCTAGTTTGTTTTCCCTTTTGACAAGCATCACATAGCCTATCTTTTTCAAAACTTAGTTTTGGTAAACCAACAACTAAATCTTTTGATATTAATCTATTTAAGTGTTCCATGTTTATATGTGCAATCCGTTTATGCCATAACCATGGATCATCATCTTTACTAAGAAAACATTGATTATTATCTAGTTTTTGACTTAAGTCTATCATGTAAACATTGTTGACTCTAAACCCTATATGCTTTATATTCATATCATGTTTATGTTCAATGACACACTTTTGAGAATCAAATGATACCAGATAGCCTTTGTCACATAATTGACTCACACTAAGCAGACTATGTTTAAGACCTTCAACAAGTAGAACATTTTCAATAGAGGTTGAAGAATTTGTACCTATTTTTCCAACTCCAAGAATTCTACCTTTGTTGTTGTCACCATAAGTTACATGTCTGCTTTTCTTGGGAGAGATATGTGTGAATTTTGATTCGTCTCCCGTCATATGTTTTGAGCATCCGCTATCTATGTACCACTTTTTCCTCAAGGGTTCCTACAAAATCAAGGTTGTAACTTAGGTACCCAAACTTTATTGGGTCCTTGTGTGTTAGTATGAATAACAGATCCTTGTGGGACCCAAATCATTTTAATATTGTTACAATTTCTTCTAAAATAGCATGTAGATGTGCCATGCCCTTTTCTTCCACAGTAAAAACACGTGATAAAACTAGAATTATATTTTGGTGTGGAAGTATAGAAGTTTTTATGAAATTTTTGTTGTTTTTCAGATTTATATCCTAGTCCAGCCTTATTGCAGGCATGTCTTTGTTTTCCTAATATGACATCTAAATTATTTTTACTATAAGAGAATTTTGCAAGTGAGTTTTTCAACTCTTTGATTTCTTTTTCATACTTTTCACAACAACTACAAGAATCTGACATTTTCTTGTCAAAAATAGTAGAGATATGAACTTTTTCATTTGGTTTAGAAATTGAGACTTCATTTCTAAGGTGATCTAATTCTTTGTTTAATTTTAAAATTTCATTTTCTAAATTTGAAATTTTTTTCTTTGAAGATGAAACTAACTTTGCAAGTTTAATTGACTCTTTGTGCAGATCAGCAAATGCATCTTGCAATTCATCAAAAGAAATAGATAAATTGTTTGAAGATGTTACCTCTTCATCACTTTCATAACTTTTTGCCATAAGGCAGAGGTTTATTTCTTCATTTTCTGAATCTTCAGAAGATTCCATATCATTTTCATCCCATGTAATGTATGCTTTCTTCAATTTCTTTTCATTAATATTTTTCTTTTCAGACTTCTCCATCTTTTTCTTGAAGATGGGACAATCAACCCTCAGATGTCCATGTTGATTGCACTCAAAGCATTTTAGAGTAGAAGATGAAGTTTCTGTCCTTCTTTTAGGTTTAAAATTGGGTCGCTTTTGATTTCCTCTTACTCTCAGGAACTTGTTGAATCTTTTTACAAACAGACTAATATCTTCATCATTATCCAAGTCAATTGAATCTTCTTTATCACTGTCTTCTTGGATTGCAGATGAGGCTTTAAGAGCGATTCCCTTCTTCTACTTATCAGTTTCTTCATGCTGATTTAATCTTAGTAATTCCATTTCATGCTCCTGCAATTTTCCAAATAATGTAGCAAGAGACATACTAGATAAATCTTGAGATTCTGTGACGGCTGTTACCTTTGGTTGCCATTCTCTATTAAGACATCTTAAGACTTTATTTACTAGATCTTCATTTTGAAAAGTTTTTCCTAGAGATGCAAGATGATTAACTATGTGTGTGAACCTCTTTTGCATGTCTTGTATACTTTCATTTACATTCATCCTAAAAAGTTCATATTCACGAGTTAAAGTGTTTATCCTAGATCTTTTAACATCTGTTGTGCCTTCATGTGTTACTTGTAGTGTATCCCACATATCCTTAGCACTTTTACAATTTGAAACCCTAAAGTATTCATCTATTCCTAGGGCAGATGTAATAATATTTTTGGCCTTTAAATTATATTGTACTAATCTTCTTTCTTCCTCAGTCCAATCTGCTCTAGGTTTTTCTATTGTTGCACTTCTGGCTATTATAGAGGGAACATAAGGTCCTTGTTCTATGGCTTCCCAAATATTTAAATCTATTGCCTCTATAAAGATTTGCATGCGGGTTTTCCAGTAGTGGTAACCCACTCCATTAAACATGGGAGGTCTATTTATAGAATTTCCCTCGGGAAACAAGTAGTTTGATGAGGCCATAATTCTTGAAGCTTCTAAACTTTATACAAGAATGAAGCTCTGATACCACTTGTTGGACAACTGGCCTCAGATATCTTAAGAGGGGGGGGGGGGGTTGAATTAAGATATTACAACTTATTTCCCCAATTAAAAATTCTATTTAACTTTCTATTCAAGTTATAAATTCCCTTAATAATGAATTTCTTAAATAATGATTCAAAAGAACAATTTGAATATGAATATAAAACAATAATAAATAAAGGAGTTTAAGGGAAGAGAAAGTGCAAACTCAGATTTATACTGGTTCGGCCACACCCTTGTGCCTACGTCCAGTCCCCAAGCAACCCGCTTGAGAGTTCCACTATCTTGTAAATTCCTTTTACAAGTTCTAAACACACAAGGACAATCCTTCCTTTGTGTTTAGAATTCTTTCACAACAAGAGACCCTCGTTCTCTTAATCCCTTTTCAGAATGAAGAAGAAGAAAAGCAGAAATCTCTCTTAAAAGAGATAGATTGAACAATTTGAGCACTCAAATAATTCCTTATTGAATCACAAGTGTTTTGGCCAAGGAATTTGTAAGAGGATAAAACAATTTTTCTTTTTAAGAGGATAAGACCTTTTTGTTCTGAAAAAAACTCTTGTCAAATTCGTGTCTCAAGTCACATATATATAGGCCTTTGATAGCCATTCAAGAACCACACAAAAAGATGTGATTGTTGAGAATATTTTCAAAAAATCCCCTCTGGTAATCGATTACAGTATGTTTGTAATCGATTACAGGCTTTAAAATTTGAATTAAAAACGTTCAGAAACTGCTGGTAATCGATTACCATATATGTGTAATCGATTACACAGTGCAAATTTTGAATTCAAATTTTAATAGCTGTTGTAAATCAGTTTTGGCCACTGGTAATCGATTACATCCTCTGGTAATCAATTACCAGAGAGTAAATTTGTTGAAAAAGACTTTTTAACTTAAAATTCTTGGCCAAACCTTTTGCTACTTCAATTGGAATACCCTTCCTATTTAATATACCCTTTCTAAGACTCTAGAGACTGTCTTGATCATCCATCTTGAATATCTTTAATTCCTTTGTCTTGAATAAAGCTTTGAGATGCATGTGAAAACTTTGGCATCATCAAAACATTCAGTTTGATCCTTTGTCTACAATCTCCCCCTTTTTGATGATGACAATCCCTAAAATAAAGACAAGCCATATACAGGATGATAGCACGTTTACACAACCCTTACTCCCCCTATCTTTTAGCATGTATGCCTAACTTTACTTAATGATAAATTTCCAATTGATAATTGATTTCTAACCCATGTTCTCTCCCCCGTTGGCAACATCAAAAAGAACTAAGCAACATAATCAATATCCAAACAGAGCCAAACAACAAACCAAAATAAATCCATACATTGTCATAACCAACCAAATCAAAGTCAAGAAACATAATATAAGTGCAACATTACGATAACTAAGCAAGAAAAATCCAAATACACGGCGATAAACCAAAGTACTAATAATACTTAGTCATAACACTTAAGCTAAGATGATGATGGAGGCAGTGGTGGTGGATCAAAGAAAGTACGGATGAAGGAGACATCTTCTTCAACTTTGGTGATCCTTAATTCCATGGCATCGAACCGCATGTCGACCTGCAATTCCATGGCATCAAACTTGTCACCAACAAAAGTCTGAAGTCCATCAAACTTGTCCATAAGCCTTCGAAGAAGAGTGGAATTATCTTCAACTGGTAGGTTGCCTTCTTCATCAGCGGGTTGAGCGCCCTTTTTGACCCAAGAGCCATCATGCTCTTTGCGGTAACCAAAAGAAGCAATCACAGCAGCACCAATTAAAAAAGATCTCTTGATTGGAACATAAGGTTCAGAATCAAGAGGAATTTGAAAATGGTGGAAAAAGAGAGTGACAAGATGTGGATATGGCAAAGGTGCATTTAATCGCAATGCCTTATGAATGCGATATCTTACAAGATGTGCCCAGTCAAGTTGACGCCCTGTATGAAAGGCCCACATGATAATAAGATCTTCCTCAGAAACCTGGGCAAGATTGGAAGATCGTGGAAGCAAAATCCGCACAATCAGATAATGAAGGATGCGGCTTTCAAAAGCCAATGAGCCGGCAAGAAGGCGTCCGGTCATATCCGCATTGTTGGTGCAAACCAACTGGCGGACATCATGTGCAGAAAAATCAAACTTCCAATCGTCATTCAGTGTACCTTCAAATGGTACACCGTCACTGGACAATTGGGTTAAGTCATGGAAAAGGGATTGGTCGATGACCATTTTTATCCCAAAAACCTCAGAAATCAAAGTGCTGTCCTGAATTTCAATATTACAACTTATTTCCCCAATTAAAAATTCTATTTAACTTTCTATTCAAGTTATAAATTCCCTTAATAATGAATTTCTAAAATAATGATTCAAAAGAACAATTTGAATATGAATATAAAACAATAATAAATAAAGGAGTTTAAGGAAAGAGAAAGTGCAAACTCAGATTTATACTGGTTCGGCCACACCCTTGTGCCTATGTCAAGTCCCCAAGCAACCCGCTTGAGAGTTCCACTATCTTGTAAATTCCTTTTACAAGTTATAAACACACAAGGACAATCCTTCCTTTGTGTTTAGAATTCTTTCACATCAAGAGACCCTCGGTCTCTTAATCCCTTTTCAGAATGAAGAAGAAGAAAAGAAGAAATCTCTCTTAAAAGAGATAGATTGAACAATTTGAGCACTCAAATAATTCCTTATTGAATCACAAGTGTTTTGGCCAAGGAATTTGTAAGAGGATAAAACGATTTTTCTTTTTAAGATGATAAGACATTTTTGTTCTGAAAAAAACTCTTGTCAAATTCGTGTCTCAAGTCACATATATATAGGCCTTTGATAGCCATTCAAGAACCACACAAAAAGATGTGACTGTTGAGAATATTTTCTGAAAATCTCCTATGGTAATCGATTACAGTATGTGTGTAATCAATTACAGGCTTTAAAATTTGAATTAAAAATGTTCAGAAACTGCTGGTAATCGATTACCATATATGTGTAATCGATTACACAGTGCAAATTTTGAATTCAAATTTTAATAGCTGTTGTAAATCAGTTTTGGCCACTGGTAATCGATTACATCCTCTGGTAATCAATTACCAGAGAGTAAATTTGTTGAAAAAGACTTTTTAACTTAAAATTCTTGGCCAAACCTTTTGCTACTTCAATTGGAATACCCTTCCTATTTAATATACCCTTTCTAAGACTCTAGAGACTGTCTTGATCATCCATCTTGAATATCTTTAATTCCTTTGTCTTGAATAAAGCTTTGAGATGCATGTGAAAACTTTGGCATCATCAAAACATTCAGTTTGATCCTTTGTCTACAATCTCCCCCTTTTTGATGATGATAATCCCTAAAATAAAGACAAGCCATATACAGGATGATAGCACGTTTACACAACCCTTACTCCCCCTATCTTTTAGCATGTATGCCTACCTTTACTTAATGATAAATTTCCAATTGATAATTGATTTCTAACCCAAGTTCTCTCCCCCGTTGGCAACATCAAAAAGAACTAAGCAACATAATCAATATCCAAACAGAGCCAAACAACAAACCAAAATAAATCCATACATTGTCATAACCAACCAAATCAAAGTCAAGAAACATAATATAAGTGCAACATTATGATAACTAAGCAAGAAAAATCCAAATACACGGCGATAAACCAAAGTACTAATAATACTTAAGCTAAGATGATGATGGAGGCAGTGGTGGTGGATCAAAGAAAGTACGGATGAAGGAGACATCTTCTTCAACTTTGGTGATCCTTAATTCCATGGCATCGAACCGCATGTCGACCTGCAATTCCATGGCATCAAACTTGTCACCAACAAAAGTCTGAAGTCCATCAAACTTGTCCATAAGCCTTCGAAGAAGAGTGGAATTATCTTCAACTGGTAGGTTGCCTTCTTCATCAGCGAGTTGAGCGCCCTTTTTGACCCAAGAGCCATCATGCTCTTTGCGATAACCAAAAGAAGCAATCACAGCAGCACCAATTAAAAAAGATCTCTTGATTGGAACATAAGGTTCAGAATCAAGAGGAATTTGAAAATGGCGGAAAAAGAGAGTGACAAGATGTGGATATGGAAAAGGTGCATTTAATCGCAATGCCTTATGCATGCGATATCTTACAAGATGTGCCCAGTCAAGTTGGCGCCCTGTATGAAAGGCCCACATGATAATAAGATCTTCCTCAGAAACCTGGGCAAGATTGGAAGATCGTGGAAGCAAAATCCGCACAATCAGATAATGAAGGATGCGGCTTTCAAAAGCCAATGAGCCGGCAAGAAGGCGTCCGGTCATATCCGCATTGTTGGTGCAAACCAACTGGCGGACATCATGTGCAGAAAAATCAAACTTCCAATCGTCATTCAGTGTACCTTCAAATGGTACACCGTCACTGGACAATTGGGTTAAGTCATGGAAAAGGGATTGGTCGATGACCATTTTTATCCCAAAAACCTCAGAAATCAAAGTGCTGTCCTGAATTTCAATATTACAACTTATTTCCCCAATTAAAAATTCTATTTAACTTTCTATTCAAGTTATAAATTCCCTTAATAATGAATTTCTAAAATAATGATTCAAAAGAACAATTTGAATATGAATATAAAACAATAATAAATAAAGGAGTTTAAGGAAAGAGAAAGTGCAAACTCAGATTTATACTGGTTCGGCCACACCCTTGTGCCTATGTCAAGTCCCCAAGCAACCCGCTTGAGAGTTCCACTATCTTGTAAATTCCTTTTACAAGTTATAAACACACAAGGACAATCCTTCCTTTGTGTTTAGAATTCTTTCACATCAAGAGACCCTCGGTCTCTTAATCCCTTTTCAGAATGAAGAAGAAGAAAAGAAGAAATCTCTCTTAAAAGAGATAGATTGAACAATTTGAGCACTCAAATAATTCCTTATTGAATCACAAGTGTTTTGGCCAAGGAATTTGTAAGAGGATAAAACGATTTTTCTTTTTAAGATGATAAGACCTTTTTGTTCTGAAAAGAACTCTTGTCAAATTCGTGTCTCAAGTCACATATATATAGGCCTTTGATAGCCATTCAAGAACCACACAAAAAGATGTGACTGTTGAGAATATTTTCTGAAAATCTCCTCTGGTAATCGATTACAGTATGTGTGTAATCGATTACAGGCTTTAAAATTTGAATTAAAAATGTTCAGAAACTGCTGGTAATCGATTACCATATATGTGTAATCGATTACACAGTGCAAATTTTGAATTCAAATTTTAATAGCTGTTGTAAATCAGTTTTGGCCACTGGTAATCGATTACATCCTCTGGTAATCGATTACCAGAGAGTAAATTTGTTGAAAAAGACTTTTTAACTTAAAATTCTTGGCCAAACCTTTTGCTACTTCAATTGGAATTCCCTTCCTATTTAATATACCCTTTCTAAGACTCTAGAGACTATCTTAATCATCTATCTTGAATATCTTTAATTCCTTTGTCTTGAATAAAGCTTTGAGACGCATGTGAAAACTTTGGCATCATCAAAACATTCAGTTTGATCCTTTGTCTACACATGAAAGGGGTTTTCAGACCTTACCCTACTCTAATATACCCAACACCACTAATACACATGTTTTTATTCTTTTTGCAGGTGTCGAGGAAAGGAGCCCAACATATGAAGAACCTCCGGATTTGAGGTCAAATCCTTTCCAAGGTGGAGGGGATGATGCAATCCTACCTCCCAAGGGTATTGGATAGAAGACTCCAAGAGGCTTGGGCTAGAGCTTCTAAAGAAGGCCCTAGGGTTCTCATGAACCTTAGGGTAGATTTTTGAGCCCATGGGTCAAGGTTGGATCCACTCTTCTTTGTAAATATTAGAATAGGTTTTTCCTTCTTTTGGGCCTTGTATTTTGGCTATTCTAGTAGTATAGGGTTTTAGCCTTGTATTTCAGGGCATTTTGAGTAGTCTTTGTAGTAGGGACTTTTTTTTGTATTTTCATGTATTTTTGGAATGGGGGTGAGCTTAGCTATTATAGGGGGTGTGTAGCTAAGCTCTAGCTTCTCATCTCAAGGAGGTGAGCTTAGCTATTAGGGAGGTGTGTGTAGCTAAGCTCTAGCTTCTTTAGGAATCTTCTTAAGGAAGCTTCTCAAGGAGGTGAGCTTAGTTATGAGAGGGGTGTGTGTAGCTAAGCTCTAGCTTCTCAAGGAAGTTTTCTCAAACAAGATTCTCAAGGAAGTTTTCTCAAGAAAGCTTCTCAAGGAAGCTACCTAGTCTATAAATAGAAACATGTGTAACACTTGTTGTAACTTTGATGAATGAAAGTCTTATGAGACACACTTCAAAGTTCCACTTCTCTCCCTCTTTTATTCCTTCAATTTCGTGCTCCCCCCTTCTCTCTTTCTTTTCCTCCATTGAAGCATCATCTCGAAGCTTCTTATCCAAGGCACATCTTGGTGGTGATGCTCCTTCTTCCATGGCTTATTCCTTAATGGATGGCGCCTCCTCTCACCTCTTTTCCTTTGTCTTCTGCTGCATCTCCATGGTGGAAAATCACCATTAAAGGACCCCATTGAAGCTCAAAGATCCAGCCTCCATAGAAGCCCCACAAGCAAGCTTCCATCACTAGGGGTGTTTTAAAGGGTTCCAAGGTTCAGAAGTTGAGAGAATTAAGAAAAGAAAGAAAGAAGAGGAAGAAAGAAGAAGAAACAAAGCCGAGGTGCTACCGAATCGCAATCATGGTCATTCCTTACGTCGTTTTCTTGTTCTGCATTCTTCGTGCGACCATTGGTTAGTTTTATTTTTAGGGATTGAATGTGATCTATGTACCCTTAGGGGTCCCCCTTGTTATTATGTGCACATTCATCTTCTCCATCTATCATCGGCGATCTCATTTTTCTTTGTAAAGTTCAATCTTAACCGATCACTAGTGTTGTAAAGTTGTCTTTAAAGAGATTGAAAGTTAATAAACAAAACCAAGATAAAACCAACTCATAACTAAACTTAATTTCATCAAATATCACTTGAGATTGTTTCAAGGTCCAACACCTTAACGATTCTCTCCGCTTTTCAAAATTTAAAACATCGTTTCAAGGTCCAACGCCTTAAACGACTCTTTGTTAGCAATTAAAATAAATCTTTCAAAACATAAAATCAGTTTAACACACAAATATTCAGACTTAAAGAACTACGTAGGTCTGAATTCCTCATCGCACCTGAGGATACGTAGGAGAAAGGGCACCCCCTTATCGACCCCAAAAAAATAAAAATATTAAAAGGGAAAAGAAAATAATTCTGAAGTCACGTTGCGCACACTCGATTAAAGGCTGTCATCCTTCGTGACGGGTGCGTGGGGTGCTTATACCTTCCCCATGCATAAACAACTCCAGAATCCTTATTTTCAAAATCCGCAGACCTCTTTTTGGTTTTTCTAACGTTTTCCTCGAATAAACGTTGGTGGCGACTCCACTCGTTTTCTCCCTTGGAGACAAACACTTTGGCTTATCTATTTTGCTTTCGTTGTCCCATCGTGAGGTAGGTTGTGACAGATGATGACTCCACTGGGGAATTTAAGCCATTCGATCAGTGTGCAATGTTTATCATGACTTCTTCATTCATGTTCCATTTTCTCTTTTATCTTTTGTTTTGTCCATATTTGTGTATAACCTTTGCCTGTTATTTTGTTTGGTGTGTGTCTGTCTATCTATTACATTCATAGTTAGAAATATTTGTTGCTCTATGCAAACATGGCACTTACACCTTTGCACACACATTGAGATATTAGGCCCTATACCCAAGTCTGTATGAGTCATAGGGAGTGGAGGTCAATCTGTGGTCATGTTGGGTCTCCGACTCGCTTGATAACAGTGAAGCCTTACCTAGAGTTTTCCTCTTTTGGTGAAGCATTGTCGCTGGTAGTCCTTACTGCCACAATGTTATTATCTAAGAGGATGATATCTCTAGAAGCCAGTAAAGTTAGATGAAAGTACTCTTGGGAGTTATCACTAGACGTAGACTTTTGGATCCTTTCCATTAGGTTCCTGAATTAGGGGGAACATAGCAAACTCACTCAAGCTTGTTCCTTGATTGCATCATGCATCTCTTCATGACATCGTAATGGACATATCATTCTTGCATATATCATTTATCATATTCATGCATTGCATTTGCATGATTCATTGCATTATCATACATCTTCATTTAGCATGCCTTTGTTTTGCCAATTGCGTACATTTTCATCATTTGCATGCTATGTTCACTCATGCATGATCCTGACACATATTTGCTCATGCCTTGCATTTTCTGCAAAAAAAAAAAACAAAAAAAACGAAAACAAAAAAGAACAAAAAGAAAGTCACAATGAAGCATGAAAGTTTACACCACATTCTTAGTTAAATGTGTTGGGTACCATGATGATAGCTATAAACCAACCATGTTGGGATTATACACTCATTTCTCTTAAAAAATGATTGAAAATCATGTGAACATGGTACCTAATGCACGGCTAACTAGGAAAGGATGGTTCTTCTAATGTCTCATGTCAATCTCATAATTACATGTGTCATGCATAACATGAGTATGCCATAATCATTCGTCTCTATGATAGGTTGTCGAAGTATTGGCAATCAAAATTTCTATTCTTGTGAACATAGGGTCGAACCAAGCACATGCTTTTAAGAAAAGGTTTGCATCAAGTTAAGGTCAAGTATGGAAATAACCAGCTTGCAAAAGTTGAGGCAAAAGATGGATCGAGTTTACATAGCTTCTTTGTCTACTGCCAACACATGATTGAGCTAAATAATTTACAAAATTAGGGACTATTGATATCCATGTTTTATTTCAAGTTGCACTTTGACTTTGACAATATGTAATGAACAATGTTGTTTTAATGAAAATCTGAATTAATTCAACCCTATGTTCTACTGAATGTCCTGTGTAAAATTTGCAATACTTCAACAATGTATCATTCACATACATCCATGCTTATCTTTCTTTTCACATTGGTTGCATTGCTCATTGCATTCTTTCCTTGAAATCAGAACTCTAATCATTGTAATCAAAAGGAAAGAACGTGCTTTACGACGCCCTTACCGAACGCGTACCAAAGCTAGAGTGATGAGTGAAATAAAGGAGGCAAAAGAACAGATGAAGGCCATGAAAGAGCAAATGACCACAATGATGGAAGCCATGATGAGTATGAGAAAAATGATGGAGGTCAACATGGCTACAGTCGTTGCTGCAAGTACCGCCATTGAGGTGGACTCGACTCACCCATCTGGCCTCAATCAAGTAAATCGTCTAGTCTCGGATATGGTAGGTCAGGAAGGTGAAGCATTGGGAAGTACGGGCGGCCCCCATTTTGTGTAGGTCTAGAGGAAGCATTCCTTCCCACCATATGGCTTGCCTTCTAACTATACACCACCCAATGTTGCACACACTCCCGATGAGAATGTCGACAACTCCGCACCCATACTCATTGAGAGCCAACAACCCCTATCTTATCATGCACATGCCTCTTAACCCATGGGGGAGACACATGAAGCACCCCAAGACCACAATCTAGCTGACTTTGAGCCTCACCTCGGATATGCTGCTGAGGGGCAGACGTTTTGTGGCATACCCTTGTCAAACACTTTTGGAGGCCCTATCTTATCATGCACATGCCTCTTAACCTATGGGGGAGACACATGAAGCACCCCAAGACCACAATCTAGCTGACTTTGAGCCTCACCTCGGATATGCTGCTGAGGGGCAGACGTTTTGTGGCGTACCCCTGTCAAACACTTTTGGAGGCCCTCAGTATTGCCCACAACCACAACCCTTGCATTTTGCAGTGGGAAGAGTCCCTCCTGCTATGGTGGAAATAAAGAAATTTGATCATATAAAGGAAAGGCTAAGGGTCATTGAGGGAGGCGAAAATTATGCCTTTGCAGACATGGCAGAGTTGTGCCTTGTGCCCGATGTGGTCATTCCTCCGAAGTTCAAGGTGCCGGATTTCGATAAGTACAAGGGGACTATTTGCCTCAAGAATCACCTGAAGATGTACTACAGGATAATGGGAGCATACACGAAAGATGAAATATTATTGATGCATTTCTTCCAGGAAAGTCTTATTGGGGCAGCCGTCACTTAGTATACTAATCTGAAACCTTTCTGAGTCCATTCTTGGAAGGACCTAATGGTTGCCTCCATTAGGCAGTATTAGTACAATTCTGATATGGCTCCGGATAGAAAGCAGCTACAGAACATGTGTAAGAAGGAGCATGAATCTTTCAAAGAATATGCCTAAAGGTGGAGGGATCTGACAGCTGAAGTAGCACCTCCAATGATGGAGAGGGAGATGATAACAATGATAGTAGACACGTTACTGGTGTTCTTCTATGAGAAGATGGTGGGTTACACGCCTTCAAGCTTTGCCAATTTAGTTTTCGCCGACGAAAGGATCAAAGTTAATTTGAGAAGAGGCAATTTTTTTTATCCTGCTTTGGTAAATAGGAAGCGTGGGGCAAATGGAAAGAATAAGAAGGAGGGAGGAACCCATGTTGTGACTGTCATTTCTACATGGCCAAATTTCCCACCATCTCAACAACATCAATACTCAGCCAATATCAACCCTTCTCATTACCCACCACCCTATCAGCCTAGAACACCCAATCATCCACAAAGGCCACCCTTAAATCAACCACAAAACCCGCTTGCTGTATATCCGATACCTAACACCACCTTTAACACGAACCAAAACACCAACCAGGGAAGGAATTTTTCAGAAAAGAAGCCTCTAGAATTCACCCAAATTCTGCTCAATAATGCAATGGTAGCTATTAGTCGTCTTATACGACTAACTTTTGTATAGAAAACATTTTCCAAAACTTGTATAGTTTCCCCAATTTATAGTTATTTTGTAGGGATTTGTAAATAAATCTTGTTTTCTTGTTGTAGCTATCTCTAGAATACTTTCCATTGGATTTAATGATGAAATCTATTCAATTTTAGGTTAAATGAGGCTAAGTCTTGAAGTGCTAAAAGTGGTAGTTGCGCTCAGCGCGCATCCAACGCTAAGTGCAGCTTCAACACGATAGAAGAATCTGGTAGAGCATCAGTATCAAGGCCGCGCGCTAAGCGCGAGATCCGCTCGCTAAGCGCAATGACTTAACCAAAATGAAGAAACAGACAAAAAGAAAAGAAGCATAGCACTTAAAGCCTCCTCGTCAATGCAAGATGAAAATGAAGATGAAGAATACCTCTCACTCTTTGTGAAGAAGTTTCAAAAATTTGTCAAAAAGAGAAGAATCGAGAGGTGTCAAAACTTCAACAATGGAAAAAGATCCCAAGAAGACTCTCAAATTCTTAGATGCTACAAATGCAACCAACTTGGTCACATCAAAGCAAATTGTCCCTCAAATGAGGAATGGCCTGAGAAGAGTGATAAGAAAAGGTATGAAGAAAGAAGGACCAAGAAGGCTTACATTGCATGGGATGACAATGACTCATCCGATGGTTTAGAGAAGGAGATCAACCTTCTAACCAAGGACTATGAGAGTGATGAGAACATCTCTCAAGAAGATTAAGCAAAAAGCAAAAGTATGACTTCCATCTTTGAAGATCTAGGCACTTAAATCATGAAAAAGGTAACATCAAAACCATTCTCTTTTAAATTAATTTGGTTGAAACTTTCCTTTCAATTAACTTGTTATATGATGACTAACAAAATTTTATTTGTTTGTCTTGATTGATTGAAATTGTGAGTATGTGTTTATATGTTTTGATTGAGTTAATTTTCTTTCTCAAAGCATGATGTTTCTTTTTAAATATTTGATAATGTCTATGATCTTTATTCTTCAATACTTGTGTTGATATTTTGATATAATTGAATATATACATGACTATTTTTTTAAAAATGATTATGCATGATTTTGAATGTGATATGGGAATTACTTGCTTAAAGTTCTTTCATAAAGTGTTTTAATAAAAAATTTAATGTTATATATATTTATTTTTTTTAAAATATTTTGATTTTCATTCAAATCCAATTTTCACTTAAGAGTCGTTAAACATTTAGTTTGGCTAAAATGCTCTATGGTAATTGATTACTACAATAGTGTAATCGATTACAGACAGTCAGGAAGAGTGTAATCGATTACCAAATGTTGTAATCGATTACAACGCGTCCCTGCTCCTATATATTTAGATTTCAAAATTAGAAATCTGCAACTCTTCATTCCTCTCGCGAACCCTCGTTCCCAATTCATATTTTTGCTATATCTTGCTCATTTCTTGTCCAAATCAAGTCGCACAAATCCCAAAATTCTTCTTTTTTCATTCTCTTTCACTTCAACCGATTGAAATTTCAAATAACTCCCTCAAATGGCGGAACCATCAAAAAGCACAAGGGTTCTTTGACTCGAAGCCAACGGCACTCTGAGGCTCAGGAAACACAAATTCCCTCCTCCATTTCCTCTTCCTTGTTGTTCTCATCAGAAGAACAGTGGATACGGTACACAAACCTTTTCTCCTCTCATTCCATTATCGATCCTAAATTCATAGACATGGATTTCATTTCCAATGAGAGTTTTGAATGCATTCAGGCATTTCAAAACTAAAATCTCATTCCTTTTATGTCTTTGAAATTTCCTGTTTATTCTAAATTAGTTAAAGCTTTTTATTCTAACCTCGAAATTCAAGAAATCACTTTGATTTCTGAGGATTTTGGGATAAAAATGGTCATTGACCAATCCTTATTCTATGACTTAACCCAATTATCTAGTGAAGGTGTACCATTTGAAGGTGCACTGAATGATGATTGGAAATTTGATTTTTCTGTGCATGATGCCCACCGATTGGTTTGCACCAACCAAGCGGATATGACTGGAAGGCTGCTTGCCGGTTCATTGGCTCTTGAAAGCCGCATCCTTCACTATCTTATTGTGCGTATTTTACTTCCTAGATCTTCAAACCTTGCACAGGTTTCTGAAGAAGATCTTATTGTCATGTGGGCTTTTCATACCGGCCGACAAATTGATTGGGCACACTAAGTCCGATATCGCATGCATAAGGCATTGCGATTAAATGCTCCTTTACCATACCACATCTAGTCACTCTTTTCCTTCAACACTTTAACATCCCTCTTGATTCTGAACCTTATGTTCCAACCAAGAGATCCTTCTTGATCAGTGCTGCTGTGATTGCATCTTTTGGTTACCGCAAAGAGCGTGATGTCTCTTGGGTAAAAAAGGGTGATCAACCCAATGTTGATGAAGGACACTTACCAGTAGGAGAGGATTCCTCTCTCCTTCAGAGTATTTTGGACAGGTTTGATGGACTTCAAACCTATGTTGGTGAAAGGTTTGATGCTTTGGAACAACAAGTGGACATGCGATTCGACGAGATGGACTCAAGGATCACCAAGGTTGAAGGAGATGTCACTTTCATCCGCACATGCTTTGATCTACCACCACCACCACCACCATCATCTTAGATTTTATTAATCGTTAGTATTATTAGTACATTGATTTCAAGCCGTGTAGTTTTTTTTTCTTCCTGCATTAGTAGTTTTATTTGGTTATTATGAATGACTTTCTGGATTATATGACATTCTATGAAGTATTATCTTTCTAGTTTGATGAATGGATAAGTTATCTTGTTTGATTGTTTTCTATTCTCTTGTATGATTAGTCATTTATGTATGGTTTTATATTTATTGTGCACTTTGGCTTTTTGTTGATGCCAAAGGGGGAGAGAAAATAAGGATTAAATCAAGAACTCATATAATTAAATAACTTAATTTCAAGTGAAGCTTAAACTCAAAAACAAAGGGGGAGAATATGGAGAACTAAGTGAGTGATCGACTAGGAAAAGAAATGTGTATGTGTTTCTTGATTTCAGGGTTGTCATCATCAAAAAGGGGGAGATTGTAGAAGCAAGCTTCATGATGATGATTCAAGTATGAATCAAGTAGTTTTGATGATGACAAAAAGTCCAAAATAATGACTTCAAGATTGAGTCAACAAGTTCAAGATCAAGATTAATTTCAAGATTCATTAGAAGAAATCAAGAAAATTCGAGATTCAAGAGAAGTTGATTTCAAGATTCAAGAGAAAAAATCAAGAAGACTTCACAAGGGAAGTATTGAAAAGGATTTTTCAAAAACCAAACATAGCACAGTTTTGTTTTACAAAAGAGTTTTCTCAAATTTTTCTAAGTTACCAGAATATTTACTCTCTGGTAATCGATTACCAATTTCCTGTAATCGATTACCAGTGATAAAATTTGATTTCAAAAAGTTTTTAACTAAATTTGCAACGTTCCAAGTGTTTTTTAAATGGTGTAATTGATTACAATATATTGGTAATCGATTACCAGTGTATCTGAACGTTGAAATTCAAATTCAATTGTGGAGAGTCACATCTTTTCATAAAATGCATTGTGTAATCGATTACATGATTATGGTAATCGATTACCAGTGACAAGTTTTGAATAAAAGGTCAAGAGATGTAACTCTTGACATGATTTTCCCAAGGTTATAACTCTTTCAATGGTTTTCTTGACCAGACATGAAGAGTCTATAAAAGCAAGACCTTGACTTGCATTCATAACATCTTCTTGAACAACTTTTGAGAAACCTTTAAACCTTTACTACCTTTACAATTCTTTCCTACTCATCTTTCTTCTTCTTCTTCTTCCTTTGCCAAAAAGCTTTCTAAGTTTCTTTTTTAAACCTTGTTCTTCTACAAGTGAAAATTCTACAGAAAACAAAAGTGTGCTATATCTTTTCATCCTCTTCTCCCTTTGCCAAAAAGAATTCAACAATGACTAATCGCCTGAATTCTTTTTGTGTCTCTCTTCTCCCTTTTCCAAAAGAATAGAGGGACTAACCACCTGAATTCTTTTGTGTCTCCCTTCTCCCTTTCCAAGAGAATTCAAAGGACTAATTATCTAACAATTCTTTTGATTCTTCCCTTTCCCTTAAACAAAAGATTTCAAAGGACTAACCGCTTGAGATATCTTTTGTTTCCGCTTACAAAGATTCAAAGGACTAACCGCCTGAGAATTCTTTGTCTTAACACATTGGAGGGTACATCCTTTGTGGTACAAGTAGAGGGTACATCTACCTGGGTTGTTGAAACTGAGAACAAGAGAGGGTACATCTCTTGTGGATCAGTTCAAGTGGAGGGTACATCCACTTGGTTGTTCAAAGAGAACAAGGGAGGGTACATCCCTTGTGGATCTTTGCTTGTAAAGGATTTTACAAGGTTGAAAGAAATATGAAGAACCGATGGTTGCTTGGGGACTGGATGTAGGCACAGGTTGTTGCTGAACCAGTATAAAACTCTTGTGTTTGTCTTCTTCTTCCCTACACTTTTTAATTTCCGTTGTGCACTTTACTTTTACGCTTTACTTTTGTTTAAGTTACATAGCTTAGCAATAAAGCCTAATTGAATCTAGTAACATTAAGAAGGATAAGTTTTAATTAGTCAAGGTACATTAATAATTAATTCAACCCCCCCTTCTTAATTATTTCGAGGCCACTTGATCCAACAGAGGGATCCCCCTTCTTGTGTAAGGAACAATTATTTTGTACTCTCAATCTCATTTGTGTTAGGGTTTTTCTGTAATGGCTGGCTAAACACCCTTGTTGGGGATTTCTAAGGAACAACTGATGTTCTTACTTTAATATCTAATTAATTGTGTTTTATGTGTTCAATGCTTCTTTCAATGCTTAATTTCTGCATGCTCTTGGTCTGATCACCCATTTGTGTGTACAGTTAGGTGACTTTAGCATTGCGAAATGTACTGTTGCCTTAGAATTTGATAGAAGCAGGATTAAATAACCACATTGCCAGGGATGGTTTGTGGGGTTTTGGTTTTCTGAATTTGCTGCTACGATAATGCTGTTTGAGTTAAGCCTAGTCTTACAAGAGGGATCTGCGGACAAAGCTTAGGTTAAATTAGTATAAACTTATGAGGGATCGAGGTTTAGTACTTTAGGCTATAGCATAGAACACAAAAACATGATTAATTAGAGAAATATTCTCATATGCATCAATTTGTTTGTTAGGAAGACCCAACGCTTTTAACCTATTGTTGTCAACTTTTACTTACTTTCATTTACTTTTTTACCATAGAAGTAGTTTATTTCTGTTTTTAACCATAGTTTATCAATGTTGTTCCAACAATGCCTTACTTCTGAATAAAACTCTGTCTAATAAGCAAGTTCCCTGAGTTAGATACTCGGATCACTCCGTTTTAATTTTAAATACTTGACGACCCGGTGTGCTTTCCAGTGAATCGGATTTCCCTTGAACATATTTGTATAAAGGAAGATTGGACCAAAAAGTAACTGCAGGGCAAATTCAACAAAGTATTTATGGTGCCGTTGCTGGGGAACTTAATTCATTAGAAGAGTTCAGTTCAGTTTTACGGCATTGCTTTATATTTTTCTCTTTGATTCATTGATTCTTTTTGTTCATATTTTAGTTACTGCCCATTTTATTGTTCTTTTGAATTGGATAATTGCTTTTCTGCTTCTCTTGTATGCAAAGAAGATCTACTGCAGGTGATTTGATCCCTATCGATTTGGAGATTAATGCTACTTGCAGGAGGCGATGTCGCAACCTACCCTTTTGCGGGCGAGCGAGGCGAGGCTCACGGGTGTGTCTTCCAAAGGAGGAAAATGCGCGGAGTCGCCACCGACGTTTATTTGTGGAAAACGTCGGAAAAACCGAAGGAAACCGGTCATGAAGAATATTCCAGATTCGGGAGTTGTATTTACATCTGAGGAAAGTATTAGCACCTCTCACGTTTGACCCAAAGGACAACAACCTTAAATTAGAATTGTGTGAAATTGTGTACCTAAACTTTTATTTCTTTTTTATTTTTGAGGTCGACAAAAGCGGGGCTCTTGCTCCTACGTATCCTCCACTGAAGAGGAAATCAGACCTACGTAGTTCTTTCTAAAGGGCGAATCAAGCGATCCTTTTTACTTGGACGGTGGTCCTTTTCAGGCGTTGGACCTTAAAATGATCCATTTTACTTGATGAGAAAAACTGGAGTATCGAACCTTAAAATCCTTTTTAGTGATTTTTTGCGGACGAGCTTGACTTTGCGAGTTGATTTTAGCCTTAGTTTCACTTTAGTTATTAGTCAATTCAATTAAGAAAGAGAAATTCCAAATAGAAACGTCGGATTGATTTTTTTGGTTTATTTTACTAAAATATATTTTTTTATTATTATATTATTATTTTACCTCTTTTTGGTTTCCAACGTGGTTATGGTATGACCGAACGGTCGGATTTCATTTTAACAAAAATTAACAGATATTACAAATCAAATGAACGGTGGAAATTTATTTTATCTTTTGATTAGGCGAGAGAATGACTTAAGTAAATGACTAAAGCACGTCAAAAACGGAAGAAAAGAAAACTGAAAGTAAACGAAATTAAAGTGAAAGTACACAAAACAAGAAATGAATTGAAAGTCTCGGATTCGAAAACTTACCCGTTGAAGAACGAAGAACGAACGAAGAATGGTGAAGAACGATGAAGAATTTCCATAGAATCGCTTACGGAGGCGTTACGGAAACACTTCGACTCGATTTTTCATCACGAAAACGTGTTTTTTTCCCCAAAATAGCCGAAATGCATAGCCAAGGAGTCTTGAACATTTTGAAACAGATCCCCCCTCCCCTATTTATAGGAAAAAAGGAGGTGCTTGCCGCCCAGAGACTAAATAAAGAAGATTTCTAAGCGCACCCGAATTACTAAGTTCACCCCCCTTTTCGTATTTTACGGAAAAGTTACGGAAGCCTTACGGAAGTGTTTCGGATTTGATTTTCATCTTTTTTCTCTTCCCTTTCACCAATGTTAAGTGGAATATGCTTACCCAAGGTTTTCGGAAATTTTACGGTAGCATTACGAAAGCCACGAAAGCCACGGAAGCCCCGGAAACCATTTTTTTTCTAAAACGTGGAGGAGCTTGCCGCCCAGTTGCTTCCTCCTTAAGCAACCCAACTTCCAAAATGTTCTAGAAGGGCCTAGACTCGAATTGCTATTTACAACTCTATCTTGATAAGTTCACCCCACCTTCGTTCGTAACTTACGGAAAAGTTACGGAAGCCTTACGGAAGCATATATGACTTAACTTTCATCTATTTTTCTTTTCCCTTTCACCAATATTAAGTGGAATATGCTTACCCAAGGTTTTCAGAAATTTTACGGAAGCGATGGAAGCCCCGGAAACCATTTTTCAAAAATGTGGAGGAGCTTGCCGCCCAGTTGCTTCCTCCTTAAGCAACCCAACTTCCAAAATGTTCCAGAAGAGCCTAGATTCGAATTTCTATTCACACCCCATTTTTACTAAATACACCCCTATTTTGCTTTTTTGGTGATTCTTTTTCTGTAACGTTACGAAACTTTACGAATTTCATAACGATACTTGTTTTCTTTCCGTAAGGTTACGGAACCTTAAGGGTCATGTAATTACTCCTTTTTTAGCTTTCGGAATGTTACGGAAACTCACGAATTGCGTAACAATACTTCCTTTTGATTTTCGACATGTTACGAAATTTCACGGATTGCGTAACAATGCTTCCTTTTGATTTCCGGCATGTCTCAGAACTTCACGTATTGTGCAACAAAGGGTGCCAAGTACCTCGAAGCGATCAAACAAAGGTTGCATGCCATCAAACAATGGTCCCCGAACGAAATTAGGGTATGACAGTTGCCCCTCTTTACTTACCTTTTATAGGAGATAAGAGGAAAGCAAAGATAAAACACTAATTTCGTCCGTCTTCTCCCTTTCTGTGATTAGTCTATGACGACTTCCGTCTCTCCTTCTTCTTTCTCTGCACAACACAAAACAAACACAAACAACAAAAAACACCAATAACATAATATACACATATACACATGTTTGGCGAAGGAACCGATCGGGAAAATAACAAAAAACCATATTTCCCAGACAATCAATTCATGGGGCTCCGAATAGGATGGTGGAGGATACACGAACAACGCTTGGCAATCAATTCGTGTGACTTCGGACTCGATGGTGGAGGATGCATGAATGACAAGCAATTCATGGGGCTCCGGATAAGATTTGAGGGTGGAGGATAGACAAACAGCGCTAGGCAATCAATTCGTGGGGCTCCATACTCGATGGTGGAGGATGCATGAATGACAAGCAATTCATGGGGCTCCGGATAAGATTTGAGGGTGGAGGATAGACGAACAGCGCTAGACAATCAATTCATGGGGCTCCAGACTCGATGCTGGAGGATGCCTGAATGATAAGCAATTCATGGGGCTCCGGATAAGATTTGAGGGTGGTGGATACACGAACAGCGCTAGGCAATCAATTCGTGGGGCTCCAGACTCGATGGTGGAGGATGCATGAATGATAAGCAATTCATGGGGCTCCGGATACGATTTGAGTGTGGAGGATAGACGAACAACGCTAGGCAATCAATTCATGGGTCTCCAGACTCGATGGTGGAGGATGCATGAATGATAAGCAATTCACGGGGCTCCGGATAAGATTTGAGGGTGGAGGATAGACGAACAGCGCTAGGCAATCAATTCGTGGGGCTCCAGACTCGATGGTGGAGGATGCATGAATGATAAGCAATTCATGGGGCTTCGGATAAGATTTGAGGGTGGAGGATAGACGAACAACGCTAGGCAATCAATTCGTGGGGCTCCAGACTCGATGGTGGAGGATGCATGAATGATAAGCAATTCATGGGGCTCCGGATACGATTTGAGTGTGGAGGATAGACGAACAACGCTAGGCAATCAATTCATGGGTCTCCAGACTCGATGGTGGAGGATGCATGAATGATAAGCAATTCACGGGGCTCCGGATAAGATTTGAGGGTGGAGGATAGACGAACAACGCTAGGCAATCAATTCGTGGGGCTCCTGACTCAATGGTGGAGGATGCATGAATGATAAGCAATTCATGGGGATCCAGATAAGATTTGTTGGCAGGACCGAGTGGTCCACCGGGTTTTTTCACCTAAAAAGGCGAACATGCTTTAGCAAGGAAAAATAAATCATTCACGAGAGCACCATATCTTAGAAAAACAATATACCCATGCCAAAAGTAATTTTCCTTGTAACCGAAAATGAAGGGCAGGATGTCAACATTTAGCTTTTAAATGAACATTCAGGGGAAACGTCGGGTCAAACTGAAACTGGGAATAAAATCACTCATAGTGTATAAAAACTCACACAGGCAAGTGTTTTACCCTAATCCCAAACCATAACTGCACCATGACTTTATTCTGCACATGGTTTCCTATCGAACCAAAAGATCACACACACGATCACGGATCAATAGGATTTTCTCGAAGGTAGTGTTTTGGAGAGGAAGCTGGGTGTTTCGTTCTTTTCCTCTTTGTTTAGGTGGGGCAGGATATCGCTAGTCGAGAACGACTTTGAATGGCAATCCAAAAGGAAGAACCACTTTAAAAATGGGTTTTCTCTTTACCGGCGATTATTTACCTCGCCGAAAATTTATTTGGTCCGAAGATCTCCTGTCCTCTTTCTTGCTTTCCATTATTGATCGGGAATTATTCTGTTTTCCTCGGATCTTTTCCTTTTTACTTTCTTCCGATCTTCGACCGAGAATCCTTCTTTTCCTTTTCTTTTCTTTCTTTTCATTTCTTCCTTTCCAATCTTTGTTTAGGAATTCGGGTTTTAGCATTCGTTATTCGCTCTCCCTTGATGAGATTCTGCTGTCCTTTTCTTCGGGGAAAGGATGAGGATTCTTTTCATGGGTCAAGGTTCAAAGTAGCCTAAGGTTGTGTCTCAACATGGTCTTTTCATCGTGCGAGCCCGATCTTGATATCTGGGGCAAAACAAATTCGTGTGTCAAGGTGTCGGTCCCGGGTTGAATTTCCATATCATTTCCACGAGGTACGCGTAACAATGATGATTTGGGAACAACGTGCAAAATTAGTCATGGCTACAACTAGGTGGGTACTCAAGCATCCAGTTTATGGCATTGTGATACTAAGGCTTGGGATTTACACAAGTAGACCCAATATTTCCAAATTATGTTCTTTCATCGGTTCAATGAATCCATCCATTCTTATCTCGATTATTCTAGAAAATGAACTCTTAGCATCAGTTTCTTGTTTCCAAAAGATATGTTTGCTCTCTACGAATGATTTATGCTTCCTATGACCATAACATGCCGACCTTCAAGGTCTTTCTTTCTTTTTCTTTTTATTTCATTTTTTATGTTTGCAAAAACTATACATCCATCGTTATCTATGAGAAAAGCTTTTCTTTGTACACCTACATTTCTATACATGACAAACTTTCTCTGTATACACACGTATCAAAAACTCTTTCTCTTTATATCAACACAGTCTATATAACAACTCTATTCCTGTTCAAAGACTTCTTTTTCGTTTTTTCAACATACACTCGTGGTTTATACAAATAATTCTTTATATACACTCATTACTCACACAACAAGAATTTCTTTTCACACCTTATTTACACACACATAAAATCTTTCCATACATTTTTTTACATATAAAAAACTCTTTTCTTTTCTTTATATATATAGACACGACATTTGTTCACAACGCCTCTTTCTTTTTTCTATTCTTGGTGTTATCATGATTTTTGTTCGTTTTATTTTTAGGACGACATTCCTAAAGGAAAACTCTACAAGGTTTTGGAATTTCAACAAACATTACCGACAATAACGGAGTAAGCACTAACACAACAATCCAAACAAAACGTATGCACAAAACAAACGATGATCGAAAAAACAAAACAAACATTAGTCCCTCAAGTCATAGAAACAAGATAACATACGAATGATAAATGATGGAACATACGGATTTGGGGATCCCACGGTCATGTGGCTCCGCATGCCACCGGACTCTTGGGTCACGGTAACAAAAGGTGGGGTGGTCGACAAAAGCAGGGCTTTTGCTCCTACGTATCCTCAATTTGTGATGAGGAACTCAGACCTACGTAGTTCTTGATAACTGTGAGACTAAAAATAGTCTCGGTGTGTTCTTCACTAAAATGAGAACATGCTTTAGTAAAGAGACAAAACTTCCAACTGATCAGAGCAACATATGCTTTTTTTTTTATGAAAAATGATGTGTCTATCGGGGAAGGAGAGTATGCTGATGAAATTTTCTCATAACCATAAATGAGATTTTGGATGTTAGCATTTCATTTCTAAAAGACCATTTAGAGGAAACACTGGGTCCAACAAAAATAGGAGAAAATCACTCAAAGTGTATCAATCTCACACAGGTTAGTGTTTTATCCTAATTCTGAACCATAGATATGTCATGACTTGATTTTGCAAATCATTTCCTATCAAATCAAAGATTACATGCGTGATCATGGATCAATAGGAATTATTTTGGGAATGATTTTTATGTGGGGAATTTGGCTTTAAGTGTTTTTGCCTTTTCCTCTTCTGTTTTTGTTTAGTGTGTGGCGAGAAAGTCGCTAGCGCACAGGATTTTGTCGGCAATCAAAGGGAGAGGACCACTTTAGGTTGTGGTTTCCTTTTTCTTGTTTACTTGGTGACAATTCTGTATTGTTCAGATATTGTCTGGTCCAAAGACCTTTCTGGATGTTTCTTCTGTTTTCTTCCGATCCTTGATCGGGAATTTTCTTTCCTTTTTTGCTTTCTCCCACTCTTTGATTGGGAATTTTCTTTCTTTTTTCTTTCTCCCACTCTTTTGATTGGGAATTTTCCTTTTCTTTTTTTTTTTTGTTGTTTTCCGAAGGCAAGGATTGACATTCTCACCCTAGGTCAAGGTTTATGATAAGTTGGGATTTTGGCTCAAGGTTTGTAGAACGGGTAGTCATGATATATGTCAGGGTTTGGCCAGCGGTTCGGGGATAAAGGGGATGTCCTACATTATTTCCATGATACACATGCAACAATGATGATTAGGAAATTTTATGCTAAACTGGTCATGCATGCACCCATGTGGACACCCAAGCATCAAGTTTTTACGGTCATGTGACACTAGGGCTCAGGATTCAGTTTCCCTATTTTAAGTCAACCCAGTGTTTCCAAAATATGTTCTTTTATCAAATCATGCATTCATCCGAGTCCATTTTGGGCGTTCGGGAAAATTTTCACAGCATTCACCCTTCAGGTGTATACACATTTTTTCAAAAACTGGTTAAGATCAGTAAAATCTTTCAAAGAAAAGTTGGAAATTATCTCTTTTCACAAGCATGTTGTTTTTTAGCTAGACAAATTTTTATTTTTTATTTATTTATTTATTTTCTTTTTTTCTTCCTTCTTTTTCTTTTCTTGCTCGCTCTTTTTGCTCTTTTTTTTCCATGAGGTATTTTGCTACCTAAACATACGTATATTTTTGTGAGGTATTTTGCTATATACATGCGTGTCCAAGGTATCTTGCTACCTAAACATACATATATATGTTTTGTGAGATATTTTTGCTATATACATGCATATCCAAGGTATCTTGCTACCTAAACATACATATATATATTTTGTGAAGTATTTTTGCTACATACATGCATATCCAAGGTATCTTTCTACCTAAACATACATATATATATTTTGTGAAGTGTTTTTTTCTACATACATGCATATCCAAGGTATCTTTCTACCTAAACATACATACATACATATATATATATATATATATATATATATATATATATATTTTGTTTACATACATGCATATCTAAGGTATTTTCACTACCTAAACATACATACATACATACATATATATATATATATATATATATATATATATATTTTGTGAAGTATATATATTTTTTTTACATACATGCATATCTAAGGTATCTTTCTACCTAAACATACATATATATATATATATTGTGAAGTATTTTTTTTGTTTACATACATGCATATCTAAGGTATTTTCACTACCTAAACATACATATATATATTTTGTGAGGTATGACTACCTTCCGAGCTTGTGCTTGTTTTATTTAAATTCCTAGGATCATGAGCAACTAGGTGTGTCCTGCTGTGACTTGAGAAACAAAAGTGATCAAATAACAAGCAGAGATTTAAAAGGTACTAGGTTGCCTCCTAGTAGCGCTTCTTTAACATCTTGAGTTGGACGCTTTATGACTTGTCAGTTGCGGACCTAGTACTTTGCTTACCTTTGGCTTCAGACTTGGTCGCCTATTGGTCAGCCATGTGTCGTAGGCAACGCTTTAACCATTTTGTGGATGAGCTGAGGTGAACTCTAGAGGTGGTGGCAATGCGTTTGTTGCCCGTTGCCGGCCATCCCTAGGCTGCTGTGGTGTTTCGCCCTGCGCTTGCCTGGGGCGCAATACTTCTTGATGAAAGCTCGATTAGTAGGGGGCCTGATGACCTTTTTGGGGGTGACAGGCACTCCATAGAACTGACAGAGGCCCATAATCAGAGCTGGCAACTCCAAGACCCTGTTGGACTTCTTCGGGTCCACTGGGTGTCTTGTGGGCACGATCCCTGCAAACAATAGATGACATCAGAAATCAGTTGGGGGATGTGCATACTTACCTATGTCACGATGGCATGAACTTGCTGGGGGGGACGAACACCCTGTAGGACTGACAGAGGCCCGTAACCAGAGCTGGAAACCCCAGGGCCCTGTTGGGCTCCTCCGGGTCCACTGGGTGTCTTGTGGGCACAATCCCTGCAAATAATGGATGGCATCAGAAATCAGTTTTAGCCACATGCATACTTACCTATGTCATGATGGCGTGACCTTGCTGGGGGGAATGGGCACCCTATAGGACTGACAGAGGCCCATAACCAGAGCTGGAAACCCCAGGGCCCTGTTGGGCTCCTCCGGGTCCACTGGGTATCTTGTGGGCACGATCCCTGCAAATAGTGGATGGCATCAGAAATTAGTTTAGCCACATGCATACTTACCTATGTCGAAACGGCACAGACCAACCGATACTTCCGTAGGGGGAGATCGGCATTGCGGTCGCTGGGCAGCATGTTGCTAAGTAGCAACGTCATCTATATCTGTGTAAGAGTGGTCATGTTGGTGCGCATGATCCGCACTCGTCTCTTTGCAGTGGCACGGGTGAAATCTTGCCCCGGTATGCATAGTAGCTGTGTGATGGCCTCCCTTTCTGGTTGTGCTCGCACAGTTGGTCGCCCTTCAATATCAGGGGGTGGCCCAGGAACTAATAAAAGGGAACTACTTGCCCCTTAACCGGGAGCACAAGTCTCGGTTAAGCATTTAATGGCATAGGACCTTAAATTCTCTTAAGGTGTGGATATGGAGCACACTAAAAATGAGGACGCGTAGCCCTCTAAAGGCGAGGACGTGCAGTCCTCTGAAGGTGAGGGCATGCAGCCCTCTGATGGTGAGGGCGTGCAGCCCTCTGATGGCGAGGACGTGCAGCCCTCTGAAGGTGAGGGCTTGTAGCCTTCTAAAGGTGAGGGTACTAGTACACAATGGTCCACCGTTATGAGAAAGCAAGAGATTGACTCATTGAGAGGGCTGGTCATTTCAAATTCAAAATATTGGACATTAGATGTAAGAAATCTATGCAGTTAACATGAATTTTAGGGATGCAGATGCATGCAACCTTTGTCGTGAAATTTGGTAAATACGGACTTTATATGAAACAATGCAATGTAATGGAAAGTTGTACAATGTTCATGACATTCTTTCCCTATTTTGTGATTTTGATTTTGATTTTTTTTTGGAAAACACAAATTGACTATCCATTTGAAAGAGGCGATAATTCATGCAACCTTATCCTATCTTTGCAAATCTCCGGGAACTCCCTTAGAGTGTTTGTTATTTTTTATTTAGTCACTTGACCATTTTGGAGTGACGGCAATGGAGCCGTTTGACTTTTAATCAATCCATTGAAATTCCAGGGTTTGTCCCCCCCCCCCTTTTTTTTGTTTAAAAAAACATTGATGGGTGACAACTTTTGATCTGCCCCTATGTTCACTTGAGGCTCATGCACGATGCCCCTCATTGCCCCAGTGTAGGGCTTTGAGGTACCAATCGTTGTCTTTCGTCATGACCTTGTAGCAGGGAACCTATTGGGTGAGAACGTCTAATCTGCCTCTAGGTTTGCTTGAGGTTCATGCACGGTGCCCTTCATTGCCCTAGTGTAAGGCTTTGAGGTAACCATCGTTGTCTTTTTTTCACAACCTCGTAGTGGGGAAGAATGAAAGAAGCAATTGATTCTTGCAAAAAGAATTTTCCAAGGACGAGAAATAGTTGAAGGATTTTTTCAGTTGATGGATTAAGTCAAATGATTCCTATGTAGAAGCAAGATGTTTTGATGTTTTGATGATGCCAAAGGATCAAGTGCTTCTAAGACAAGAATACAAGAATCCAAGAAAATCAAGATATATGATCAAGTTGATCTCTAGAATCTTAGGAAGAAGTTTCCAAAGCAAAAGGTTTGGCCAAAGAATTCTATCTAAATCATTTTAAATTGAGATTTACTCTTTGGTAATCAATTACCAACAACTGAAAATGTTTATCACAGTCACTAGAAATTTGAATTCAAAATTTATAATGTGTAATTGATTACACATGGATGGTAATTGATTACCAGCAGTTTATTGAACGTTTTAATTCAAATTTTAAAGCCTGTAATCGATTACACAAGTCTTGTAATCGATTACCAAAGGGGATTTTCTGAAAATAATTTCCAAGAGTCACATCTATTCAAATGTTTTATGAATGGCCATCAAAGGTGACTTGTGTTAGACAAGTGGCCTCAAATATCTTAAGAAGGGGGGGAGGGTTGAATTAAGATATTACAACTTATTTCCCCAATTAAAAATTCTATTTAACTTTCTATTCAAGTTATAAATTCCCTTAATAATGAATTTCTTAAATAATGATTCAAAAGAACAATTTGAATATGAATATAAAACAATAATAAATAAAGGAGTTTAAGGGAAGAGAAAGTGCAAACTCAGATTTATACTGGTTCGGCCACACCCTTGTGCCTACGTCCAGTCCCCAAGCAACCCGCTTGAGAGTTCCACTATCTTGTAAATTCCTTTGACAAGTTCTAAACACACAAGGACAATCCTTCCTTTGTGTTTAGAATCCTTTCACAACAAGAGACCCTCGGTCTCTTAATCCCTTTCCAGAATGAAGAAGAAGAAAAGAAGAAATCTCTCTTGAAAGAGATAGATTGAACAATTTGAGCACTCAAATAATTCCTTATTGAATCACAAGTGTTTTGGCCAAGGAATTTGTAAGAGGATAAAACGATTTTTCTTTTTAAGAGGATAAGACCTTTTTGTTCTGAAAAAAACTCTTGTCAAATTCGTGTCTCAAGTCACATATATATAGGCCTTTGATAGCCATTCAAGAACCACACAAAAAGATGCGACTGTTGAGAATATTTTCTGAAAATCTCCTCTGGTAATCGATTACAGTATGTGTGTAATCGATTACAGGCTTTAAAATTTGAATTAAAAACGTTCAGAAACTGCTGGTAATTGATTACCATATATGTGTAATCGATTACATAGTGCAAATTTTAAATTCAAATTTTAATAGCTATTGTAAATCAGTTTTGGGCACTGGTAATCGATTACATCCTCTGGTAATCGATTACCAGAGAGTAAATTTGTTGAAAAAGACTTTTTAACTTAAAATTCTTGGCCAAACCTTTTGCTACTTCAATTGGAATTCCCTTCCTATTTAATATACCCTTTCTAAGACTCTAGAGACTGTCTTGATCATCCATCTCGAATATCTTTAATTCCTTTGTCTTGAATAAAGCTTTGAGACGCATGTGAAAACTTCGGCATCATCAAAACATTTAGTTTGATCCTTTGTTTACAACTTGGAAACACGAATTTAAAGAGAGTTTTCATTGCCCAAAAAGTTTTATCCTCTCAAAAGATTAAGAGTTTTTCTGAACTGAAATGTCTTTATCCTCTCAAAAAGATTCCTTGGTCAACCACTTGCATATTCAATAAGGAATTTTGATTGATCTTCATTGTACAATCTATCTCTCTTAAGAGAGATTTCTTCTTCGCTTCTTCTTCTTATTTCTGAAAAGGGATTAAGAGACAGTGGGTCTCTTGTTGTAGAGGATTCCTGAACACAAGGAAAGGGTTGTCCCTGCGTGGTTCAGACTTTGTAAAAGGAATTTTACAAAGAGAGTAGAAAATCTCAAGTGGGCTGCTTGAGGACTGGACATAGGCACAGGAAGTGGCCGAACCAGTATAAATCAAGTTTGCATTCCTCTCTTCCCTTAAACTTCTTTTATTTATTGTTATTTATCTTTTGCTTTAAATAAGTTTGAATTGTCTTTTGAGAAATTCATGTTAAGGGTGCATTGTTAATCCAAAAAGAGAGAGTGAAAGTTTAATTGGTGTCGCAACCTACCCTTCGGCGGGAGGGCGACGCGTGACTCGCGGGATGCGTGTTCCACGAAAGGAATACGCGCGGAGTCGCCACCAACGTTTATTTGAGGAAAACGTCGGAAAAACCGGAAAAGACGCGATCTACGAACTTTTAAGTGAAAGGTTCGGGAGTTGTATTTACGCACGGGGAAGGTATTAGCACCCCACACGCCCGTCCCAAGGGACGGCAGCCTTTAATCGAATGTGCAAACATGACTTTGATTTTTTACGTTCCCTTTTATGTCCTTATATCCTTTATACCCTTTTTTATATTTTTTTCTTTTTTGTGGTCGACAAGGGTGTTTCCCTTTGCTCCTACGTATTCCTCAATTTGGGATGAGAAAATCAGACCTACGTAGTTCTTTTTTATCAAGTGATTCTTTTTTGCTTAAGTGGTGATCATTTTAAGGCGTTGGACCTTAAAAATGATCCATTTTACTTAGTGAGAAATTGAAATGACAAACTTCAAAAGCCTATTTTTGTGGACGAGCTTGACTAGGCGAGTTGATTTTAGCCTTAGTTTCACTTTAGTTATTAATCAATTCGATTAAGAATGAGAAATCCCAAAGAGAAAACGTCCGATTGATTTTCCGCTTTATTTTACTAAAAGATGTCTTTTTGATTATTATATTATTTTTTACCTCTTTTTGATTTCCAACGTGGTTACGGCACGACCGAACGGTCGGAATTTATTTTAACCGAAGTTAATGGATAATACAATTCAAACGTTCGGTGGAAATTTATTTTATTTTTAAGTTAAGCGAGAAATGACTTAAGTAAAATGGCTTAAGCACGTCAACAGGGGGTATAAAAAGTAAACAAAACGAGAATAAAAATGCACGAAACACAATGTGGACCACTATGGGTACATAGAATGAATCGAAAAGCTTGGTTCGAGGTACTTACCCGTTGAAGATCGAAGAACGATGAAGAACGAATGAAGAACGTCGAAGAACGGTTGAAATCTTTGCGAAATTCCTCACGGAAAACGTTACGGAAACGTTTCGGAAGCGCCTCGGCTTAGATTTTCTTCACGGAAACAATTTTTCCAAGCAAATTCGAAAGAGAGAGAAATGCCTAAGGGGCTGAACCCCTTCCTTCTTGCCTTCCTCCCCTATTTATAGCAAAATAGGGGAGGTGGTTGCCGCCCAGCTCGCCCAGGCGAGCAGGGTTGCTTCCTCCAGAAGCAACCGCCTTCTGGAGGAATATTCCAGAGGGCCCAAGTGGGCCTGGGTGCTATTTGCACCCCCATTTTTACTAAGTACACCCCCTCTGCTGTTTTTTTGGTGATTCTTTTTTCGTAAAGTTACGGAAACTTACGAATTTCGTAACGATACTTGTTTTCTTTCCGTAATGTTACGGAACCTTGCGGATTACATAATCATCCCCTTTTTGACCTACGGAATGTTACGGAACCTCACTTAATTATGCAACGATGCTTCCATTTGATTTCCGGTGTGTCACGGAAACTTACGGATTGTGCATCAACATTTTTTTGGTTTTTCGGCATGTCCTGGAATTTCACAAATTGCCTAATGATGGGTGCCAAGCACCTCACGAGGACCAAAGAATGGTCGCACGTCATCGAGCAAAGGTCCCCGGACGAAATTAGGGTATAACAGTTGCCCCTCTTTACTTGTCTTTTATTGGAGATAAAAGGAAAGTAAAGATAAGACACTAATTTCGTTCCTCTCGATTTGACGAGAGTCGCAGGTGACCATAAAATCTCCACATGCAAATGACTTATTGTTCCCAAAATTTCACAAATTGCCTAATGATGGGTGCCAAGCACCTCACAAGGACCAAAGAATGGTCGCTTGTCATCAAGCAAAGGTCCCCGAAAATCAGTGTATGACACTAATTTCGTTCCTCTCGGTTGACGAGAGTCGCGGGTGACCATGACTTGTCGCTCCTAGAATTTCACAAATTGCCTAATGATGGATGCCAAGCACCTCACAAGGACCAAAGAATGGTCGCATGTCATCAAGCAAAGGTCCCCGGACGAAAATCAGTGTATGACACTAATTTCGCTCCTCTCGGTTGACGAGAGTCGCGGGTGGCCATAACTTGTCGCTACTAGAATTTCACAAATTGCCTAATGATGGATGCCAAGCACCTCACAAGGACCAAAGAATGGTCGCATGTCATCAAGCAAAGGTCCCCGGACGAAAATCAGTGTATGACACTAATTTTGCTCCTCTCGGTTGACGAGAGTCGCGGGTGACCATGAAATTTCCGCATGTAAATGACTTGTTGTTCCCGGAGGAACAAAAGGTGCAGAAGACTGTGTCAGCCTCTGCATGCTATCAAGCGTTCTGTCTTACAGATAGCAAAAGAATGTTTATACGGATAACCACTCGGGTATTTCCGCGTATCATCGGGCCCGCCGCCTCTGGATGATACAAGGGTGTAGAATGACCAAACTTGGTCTCTGCTTGTCATCGGGCCCGCCGCCTCTGGATGACAAAAGGGTGCGGATAACCGTAAGGTATCTCCGCGTATCATCGGGCCCGCCGCCTCTGGATGATACAAGGGTGCAGAATGACCAAACTTGGTCTCTGCTTGTCATCGGGCCCGCCGCCTCTGGATGATACAAGGGTGCAGAATGACCAAACTTGGTCTCTGCTTGTCATCGGGCCCGCCGCCTCTGGATGACAAAAGGGTGCGGATAACCGTAAAGTATCTCCGCGTATCATCGGGCCCGCCGCCTCTGGATGATACAAGGGTGCAGAATGACCAAACTTGGTCTTTGCTTGTCATCGGGCCCGCCGCCTCTGGATGATACAAGGGTGCAGAATGACCAAACTTGGTCTCTGCTTGTCATCGGGCCCGCCGCCTCTGGATGACAAAAGGGTGCGGACAACCGTAAGGTATCTCCACGTATCATCGGGCCCGCCGCCTCTTGATGATACAAGGGTGCAGAATGACCAAACTTGGTCTCTGCTTGTCATCGGGCCCGCCGCCTCTGGATGACAAAAGGGTGCGGATAACCGTAAGGTATCTCCGCGTATCATCGGGCCCGCCGCCTCTGGATGATACAAGGGTGCAGAATGACCAAACTTGGTCTCTGCTTGTCATCGGGCCCGCCGCCTCTGGATGACAAAAGGGTGCGGATAACCGTAAGGTATCTCCGCGTATCATCGGGCCCGCCGCCTCTGGATGATACAAGGGTGCAGAATGACCAAACTTGGTCTCTGCTTGTCATCGGGCCCGCCGCCTCTGGATGACAAAAGGGTGCGAATAACCGTAAGGTATCTCCGCGTATCATCGGGCCCGCCGCCTCTGGATGATACAAGGGTGCAGAATGACCAAACTTGGTCTCTGCTTGTCATCGGGCCCGCCGCCTCTGGATGACAAAAGGGTGCGGATAACCGTAAGGTATCTCCGCGTATCATCGGGCCCGCCGCCTCTGGATGATACAAGGGTGCACGTCACATGACCTCAGGGTCAGTATGACAAAGATTATGGGGCGGCCGACAAAAGCAAGGCTCTTGCTCCTACGTATCCTCCAATGAGGAACTCAGACCTACGTAGTTCTGGATAACTTGTGAGACTTGAAAAGTCTCCATCGGAAAATGATGACATCTCCGGAAAGGGCGCAGATGACCATATTGGTCTCTGCTCGTCAATCACACTTGGGGTCACTGAATGACGAGGTGCGGATAATCGTAAGGTGTCTCCGCGGGCTACCAGCTCTTGAGTCATGGCAACACAAGGCGGTGTGGTCGACAAAAGCGAGGCTCTTGCTCCTACGTATCCTCCAATGAGGAACTCAGACCTACGTAGTTCTGGATAACTTGTGAGACTTGAAAAAGTCTCGGTGTTTTCTCCACTAAAATGCAAACATGCTTTAGCAAAGAGACAAATATTCCAACTGATTTAGAGCAGCTTATGCTTTTTTGAGTGAAAAACAATGCGTCTATCGGGGAAGGAGAGTCTGCTGATGAAATCTCCCATAACCATAAATGAGATTTTGGATGTTAGCATTTCGTTTCTAAATGACCATTTAGAGGAAACACTGGGTTCAACAAAAATAGAAGAAATCCACTCAAAGTGTATCAATCTCGCACAGGTAAGTGTTTTATCCTAATTCCGAACCATAGATATGTCATGACTTGACTTTGCAAATTATTTCCTATCAAATCAAAAATTACATGCGTGATCATGGATCAATAGGGCTTCCCTTGGGAATGGGTTCTTTTGGTGGTTTCTTCTTTCGGCTTTTGTGTGTTTTTGGCTTTTGATTTTCCTGGCTTTTTCTTTTTCTGTTTTTTTTGTTTAGTGCGGGGCGAGAGAAAAAAAGGGTCGCTAGCGCACGGGATTTTGGTTGGTAATTAAAGGGAGAAGACCATTTTAGGTCGTGGTTTCCTTTCCTTCCTTTTTTGTTCATTTGGTGACAATTCTGTATTGTTCAGATATTGTCCGGTCCAAAGACCTCTCAGCACATTTCTTCTGGTTTCTTTGACCAGGAGCTTTCTTCTTTTTTACTTTCTCCCATTCTTTGGTTGGGAATTTTCTTTCTTTTCTTTTTTCTTTCTCCCACTCTTTGATTGGGAATTTCCTTGCTTCCTTTTTTCCTTTGATTGGAAATTTTCCTTCTCTTTTTCTTTGATTGGAAATTTTCCTTCTCTTCTTTTTTGCTTCCGAGGGTAAGGATTGACATTCTCACCCTGGGTCAAGGTTTATGGTGAGTCAGGATTTTGGCTCAAGACTTGTAGAATGGCTAGGCATGATACATGTCAGGGTTTGGTTTGGTTCAAGGATAAAAAGGGATGCCCCACATTATTTCCATGACACAAAATGCAAAAATGATGATTTGGAAACTTTATGCAAAACTGGTCATGCATGCACCTATGTGGACACTCAAGTGTCAAATTTTTATGGTCATGTGATGCTAGGGCTCAGGATTCATTTCCTCTATTTTAGTCAACCCAATGTTTCCAAAATATGTTCTTTTATCAATTTGTGCATTCATCCGAGTCCATTTCGGGCGTCCGGGGAAATTTTCACAGCTTTCACCCTTCAGGTGTAGACACATTTTCCAAAAACTAGTTATGATCAATGAATTTTTTTTCAAAGAAAAGTTGGAAATCGTCTCTTTTCAAAAGCATGTCGTTTTTTAGCTAGACAACTTATTTTCTCTTTTTCCACCTTTTTCCTTACTTGCCTTCTTCTTCTTTTTTCTTATTTGCTCTCTTTTTCTTTACTTGCCCTCTTCTTTTTTCTTATTTGCTCTCTTTTTCTTTACTTGCCCTCTTCTTTTTTCTTTTGTTCTCTTTTCCATTTCATTTTCTTTTCTTTTTTATTCTCTTTTCCATTTCATTTTCTTTTCTTTCCTATTTTTATTTTTATCATGATTTTTTTTGTTGTTTACTTCACCTATATACTTTTGGACGATATTCCTAAACGAAGAACTCTACACGGTTCCAGAATTTCAAACATCATCGATAGTAATGATATATAAATACTAACGCACCAATCTAAACAAAATGTATGCGCTGTACAAATGACAATCGAAACAACAAAAACAAACGTTAGTCCCTCAAGTCAAAACAATAACATAGAATAAAAATGACAAAAGAAATATGAAAGAAAACATGAATCTGGGGATCTCCCAGTCACGTGTCTCCACTCCCTCCCAAGAAGTCAAGCAAATCGGCCATCTCCTCATCCTCGTGGGCTTCTTCTCCATCGCTGGGAGCTTCTGGGGGTGCCTCCCCTGCTTGGGCCTCGGGCCAATCTCCGGGCCATGCTACCTCTGCCCTGAACTGGTCTGGAGTAGGGCATGAAAAAGAAGCGAAGCCCTGGCTCTGCATGCTAAGGCTCATCTGGTACAGACAGTCATGGGTCCGTACATGTGCTCGGTGGTTGGCCGCCTGCTGGCGAACCAAATGCCGTAAATACTGCTCTATGTCAAATGCCCCAGCCTGGCCAGCCTGATGAGGTGGTGGGGGCGCGCCTGCGGCCTGTGGAGCATCACCCTGACCCTGTCTCTGGGTACAGTACTTCTCAATAAAAACCCGAGTGATGGGCGGCCGAATCACCTTGGTAGGTGCAACGGGGACTCCGAACGACTGGCAGAGTCCTGTGATCAGTGCGGGGAATCCCAGGGCCCTGTTGGACTTATCTGGGTCCAAAGGGTGCCTAGTGGGCGCCATACCTGCAAAAATATAAATGGCATCAGCGATCAACTGAGCCACATGGATGCTCATCCGTGTCAGGATGGCGTACACCAGCTGACACTTAGGCATGGGGAGGTCGGAATTATGATCGGTGGGCAGGATGTTGCTGAGGAGCAACGTCATCCATATCTGGGTCAGGGTGGTCATATTGGTGCGCATGATTCGCTCTCGCCTCCCTGCAGCAGTCCGGGCAAAATCCTGCCCCGGTATACATAGCAGCTGGGCGATGGCCTCCTCATCGAACCCATCAGACCGGTTCCTCCTCTGGCCATACTCGCATTCCTGGCCCTCTTCCAATACCATCGGATATCCCAGGAGCTGGCTGATAGCGTCGGCATCGAACGGGATCCACTGACCCCTAACCCAGGATCTCATGTCACGCACGCCCTCCTCTGTTGGCCAAGCATTGGCATAAAACTCAAGGACTATTTCTGGATCAAACTTGGCCATGGGAGTAACCAGTGGTGCCCACCGCCGGCGCCCTATTTCCTCCTGGAAATCAGTATACTCGTCGTCCCTGAGCTGGACGCGTCGCTCCCGGAGAAACGACCATCCCTTGATGGCTTCGAAGCGCTGCTGGTGTACAACGCTCCTAAAGCGGTGACTGTCGTACTCCGGGGCGGAACTAGTTCCTTCGGCCGCCTTGTCCTTCCTGGACCTCTTTGAGGCAAGCTTCCTCGGGGCCATTCCTGGAAGGCAAACGTTTGGAAAGTTAGTTTTACCAGTGGGACATTACTCTTAAAGCAAAAATGGCATATAACCTCCTCCCATAAATACAAACATCAATGTAAATTTAGAGCAAGCTTATGCGCATATTTCCTTACAAACGTTCTCTTGCACAAGACATTCTATTAACCGAAAAAAATGCACCCATATACAATCAAGGCAGCTTCGTTACCTAGATTATTTACACGTACTTCCAAGGTGTATTTGTTACTTACATCACACACATCTCCTTGGCTAAATTCACATACATGCATACTCAAAGCATTTTGGGGTACCAAAAATTGCACATGTGCACATCTTGGTATTTCTAATACCTATACATACACAAACTTCATGATGAATCTTGACTATCTACACAATAAGGTGCTACATTTCATGCTCTTTTCAAGTTTTTGCTACCTAAAGCCGCATGCAAATTCAAGTATATTTTCCTTTGCTGACTAAAATTGTATTCAAATTAAAAGGTATACATTTTTTGGTAATGTATCTTCTTTACATAACATGCGACATATTTATGTATATTTTTTTTGTGAGACATTTTGACTACCAAAAATTATATGTACATACATCCAAGTATTTTGCTATCATACCCAAAGTGTAAATTGCCAAAGGTATTTTGCTACCTATTCTAAACCTACACATTTATGACGAGCAAAATTCCTAACCATCTAGGCATAGGGAAAATATTGTAGCGTGGCCCATAGCTGATTGCTGGCCAAAAAAAGGGTAACTTTACCCAATATGCACCTCCTTTTGTGCTCTTTTTGCATAAAATTTCAGTTTCTAAGACTAGGATATATGTGGGGCAATTACTCTAGCCTTTTTCGGGAATGAATACATATTCCAAAAAATAGAAAATATGCACAAACCAAAATACCCCATGGGTTGTCTCCCTACAAAAGTCACACGCTAATGCCATTGAGGCATTTCACCAAACACTTGGTGGGCGCGTGTTTAGGCGTCAATAACAAGAGAACGGGGACAATGTGGCATGTCCCATTGTTTCAAAATGCATTATAGGCCTAGGGCCATCCCACACAAACCCCTAATCCAACCTAATCAAGCAAGAAAACAAATCAAAATTGCCCCATATATTTGAGCACACTCCCACAATTTAGAGCACCAAAAGGAGATCAAAATACACCAATGAAAAGCTAGAAAGCTTAGGGACGGAATACTTACTTGTTGGTGATGAACAAAAGCGCAAAACGGAAAAAAATGCGAAAAAGGATGACCCTAGGGCTGCAAATTCGTCAATCCCGTGGGTATGGCTTTTGAAAGGGGGGGAAAAGAAGTTTTTGAATGTAAAAACGCCCCTCCTTTCGTCATTTTTATAATTTGGTGCAGGGGTGGCTCGCCCAGGCGAGCTAACCTGCACTTTTTTTTTTTTTTTTTTTTTTTTTTTTTTGAGGGGAACATTAACCATGTCCCCTCCCTTCTCATGGATTAGCATTTTGCCTAACTTGAACTTACTTAGGTTAGAATTAGGCGTTGATTACTTATTTTATTATTACTCTTTTCCTTTTTAAAACAAACAAATAGTAAAAGAAAGCTGCAAAATACAAAGGATACGGGGCTACCTTGCAGCGACATTCCCTGCTTGTTTCGCACAGAGAAGGGTAACGATCGGTCGGTCGTGACCCCATCCCCGCTTGCGTTCATCCTTAAGTACCTGCAAGTAATAAACAACCAGGTATGGCCAATCTTGGCTGCATCATTACCCTACCTTGATTGGTTTCTGCCGTTCATGTTTTGTCTTCACTCCAGAAGGTAGCCCAAGGTGATCCTGCCCCTGTTTTACCACAACAATATATATGCGTATGCGTATGCGTATACATGAATGTTTTCAAACGCAGAAAATTTAGGGAAAGTTGGTTCAGGTTCAATTCTAATTAAGCGCTTGGGGGATCCCATGAACTGAGCGGAAGGGCTCAGGCGATCACAAATTAATGCAAGGTGTGAAACTAACGTGAGGACTAAAAGCCTCAAATCCATGTTCATTTCTTTGAAAGATCGTAACAAGGGATACAACGGACCGGAAATCCCTGGGGGGGAAATCTAGAAAACGCATAAAGATAGAGAATATGCAGCGACATCCTTAATTGCCCCAGCTTCTAAGCATAATATTGTTTGACGACATCAGAGTTCACGGGTGAAGGTAGCTCTTCGCCATCCATGTTGGTAAGCACCAGGGCTCCTCCGGAGAAAGCTCTCTTCACAACAAAAGGCCCTTCGTAGTTCGGGGCCCATTTCCCTCGGTGGTCCTTGACAGCATGGGACATTTTCTTTAGCACAAGGTCTCCCTCATGGAACTTGCGTAAGCGTACTTTCTTGTCGAACGCGCTCTTCATTCTTTGCTAGTACAAGCGCCCATGACTCATGGCCGTTAAGCGCTTACCCTCAATGAGGTTGAGCTGATCGTAGCGTGTTTGAGCCCACTCTGATTCCTTTAATCCGGATTCTGCCAAGATCCTTAATGACGGGACTTCTACCTCAAATGGTAACACCGCCTCCATCCCATATACCAATGAGAACGGCGTTGCCCCAGTTGACGTTCGCACTGAAGTCCGGTAACCGTGTAACGCGAATGGGAGCATCTCGTGCCAATCCTTGTATGACACGGTCATCTTTTGGATAATCTTTTTGATATTCTTATTGGCTGCTTCCACGGCTCCATTCATCTTTGGCCGGTAGGGTGTGGAATTGTGATGCTGGATTTTAAACTCCTCGCACATTTCCCCCATCATCTTGTTATTCAGGTTGGTGCCGTTGTCCGTGATAATCTTTCTTGGCAAACCATATCGGCAGATGATCTCCTTCTTAATGAACCTGACCACCACATTCCTCGTGACATTGGTATATGAAGCCGCCTCGACCCACTTGGTGAAATAATCTATTGCTACGAGGATGAAGCGATGACCATTCGAGGCCTTGGGCTCAATGGCCCCGATGACATCTATTCCCCACATGGAGAAAGGCCAAGGGGCGGACATGACATTCAGGGGATGCGGTGGGGCATTGACATTATCCGCGAATGCTTGACATTTGTGGCACTTCCTCACATGGACACAACAATCACTTTCCATGGTAAGCCAGTAATAACCTGCTCTTAAGATCTTCCTGGCCATAGCATGCCCGTTGGCGTGTGTTCCAAACGAGCCCTCATGGACTTCCTCGATCATGTGATTTGCCTCCTTGGCATCCACACATCGCAGGAGTGTCATGTCGTGATTTCTCTTATACAGTGTGCCTCCGCTCATGAAGAAACTGGCTGCCAACCTCCTCAATGTCCTTTTATCGTTGTCGGCAATCTCTGGCGGGTATTCTTTGCTTTCGACATATCGCTTGATGTCGTAATACCAAGGCTTTCCGTCCCGTTCCTCTTCCACTTGGCAACAATGTGCGGGTTTGCCACGACACTGAAATTCAATGTAGGGTAGGTCCCCGTGCGGTGTTAGCTGGAACATAGATGCCAACGTAGCAAGTGCATCCGCCATTTGATTTTCCTCGCGGGGAACATGATGGAAAGAGACCTCATCGAAAGTCTTAGCCAATTCCTTGATGTAGGCTTTGTAGGGTATCAGCTTGGGATCTCTAGTTTCCCATTCCCCTCTCAGCTGATGGATTACCAACGCTGAGTCGCCGTACACCTTGAGTAGTTTGACATCGGAGTCAATTGCTGCCTGGACGGCTAGGGCACATGCTTCATATTCGGCCATGTTGTTGGTGCAGTCGAATCCTAGCCTGGCTGTGAAAGGTACACATTGATTGTCCGGAGAGATCAACACTGCCCCAACGCCATGACCTAGAATGTTTGACGCTCCGTCAAACCATACAGTCCATTTGTCCTGATCTTCGTCCAACTTTTCCTCGAACAAGGCCATGATGTCCTCATCCGGGAATTCCGGATGCATGGGCTGGTAGTCGTTAAGAGGCTGTTGAGCCAAATAATCTGCCAAAGCGCTTCCTTTTATCGCCTTTTGGGTGACGTAGACTATATCAAACTCAGATAGCAAGACTTGCCACCGGGCGATTCGTCCTGTGAGAGCTGGCTTTTCAAAGATGTACTTAACCGGGTCCATTTTGGATATCAACCAGGTAGTATGACTCAGCATGTACTGCCTTAGGCGATGGGATGCCCATACTAAAGCACAACACGTTCTTTCGAGCAAGGAGTAATTCATCTCACAGGTCGTGAACTTCTTACTTAGGTAGTAAACAGCGCGCTCTTTCTTCCCGGATTTGTCATGTTGCCCCAGCATACACCCCATTGACTCGTCCAAGATTGTCATGTACAAAATGAGAGGCCTTCCAGGTACTGGTGGCATAAGCACGGGAGGATTCATTAGGCACTTTTTGATCCTTCCAAAAGCCTCTTGGCAATCCTCATTCCACCGATCAGTTTGGTTTTTGCGCAAGAGTTTAAACAACGGCTCACAAATGGCGGTGAGCTGCGATATGAATCTGGCAATATAATTCAAGCGCCCCAGGAAACCTCGGACCTGCCTCTCTGTACGGGGTTCTGGCATCTCAAGGATAGCCTTCACTTTTTCGGGGTCTACCTCTATCCCTTTCTGGCTTACAACGAAACCAAGCAATTTCCCTGATTTGACCCCAAAGGTACACTTAGCGGGGTTCAACCTTAATTGATATTTCTTAAGCCTTTCGAACAACTTCCGCAGGTTGACAAGGTGTTCTTCCTCAGATTTAGATTTAGCAATTATGTCGTCCACGTAGACCTCGATCTCTTGATGCATCATATCATGGAACAAAGCTACCATGGCCCGTTGATAAGTTGCCCCGGCATTCTTGAGTCCAAAGGACATCACCTTGTAACAGAACGTTCCCCACAGGGTGACGAAAGTAGTCTTTTCCATATCCTCGGGCGCCATCTTTATCTGATTGTAACCAGAGAAACCGTCCATGAAGGAAAATAAAGCGAAACTGGCCGTGTTATCTACGAGGATATCGATGTGTGGTAACGGAAAATTGTCCTTGGGACTGGCCCGATTCAGGTCCCGGTAATCTACACACATTCGTACTTTCCCATCTTTTTTAGGAACTGGTACGATGTTGGCGACCCATTCTGGATACCGAGCGACGGCCAGAAATCCAGCGTCAAATTGCTTCTTCACTTCTTCTTTTATCTTCAAGGATGTTTCGGGCTTCATCCTCCTCAATTTCTGTTTTACTGGGGAACACCCGGGATTTAGAGGTAATCGGTGCTGCACAATGTCAGAACTCAAACCGGGCATATCTTGGTATGACCAAGCAAAGATGTCTTGGTAGTCTTTTAGCAGGATTATTAATTCTTCACGGATAGGTGCGGTAATGCCTGTACCTATCTTTACTTCTCTCTTTCCACTGCCAATTCCTAAGTCTACTAGCTCTGTTTCTTCTTGATGAGGCCCCATTTCTTGGTCCTCATGGGCGACCATTCTTTCTAGTTCCAAAGGAAGTCCCACATCCTCATCTCTTTCATCTTCCGTTTGATTCATTTCTTGCTCGAAGTTGATAGACGGGTCCCAGGTATTAGTACCTTCGGGGGACTCGTCATCGAATCTGCCGTTTTAGAAAAAGAAGTAAACATGCAAATGAATGAGAATGGGTAGAGACCAGGAACAGATGAAGAAAGATCCTTGTATTATAAATTCAAAAACAAAAGACACCAAGCCTTAACAAAAAGAAAACTCTAAAGCCTAGGCCCAACTATAGAGCTTTTAAAACCGTAAAGGTTTACATTATGCTTGTTGCGTAAATGCCGGGGCGTTCCTCCACTCGCCAATTTCCCAGCTGGAAATCAGGAGAGCATGGTCGTACCAAATCCAAAGTACTCGGAATATCATCTTCGCATATTGCGAACGCCTGACCTTTGTCTCCCGAACCCGCACTTATAAAGCTTCTACTTATGTGGCAGGGCGGGCTTCCTTCACCTTCTTGTCTCCAACGCGAACTTTGACCATTGTTCTTCCTTCCCGCAATGCTTCTTTTCATGTCTGCCTGAGTGGGCTTATAGCCTAAACCATACTTCCCACGATTTCCTTGAGTATTTATCAGGCTAGTTATGCCGCCGTTGTTTTTTCCTAAACCCATCTCGGGTTCAAAACCGTTCCCCAACATAACTCGGGCCATCATTACCGCTGCATCGGACAGACAAGGTTGCCCAAAGAGGGAGTCCACGGAGGAAATGCTGACCACCTCAAAAGACTGGAAAGCAGTTTCTAACGATTCTTCTGCGGCTTCCACATAAGGCATGGAGGATGGGCAGCTTACCAAGATATCTTCCTCGCCTGACACGATGACCAAGTGCCCCTCCACTACGAATTTCAGCTTTTGGTGGAGTGTAGAAGGCACAACTCCCACTGAGTGGATCCACGGGCGCCCCAACAGGCAGCTGTAGGGGGGGTTAATATCCATTATTTGGAAGGTGACTTGACAGGTGTGAGGGCCTATTTGTACTGGGAGATCGATCTCTCCCCTAACCTCTCGGCGAGTGCCGTCGAAGGCCCGAACCACCATTGAACTTGGTTTTAAGTGGGAAACATTGAATGGTAACTTCTCCAAAGTGCTCTTAGGCATCACGTTTAAACTGGAACCATTATCGATGAGCACTTTGGCTACGATATGGTCCATACACTTGACTGATACGTGTAAAGCCTTATTATGTCCTCTCCCCTCGGCGGGGATTTCTTCTTCGGCGAAGGCAAGATAGTTGTTGGCAGTGATATTGTTGACCAGCCCTCCGAAACCTTCTACCGAGATATCTTGGGCCACATGAGCCTCGTTCAGCACTTTTACTAGCAGAGCCCGATGAGGCTCGGAGCTCATAAATAACTCCAACAGCGAGACCCTAGCCGGGGTTTTGTTGAGCTGTTCGATAACCTTGAATTCGCTCTGCTGAATTATCCGAAGGAACTCACTGGCTTCCTCTAGCGACACCTCCTTTCTACCATCCTTTTTCTCCGAGGGCCCCTTTGCCGGAATATCTCTATCCGAAGCGTGGGGTGCTTCGCCATCTTGTTCCTCCACCACTTTTCCTTTTCCCTTGACGTCGGCGGGTTGGACTGGTAGGTCCGAAGGTGCGAACACACGACCACTACGGGTCACACCACTCAGTCCCGTGATGTTTGTTACTTTAGCTGACAGCGAGCTGACGTCAGTGACTTCTTCTTCCTTCTTCCCCGGAGGTGTATATCTCCACGGGACCGCGTGACTATTTTGGTACGGGAAAGGAACAGGTTTGGCTATTAAGGGGTGTCCGGGCTTTTGCAAAGCTACGCTTCTAGTGAAGTATATCACCAAGGGTTTGGGCTTCGCAACACCGCTCCCCTCCGTAGATTGCATGCATATATGCTGCTCTTCTTTTCCCTCAATGCCGACTTCTAGTCGACCTTGGTCTATCATCCGCTGCAACAATTCCTCTACTTCCAAACACGTCTCCATGTCATGCATCTCGCCGGAATGTAGCAGACAGGAATCCTCCTTACACCCACTATGGGGAATCACACCTCCCTTTTGTAGGGCCTCAAAGATAAACCTCCTAGGGGTCGCCACATCTCTTAAAGGTTTAGACCTGTGGGGCCTATCGGATTCAACTGCATTAACTGCTCCCCCTCCATGATTGGCGAGCGGGTTGGTTCTCACATTGGGCCGATCCTCTTGGAAAGTCAGCCATCCAACATCCATTAAATGTTGGACCTTGTACTTGAGGGCCAAGCATTTTTCGACGGAATGCCCCGGGACACCCCCATGGTACTTGCAAGTTGCATTAGGGTCATACCACTTCGGGAAAGGGGGTTCGAGGACCCTTCCGGGAGTTACCACGGCCAAATGATTGGCGATGAGGGATGGTAGAAGATCTTCGTACGTCATTGGGAGCGGGGTGAATTCCGGCAATGGCCTCGGAGGGAAGTTCCTGGTCGTGTTGGAATTACCGGCCGGTCGAGTCGTGTTCGGAGTTGGAACTTGGGGAGCTTCCCTCTGGGTGGGTGCCTTAGGCTGCACGGGTGTTGAAGAGATGGCATGGGCATCTCCTTCCTTCCTTTTTGCCCCTGTTGCCCCGATTCTTTTGGCGTTCACGTTTGTGGAGGAAACGTAATCAAACTTTCCTCTCTTCAATCCAACCTCGATTCTTTCCCCGGCAAACACCAGATCCGCAAAGCTGGACGGCATGTAACCCACTAGCTTCTCATAGTAGAACACTGGCAGAGTGTCTACCATCATGGTGATCATCTCTCTCTCAACCATGGGAGGAGCTACTTGTGCCGCCAAATCCCTCCATCGCTGCGCATATTCTTTAAAGGTTTCACCCTCTTTCTTAAACATATTCTGCAGTTGAGTACGGTCAGGAGCCATATCAGAATTGTACTGATACTGCCTTAGGAAGGCGGTAATCAGATCCTTCCAAGTACGGATACGGGAAGCTTCCAAATTAGTGTACCACACTACCGCAGCTCCGGCCAAGCTATCCTGAAAGAAGTGTATCAACAGCTTTTCATCTTTAGAATGAGCGCCCATCTTACGGCAGTACATTTTGAGATGGTTTTTGGGACAAGTCGTCCCTTTATACTTGTCGAAGTCCGGCACTTTGAACTTCGGGGGAATAACAACATCGGGTACTAAGCAAAGATCCGTCATGTCTGCAAACGGATAGTCCCCAAATCCTTCCACAGCCCTCAATCTTTCTTCAAGGAGATCGAGCTTCCTCCTTTCTTCAGTTGCCGGGGGCGGCCCTTCCATGGACAAAACTAATGGCGATGCTGCGATGTTGGGTTGAGGCAACGTGCCTGGTGCCGGCCCTTCGGGGATCGGGGGATAAAACTCGACATCCCTCCGAGCATAATCTTGAGGGTCTTTATGGACTTCGTCGGGCTGCTGAGGAGGCTCTTTTCCATGGACGGGAGAAGCAATGTGGCCCGCATCTTCTTGCAAGATGGGTGGTGAATAGTTGGGCGGCAATCCATAAGGGTAAGCCGCTCGGTTGTATCCCAGGTGAGGGCTGCCATCGTGCCCCAGTGTGTCCCTTCCCCGTCCTACTATGTTTGAGGGAGGATGGTGCGTAGTTGCCAAGAGAGTCGGGTCTGCTTCGGCAGCCGAACTGACAGCGGCGGCAGTGGCCGCGTTCTTCTCCATGAGCTGCTTCATACCTAACATGGCCTCCATCATGGAGGCCATTTGTTCTTTCAGAGCCGACATGTCGGCTTTCATCTGTTCCTGCGTCTCCTCTTGATCACCGATCGTTCTAGATTTGGATCTGGTGCGATAGGGATCCCTTGCGGCGCGTTTAGTTATGGTGTTTTTCCCTAAAAAACCAAACGTGAGGAGTGGGTAAAGAAAGAAAATGCATGCTAGAGATGAGATGTAGGAGTGATTTGATTTGCTCAAGCTTTTTGGAGTAGAAACATGGGACCAACTCATTTTATTTCAAAAAGGAAGTCATATCTAGTCAAGGTCTGAGAAACCATACAAGTTTCCTAACGATTTCTAATTATGTGGGCCATTAAGTCTATCATATGCTGACAATAGTCGAGAAGCCCATGAATCTCTTCGGGGGCGGAGTAGGTGTCTGCCATCGCCTTGGCCTTGGCTAACAATCGGGGAAGTTCTTGACTCCCGTTTAAGGTGAGAGCAAACCGATCCATCCACATGGTTGCCTCTTGGTGTAAAGAGTCGATCACCCTTCCTCTCGCCTCTTTTTCCGCATATACTTGGGCATACTCATCCGTGATTCTATGCTCGTGGGCCGTGGCTAGACCCAACTCTTCTTGGTACTTGGCGATGATAGCTAACATGTTGGTCTCTGTCTCGCATAAACGCTGAGACAAGCTTCTTTTGGACCTTGAACAAGCAATCAACTCCTCTTTCAGAACCATGCTATGTGCTTGCGACTGGTCCCTTTCTTCCCTTCGCAACTTGAGTTCATTATTGCTACCCCATAGAGCTCCGCGAAATTTGTTCCGGCCATACTCTTCCTTGCGAGCCCTCTTGGTCTCTTGTTCAAGGGCTCTTGCGGTAATTGCATTCTCTTCCCGTAACCCGGCACACTCCTTCCGAACGTGTGTAGCAGCCAACTTGAACTTCTCCTTGGCGAGTTTTGCCTTTCCTAACTCGCTTTTGAGAGCTTGGACTTCTTCGTCCTCTTCCGGTGCTTCAAAATTCTCTTCGCTGACGACTTTTAACTTGGCGAGCCAATCTAAACCTCGTATGCGAACTTTCAGCCATTCGTGGTACCCACCAATGATGCCATTACGAATGCCTCTAAGCTCTTGATCCTTCCTTAACGGGGTTTCCCATGCTTTATGGATTCTTTGTATAGTCTTGGAATTTTGTGCGCCGAGATCCCTCACAAGGAAAGGAGACATGCTTTCTTCCGTGGGTGCTCCCCTCATGGGGTACCCTAGTTGTCTTATAGCGAGCGTGGGATTGTAATTAATACAACCCCTCGTTCCTACCAGCGGAATGTTTGGGTATCTTCCACATGAGAAGAGGACTCCTTCTTTTCCTTCCTTCCATCGGGGGAACCAACTGATTGTTCTACCTCCTATCCCGGCCAAGAGCTGGTCCCAATCTATTCTCCTCTTTTCAGTACACGAGCGATGGCTCAGGAGCGGACATGGATGTCTTGTGTCTTATTGGAACAAATGGGAAACCAACCAAACACAGAGGGCGGGTAAGCAACAGATGATCCGTGCGCTACTCTTTTCGCACCTTCGGTCAAATGTGTCAAATAGATCTGCCAAGACAGCTACCACCGGACTCTCCTTGCTATGGTGGTAGGCAAGGAAAGCGTCGATTGCTGCTAGGTCTACCAAACCATCCACGTTTGGAAAGAGGACGACCCCAAAAATTAGCAAAGCTAACACATCCATAAACGGGACCCAGTCTCCTTGATTGGCCATACCCCTCGCCTTGTCTTCTAGGTACTTCTGTGGTAGGCCCGCTATGCCGTTCCGAGTCTGTTTCATGCGGTCCAAACCTCTTGCTGAATCCTTGACCACAGTTGCAATTCTGCTCAAAGAGGGGAGACATCCGGAGGAAAGATATGGTTTTCTTCCCCCGGGAGGACATCCTAGAATTTCCTCAAATTCTTCAATGGTTGGTACTAATTGGAAGTCTCCGAATGTGAAGCATCTCAAAGGCTGGTCGTAGTATTGGGTGAGTGATGCAATGGCTTCTATGGACACCTCTGCTATGGTCAACTCTAAGATCTTTCCGTAAGTCTTGCGGAAGGCTTGCATTTGGAGGGGTTCCATCATCCGCCCTAATTCCTTGATGCTGGTGGTATCTAGGCTTTTGACCTTGACTTGGTAGAACCTCTTGCCGGTTTGATTTGTTCCCATGCTTACTAAAGTGAGACAAAAGCTGGTGCAAATCAAAACTCCGATATCTCATGGGTGGGATGGATGAATGCATGATGGAATGCATATGACACAGATGCAATCTAGGAATGCGGGGGGTCCGGGGAATTTGTCCCCTTCTTAGATACGACGTCTAGGGGTAGCGAAATGCCCCAACGCCGTTTTTCAGAAGGCGACACGGACCCTCCGTTGGTTTGTTTACAGTAGGGATCAAGACAGAACCCATATGCAATG